>NC_081431.1:10034333-10634333 GCF_949786415.1 Peromyscus eremicus
ACTTTCTTCTTTTTCTCATCATCAAATTTGGATTAACTTAATTAATAAACTCAAAATGTATTAAAATAGCATCAAGCACAATGGAAGTGTTCATCAAATTATAGCTATCATTAGGATTGCTGTAATACAGCTTCACAAAATACAGCAAGGTAATCGCCTCTCTCATCCTCTACATTAGATGTCTATTAACGACATGTGAGAATTTCCTGTTTAGTGTATCTGAAGAGTCCATGGTACATGAAAGGAAACTCAATAAACTTCCCATCAATTAAGTCAACTACTGGCTCAAATTTCTGTCATTTCCGTCTCTCTAACTTCTAAATCCACTTCTTTCATGTTATATTTGGATGGGCTAACCCAGGCTTATATTCAGATTTATCCTATTTCTTTATCAGATACATGCCCTTCCCACTGTTTAAGATGGCTTACAATTTTTAGTGATCTCACACATTTGGCATTCCTCCCAGTGTCAAGGTATCTACAAATTCCACAGCCTTTTTCTGGCCAACAGCCAAGTCATGATGAGCCAACAAAGATGAATAATTTCAAGGAAATAGAAACTCCACAGGGAAGTAAAACTCGAAAAACAACGTCTGATATTCTCAGAGGAAGAAAAAGTGTTGCCTCCCTAAAAGAGGAGCAATGCCCTTTAAATGGAGGAAACTGGTAAAGGGTTCTCAGAAGCTGACCTAGGGTAGCCAAGGTAATGTTAAGTGAAAAAAAAATGAGAAAAGTTCATGGCCAGAGCGATGGCTCAACAGTTATGAGCACTTACTGCTCTTTCAGAAGACCCAGATTCAGTACCCAGCACCATTATTCATGGCTCCAGGATTGAATGCTCTCTTCTGATCTTCACGGCCACCAGTCACATATGTGGTGCACATACATAAATGAAGGTTAAATTCTCATATAAATAAAAGTAAATTATTTTTTAATTATTTTTTTAAAAGAAGCTAGAGCTCTTCCAGAGGAAATAATAGATCCAAAAACCAGAGCTGTGGAAAAGAGAGAAAAATGCACTGGAAAACTTGAGATTCCATGTGGGGGGGAGCTCAGGATGCAAACAGGTAAATTCAAAGAGGACACAGAAGACAGATGGCTAGAAACCAAGCCACTGTCACCTAACAAGAAAGGCAAGAGTCCTCCAAATTAGAAGACAATCATTTCAGACTCAAAATGTCATTTCTATCAGGTGTCCTTCACAATAGAGAACAAGTTCATCAAACCTTTGCACATCTTTGTGAAATTTCAAAATACTAAGATTAAAAGGTGTCCTTAAGGCTTTCTGGGCAGGGCAGGAATGCATGTAAAAACTCAAGAATCCTATGACTTAAGATTCCTGTTAGTTGCACTAGAGACTAGAAGGTAATGGAATGATGCCTCTAAGCTTCTAAAGGAAAAGAGACCTTCAATGCAGAATTCTCTACCCAGCTAAACTATCAACTGACAAGACAGAGTCTCATGTGGCTTTTGCTAGAAAATAAATCACCTTAAAACTTGATGGCTTTAAAAAAAATTATGATTTCTCTACATCCACAGACCAGCCAAGTGGCTCTGTAGGTCTGATCTGTTTTGCCAAATGTTTATAATCAAGTAAAGCTTGGGCTCAGTGGCATAGGATGACCTCACACACACTCCAGAAGGCTAGTTAGTCTTAAGTGCAAAGTGGGTAGCCCTGTATTATTACCACTTGTCTCTGTTCAATGTGGTCTCTTGTTTACCAGCAAACTAACTTTTCTCCTGTGGTGTTTGGGCTTCCAAAAAGCAGCATAAAATGGTATACCCCAAGGAGTAAGCATTTTCAATTACTGTTTCTTTTACGTTTAATGTATTGCTATTGGCCAGAATCAGTCAATATAGTTAGGAGCCACATAACAAAAAAGGAAGTTGTACAGCTATTTTACAAACAAACTACAAGTAAACAAAAAACATTTTTAAAATTCCTGCTCTTGAAAATAAGCATCCCATTTTCAATATTTTCCAGAAGGTTCTGTAGAAAGTGCTCTACAAAACAAGATAGTAAATCGTGGTATGTGGAAGACCTAAGTTCTAGAATCTAGAAAACAGAGAATCCATCACAAAGGGGAATTTCCAGAAAGAAAATTTTTGAAGCAAGCAAAAGATGATGGCTGTATAATAGCCCAGAGAGCAAGCAGTTCAAACTGGAGCTGGCTGGAGACTTCCCCAACAAGGTCCTCCAGTGAACAGGAAAGAGATTTTGGACATTTGGGGATAAATGGCTGTGGTTGCATTGGTAAGACATAAATAGAAACTCAAGTAAACCAACATTAAGACAATTTCATTAAGTCTAGGAAAAACAAAGCATTGCATAAGAAAAAAGAAGTATTTGTACATACCACCATTCCAGGCCCAATCATTCTGGTTTGCATTTACCACTGTGCTGGGGAATTAGAATTTCAAATCAGTGAGAAACAAACTTTTTTAAATTATTGTTTTCATTCACTCTGTCAGACCTTCTTCTCTGCCCAGTAGTAAATCCTTTGGCATCCCAGGCAAACACCCCAACTTTCCTATTTTCAGTTACTAAGACTCAGACTCAGCCTCTTGTAACCCCAGGCTCACACCAGATTCAAAACTCATTCCCTCACTCTTGTTTTTGCTCTCTGTGCTCAAAAGACCCATGGCTCAAGGGACATGGGACAAAAAGAAAAACACATTTTCATTACATTACCCTTTCCTTCTTCCTGGGTTCTGATGCTTTAGGGGTAGGAATTAGAAAGGAACATGAAGGTACTGATAGACAATAACCATTTCTTTATTTAACTGGAGTCACTATAATTCTTTTTCTAGCCAACTGTGACTGCCCACAAAGGCGAGGTGTGTGGCCAGTGTCCAAAGCTGACCTTTGACTCATGAGCTTTGACGATGACTCATGAGCATGGTACCTAGAGAACACCTTGGAGTCCTACTCAACCCATTTGGCTGATGTTAGAAATCCTACCCTGGTTATACCTCTTCATATTTCTATCACATATTGTCCATCTCTCATAACCTCTTGATGGTGGCGAGTCCCTCATCCTGTAGGCATCTCTCTAGGTGAAGTATCAACCAAATGTTGGAGCCCAGTCACCTTCTTTAGGTTATATACTACTCAGTAGAGACTCACTGACCCTCCAGGATAACTGGTGTTCTTACAGGGCGTCATAGAACTGACTTCCCTTCTCTGGACCCTGAGGTTTCCCTCTCATTCCTCTCCCTTCTCCGATTCAGGGAGATCAGCAAACCCAATGCCTAGGGACTGGGTATAGCCAGCACTTAGGGACTGGGTATAGCCAGCACTTAGGGACTTGGTATAGCCAGCACTTAGGGACTTGGTATAGCCAGCACTTAGGGACTTGGTATACCCAGCAAGTAAACCCAGTGCCTAAGTCTGCACAGGTAACTGACTTGAGGACCCCTTTGTTTGATGTCGTGGAAGCAAAAAGATACCTCTTCCACCTCTAGGGAGAATGGACAGACTCCTCTTATCATGCACTCTGTCCTCCCCACAAGATCGTAACTCAAAAACTTTCCCATGTCCCCTTCTCATTCTACAAACTCCTGACATAAATTGCTCCACTCTCCCTTCTGCCTTTCCATGTCACGTTGGTGTGGAAGAAGTAGTGACAGGGAGGGTCTCCCTCTCCTGTAATGTCCTGGGTAGAAGCATCTGGCTCCTATTGGCCTCATCTTAACGCAAGATTCTTTGAGCTTCTTACCTTTAGCCTCATACCTTGTGGGGCATTGTACTGTTACATATTATATAAGACAGACAGACAGACAGATGTAGATGAGAGATAGATAGATAGATAGATGATAGATGATAGATCATACATACATACATATATATATACATTGACAGACTTTCCAGCTTCTACTGGTATTTATAAAGAACCACTGGTTGGTCTTCTGTGTTCACTACAATCTGAGACACCTGGAACAAAACACTGACTTTCCCTGACAAGCCGCTGTAAAACTGACTGTTTTATGCTTTGTTTCAAAAAAAACAAAAAACAAAAACAAAAAACTTTTATTCTTTTTCTTCCTCGTTTTCTCCAGATTCACTGACTTCAGAAACAATAGCATCTACATTATATTAAGAAAAAGAAATAAACAAGATTTAAAAAATACAGGGGTTAAAATTGGAAAGAAAGAAACCAAATTATCCCTATTAGCAGATGTAACCGTACATTCAACAGACTCTAAAGATCTCACCAGGAAACTCACAGATCAGATGAGCTCGTTCACAAAGTGGCAGGCCATAAAACCACATAGAAATTAGCTTACCTACACATCAGTAATGAACTAGCCAAAAAAGAAATCAAGAGAAAATTTCTACTTACAATAGCTGGGAATAAACATAACCAAGGATGTAAAAGACCTTTATAATGAAAATATTAAAATGTGGGGCTAGAGAGATGCTTCCAGGTTTAATAATGTATACTGTTCTTGCAAAGGACCCAAGTCCAGTTCCCAACACCCACGTCAGGTGGTTCACAAGCTCCTGTAACTCCGGCTTCAGGGGATCCAATGACCTCTCTGGCCTCTGGTGTGCACATTCCCACACATAAAGTAAAAGCCAGCTGGAGTGGGGCACGTCTTTAATCCCAGCACTTGGGACACAGAAGCAGGCAGGTCTCTGTGCATTCAATGCCAACCTGATCTACACAGTGAGTTCCAGGCCAGCCAGAGCTACATAGTAAAACCCTGTCTTTAAAAAAATAAAATGTAAGGTAGAATAAAATATTTATATTTAAAACGTCTACCTGCCTTTAATCCTAGCACTCAGGAGACAGAGGCAGATAGCTCTCTGGAAGGTCAAGTCTACAAAGCCAGTTTCAGGGCTGTATGGTGAGACCATGTCAAAAAACAAAAACAAAAAAACTGTTTAGTTTCAGCTTTTTTGTAAACTTGATACAAGGTAGAGTCATTTGAGAAGCGGGAACCTCAACTGAGAAAACGCCCCACCAAATGGGCCTGTAGCAAGCTTGTGGTGCATTTTCTTGATTGATGGTTGATGTGGGAGGCTGCAGAACACTAGGGGTAGTGCCACCCCTGGGCAGGTAGTCCTAGATGCTATCAAATAAAGCAGGCTAAACAAGCCATGAGAAACAATCAGGTGAGCAGCACTCCTCCATGGCCTCTGCTTCAGTTTCTGTCTCCAGGTTCCTGCCTTGAGTTCCTGCCTCAGTGGTGGAGTGTGACATGGAAGAGTGGAAAATGAAATAAACCCTTTATTCCCCAAGTTGCTTTTGGTCGTGGTGTTTTATCACAGAAAAAAAAAATCCTAACCCAGACATCTGCCATTTTAAACAATATAAATAATAGTCTTCGACAAATGATGGTCGGAATTTGTGTCATAAATGCTTCCTAGAAGTAGATAAAGAATTAGGTAAAACAAATGTCTGATTTGTCCATTGCGAGGACTTTTCATTCATTTCTTCATTTCTTCTTCGCCATCTCCAAAGCACAATCTGCCAGCATTCCTGAGTACTACTGCCATGAAGGAGGACCAGAAAGCAAGAATTGCCACTGCTGGCCTGTGGGATTCCATTACTCCATCTGCCCCTCATCCAGAAGTGAAACTTCATGAGTTCTAATATGGGGTCCACCTCTACATTTTTATAATTGTAAGATTTATGCAATAACTCTAGGTATTTGAAAACCATGAAAGTCAGATTTAAAAAAAAAAAAACTTTTATCTCAACAGAAAACTTCCTAACACACACATGTGGCAGACCAAAAACTGCCCGCCACTCCTCACCCCCAAAACACCCATATCCTCATCCCTCAATTCTGCGAACAGTTACTTTATATGGCAGAAGAGACTAGATCATAGACCTGACAACAGGGGGATTATCCTGAGTTACCTGGGTGGGTCCAATCTACCTAACTAAATCATTAAAAGCAATATAATTCCTTCAGCTGGAACAAGAAAGCCTCAGCAGAAGAGAAAGCCAAACAGATTTGGCAAATAGGAGGGCTCAACCACCCCTGCTAGAGGGGCCATGCGGTGCAGGCAAACCTCTGAGAGCAGAGACTGGCCCCAAGAACATCAGCAACGAAATGGGGACCTCAGTCCTGCAACTGCAAGGAACGGAAAGGGGCCTGAGTGTGCTTGAAATCCCATTCACCCCCAGAGACTGCAGAAAGGCAAAAACCCTACCAGTATGCCACCTGTAGCCTGGTGAGATCACCCAGAGCAGTGGTACCAACCATAGGGTGAGCCTGGACTTCTGACTCACTAAAACTGTGCAATAGCAAGGGGTTGTCTTAAGTATCTCCCAGAAGGAAGGCAGGCAGGCAGGAAGGAAGGAAGGAAGGAAGGAAGGAAGGAAGGAAGGAAGGAAGGAAGATGGGAGGGAGAGAGGGAGGGAGGGAGGGAGGGAGGATGGATGGAAGGAAGGAAGGAAGGAAAGAAGGAAGGAAGGAAGGAAGGAAAGAAGGAAGGAAGGAAGGAAGGAAGGAAGGAAGGAAAGAGGCAGGCACCTATATACCTTTCTCATCTGTTTCACCTTGGATTAATTTTGACTGCTGTCATTCAGAGGATATGAACTCAGTAGGCTCTGCCTTTTCCTCTTGGAATTAAAGGTGTACAATTGGGAGCTGGGGTGACGGTTCAGTGGGTAAGTACACACTACACAAACAATGAAGACCTGAGTTTGAGGCCCTAGAATTCAGGTAAATCAGGCGTGATGGCGCACATCTATAATCCCGGTACTCCTACAGTGGGATGGGAGGTGGAGACAGGGCGTACCCAGGACTGAAGTCTCCTAGGCCAGCTAACCTGGCACACGCAGCAAACAACAGAGAGCCTGTCTCGTACAAGGTGAAGGTGAATGCGGACACTCAGCTGTCTCTGGGCTCCATACTCACATTGGCGTGTGTGTGCTCATGCTGAAAACCACAAACACTTCCAACACATCACATACACATACATAAAACATCTTTTAAGAGGTGCATTGATTATATATGAATAGCTTCCTTGGTATTCTACCTTTTTATTATTTATTCTCCAAAATTGTTGATACTAACATCATTCCGTAATTAGTCTTTGTATTAGGCAATTATGATTAAGCTGTTTAAGGAAAAGAGCATAATGTTTGCTTTCGGTTTAACATTTCCCAGTTCTTTGCCTCGTTTTTCTCCGTTCCATTCTATGCCTTAATAAAACAGTAAAAAAGGGAGAGAGAGGGGAGGGTGCTTGTGTCGTACTGGCGGCCTCCAGGTTTCTCTCATTAAGAAACTCTTAGCTTTTTACTACGACTTCCTCTGACCAAAGAATCACGCCTCAGCAAATCTCTGACCTGACATCATTGCCTCCCCAGAGCAGCGTTTGCTCCTCACAGATCAATGCCCGTGTACTGGACGTGGGGCTAAGTGCCAGCCCACACTTTTCAAACTCTGGGTCACAACCCACTGGTGCATTATAAAACTAATGCAGTGGGTCATGACCAGAATGTTTTTAATGCAAAATAGAATTGAACAAAAAAATCACAGCATACCACACATAATAAGTATTATTTCGTAAAATGTTTATTGAAGTTATACATGCCTCTGTGTGGATGTTAAGTAGCAATGGAAATAATATTTTATTACAGATTATGGTTTTTAAAAAGAAAGCAGGTGCTTATGGTCCCTTGCTTCATTTCATCTTCACTTGGTAAGACTGAACTAGATGGAGAAACAGGCACCCAAACTCCCAAAAAATCATAGACCTGGGGTCCAGACCTCAGTCTACTGTCTCCAGTCTCTGCTCTGAGCCACACTTGATTTCTCCTTCACAGAACTGAGGAACAATAGACCATATTCAACACCATCTCTGCATGTTTTGAAAAATGCTCCCACACAGGGAAAATATGAATTTTCTGGCTTATATTCTTGTCTTCATGGACCAGCTCCACTTCCCATCTGATCCAAACCACTTCGCACACAATCATGATTAGGACAAAAGCTAGTTGAAAATGTTGATTTTTCTTTTACCTTTTGGCTCCAAATCCTTGAAAGGTAGCTGGGAATGAAGCTTGGTTGGTACAGTAGTCACCTAGCATACACCAAACCCCATGATCTCCAGTATCATGTAAATGGGGCATGGTGGTGCACACCTGTAATCCTAGGACCTGGGAGGTAGAATCAGGAGGATCACAAGTTCAAGGTCATCTTTACCTACATAGCAAGTTTGAAGCCAGCCTAGGCTATAAGAGACTCTGTACCACAACCACCCACAAAGGGATTTAGCTAAAATTGGATATTCAGAAACAACACCAAAGTCAATATATTTTCCCATCATCTCTCAGTGCTTTCCATGGAGTTAGTGTCCATATCAACTATTAGTTGGGCCCCTCAACATTTCATCTACCCCAACACTGATTTCTTCAGGCCCTACGTTCCCCCCAGTTCACTGCTCCAACCCACCTGGAAGGCAGCTCAACAGAAGACTTAGTTACCACACTACTGTCTTCTAGTGATCAGCCACCAGCGTTAACAGACCCCTCTCAGCCAGACATACACACAGCAGTGGAAATCGAGAGACTATGATCCACAAACCTTGCCACTGGATTCTTCATTTTACATACAACCTTAGAAACGGCAGAGGGTTCTCTACTGTTCTTCTCAATGCCGTGTCAAGTGTCTGAACCTTAATTTATTTCCAGGATTCTGAGTTCTGAGGACATCGGGGAGCAAATCCTACACAAGGGATGAATCACCACATCATGTTGTTTCTTCCCCATCACTTCTACCACCGATATTAGAAACATTGCTAGAGGACTAGGGAGATGAATCACTCAGTAATCGTTTATAACCACAAAGACATGAGTTTGATTCCCAGAACCCATATTTAAAAAAAAAAAAAAAATCAGACTCATAATCCCAGCACTGGAGAGATGGAAACATGGAGAGCCCTGGAGCATCCTTGGCAAATTCCAGGCCAATGAGAGACCCTGTGTCAAAAAAATAAAAAAGTAGATGGTACCAAAGGAATGACATCAAAGACTGCCTTCTGGCCTATGTGTGCGCGCGCGCGCACGCACACACACACACACACACACAACTTGTCCATGAGCATCATGCACACACATGTGCATGCACACACAAAACAAATAGATAGGAAAAACATCTTAAAGGAAGGTATTATGTCTTCCATGGTATTATTTTCCTCCCTACTTTTTTTTTTCCAGAAATGGGAGACTTATCACAAAGAACTTCTGAAAACAGATTGAAATTTTCCAATCTCAACTGACAAGTTATAGGATTTGTGTGTGTGTGTGTGTGTGTGTGTGTGTGTGTGTGTGTGATCAGCTCTTCAAGTGATTTTGCAGATCTGACCAAAGTAGGTCAATAAGGTTGAAAATATCTGGGCCCCTCCCGCTCCAACACTTGACTCCTGTCACCTTCCAGGGATTTAAGAAAAAAAACAAAATCTCACCTAAAGTCCAACTGTGGCTTGCAATCACCCTGGCATCTGCTGAAAACCTGCACAAGAAGAAACTTAAGGCTTCTCGTGTAGGAAGCTGAGTTCTGTGCATGTTTAAACTAGAAAGTGTATTTAATTATACGATGTTAAATAAAGTCATGATTCCTCTGACCCTTCCCCAGGGGGCTGCACAGGACAAGCAAACTCTCTTTGTGTAGATGCAGTCTTTGTTCCTAACTAAAGACAGGATGAGCTCTGCTGGACAGCCTTGCTTGCTTGTCAGTCGGCAAGGACACCAGAGCCCCTCAGCTCCCTGCAGTCCCTCCCCTCCCCTATTCCTCCAGAGTTTCAGAAGCGTTTTAAACTGTTCACTTTAATAAACCACGGGCTCCCTTCCTGAGCAGGGCAAACTCATCATGAGCCCCAAGAGTGCCACCCTGGAAGGACAGGATTTGGGGGGCGCTCTGAGTTTTCAGGATACAGTCCATCATGGTTATGAGTTTTCAATGGGCTCTGTGATGACCCGGCGTTGCCTTCCAAAGGACTACTTTGGCCAACTAGGAATCAACCAACTCCGATTGGTACTCAGTATGGAGCCTAAGTACAACCACACCTCCTTGGTAAAATTCTGAACAACTTTTCCTGGTACAGATCCAAAGAAACCCTGACACAAAGCAAGAGACAGAGATGCTCAGATGGCAAAGTGCTTGCCCCATAAGCATGAGGACCTTCACTTGATGCCCGGAAACCACACAAAAAGTCAGGTGCAGCAGGGCACACCTGTAAGTCCAGCAGTCGGGGAGGCAGAGACAGTAAATCCCCTGGAGCTCATGGATCAGCCAGTCTAGTTGGATCAGTGAGCTTCAGGCTCAGTGAGAGACCCTGCTTCCAAAATTAAGGAGGAGAGCAACTGAGGAGGACCCCTGCTGTTGACCTCTGACCTCCACACACACAAATCCTCATGGGAGGTTTCTGAGCATCAGTGTCCATTACCACCAATCTCAGAAGAATGACAGCTTCAGTTGCCACAGCCAGGGGATCCAGCTGACCACACATTTCAGGGAACTATCACCCCACAAAGTACTAGCTGTGCTCTGACCTCACCCTTAAGCAGCCTGGCCCATTTCATCTGTTAAAAAGAAACCCAGAACTGTCTGGATTTCGGAAACAGCAGCATAGTTGAAGCCAATGTTGATGTCATGGAAGCAGCCAACAAATCAGGCAACACAGACTCCAGTCCAGCAACCCAGCTAACTAGAAGAGCCTTCTGCCTCCTAAGAGACTCGGGACATGCTCACAGGCCTTAGGGGACCCGACCAACAGCTTTGCTGCAGCAGAGATCACCCTACCAACTGAGTCTGCTTTTCTCTGTGGTCACGTGACATATGCATGTAAACAAGCAAGCACTTCTTTCTTAAAGACAGGACTAACACTCCAGCCTTTCCCAGCACACATCAAATTTCCATGGTCCAAATCCTCCCAGCAATAATGCCCGAGCGGTGGGTCTCCCAGCAGACAACTCTGTGTTCCCCGTCCTTGGCAAATGGAAAAGGTTTGCTTTCCCGCTCATCTGGTCACCACTATTTGAATAATTACCCTGGATAATCACCACAAACCAACTTCCCCTCCATAATGGATGCTCTTCCATCCCTAGTTTTAATGTGATTCACCTTCTTCCAAGTAAATATTATTTCCCAATGCCTGGCAAGTTCCAACTTCGCTCAAAATTTATATATTACTTTTCCATTATCTCAGGGCAGCAATAATAATAACAATAACAGTTATAACATCTTCCTTCTAGAAGAATCCTGGCCACTTCTTACACTTCTCTGGTTTAGAATTCTCTGATGGGCTTTTTTTTTTTTTTTTTCCTCTTCGTTGTCCTCCTTCTCCTTAGTGGAAAATGTTACTTCTAACTGCTGGATTTAATTTAATTTAATTTAATTACAGCATTTTCCACACATGCCCACGGGCTCTTGGTAATAGTTGCATTTTTAATAAATCTAATATATAATAATGACTTTGTTTTTAATTTTCCACTGAGAGTTGGATCCTGAGCTGAATACGAAGCTCCAGACAGGGGTGTCTGGTTCACTCCACGCGATTGGGTTTCAGAATACCAACAGGCTGCTAATTGGGGAACGGTTACACTCTCACCCTCTGTCCTCACACACCTGTGTTTAATGCCCTCAGCCAGCATCCCATGGGGCATGAAATGACCAGTTGTTCCAGTCAGAGGGATCAAGGCAGTCGTACAGGCTCCTAAGGCTGGACCCCGAGAGTAAAAGGAAGCTATCGCCTGGTCAGTAGCCAGCACCGTTACACAAAGAGACTTTGTGACAACACTCCTCGGTCATGATCTGGTCCCCATGACCCATGACTGCAACCTGTAGCAACAAGGCAGTGGACCAACTCTGCGCTGTTATTAGAGTCCGGGCAGGAGCTGGATCTTAATGACTGCCCGCTCTCTTTTGCAAAGACCATTATCAACATTCCTTGGTGTTCCACTTTATGACCATGTGTTCATGTTCAGTTGGCTCAACTGTATGGTAAAGGAACCATGTTGTTCAGGCTCTTTTCCTTTCTCACCTGTGTCAGGTGCTCGACAGAGGACTCAGCTCCCCCTGTGTTCTCAATAACACCTAGAGCTGCTTCACCGGTTATACGTGCGTCAGGCACCACCCTAAGCAACTCACCCTTACTGCTTCATGAAAGTTTCCCATGCACCCACACCTGAGTTTTTCTGTGGCAAAAATTCCTGGCAAAAGCCACTTAAGGAGGCTAGGGTTTGTTTGGGCTCATAATCTGAGGGTACAGTCCATCACGGTCAGGAAGGAAAGAGCACACAGGAAGAGGGGCCAGGCTATCAAACCTCAAGACCTTCCAGCGGTGACTCACTTCCTCCAGTACATCTTCCCCCACAGCAGGTTCCCTAACCTTCCAACACAGCACCACCAGCTTGAGACCAAGGACTCAAACCCATGAGCCTATGAGGGATGTTTCACATTCACACCACAACACTCTCCACCCTATAGATGGGGGGAGCCTATAGGTGTTTAATAACCTCCTTAACTTCGCCAGTTGGTGAAGGGCAGAAATGCCCAACTGGAGCCTCAGCCCTTAAACATTAGACTGAGCTCACCTGCTAATACAACGCCCAGCAGTTTTCCCAAAGCACTCGCAAAGGTTCCGCTACCACAGTAAATTAGGCACCCTCTGGGATCGAGTGTAAAAGGCCCTAAGATGCCTGAATAGTGCTAAAATCTGCCCATCTGATGCCCAGCAGTCATGAGAAATTCAGGCAAGACAGGCCAGAGCCCTCAGAATGAGAGAGAGAGAGAGAGAGAGAGAGAGAGAGAGAGAGAGAGAGAGAGAGAGAGAGAGAGAGAAAGTGTCCCTGGTACAATCTCTATGTGACTGTCACAGAGCATGCCTACTTCAAAAGGAAGCTGTTGTCAGGGGCCTGCTCCACTATGGCACCCAGCTGACTCTCACTTGCACAGAGACCAGGCAGGCAAAAACTTGAACTAAGATCTTCTAAGTCCTCATGGATATCTTATGACTGTCCCAGGAGTTGAGGGTAAGGGATCTTTGCCAGGAGCGCCATGAAGCCGTTCACCTACTCCTGGCAACTAGGTGACTATCACGAGGCGGTGTCTCGTGGCTTCCCGGGTTCTGATAAGGGATAAGACATTTTGTCTGCCCCATTCAGAGCAGAGATGCAGACTGCAAAGGCACTGAGCTGCAGTTTAGCGCTGGGGTCCTCCCCAGGGGACCGCCAGCCCTCTGTGTTTATTGTTCTTTCTGGTTGTGTGGGCTACAGATCACAGGGAGCTGAGTGCTCGGCTACTTTCCTTTTTGCTGTTCGTGTAAGAAATAAAAGGTCTGACTCTAAAAGTGGCTTGTTCCACTTTGCCAGCTGAATTAGCCAAGCCTCGGCCTTACACTGTGCCTTGTGGGCCTTTGACACACTGTCCTGTGGAGCTGGTACTCAGATAGTGCAATAAAAATCAGCCCCCCCAAAATGATTTAATAACAGCTATCTCGGGGCAACTGAGGGTGTAAATGGATACAAAAAAGCGTGTGAGAGAGAGAGAGAAAGACAGAGAAACAGACAGACAGACAGACACAGACACACACGCAGGTTGTATGAAAGGACTCTGGCTGAGGAGTTGGCGCAGCTGGCAGAGCACTTGCGTAGTGTGAATAAAGCCCTGCGTTTAATCTCCGGCACCACATAAACTATTTATGGTGATTGACACCTCCAATCCCAGCGCTGGGGGTGGGGGCGGGGCCAGGATCAGCAGTTCCCAGCCAGTCTTGGCTATACAGCAAGTTCAAGGCTGGTCTGGGGTACAAGACCCTGTCTTCAAAGGAAAAAGAAAAGCACCCATGAGAGAACCAGAAAAGTCACTAACAGGAGTATTTCCCTCTCATTAAGCAAGCTGCTGGCAATTTCAGAAAATAAATGCAAACGCATTCCATTTAACAAAATTAATATTTATTGCCTATAAACAAATCCAACAGAATTCTCAGCGGACACATATTTCCACATCTGAATTTAAAATGAAGCATGAATTCCGCATTTCAAAATCGGTGGGAATCCAAATTCGGAGACGTGTCTGTGGACGGATCTCATTTACTCATCAGATCCACATAAGCCAGAACGAGAAAAAGAGCACAGGGAATTCCCAGCTACACGGAAGGGCTTGAGAAAGGACCGTTTCAGGCACCAAACACGAGTGCCAGCGTTCAGCTACTTGTGGTCAAAGAACACATGGACAAGGATTAACACTAACTATACCACAAGCTCATTTTAAACTAATTCTCATGACTCAAGAGTCACAAAACAAAGGGAAATGTGTAGTTACTAAATAATCTAGTTATCACAAAATGCTAGAAATACAGGAAATGCAGAAGAGGCACTCTCACCCTGGAGCCCCAGACTTTCATGAACATTATGAGAAAAGAGACCAGAATGACAGACAGCCTTCAGGACAAGAGGAGAAACCAGTGGGACATCCAGTTGTCAGGGGCAGGTAGAGACCATCTGACAAAGGTCACATTTCCACTCTAATAGTGTTGGAAGTGTCTTTCCACTTCGCTAAACAGATCCACAGCTATAAATCCCAGCTGTAATTAGTTCCATGAACATCATACACAAAGGAGAAATAAAAATCACTTCCTCTACAAACCATAAATGTCTTTGAACTGCCCTAACCTCACTGGGATGGACACACACACACACACAGAGAGAGAGAGAGAGAGAGAGAGAGAGAGAGAGAGAGAGAGAGAGAGAGAGAGAGAGAGAGAGAGGAAGAGAGTTACTGCAAAGGCATCAGCCTTCCCAGCTGAGTGCTAAAGCCCTTTTTTAAGGATGATGTCATATATGAACTAGTCTTCAGTACATTTTTTTGAAGTGTTTTTCTACATGTCTTTCCTCTTAAAAGCATAAGGAGACTACTCTGTACTCATCAGAAAGACTTCCAGGAGGAAAATCTGAATGAAGAAGAAGGCCAGAAAGATGGAAAGAGGCAGACAGAGGCAGGTGATGTAACAGTAGCCCCCCACTTGAGGGGCGCTGTGACAGCCCCTTAACAAACACGTCCCTAATTCTCACAAGTCCTGGGTATACACTTCATTACTTCCAGATAGCAGTTAAGAAGCTGAGGTCTGGACTGGAAAGACAGCTCAGTGGTTCAGAGTTCATATCCCTCTTGCAGAGGACTGGAGTTCAGTTCCCAGCACCCCTGTAGTGTGGCAGCTCACAATTGCCTGTAACTTGAGTTCCAGGGGATCTGACACCTGCTTCGATGTGGGCACTGAACTCACACATTCAAACCCACACTCAGACACATACATACATGAAGCTGAGGCTTCAGCCATGGAGTCAATGATATGAAATCGAAATGTTTCCTGCAACTTCACAGAAGGGCAGAAAGAACGTCAGAGCAACAGATGGTGAAGAAGGCTGTGAAATACTGTCTTCTAGACACAACCTTGGCTATTGCGTGCATCAACTCACAGCAGCTGTGATCACCTGTATAACCTACAAAAGATGAAGCCAGTCAAGCTTCCAGCATGGGTTGGGGAGGGTCCCTGGGGCCCCACCTCCATCAGAGAAGCTATTCAGCAGTTAACGATTGATGAAAAGGGAAGAGTCTCAGAGAGCATAGCATAGCAGTTAATAGTTTTGGGGGCAGGGGTTGGGGTGCAGGGGTGGGGGCAGACAGACATATCTTCAGTGGTGTCGTCCTGGTAAAGTTACCAGTGCTCCTGTAAGTAACCCCAAAGAAACTCATTCTCAGTTTCAATTGAGGTTCCCTCTCCTGAAATGACTCTACCTTGTGTCAAGTTGACGTAAAGCTAACCTGCACAAATACAGGAAGCTACCCATGTGCTCAGGAAGGAACAAGAGCTGGTAGAGCATCTGAGGAAAGCGCTAAGCATGGACCATGCATGTTCCAGCATTAAGTCTGTGCTTCTCTGGCAAGTTAAATTCTAAATCTTCACCCCAGTTAACTCCATAAATTCTCATATGAGCTCAACTGAAATGGGGGGGGGGGGTTCAGCCCTAAATCAAGATGGTCTTTTTTTTTTTAAAGAAGTGTTGAGGGGGGTATTAAGAAAAGGTTTTAAGCGTGGGAATTAAGGGGACAGAGAAGGGAAAGGAGAAGGTATGGAGGAGGAGGGGGACAGAGATTTTGACATAGGAAAAAGACAGTGGTGGTTGATGAGATGGCTCACTGGGCAAAAGAGTTTGGTGAAGACCTAACAACCAGAGATCGATCCCCGGGACCCATGTGGTGTAATGAGAAATCTGATTCCTCAAGTGTCCTCTCAGCTCCATGAGAGGGTCATGGCAGACCACCCAATAAATAAATAATATTTTATTTTTAAATAAAGAAAAGGACAATCATAAACACTCAGATGTGGGCCATGGCTTCTCTAGAGTGCTGTGCTTAAGTATAAAGATGATTTTTGATGGGTCAAACCAACTCATTATTCCAACAACGTCTCGTATGTTGGAATTATTCTTTTTTAATAATCTATTTAATTTTAAGTGCATTGGTGCTTTGCCTGCATTCATGTGTGTGTGAGGGTGTCAGATCCCCTAGAACTGGAGTTACAGACAGTTGTGAAATGCCATGTGGGTGCTGAGAACGGAACCCGGGTCCTCTGGAGCAGCAGCCAATGCTCTTACGTGCTGAGCCACCTCTCTATCCTGGGATTATTCTTACTAAGAGCTGTAGACCAAAACAGAGCCAAGGAGGAAAGCTCATTACTGGGTCCAGAACACGGAGGGTCCTTCTTGTGCTATATAATAAAATCAAAATTATTTCAGTTACTTGCTAAGAACTGTATCTCCCTTCGCAAAATATAACA
Source organism: Peromyscus eremicus (assembly GCF_949786415.1). Taxonomy (NCBI): domain Eukaryota; kingdom Metazoa; phylum Chordata; class Mammalia; order Rodentia; family Cricetidae; genus Peromyscus; species Peromyscus eremicus. The sequence goes on from NC_081431.1 coordinate 10,051,135, forward strand.
ATTAGCTAAGACATGAAACCGGCAGAGGTGGCCGTCAACGCATGGGAAGACTGGATGGTGAAAGCTGACTGCTACACAATGGGGCATCATTCAGCCATAAAGGAAAACGAAATCCTACCATCTGTAGCAAAGTGAATGGAACTAGAAGCACGCTTGTAGCTAGAGTTTTCCTGCCTGGCCCACAGTCAGGACAAATCTCTCTCACCCACCAGTCCCACAGCCGCTCAGACCCGACCAAGTAAACGCAGAGACTTATATTGCTTACAAACTGTATGGCCGTGGCAGGCTTCTTGCTAACTGTTCTTACAGCTTAAATTAATCCATTTCTATAAATCTATACCTTGCCACGTGGCTCGTGGCTTACCGGCATCTTCACATGCTGTTTGTCATGGTGGCGGCTGGCAGTGTCTCTCTGACTCAGCCTTCCACTTCCCAGCTTTATTCTCCTCCTTGTCCCGCCTATACTTCCTGCCTGGCCACTGGCCAATCAGTGTTTTATTTATTGACCAATCAGCAACACACTTGACATACAGACCATCCCACAGCACACGCTAAGAAAAACGAGCTGAGCAAACACCACACGCTCGCTCTCATGTGAGAACTCTGAACTAAAACAAAAACAAGTTCACCTAAAAAGGTGAGCAAAAGAGGGGGTACTGGAGAATTGGAAGGGTACAGGAAGGCTCGGGGAGGTGGACTGGGATAGCCGTGTAGTTAGACATGTTTGGTGCATGCTGGGAAATGTCACAGCGAGTCACTTAACTTTTATAATTCATGTGCTAATAATAATCGCCATAAATGGAAAATATAAGATGGGGCCAGCAAGATGGCTCAGCCAGTAAAGGTGCTTGGCGCCAAGCCTAATAGCTTGACACCTCTACGGTAGGAGGAAACAAGTGACCCCCCACTAGTGATGCCCTTTGACCCCCACACTCATGCCTTGCACACGTACACCCACCCGCATGCATGCACATGCACACACACAAATAAATCAAATGTAATTTTAAAACACACGTGTTATGCATTACATATACACAGGCACAGAAATAAAGTTTAAATATCTATCACGTATAATACACACACACTGATTTAATCCAAAAAGTTCTATCTAGTTTACATTTATTTCGTCGTATTTCATAGTCACTGATTCAAGTAATAATTTTACTCAATGGTAGGGAAAAAAATCTATTTTTAAGTGCACAAGTCCAAAAATTCCAACCCCAGAGCCAAGAGGCCATTGTTTTACAGCATGCACGTCTTAGCAGGAGTCCCTGTGGGGAGCTTCCCCTTTCTCCACTTTGAATTGGCCCTCAGGCTCTTTTAAACTTCAAATCAGAAGTTTCCTTTTAGTAAAGGTCAGCCCTGGAAAAATCTCTCCTTACCCTGCAAAACAAGCTCCCTTTCGGGATTCCTAAACTGAAGCTAATTTCCTGAGTTTACGAAATGCCCTTTCCCATTACTGCTTCACGTGTCTAATTGAGGGAAGGCCCCTTTTCAGATGCCTAACTGCTCCCTGTAGGACCCCATCACTGCTGTGTGAGAAGCACGCCAGGAGAGTTCCTGCTGCGTGTTCCAGGATGCTCTTATCCCTGCCAGCTGAAGTGGGGGACGTCACCAACATCACCCCCTCCCTCACCCACTTTTACTTATTCCCAGGACATCACCGGGGCCAACAGTAATAAGTGCTCTGCTGAGTACCCAGAAGCAAGAGGCTTGGAGGCCAACATGTTACGTTCCTGCAATTGACTTATCACTTCTCTTGGTGAAAAGGTCCACTCCATCAGGGCTCCCTCTGCCTTCAGGGGTAGGGAGCGTTATAGGAGGACTCGGAAGCAGCCACGGCCATCTGCGTATTAAAGAGACCCGTGCTTCTCCACAGTACTTCCGTGATCCCAAGACGGTTGCGATCTCACTCTGTGTCTACAGCAAACACTGTGCTTAGAAACTCAAAGAGCCGGGCAGTGGTGGCGCACGCCTTTAATCCCAGCACTCGGGAGGCAGAGCCAGGCGGATCTCTGTGAGTTCGAGGCCAGCCTGGGCTACCAAGTGAGTTCCAGGAGAGTCACAAAGCTACACAGAGAAACCCTGTCTCGAAAAACAAAAAACAAAAAAAAAACAAAAAAAAAAAAAAAAGAAAAGAAAAGAAACTCAAAGAAAAGGCCCCCAAACAACTTATCTAGGGCCAATGAAATGGTTCAGTTGGGTAAAGGCACTTTCTGCCAAGCCGGAGAATTTGAGTTCAATTCCTGGGACCTACACATTAAGAGAGAGAGAGAACTAACCCCCTAGGGTCTTCTCTAACCTCCATACTCACACTGTAGTGTGAGCATACACACAAGAAATAAATATGTTTAAAAAATTTAATAAAAAAAATGTACTCAAGACCATAAAGCTGGAAAGAGCAAACTATGAATCAAGAGTTTTCTGATCTCGAGGACCCTGACCCCATATCCAGGGTTCTTCCACAGAAATGAGGAAGTCAGAACTTCTGGCTGAGACCTCAGAGTAGATGCAGGGTTCCACAAAGTACAATTCTTTTTCAGTTTATTTTTATGTTGTGTGTAGGAGCGTTTTGCCTGTGTGTATGTTTGTATGTATGTATGTATGTATGTATGTATGTATGTATGTATGTGAACCACATGCATAAAATGGAAGCCAGAAGAGGGCATCAGATCCCCTAGAACTGAAGTTACAGCTATCACGTGGATGCTAGGATCCAAAACCAGGCCCTCTGAAAGAACAGCAAGGGCTTTTAACTGCTGAGTTATCTCTCCAGCCCCAAAACACAACTTCAATAACTAATGTAAAAACCTCTTGTGACAGTCCTCTCAGCCACTGTAACCGTAGGAGGCGACCTTCTGGCTATCTAAATAAACACCTAAATGGAAATGTAATGCTTTCTCAGAATTAATTCTCTATTCGAATTATTTCAGTACTTTTCTGTCCTTAACTACTCAAGTTCAGAGTCTGTGGCAGGTGGGTATTTAAGCCATTCATTTTTAAACAGGGACCTATTATCCAAGATTCTCATGAGTTCTGGACCACTAAGGCTACAGCAGACAGTGGTGGGCTACAAAACCTTCACCCTGGGTTGGTGGTGCCCTCCTCACATTGATCTCAAAATACATTTTGTTAGTTTGTCCTTTGGGGGCAATATTACTGCTGATCCTTAACTGATGTCCACTGTTATTTTTTCTGGGTTTGGAGGGGTTTGTTTTGTTGTTTTGTGTTTTGTTTGTTCATTTAGGGTTTTGTTTTGTTTTGTTTTAGTTTTTTGTTGTTGTTGTTTGGTTGGTTGGTTTGTTTTGGTTTTGGGTTTGGTTTGGTATGGTTTGGGTTTTTTTGGGTTTTTTTTGTTTTTTTTTAAATATCTTTTTTTTTAATCTTTTTTTTTAAAGATTTATTTATTATGTATACAGTGTTCTGCCTGCATGCCAGAAGAGAGCACCAGATCTCATTACAGATGGTTGGAAGCCACCATGTGGTTGCTGGGAATTGAACTCAGGACCTCTGGAAGAACAGCCAGTGCTCTTAACCGCTGAGCCATCTCTCCAGCCCGGTTTGGTTTTTTTGAGACAGGGTTTCTCTGTATAGCAGCCCTGGCTGTTCTGGAACTCACAGGTTCCAGATCACTTTGTAGACCAGGTTGGCCTTGAATTCACAGAGATCCACCTGCCTCTGTCTCCCAAGTGCTAGGATTAAAGGTGTGCACCACCACGCCAGGATCTAAACTGTTCTTTAATTCCTTTTCACGAGGTGGAAGCTTAGCAGGGTGGGGTCTTGCCCTGAGATCACCAGTCCCTTCATTTCATCCAACATCAGGCTTCTCTTTAATCTGTGTATCTCCTTAAGCACAGAAGTTAGCTCCATTCCACTTCCCAGTGCTCCTTTTCTCCTCAAACTGCACATTTTGTGTTTTTTTTTTTCTTGCTCAGCTTGCTCCTTTTCATTATAGATCTTCATAAGAGTTAACATTAATAACCACCCACGGAGTCTATACTAGGCTGTTTTGAGATTTCCTCTGCCAATGGAATTAATCCAAAACTCTTCACTTTACCCTCAGGAAGGCTTTTCAGACAAGGGCAAATAGCAGACACATTCTTTGCCAAAATATCACAGGACTAGTTTCTAGGCCACATACTAACATTCTTCTCCTCTGAAACCTCTTGAGCCAGCCTCCCCTCCCCCCCCCCACACACACACAGGTGAAATCACCCTCAGCACCACTGTCTTCCATGCTCCTACTAGTCTGGCCTATTAAGCCCCTCTTAAAGCATTCCACTGCTTTTCTAATCCAAAGCCCCAAAGTCCAAAGTCCTCCAAACAACACATGGTCAGACCTATCACAGCAATACTCTAGTCTCTGGTACCAACTTCTGTTTGGGTTTCTATTGCTGTGAAGAGACACATGAAGGTGGCTTATAAAGGAAAGCATTTAATTGGGGCTAGCTTATAGTTTAGAGGTTTAGTCCATTATCATCATGGTGGGACACAGCAGTATGCAGACAGACATGGTGCTAGAAAAGGAGCTTAGAGTTCTACATCTTGGTCCACAGGCAGCAGAAGGAGACTATGTCACTAGGCCTAGTTTGAGCATATAAGACCTCAAAGCCTGCTTCCACAGTGATACACCTCCTAATAGTGCCACTCCCTATCAGCCAAGCATTCACACACATGAGTCTATGGGATCCATACCTATTCAATCAAACCACCACAGCAGGGAAAGGGTTTATTTCATCTTACACTTCCAGGTAACAGTTTATCACTGAGGGGAATCAGGGCAGGAGTCTGAAGGCAGGAACTGAAGCAGAGATCGAGGAGGAATGTTGCTTACTGGCCTTCCCCTCATGGCTAGCTACGCCTGCTTTCTTAAATAGCCAAAGACCACCTGCCCAGGACAGGTACTGCCTACGATGTGATTTCCCTCATCAGTCATTAATCAAAAAAAAAAAAAAAATGCCCCAGACTTGCCCACAGGCCCATCTGATAGAAGCAATTGCTCAGCTAGGTTCCTGCTTCCCAGCTGATTTTAGCTTATGACAAGTTGACAAAAACTAACCAGTACAATTGACTCTTGGTCAACTTGACACACAAACCCGTCACTATTAAGCTATAACCTCTTTTCTTGTTTATTCCCAAAATTTCATTTTACTATCATAATATAAAACATAGTATAACTTTGAAAGTCTCAGTCTTTAAAGAATTCAAACACTTTAAAAGTTCTAAGTCTCTTTAACACATCTAAAAGTCTCTTAATTGTGGGTTCCTATAAGATCAAAAATACAATAAATACTTTATTATTCCAAGAAGGAATAGCCAGGGCACAGTTACAATCAGATCAAAGCAAAATCGAGTGTAAAAAGCTCAATGTTCAACATCTAGAAGACACTTATGTCTTCTTGGCTCCAACAGTGTTGAACACACACACACACACACACACACACACACACACACACACACATACACACCATGAATCTTGTCCCACAGATTCAAGCTGGCTACACTCTGCACCTGCCACTATCGTTGGTAGTCATCTCATGGTCCTGTTTTCTTCAGTATGCTGTGGTCTCCACTGAAACCGAGGCTGCATCTTCACCAATGGCCTCTTGGCCTCTATTTAAGGATTCATACCCTGTCACTTAGTATAAACAGACATTTCTCTCTCACCCACCTGTTCCCAAATACCTGGCAGCTGCTTCACAAATAATTGACTCAGAGGCTTAATATTATTTATAAATGTTTGGCCAATAGCTCAGGCTTGTTACTAGCCAACTCTTACACTTAAATTAACCCATATTTCTATTTATGCTCTGCCATGTGTCAGTACCTTTATTAACATGACACATTCATCTCCTGCTCCCTCTGTGTCTGGCTGATGACTCCTAACTCCACCCTTCTCTTTCCCATCATCATTAGTTTGGTTGCCTATACTTCCTACATGGCTACTGGCCAATCAGTGTTTTATTAAGCCAATTCAAGTACAAATCTTTACAGTGTACAAAAGGACTATTCCACAGCAACTTAGTGACAAGCCTCAGCTTCTCTCCATGACTCTTTCAATCCAAGGGCTTCCACTGCGAGTGAAACTCCATGCAGGAGTTCATGAACTCCACAGAGGTAAAGTGCTTTACCTTCACTAATGGCCTCTCACAGTGTCACACCTCGTCAGCTCTCTGTAGCTCCTTCAGTCCTGTAGATTTCCATATCAACAAAACCAGTACCACATAGGAGATTCTTACAAAAGTTTAGCTGCCAACTTTAGATATATCTTTAGCCCATTTTGGACCACAGCTTCTGTGTGCTAACCCCAAAGAAATATTTTCCAGATGATTTTGTGTCAACAATTCTAGTCTTATATTTATCACAGCTGATTATTTATGCCCAACTAACCAGCATCAATTGTCCCAGTAAAGCAAAGACTTCACTTATACAGAGTATTAATCCAAAATATCACATAAGCAGCCCTGATAGTCTTTGCAACCTCTGAAATTTCATAAAGAAAATATTAATTCTGATAGAAAGCCACTATGTGGGCTCAGAGCTCTCATTCCAACTAAGGGGAACCTGAGATAGTTTCTGGGACATAGACAGTGCCAGCTTTGTTCTGACTCTACAAGTACAGTAGTTATGTGGAGAAGGAGAATCGCTGTGGAGAAAGGTGGATTCACCTGAAATTGTGTGTGTAGTTTGTATGTGGGGTGGTGGGTGGAAGCCACACGACCTTCATTGACCTATTCATATATCACTAAGTCATTCATCAAACATTTCTTAAGATCAACTCTGCATGTAGACACTGACTGTGGGGTCCATGTGGGGTTCATTATCTGCAGCTCTCACAACATTCATATCTTCCAAGTTCCCACAGAACATCCCTATTAATCTCTAAGCACTCAATGGCTTTTCCTGCTCCAATTTCTGAATATGACCATAATCCTCCCAAAACCAGCATGGAATGGCTATCACAGCAACGCCTGCTTTCTGGTACCTGTTTCTACACTGTTTTTCTGTTGCTGTGATAAACACCGTGACCAAAAGCAACTTGTGGAGGACAGGGTTTATTTCATCTTACGCTTCCAGGTAACACTCCATCACTGAGGAAAGTCAGAGCAGGAATTTAAGGCAGGAAAATGGAAGCAGGAACTGAAGTCGAGGCCAAGAAGGATACTGCTTACTGGCTTGTTCTCCATGGCTTTCTCAACTTGCTTCCTTACACAACCCAGGAAGCTTCTTCAACTACAAACACCCCTGCTTTTCCCTTGCAGACAGTGAGACTGCAAACACTTTTCATCAATTTTCAGTAACTGCTTTCAGCATGTATTGATGATTTTGTAAATTCTTCATTCCTTCTATATTTATAAATTGGCAATAGAATTGAAAGAGGAATATCTTCATCTCTCCAATTTATTGATTTGTTCACTCATTTACATTAATACAAACTCATAAATCTCAGTGGAGTTTACTGGATTTTAGCTCAATTAACACTAAAATCAGCCTAGGTTTGGTTACAGGGTATATATTTAAGCTATCTATGACATCTATTTTAATTGATAACAGAAGTGTTATGAGTGGAGTGTGTTGTCAGTGGAATGTGCAATATCCCCCACAGACTTCTTTGAACACTTGGTCCCCAGCTGGTGGAGTGGTGTATAGAGAGGCTATGAAACCTTTGGGACATGGAGCCTGGTCAGTGTCAGTTACAAGGGATAGTTTTTCAGTTGGATAGCCTTTTGGTTTGTTGGTTGGTTAACCTGTCATTGATTGGTTGGCTGGTTGGCTGGTTGGCTGGTTGGCTGGTTGGTTGGTTGGATAGCCTGTTGGTTAGCCTGTTGGTTGGCTGGTTGGTTGGTCAGCCTGTTGTTGATTGGCTGGTTGGTTGGTTAGCCTGTTGGTTGGCTGTTTGGTTGGTTAGCCTGTTGGTTGCCTGTTTGGTTGGCTGGTTGGTTTGTTGATTAGCCTGTTGGTTGGTTTGATGGTTGGTTAGCCTGTTGGTTAGCTAATGGATTTGTTGGTTAGCCTGTTGGTTGGTTTGTTGGTTAGTTGGTTGGTTGGTTGGTTAGCCTGTTGGTTGCCTTGTTGGTTGACTGGCTGGCTGGTTAGTTGGCTTTGAGACAGTACCACGCTTTTGAGCTAGTGACAGTCAACCTCAGCTCCCAGGTGCTGGTATTACAGGTCACGTCTAGTTCACTGTCTGTTTTTAGATCTCCTCGAGGCAACAGCAAGAGTGAGATGTAGATGTACACAACTGTTTGTCATTCATACTTTACATTTGGAACTGCTATATTTGCAGAGAAAAAATTCTTGGGTAGAAAGTGCAAAACAATTACATAAATTAATTTGAAATTTTCATTTGTCTATCAGTACTTCCTGGTAACAGTAAAATATATTGGGAAAGAAACTGAGTCCAGAATCTGGGTGGATACTCACTTTTCAATCAGTTCTGTGGGGCTAGGGGGTGGCTCAGTGAGAGAGTACTTTCTGCACAAGTATGAAGGTCTGAGTTTGGATCCCCAGCACCCACGTAAAAAGAGTGCAGGGGCAGGGTGGAGACAGCGAGAGCCCAGGGCTAGATGACCAGCCAGCCTCAACAGCAAGTTCTGGGATCAGCAAGAGACCCTGTCTCAAAAAAAAAGTGGAGAACACTGGAAGACAAGAGAAACCAGCCTCTGCTCTCCACACACATGTGCTTAGACAAGCACCCTTACAGACACAGATACACACATATGCTCATTCACTCACACATACACACTCATTCACTCACACACATTCTCACAAACACAATCATTCACTCTCACACATTCACACACATATACACACTCATTCACTCACACACATTCTCACAAACACAATCATTCACTCTCACACATTCACACACATATACACACTCATTCACACACACATACATACACACATTCACACATACACACACTTTAAGAAAAGTGCACAGTGCTTACTCTAGGAATTGTTAGCCTAGAAAATATATTCAATTAAAAAAAGAACCACTCTGGTTTGTGACTATTTGATAATTAAACAGCTGGAAATATTTGGAGTAGAAAGGCCTCTGGTTTCCTTCAAACTAAGTTGTTCCAACCAGGGTGACCTAAGTGCAAACCAAGCCGAGGTGCCACTTTCACATTTCCAGGAAACCCTCATGTAGCTAGAGTTTTCCTGCCTGGCCCACAGTCAGGGCAAATCTCTTTCACCTGCCAGTCCCACAGCCTCTCAGACCCGACCAAGTAAACACAGAGACTTATGTTGCTTTCAAACTGTATGGCCGTGGCAGGCTTCTTGCTAACTACAGCTCAAATTAATCCATTTCAATTAATCTATGCCTTGCCACATGGCTCGTGGCTTACCGGCATCTTCACAAGCTGTTTCTCATCGTGGCGGCTGGCAGTGTCTCTCTGACTCAGCCTTCCACTTCCCAGCTTTATTCTCCTCCTTGCCCTGCCTATACTTCCTGCCTAGCCAACGGCCAATCAGTGTTTTATTGATTAATCAGCAACACATTTGCGATACATCCCACAGCACTTCCCCCTTTTTTTTTCAAAAAGGAATGTTTTAACCTTAACAAAGTAAAATTACATATCATTTGGGAATTTGGGCGTAGCTTCTCTTACTACTTCCTGCTGGAAGGGGGGGCTATATCTTATGGGGAAACAAAGAAAATTTTAGAATTATGGAATAGTCCAGGAGGCTGTATCGTCTGAGCCAGATGCCTTCAAACCATTCTGGATGTTGGATCATCTGGGCCATGGTGTCATCGGAGACCTTTCAGGGGGTCTTGGCTGGTCAAACCTGATGTATCTTAATCTTGAACAAATCCATAGCCTTTGGTTTTCTGTGGGAACAAAAGAGACTCTTTTCCAAAGCAACATATCCTTATATCCAAATTTTGAAGTCAAGGTATCTTTAAAGTATACATATTGGTTTAGCTCAGCTTCCTTTACAATCAAATATTTCTCTGCAGTTAAGAATCCCAAAGACAACACAATCCAGATTCTCTGTGTAATATTCATCTTCACGTGGCTTATTTTTTATACTACCTTTACTGTCTCTTTAATGACTTTATTTTTTAAAACTATGTATTTGTTTCTATAACTCTATATATCACCTTTTTTGTCTCTTTCAAGCCTACGTATCTTTTACACACATTGTAAACTATTACATCTGAATCTGTCTTATTGTGAATCTCTTGCCTTAAACTGCAGCAGCTGTGGCTGCTGGCTCCGCCCACCTCAGTTTCCCAACATGGCTGCGTTTACCGCCAGCTCTGGGAGCTATCGTGGGTCTATGCTTTTATCCAAGCAGCGTGTAGCCCAAAAACCTCTTTTTTTGTTTTGTACCTGCAAAGGCTACATCCACCATGCACCTTAATGTGCCACTTGCAGAGGCCTCATTTCCGTCCTACTGCAGATCAAGCACACGCGCTAGGAACCCGCCAATAGCTCAAACCAGCAGCTGCCGCTCATTTGAGAGAGACAATTAGGAAGCTGGTTTTAGCTCCGTTTTAGAATCTCTTTTCTCAGTTTTTAGGTGGAAACTCTTGCCACCACGTTGGACGCCATTTGTAGCTAGAGTTTTCCTGCCTGGCCCACAGTCAGGGCAAATCTCTTTCACCTGCCAGTCCCACAGCCTCTCAGACCCGACCAAGTAAACACAGAGACTTATGTTGCTTTCAAACTGTATGGCCGTGGCAGGCTTCTTGCTAACTACAGCTCAAATTAATCCATTTCCATTAATCTATGCCTTGCCACATGGCTCGTGGCTTACCGGCATCTTCACAAGCTGTTTCTCATCGTGGCGGCTGGCAGTGTCTCTCTAACTCAGCCTTCCACTTCCCAGCTTTATTCTCCTCCTTGCCCCTCCTATACTTCCTGCCTAGCCAACGGCCAATCAGTGTTTTATTGATTAATTAGCAACACATTTGCCATACATCCCACAGCAACCCTCATGCCAGAATTCAGCCTTTAGAGAGGAACAAGCCCTCATTAGAGCTCCCCGAAGTAGGAACTGAAACCAGAAAATAAAGCATTCTTACTACTAGTGTGTGTAGCGTTAGGGCTGCAGGGAGAGGTCTCAGTGGAGGCAGAGGGGGTGTTATGAGAGCCCCCAGCTCCTGAGTCACCTCCCCTACATCCTGCCGACAGAGGCCAGAAAGCAGGCATGAGAACGGCCTGCCGGAGCAGCCCCCTTTGTCTGGCATCCCAGGAGGCTGACACGACAGGTCACAACCAAACGAGGGGCACTCTGGGAGTCAGCCTGTGGTTTGAAGTCAGGTCTCCTCCTCTCAGAACCTGTTTCCTTTGCCTCCAAGCGGGGGCCCTGCCTTGGCCACTGTCACTAACTTCGCATCTTGGAATCCCTTGACCAGTCTTTCCCTGTTGCATGAGTGTTATGGTTTGCATATAAAAAGTCCCCCAGAGACTGTGATCACTTGGCCCCCAGCGGATGGTACCGTTTTGGAAGGTTGTAAGACCTCAGGAGATGGGGCCCACTGGAGGAGGTGGCGTAGTAGAGGGAGGGTAAAGCAGGGTAGAGTTTAAAGGGTAAACTTTGGGTCCAGTTCTCTGCTTTACAATATGCTGTGAGCAAGCAGCCTCCCCCATCTGCTCGGCACAGCTGTGAGCCACTCCATTTCCATCCCTCTCCACACTCATACCATGGATCCAAATAAACCATCCTTCCCTTAAATAGCTTCCTTGGGTATTTACAGTGACAAGAAATCCCAGTGGTACAGCAGGTCTCTCACAGTCAGAGCTGACCTCTCAGAAAGAGGTTGTGTTTGCCTGTTTTTCCTTGATGGTGACTCTGCTGGAGTTTCTTGTTCATCCAGGGGACTCAAGTTTGGTTCCCAAGACCCATGTCAGGTGACTCACAACTCTAGCTCTGAGGGGTCCAATCCCCTCTTCCGACCTCTAGAACACCTGTATACACATGCCATACATTACGCAAACACATACACATAAGTAAAAAGAAACCTATTTTCTAATCATTCAATGAATTTTGGCTTCAGATTAGAATAGAATTTTGTGCTAGTTAATATACTATCAATTTGACACAAACTTAGACTTATCTGGGAAGACCGGATCTCAATAGAGGAATTGCCTCCATCAGACTGACCTATGGGTAAGTCTGTGGGAGTATTTTCTTTTTGTGACCGATGTGGGAGGACCCAGGCTACTGTAGGCAGAGACACCCCTGAGCAGGTTGTCCCAGGGTGTATGATAAAGCAAATTGAGCAAGTCATGGGAGAATCCAACACTCAGCATTTCTCCATGCTTTCTGCTTCAGTTCCTGCCCTGACTATGGTGGACTGTGACCTGGGAGCTGTAAAATGGAATTACTCTTTCCTCTAACTGCTCTATTTCATAGCAACAGAAAATCAAAACAAATCTCTAACAATTTCTGAAATGGCCCTGAGTGTAATATAACCCCGCATTTTGTACTATATTTTTATACAAAGTAGAATCCTCAGCATTGATGATTATAAAACCAAAATGCCAGCCAACTCTGGCAAATGTTGACAATCCCCAACATCCTAAAGTACCAAATGATCCAGTGAAGATTTAATTTTTTTATTTAATTATTTTATGTGTATGAGTGTTTGCCCACATGTCTGTATGTGTACTATGTGTATGCCCGGTACCTGTGGAGATCAGAAGAGAGCATCAGATCCCCTGGAACTGGAGTTACCAATGCTTGGAAACCACCATGTGGGTGTTGGGAATGGAACCAGGGTCCTGCTGCAAGAGACACAATGGCTCTTAACTGTTTCTCTCCAACCCCAAGGTTTAATTCTTTATGTAAGAATGAACAAGCTCATCCATTTCATTGGTCTGTAAGTTTGTTTTCATCATTAAAAAATGGTAAATTTACACATGCAACAAAATTGTTTTAAGATAAATTTTTTATGATTTATTACAGGTGTTCGAATACCTATTTTATATCCCTGTATACCTGAGGTTGCACAAAGATTTCCCAGTACAAAAGACCACGACTGGAAAAGTTTAAAAAGCCCTACTGAACTTCACAGGGAGCTCCAAGCCCTAGTGGGAGGCTCCAGGTGGAAGCTTTGGACCCTGGAGAACAGCTCCGTGAACCCAAGACTGGGGATCCAGAGAGTGAGCTTCCAACGTGGGTTTCACAGGGAGAAACGGGACAGGACAGACACAGACACACATGGATGTGGGGGTGGGTGGGTGGGGGAGGGGAGGGGGAGTCAGGGGGACAGAAAGAGGAAGTTCTGAGGTAGGCCAGGAATCTGGGCTGCAGTTCTCCAGGTGATTCATGACACACAATGTCTCAACTTTAACTAATAATGTATCCAGTATCCCCACATCGCCAAGTGTTCTCATCAGAAAGAAACAAGTGAGTGCCGTGTGGTACATTAGTTAGTGTGGTCTGGTCATTCCATGGTGTAGACACATCCCATCGCATACAGCACCATGCTGCGTGCGTTAACAAATACTGTATGTAAAAGTTAACCACATTTTTAAAAAATGATTATACCTAATATATGTGTGTGCATGTATAAAATCTCATAGTTTCTTCATACCAACAAAAGCTATCCCTTCTTAAGCTTTTTGTGAGGTTATTTGAATGTATGATTGATTTTACAATCTATGGATATATAGAACATTCTAGGGAGTTCTCAATTTAGAGTGCTAATGCCCGAGGGTGCGTAGACAAAACTGGTCCAGTAGGTGGTGCTGTTCTCTCTGAAACGGGACCAAGGACCCTGCGGAGTGGCTGCGGCTTTCCCAAAACGAACCTTAGAGCTGGAGATGTAGCTCTGTTGGTAGAGCATTTGCTCCCGGTGCAGAAAGCCCTGGACTCATCTCAGAACCCACAAAACTGGGCATGTAAGCACCTGCAGCAATACCAGCACCCCGGATGGGAGACCGGACAGTCAGAAGTTCAAGGTCATCCTTAGCTACATGTCAAGTTTAAGGCTAGCCTTTGCTACTTTTGAGAGCCGCCTCCCCACCTCAAAGCAAACCAGTAAAAGAATCAGAGATGTGGGCTTATCATCTATTATCTGTGAGTTCCAAAAGAAATGATGAATGGAGTCTGTTGGAAAAGCAGATTTGGTAGCAAACCAAAGAATCAGTCGCAGTGGACAGTGAGTTGTTTGAGTGAAATGACTCATTCCTTGGGATTCCAGTGTCTACAGCAAAGTGGTAAATCTACAAATAACAATTTAAATAGTGTTTACTTATTCAGTAACTTAATAATAAGTCTTTTTACTCTGTAACATTGTGCTCTGCATTTTGCATGATATATGCTGTTATCCCTCCCACAACATGATAGAGAGGGAGCATTACCATATTCATCAGCTTCCCGTTACTGTAGCAAAATACCTGACTCAATTTATAAAGGGGAAATGTTTGTTTTAACTCACAGTTTTGCAAGTTTGGGTCTATGTCCAATTGCCCACATGGCTTTGGGGCCTCTGGCATGGCAGTGTATCACAAAAGCAATGCTCTCATGACTAGGAACAAAGGAATAGGAGGAAGGGACCAGAGTCCCACATGTCCCCTATGATCTGTAGCATCCTGCTGTGACCTATCTCCCAAAGATCTAACACCTCACAGTATCACCTGCTGAGGACTGAACCTCTACTCAGCCGCCTATGGGGAGCCTTTATCCACACCCATAGTTATTCCCATTTCAGAGAAGGGTAAACTGAGGTCAAGTAACTTGTCTACAGTCCTCCAGCTGGTGTAAGTGGTGGAGCTAAGATTCAAACCCAAGTGGTGGAGCCCCAGAGTGTGTGTTCTGAACTGCCGCAGTAAGACATCTTCATGTTCTCCAGCCCTGGTGAATACAATAATATCCTGGCATCAAGTGGGTAATTATGATGAAAACAATAATATAATGGCACAGCGTGGGTCATTGTGAGAGCGAGAACTAGGAAAGAGGAGGAGACGCTCACCTGGCCTTTCCCGCATTGAACGGATCTTGAGGTTAGTGAGTCCATCACCTAAACCATTGTGTCACGTGGCTCATTCACCATCTGACTCAGCACAGGAATCCCTTTTACGGTTTTTCTGAGTGCTTTATTATAAACTCAGAACCAGGAGAAAAGCCTCTGTCTCCTGAAAGCTCACGTCTTCCTCATGGCTGGATGTTCAATGTTCATCAGAACTAAAGACCTAAGACTCCCTCTGCTTCCTCCAGAGGGAGCATGAGCCTGCCTCCCTCTACCTCCACCCACCCACTTTATCCTCCCTCCACCCCTCACCCACCCACTTTATCCCTCCCTCCACCCCCACTTTATCCCAGCTGCATCTTGACTTCTTACTGTAACTAGGAAGGAGTTGAGGGTGGGGTGGACAGACGTCTACAGTAGCTCTTTTCTGGACAGTGCACCCTCTCACTCCACTGTCTGCTCTATTTGCATGTCTTAACCAAGACATGTATAGTCTCTGCCTCAGTTTCCTTGTCTGTACACTAGAAGTGCCCCCTTGCAGGAGAGTCAAAAATAGATGAATTAATGTGAGTAAAGCAGTTAGAACTACACCAAGTATATAGTAAAAGAGGGATAAAGTTTGGCTCTAAAGGGTGGGGACATAGCTCAGCCACAGAGCACCCACCTAGCATGCATCAGGCCTTGGGTTCCGCCGTCAGCACCACAAAAATGTTCCGTTTCTATCATTTAATATCCGATGTGAGTCGATGAAAAAACTTACTAGTGCAGAGTATTCTCTTCATTCACAGCTAAATTTCAAAATGATGATAGGTAAGTACAGATAGATTGATAGATGATAGATATAGATTGACTGATAGATAGATAGATAGATAGATAGATAGATAGATAGATAGATAGATAGACAGATAATCGAGATGATAGGTATAGATAAAGCTATAATGGAAAAACTGTTCAACCATACAGCATTGTGAAATCCTGCCATCTGTGGCGGCACAGATGAACCTGGAAGGAATAGCTTAAGGTGAAACAAGCCATGAACAGAAAAACTGACACATGACATGCATATGAAGAGGCTGGCCACTGGGCATGGTATACCTAGAGAAAAAATACGTTCTGGTTGCTATCATATGGTAGGGTGATGACGATCTACAATAACATAGTCTATGTTTTCAAAGAGCTTAAAGAGAAGGTTTTAGATGTGCACACCACAAAGAAAAATGGTTGTTTGTGGTGATGGATCTGCCCGTGCACTTGACTGGATCTTGACACACATATACATTTATCAAAGCATCATTTGTAAGCTGGAATGGTGCTCAGTGGGGAAGTCCAGCACAAGCATAAGACCTGACCAGACTTCCAGCTATGAAAGCTAGGCAGGGCAGCACACATCTATAACCCCAGAGCTTGGGAGAGGAAGAACATGGGCAGATTCTGGAGACTCACCAGCCAGCCAGTCTAGCTGAAATGGCAAGTTCCAGGCTCAGTAAGAAACCCAGCCTCAAAGTAGAGAGTAACTGAGGAAGACAGAGGTCTGACAGTGACCTCTGACCTCTGCATGTGCATTCATGACATATACTCTTACACACAGCACACAAGAAAAAATCACACTGTACCCCATAGTTACACATAACTATTGTATGTAAATCACAAATGTAAAACTTGTAAAGAATTAAATAAGAAATAATATCTAAACATATGTATATTAATCTGGTTTCAAGACTTCATAGTTTGAAGACGATGAGTCAGTTATTGCAATATTCACTCTCAAGACTCCAATTATACAATCACACAAATATTTGGAAGTTTGTTTGAAATTCTATGAGAATAAAAGATGAATATATCTTCATATGAAGTTATTTCAAGTCATTAAGAGACTAACAACTTTGCCAAAACTATCATTTCAACAAACATAGAAATCTCTTGATAGGTTTCTTTAAAAAATGAAAATGTTACTTACCAGGGCCAAAAAGAGGGTTCCTGGGATAAAAGTTCTTGCAGCACAAGCCTAGAGACCTACAAGTGATCCTCAGAACCCACATAAAGATGGGAGAAAACTGGCAGCACAAGATTGTCCTCTGATCTACACACGAGTACCATGATACATGCATCCATATACACACATCATATACACACAAATGCACAATTTTAAAACTCACTTATGGCTGGGCAGTAGTGGCACACGCCTTTAATCCCAGCATTCGGGAGGCAGAGCCAAACGGATCTCTGTGAGTTCGAGGCCAGCCTGGTCCACAGAGCGAGATCCAGAACAGGCACCAAAACTACACAAAGAAACCCTGTCTCAAAAAACCAAAACAAACAAAC
Source organism: Peromyscus eremicus (assembly GCF_949786415.1). NCBI lineage: Eukaryota > Metazoa > Chordata > Mammalia > Rodentia > Cricetidae > Peromyscus > Peromyscus eremicus. Next base: position 10,068,389 of record NC_081431.1, read on the forward strand.
AAACAAAAAACTCACTTATGTTTCCTATGCTTCAAGGGTAAATGGTATGATTTATTAGGTACCCAGGGAACGCAGTTTGACGAAAGTCTTTGAAAGTGTCTGTAATGGAATTTTAACTTATTTTTTAAATCAGTGAATATAGTCATATTTGTAAATAAATTTCAAAGTGAATTAGAGTGAACCTTCACCCATAGGTATGTTTTCCCTTATTCGCTAATGTTCACAGAAAAACCTATTGCACCTTTATTTTACACTATTTTCAGGTGATAAGTGGGCATATATCCCAGTCGATATAAAAATAACCCAAAATGCAGCTGTGGGTGCCATTTCTAAGGGGAACTGCAGAAACACAGAGAAGAGCAGGTTATAGACTGAATGGGAAATTACCCCCGCAGATCACGCTCGCACCAGCCCAGCCACCGTGCCTTCCCCACCATGGTGGACTGTATCCTATGAGCCATGAGCCAAAATAAACCTTTCTTCCTTCGAGTTGCTTGTTCGAGGTATTTGACCACAGCGATGAGAAAGACTAGACACTAAAGGTGGTCTCGGAGGACTAAGAGTATGATGACTCCAAGGAAACCCATCTTCCGGGCTGGCAATGAGCCTGTGGGAAATCATGAGAAACAGTTCCAAGGACACGGTCTTGTGAAAACCTCTGCCATTCAAGGCTGGGGGTACGGCTTAGTGGGTAAAGCACTTGCTGGACAAGGTTGGGGACCTGAGTTCAAATCCCCAGAACCCATACACAGACAGGTGCAGTAGCATGAATCTGAGGTAGAGATGGGAGAGTCCCCGGAAGCTCACAGCCAAACTAGCCTGATGTGGGTAGCGGCAAACAAAGAGACCCTGTCTCAAATGAGATGGAAAGCAAAGACTGGCTCCTCTGACACCTAAAAGTATACCACAGTGTTCTCATCCCCAAACCCACCACCCTCCAAACCTCCGTACCCCCACACCTCTATTTCTTTCCCCCTCTCTCTCCCTCCCAAATTTCACTATAATCTTCCTTATAAATCAATAACATATTTCAAAAATGTAAGATACAAAAACTTCTCTTTCCTTTTGAGTGGCTGGTAGTTGATTAGTTAGTTAGTTTGGAAATTTCTACAATTCAACCAAGAAGTTGATCTGAGCAAGTGTTAACATAACTACAGCTACCAGGTAGGCAGTGTTTTTATCCTAGCCTTCAACCAAGATAAGAAGGCACTCACTCCCTTTCTCTAGAAGCCGCCCCACTTGCCCACAGGCTCCCTGAGGAGGTGCCCAGGCAGCCCGACACCTCCCTGAGGCTATGCACCTAAACAAGTATGAGTCCAGCACCACCGATGGGAAGGGGCAAGGCTGGGTACACAGCCAACGCTTCTCTAGTCCCCATCGCAGAGAAGCACCTCATGGAGAAGGCCAGCAGCTCCTGGTTTTCTGTGTAGGACAGAATCTCTGTGAAAAGGTTCCATGCGGTTGGGGTGACTGCTGAAAATACTTGAAAGTCCTCAGAACAAAGGAAAACCACAAAAATGTCATTTCCTTTATCCTCTCCCCCCTCTATCGGAGACCCCAGGTTCACTCTGTCTTTTCTGGAGAATCGCCTTCAGGAAATGGTTGAAGTTCAGCAAACTGGCCCCCAGGCTCTGTCTCCGGGATAATTCCAATCCAGCAGTTTTTATGAGTTATTTATCATCACACCAGCATCTCACCCCAGAGATCAGCGGGTCTGACTGTTATTACTCTCCATATTTGCTTTGGCAGAGCTCAGTTGTAATACAAATTTAGTTAAATATAACTGGGAATATAAGTTACACACATTGGTGTAAGCTGAATCTACAAGTCACAGTAAAAGCTTATAACTAAGATTCAGAGAGGCAGGGGGAGGACATGGCTGTCTCTGTAATATTCACACAGATATCTCTACCACCCCCTCCAGAATCCATGCCACCAGTCAATGATCCTGGAAATGCCTATTGATCACTTGTGGGGTGAAATTACACATTTATCTCATCCAGCAGCTTGAGTCTGTCAAGGAAACACCTTTGGGGTGGAGAGGCAGAGAGATGGCTCCTTCAGCAAAGCATTCACCACACACATATGAGGATCTGAGTTTGGAACCCCAGCACCCACATAAAAAAAACCAGGGTTCCACAGCACAACTGTAATCCCGGCGCTGGGGGAGACAGAGGCAGGAGGATCCCTGGGCTCACTAGCCAGACAGCAGAGCTGGAGTCTTGAGCTCCAGCTTCAATGAGAGACTTTGCCTTTAAAAACAAACAAATGCAAACTGAGAAAGACACCTGACATCACCTTCTGGTGCACACACACACACACACACACACACACACACACACACGGGGTGGGGATGGGATGACAGAGACAGAGACAAAGAGAGAGACAGGTAGATGTGTTTGCCACCAAACTCAACAACCTGAATTCAATCCTTGGGACCCACGCAGTGAAAAAGGAGAACCAACTCCCACAAGCTGTCCCCAGACCATACAATGCCCTCATGTGTGTTTGTGCACACACACACACACACTCTTTTACACACACACACATACACATGCATGCACATATGTAGATATATACACAGAAGCGATTGTGTGCTAATGGAGGTTGAAAAATCCCACAATGTATCATCTTCACCCAGAGTAGCAGGCTGGAACTCCTGTCTGAGGCCAAAGGCCGGAAAGGAGAACGGGTGGAAAACAGCTGTTCTTTGAGTTCTGCTGATATTTCAAATATTGACACTTTTCCATATATAATACCAACAATCCAAAGTCGTGACTACCATATCTCTTATCAGAAGGGTACTGGAAGTCTTTTAAGAGCAAGGAAGGACTAACAGGTCCCCCGAACACTAATTACTTAACTAAAAGATTGGCATTTACTATTGCCAACAAATGCTGTCAGTTGCTTTCTTTGATGTGATCCTCCCACTGTTTTTCATTTTCAAGAAACCCTCACATCTGCATCCTGACACGATGGTACAAACCTATAGCCCTAAACACTCAGGAGGCTGCGGCAGGATTCTAGGCCAGCCTGGGCTGTGGAGTGATACCAAGTGCCCCAAAACCAACAGCTGCATATCAGAAAGACAAATCATGTTTTCTCTCATATATAAAAATCTAGATTTTCTATGAAAGCTGAAGGGGGTCCACTTGGAAAGAGAAGGGAGGAGGGTAGAGGGGAGGAGTTGGGTGGGGAGAACAAACGTAAGCAGATGATCTGTGTGTGAAAATGTTCTCTGAAACAAACTGATGCACTTACTTAAAAACTGATTGTAGAAAGTATGTCTCAAATGTCTTAAGTATGATGAATCACAGCTGGCCCGTCAATTATTCTTTCAGACAAGTCTGTGTTTCCCAGGATAACCAGTTAGGCTTCTGCCTTTCCCCTCCTACCCCATCTGCCAGGATGGTGCTCGGTCTTCGGTAACTCACTGAGTGGGGAAACAAGCTCTCCCACCTGCTGGTGGGGTACTGAATCAGTACAGTTTCTGGAAGAAAACTTGACAATGTGTATCAAAGATGCTTAGATCAAACACTGGTCAGAGCAATTGGTTTATGGGGCTGGAGAGATGGCTCAGGAGTTAAGAGCTCTGGCTACTCTTCCAGGGGATCTGTAGTAGAATATTATTTTAAAATGTGTTACTTTTGTTCATGTTGCATTTGTTTAACTCTGTGAAGCTGTGTTACTGTGCCTGTCTAAAATATCTGATGGTCTCATAAAGAACTGGCCAATAGCAAGGCAGGAGAAAGGATAGGCAGGGCTGGCAGGCAGAGAGAATAGATAGAAGAAGAAATCTGGAAAGGGAGATCTAAGAGCTAGTAGCCAGAGAAGGAGGAAGACTCCAGGGGCCAGCCACCCAGCTACACACACAGCAAGCCACGGAGTAAGAAGAAGATACATAAGTAAGAGAACAGGAAAAGCCCAGAGGCAAAAGGTAGATGGGATAAGTTAAGGAAAGCTGGCAAGAAATTGAGCCAAGCTAAGGCCGGGCATTCATAAGTAAGAATAAGCCTCTGTGTGTGAGTTATGTGGGAGTTGGGTGGCAGGTCTCCCAAAAGAGTAAAATACTAACAACAGGGACCCATCATGACTCACAACCATCTGTAACTCCGGCCCCAGGGTATCCGATGCCCTCTTTTGGCCTCATGGGCACAGTGAGCACACAGTACACAGACATACCTTCAGGCAAACACTCATGCACATAAAATAAAAAATAAATAAAATCTTAGGAACAATTTTTTAAAAATTGACTTTTTAACCTTGGTAGACACCTGTAACTGGTGCTGTGTGAGTTAAGTCGGGGGAGGGGACAGAGGATCCTGGGACCTTGTTGGCCTAGCTGCAGGATCAGTGAGGGACTCTGACTCAAAGGAATATGGCGGAGCCTGATAGAGCAAGACCCGTGATATGGCCTCCTCTAGCACCCCTAAGAGAGCACATGGGGACCACAAATATACAAAACAAACCATGTGACTTCTAAGAATTTTCCCTAGGAAACAGGCCCTTGGACAACAGTGTTGGTAGCAACATGGTTTACAAAAGTGAAATCTAGTAATTACCCAGACAGGAAGCCTCCATGAGTCAGCCCAGTCAGCCCCTGGCAAGGCCTTTGTGCAGCTTGTCATTAAATGCTATCATGTCAATGCATTATAATGCTCTGAGTCAACGCAACACATTACAAGACAATGGAATTCTTCCTTATTTCTGTTTTGACCCATGGGAACTAAGCTGGGTTAGTTTAATGGGTTAAAACTAATGGGTTGCTGAATTTGCAAATATTTAGGATGGTGCTCTGCTGAAGGTGTCGAATTTCTGGATGGTCAAATAGCATACCCTGTAAGACATCACACTTTTTCAGTTTGATGAAACCTACGTTCTTTCTGAGGGTGGGGTTCCCCTTCGGAAATTTGGGGCTCAGTTGTTTTGTTTTTGTTTTGTTTTTGAGGCAGGTAGACCAGCCTGGCCTTGAACTGTCAATCCATCTGCCTTCCGCTCTCAAGTGCTGAAATTGCAAATGTAAGCCAATATCTCATCTCAGCAAGGATTCTGTTCTTGAGGCGGAATGACAGGGTTGTTTGGGTCTCCTGTACACCTGCTGGTTTCTTTTCAAATTTGTGTATCACTTGCAGAGAAAGAACTGCTGAAGCCCAAACTCCTGTGGTAGATCTCACTTCTTCAGGCTTTTAAAGCATCTCTTAAGCACCAGTTTCAATCCCAATAACAAACAATAGAACAGAGAGCATTTCTAACTCCCAAGCTGTCCTCCAAAGCTAAAAACAAACAAAACAAAAAAGATAAACTATCCAGAAAAAACTCTTGCGGGGGATAGAGAGTTGGTTCCCCAGGACAAACCCCAAACTACAGTGTCTCCATTCTGTTTCTATTAAGCACATGTAGCTGGTACATCACAGAGGCCCAAAGTTCAGTCGATCTTTGTTATTCAAAAATAAAAGGTATGAGCCGGGCGGTGGTGGCGCACGCCTTTAATCCCAGCACTCGGGAGGCAGAGCCAGGCGGATCTCTGTGAGTTCGAGGCCAGCCTGGACTACCAAGTGAGTCCCAGGAAAGGCGCAAAGCTACACAGAGAAACCCTGTCTCGAAAAAACCAAAATAAATAAATAAATAAATAAATAAATAAATAAATAAATAAATAAATGGTAACACTGCCCTAATTTAGGAGTCTACATTAAAATTCATCAGCAAGTATATTAAATGCTTGTGGTCTATGTAAGATAACGGCATTAATGGCTGACAATAATGATTAAGAAACAAATATTCTTGCTTTGTTTCAAATATTATTTGTGGTTTGTTTTTTTGTTTTTTGTTTTGAGATAGGGTGTTGCAGTTTATCTCCGGTTAGCCTAGAATTCACATAGCTCCTGTCTTATGAATGCTAAGGTCAGAGGCATGTGCCACCTAAGCTGTTCCCAATTATTTATAACAAAATGAAGTCACTAAGAGAAGAGATAGAAAATATTTTAACATGTAAAATTTTCCGAGATGAGAGTTCCATTTTAATTATGTATATCAGTCCTTCCAGAACCCTCCACTATCATTTTCTATTTGACTAAACAAGGTCAGAGATTTTTACCTCACATAAGGAGGGTCCAGGGAAGATTATTGATGAATCAAATTATATGCTAAGACCGTGGGATTCACAAAATTTGTTCTAGACAAAGTCCCCCAGTCCAGCTTCTAGACCCAATCTCTCTGCTTCCTGATCAACTAAGATATGCCCATCACCACCCCCTCCCTCAAACTGTGAAACAAAATAAATCCTACATATACCACACACATTAAAAAAAAATAAATGTATCATGAATCACAACATGATCTGTATTCCCAGTGATCCAGAAGCAGCACCATGAGGGTCAACGAGAACTGTGAGTTGAAGTTCAGCCTGGGCAACACAGTAAGACTCCCCCCACATCTAAAAAACTAAGTAAATATGAAGACAAATCAGAGGTTGTTTGGTTCTCAGATTTATTTTATGTATATGAATATTTTGCTTACACAGATATATATATGATGAATGAACCGTGTGTGGACCTGGTGCATGCCTGGCGTGCACAGAAGGCAAAAGAGGGTGTCAGATCCCTTGGGAACTGGAGCTACAGATGGGAGCCATCAGGTGGGTACTGAAAATTGAGGGCTTTAAAACGGGCAAACGCAAATTTCCCCTGAACTGGAAATTGAGAAAATTAGCAACTGAACAGTCTAAACCTAGCATATCTTGCCGTTTTCTGTAAATACAACTGGAGGTGTCTCCTAGCGCAGCACAGGACTGTGCCTTTGCCCTGACTTTTGTGGAAACAGAGGAGGAGGATTGTGTGTGGCTATTAATGTGGCATGCACTGATTTTGTTTACTGTTTACAGATTTTTCACAGTGAGATCTATACAGCTGGTTAACAAATTCACTAGATCCTGCCCTACAAGGTGTTTGTTTCTGAGAAACACAGTGAAGACATCCCTACCATTCTGAAATGAAAACCTGAAGTGGGTGGAGATCCATCCTCACCTACCAAAAACAAGATCTCTGTGAACTCAAACTCTTGGTTCCCATCAACACCAGCCTCTCTCTAGTCATGACTTCTTGTCCAGCTGCTATGGAGATAGTTCAGTGGTTAAGAGCACTTGCTGCTCTTCAGAGGACCCAAGTTGGTTCCCAGCACCCACATGGTGGCTCACATAATGGAGTCACATGTGTCATGTGACTCCAACTCCAGGGGAGCTGATGGTCTCTTTTGCACATACTCCCAGTATAAATGCAATACGTACACATAGTTTTAAAATAAATATTTTGTAAGAGCTTTTAGATGACATGTTTTGTCAAAGTCAGGAAACTGATCTATGGTAGGAGCTCTGCCTCCACTAAAATACATACCGTTTCAATCCAGAAGCACTGATCACGAATCTTAAGTGAGCTATTCACTAACACTATTCTCCCTGTCAGGAGTGGCCCCAATATTATGTATTTCCGTCAAGAGTCCCCTGCGCTGGCCTTCACATTCCAGGCAAGCCTTTAGCCTTTATCTTTCCTTCACGGAGCCGCGCTCTGGTGGGAAGCCCTCCACACTCCTCTCAGGAGTTACTGTCTCCAGTCTGGTTGCATCCACTCCATCTTACCAGGAAAAAAAAGTCATTTGAAATGTTAAGAATAATGACCACTCAGAGAGCTGAGAATAGGTGACTGCTGAGAGCCTAGCCCTGAACAGGAAAAGGATAGCTACACGCTGCTCTTTCCAAAGCTCAGGGAACGATGTGGAGGAGGAGACAGAAAGAACGTAAAGGCCAGAGGATGCTGACGAAGGAGAGCTGTGAAGTGCTGTCTTCTGGGCATGACGTGGCTACTGCACTCATGAACACAGTGTTAACCTGCACTAGACTGGACCTACCAACTTTCTGTCGTGGAGGGGGAGGGGCTCATGAGGCGCCTCCCCCTGAAGAGCTGCAGACAGTTAATGTTACTTGGAGGGGGGGGCGTCATATTCCTCAGTGCTGTCGGCACTGAAAACTTGCCTTTGCTCAAGTAAATCACACACACACACACACACACACACACATACACACACACACATATGCTCATATAAGCCACCCTAACTCGATGCAGAAGAGCACAAAAAGAAGAGATATGAAAGTAGAACGTGGAATTGTTGGGAAGGGGTCCAGACAAAGGGGGAAGAGAAGAAAATGGGGGAGAACATGGCCAAAGTACATCCTACATAAGTACAAAGTTGTAGAAAATTTAAATATTAAAAATGTTGCTTGTTAACCCAAGTGAATGTATAATTTCGTGGGGTAAAGAGAATAATGACCACAAAGAATTCAGCCACTCTAAGTAAAAGATCGTTCCAAGACCACAGATAACACCCCAATATAATAGCTTTTATTCTTTTATTACAGCAAATCAAATGTTATCTAAGTTTATTACTTTATGATTCTCTGAACCCAAGGACCTCCTCCTCCCTATGTCTCACACGAACCCATTAAACCCTTTCCACGTCACTAGAATGATCAGAGTGTTCACTCTGACTTCTTTGCACCATGTACTTGCTAAGGCACGATGACTGCTCATTTATTGCTGGTCATTGAGTTCAGTTGGGGAGGTGGCCTGGATGGCGACTTCAGAGAGTCATATCTAGAACTCTAGGAAGAGCAGGCTCCTGAATGAGTGGACTCAGGACTAGGGTGAGGCAAGTAGGCCACTGGGGTAGAGGACAGTTTAAAGGGGGGGGGGGGGTGTCCCAGAAATTAACCTTCAAAATGGATTCTACTGTGAAGAAATCACTTTAAACTAAAATTAATGCAAAAACCCATGATAAAGGACACTTCGTTAACAGTATAAATATCCAAAGACTTTGCACTTTGATGATTCAGCCTTCTTCATCTCATTGGTCATCTTGCCCTTTCTGGGTGGCTCAGTGGTCCCGGAAGTTCTCAGGTCCCCTGATCTGCAGAATTGTCTGCAATAGGAGCAAAAATCTCTCCAAGGCATCAGCCAATTGAATCTCAGCAATTAATAGCCTAACGTTAAGTTGTCTACCAAGTGCCTCCAGGAAGAAAGATTTTAAAAGGACTGGAGAAATGACCAGAGGTTTTGAATGCTGGTCTTTGGGAACAGAAAAGCAGGACCATTAGGCACTCTTTGTGCATTCTAGAGTCAGAACAGAATGGGGCGCTGCTGGGACACACCGCAAGGCTTAGAATTCATTTCTGCTCCAACTTTCAAAGCTGGCTAGTTTCTGCAACGTCCCTGAAGGAAAAGACACAAATACCGCCAGTTTGTTTAGGTTTGGGCATTAGCTTCCTGAACTGTGTGAAAGCTCACACAATTCGAGAGAACTTTACAGGATCTTTCTCTGGGCCACAAGGTGAATAACGCACAGCCATAATAAAAACGGAGGACTCAGCTATAAGGCTGTCACGTTTTCATTGTTGTGGCTGTCGTTTGCAAGAGAGTTCCAGCACAACCAGAACTACCCTGTGGGGATAGAGGTGGAAGGAAAAGGGACAGGAGAAAAGGAGGAGGAGGAGGAGGAGGAGGAGGAGGAGGAGAAGGAAGAGGAGGAAGAGGAGGAGGAGGAGGAGGAGGAGGGAACGAAGGAGAAGAAGATGAAGGGGAGGAAGAGGAAGAGGAAGAAGGAGAAGAAAAGAAGAAGGTGTCAGCAAACTTTTTCTGGTGATGGAGACTGGACCTACGACCTTGTGCGGGCGTGCACTTGGCCACCAAGTTACATCCCCATAATTTACAAGTTACAGTATTTTATCTGAATCCAAATTCTCCTAAATTGTTTTGTTTTGTTTTGTTTTGGTTTTGGTTTTTCGAGACAGGGTTTCTCTGTGTAGCTTTGCGCCTTCTCCAATTGTTAAAGATGCCTGTTTTTAGTTAATATCAAATAGGTTATCAGGGCTTCGTTTTGCTCCTTGTGAGACAGCATCTCACCGCTTCAGCAATGGGCAACGCTGTCTCTGGTCATCCAAGTGAGGGATATAACAAAGACATTTGCACTGTGACACCTTGCAGCTTCTATCAGATTCTCCCTCTTACCTCTTACATGGGTATATCATCTCTGCCCTGTGCACAGTGGTTGTTTATTTTAAGCTAATTTCAGTGCCCACTTTTATGATAAAATGTCAACTAATCATTTGACTGCATTTATGGGGACTTTTCTCCTTTCAAGGGCTCTAGAAATAAAATAATATATTATTCATTTATTTCATTTTCATTTCTCCTGGCCTTACCAAAAACTGTACAATGAACAAAGGACATATAAAAGATACCTCTGAAACTAAAGGATGTTTTTAAACTTTGATGATTCCATGGAAAAATACTGTCTTCTTGGGAGAGAGACAAATAATTAAATCTGGAAAACTGAGATGAAATGGGAAAAGTTGAGGTAAGGTCAAGGGAACAAGAATGCAATGCCAGGCTGTAAACTGGAGAAGGAGGGAGACTGCTCTGATGTCACAACCCTATAAGTCTAAGCTTTTAGATATGACGTGATTTGGGTATGACATAGACTCCATGTCACAAATTTCAAAATGGTATAGGACCTTCCTAATGCTGTAACCCTTTAATACAGTTCTTCATGTGATGCCCAACCATAAAATTATTTCGTTGCTACTTCATAACTGTAATTTTGCTATTAAAAATCATAATGTAAACATCTGATATTCAGGATATATGATATGCGACCCACAGGTTGAGAACATCTGGTATAGGACATAACGAGTGTTCTACTCCAGAGACTGGACTTGAAGGGATGCTGGAGCCTCTGTCTATCTTAGAAGAAGCTGACTCACATGCCCAGGCTTTCTCTTTGACCATCGTAAGAAAACAGGCAAAAGTGTGTGCACAGGACATGCCTGCATTCTTAAAACAAAAAGTTCTGAAATACAGAGATTTCTAGATGATGAAGACACAATTATTTTATAAAATATCAACAGATGAATTACCCCAATAAATTAAACCCCTTAAAATTTATATGTTGCTGGCCGGGCGGTGGTGGCGCACACCTTTAATCCCAGCACTCGGGAGGCAGAGCCAGGTGGATCTCTGTGAGTTTGAGGCCAGCCTGGGCTACCAAGTGAGTCCCAGGAAAGGCGCAAAGCTACACAGAGAAACCCTGTCTCGAAAAACTGGAAAAAAAAAAATTTATATGTTGCTAAAACTCAGAAAAATTATTAGAAATTTCTCAGTGTAGAGAATATTGTATTTAAAGGTTGGGAAGTTTTTATGAAGTTGGGCAATTTTTTGTGCTGATTTTTAAGGATCTTTCTTGATTCTACTTTGTTTTTATTACTGCATATTAACCTTTCCATAGCAAAAAAGCACTAGGCTAATTGTTGTTTATGGAGAGATGATCTGTCTTTGTTTTTATGCAATGCACTGATGAACATAAACTAGGCGAATTCAAGCCTTATTTAGATATCTGCTTCTCTGAGAGTCAGCCTTCAAAACCCTGGCTTTGCTTAGATTAATCCTATGACAACTCTGTAAAGTAGAACACAGGACCTTACCTCACATACCTAACTCACCTCCAAGTCAAACCACTGAACCCCTCAGCCCCCTGTGTGGAAAATTCACAAGAACTGGCTTCTTCAGAATTTTCCCTAAACCACTCTTTTCCAGATCTTTTTTCTCTACATTTTAAGAATGTAAAAGACCATATGTAAACAAAAACTCTAACCATCTTTGGTTAGGGGTTTGGAAAGCTGGTGTTTAATCCTAAGGAATCTTTGTGGTTTGTGTCCCCGTGGTCTTAACGGTGCTAAATCCTTGTAAATTGATAAGTCGCTGCCTTCAGGGATTGTGTTTTAATGTTATTACTGTTACAACTAAAACTAGAATCCTATCAGAAATTTGATCTTACTGACCTATAAAATTATCAAATAACTATTCAGACTATATTTTAGAAGAAAAGCAAGAGGGAAATACCCAGGAACTAGAAATGTTACAATGCAACCAGTATGTTCTCAGTTCAAAATGGCTGCTCAGTTGTCCTCATCGCAAAGCCGTTTCATTTCCATCACCTTTCAAACAAAACCAAGTAAGCCCCATGCTCTAACTCGGAGATTATAGTGATGAAATCCTGAAAGCCCTCAAGGTATTTTTAAAAGGCTGCATCCACACCCAATTGTATAAAGTGTGCAAGCTCACTACTTCAAGAATGCATAAAATGTATAGGCAATCATCTGAGAAGGAGACCGGAGCATTGTGCCTCCACACTGCCCCTGGCCAGTGCAGAGATCCTGAATCAGGGAGAAGAGATTGCAAGGACTGTGCATTCTTAACTGGGAAAACAAATGTGCGCATGTTAAAAGATATCCAGTCTGTACTCGTATAAACGAAAGTGTTCGTTACTCTACAAGAGAAAACTCACTCACTCTTTACTGGGGTTTGGCAAGCAAAAGGATGTTCACAAAGATGTTCAGGTGTGAAGCCCGTTACTGTATGTATTAGCTATACACTGAAGCTGCATCCTCTAACTAATTAGCATCCATACAATCCTGGCAAAGCAAATGGTCTAAGAGATGCAATAATACTTTAAGTGTTGGAAAAGGAAATTTAGAAATAAAAAAAATTATTCATCTAATACTCCTACAAGACATTACTGTGGCCAATATTAGATTTTTCTTTAGCCACTAAATCAAAATGTTGAATTCTCAGTCCTCTTAGAAATAAAAAAAACAGTTATCTAAATAACACTATGCTTACCTTAACTTTTTAATTATGGAAACAATAACATATAATGAGCTCACCACTGTCTAATATATTAGCTATCTGCCTTATATGTTTATTATTTTGAGAATGTTAATGATGAATTAAATTACATAATCCTAACAATGTTTTTTTTTCAGGAACCACTTAAAACTGGGTAGAATTTTCTATATTCGGAAACAGTAAAAGAGTTTAACACACAGAATTTCAGTGTATCACCTGGAGGCCTTTGTACTCCTTTGGGAATCAAAGTAACATGAGTTATTTTACTCAAGCAGCCGAAGATTCCTTATAGCTGGTTATCTAGCTGACTTGTGACCCAAAAAGAAAAACAAACAATGGCCTGAGTAATAATCCACACAAAGTCCACTCGTGGCCACGGTGCCCTTCGTGTGTCTCTGCTTTTCTTTCTGTGTCTGATGTCGATTTCTCCTGTGCTCTTTCCTCTGTAGGGTTCCAGCATGGGTGGATGCCACGGCGCCCAGACAACAGTCTCCAAACGAAACACTAAGCACTTTACTTGGTCTTGTCTCCCAAATCCATCCTAACCCGTTGGGATTCCAAATAAGAAAAGAAAGCAGCATGTTCCACCCCTGCAACCCCAGCATGAGGAGATTGAGGCAGGAGAATAATGCATTCATGGCCAGCCTGGGCTACAGAGTGAGACTTTCTCAAAAGGTCACAATGACAACAATAAATTTATAAAAGTGAAGATAAGAAAGGAAACATTTTCTCCATGCCAAAAAATCAGCAGAGAGACCACAACAGGTCAGACCAACTTAACAGACATCTCCAGAACATTCCACCCAACGAGTATGGAGCACACATTCCCCTCCACATCAATGGAATCTTCCTAAAAGCAAAGGAAATCTGAATGAATCAATAGGATGGATATTTTTTATATCTAAGCAGAGGATAGTGGTGGAACACAGCTAGAAACCAACAGGAGAGAAATTATAGGCACTGAACAAATGTTGAAAGACTGAACAAGTCATTCTTGGACAAACAGTGAATCATTTAAGAAAGCAAGGAAGACATTTTTGTTTGTTTTTCAAGACAGGTTTTTCTCTATGTAACAGCCCTGACTATCCTGGAACTCAATTTGTAGACTAGGCTGGCCTTGAACTCACTGAGATCCTCCTGCCTCTGCCTCCCAAGTGCTGGGATTAAAGGCATGCGTCACCACCACCAGCTGGAAGAAATCTAAAAATTCCTAGAATCAATTGAAAATTAAAGCGGGATGTACTAGAATGCTTTGGATTCTGTTAAGATGGTTCTAAAGGGAGAGTGTACAGCTATGGGTGCTTATTAAAAACTCAGAGTGATCTTAAATAAATAACTTAATTATATACTTCAAGACCTTAGAAAAACAAGAACAAGCCAAACCTAAAAGCAGCAAGTGTCAAGAAATAATAAAGAGGAAGGAAAAATTAACAAAATGGGTACTGACAGAACAACACATAGACACAATAAAACGAATGTTGATTCTTGAACAGATAAACAAAACTGATAAGCAGCTAGCCTAACCAGCCAAAAGAAAGAAAGCAAAGACCCACATTAATAAAAAGAAGAAATGAAAGGGGAAATTGCAACAGATTCTTACAAGTCCCAGATCATTAGGGAATAATTTGATAACATATGTTCCATAAAACCTGGGAAATCTAGAGGAAATTGATAAATTCAGAGACCTACCAATATTAAATGAAGAAGATGTAAGTAATGTAAACAGCCTCGTAACAAGTAATGGAATTGGAGTAAAAAGAAAAAACCTCTCCCCACAAAAAGAAGCCTAGGATTATACAGGTTCACCACTAAATTCTACCAAACCTTTAAGGAAGAGCTAACACTCCTGAAAGGGTTCCATTAAATAAAAAGGGAAGGTCATTACCAAACTCACCCTATTAATCCAGTATTGTCCTGATAACAGAACTAGACATGGATACAGCAACAAAAAGGGAAACTGTAAATCAATGTCCATGCTGGATAGAGATGCAAAGCATTTCAATACAATGTTTTCAAAACAAATTTAACACATTAAGAGAGCATATCCCAAGCCCAAGTTTGTTTCATCCTAGAGATGTGAGGTTGGGTCAATCAGTATATGCAAATCAGTGATGTAATTTAGCAAGGTAGACTTATGAACAGAAATCACATGATCACCTGAAAAGATATAGAAAAGGCCTTCAACGAAGTTCATCTACTCTTCATGATAAAAGCTCCAAAGAAATTAGGAATAGAAGGAACATATCTTGATATAATAAAATCTATATGGCAAACCTATGGCTAACACTATACTAAACATGGAAAAACTTAAAACATTCCTCTAAAATCAGAAATGACACAAGGGTGCACACTATTGCTACTCTTGTTCAAAATTGTACTCAGAGTCTTAATTTAATCAATAAGATGGAAAAAGGAAACAAAATGGATAAATAGGAAAGGAATGGGCCAAATTATCCCTTTTTGCAGATAACATGACCCTATAATTAAAAGACCCTACAGATTCCTATCAGACCTTATACACACTTTCATAAAAATATCAGGATACAAAAATCAATGTGTAAAAGTCAGTAGTCTTTCTATATACCAATAGTGAACTTGCCAAGAAAGAGAGGAACTGGTGGAGAGAGATCCCATTCACAACAATTGAAAAAATACCCAGGTAGAAACATAGCCAAGGAGTGAAAGACCCTACAATGAGAAGTTTAAGATACTGAAGGAAAGAATTGAAAATGCCACTAGAAGATGGGAAGATTCCACTCTTAGGAACTGAAAGAATATTGTAAAAAATGGGTCTATTACTGAAAAGAACCTATAGTTTCAACATAATCCTTAGCAAAACTCCAGTGACATTCTCCTAACAACAACAAATCCTAAAACGCATATGAAAGCACAAAAGATTTTTTTTTTTTTTTGCCAGAGCAAACCTGACCTCAAATCGTACTACAGAGCCATAGTAACAAAAATCATACAGTACTGGCATAAATCCAGATGTGTAGACTGAGGGAACAGGAGACTCGAAAATTAAGCTACAGAGCTGTA
The DNA here is from genome assembly GCF_949786415.1 of Peromyscus eremicus. Classification (NCBI taxonomy): domain Eukaryota; kingdom Metazoa; phylum Chordata; class Mammalia; order Rodentia; family Cricetidae; genus Peromyscus; species Peromyscus eremicus. The sequence goes on from NC_081431.1 coordinate 10,084,156, forward strand.
GCTGCCAAATGTTTGATGAAAGTGTCAAAAACATACATCAGAGACTAGACAGCATATTCAAGAAACCGTCCTGGGAAACTAAGTATTCGATGTAGGAGAATGAAGCAGATCCATCTCTCTTTCGCTGCACAAAAACCAACTCAAAATTGGTCAAAAACCATAATAATAAGACCTTGATGATGATGATGATGAGATGATGATGAGATGATGATGATGATGATGATGATGATAAGCTTTGAAAGTGCTAGAAAAAAATAGAGAAGATAGAGAAGACACTTGGGGCAAGGAAATTCTGCAAAGAATCCCAGTGACAAGGGAGATGACCCTAAGAACTGACAGACAGGAGCACATGGACTAAATCATTTGTGCACAGCCAAGAAGCCATCATCACAGTGATGATGTGGCCTACAGAGGGGAAGAAAGCCTTTGCTAACTATATATCAGGCAGAGGGTTAGTATCTAGAATATTTGAAGACCTGAAAAAATGAATCACACTGAAAAAGAAAAAAAAAGAAGCTCAAATCACCTCATAGATGAATGAACTGAACAGACAGCTCTTAAATGAAGAAATATTAATCTCTTGTAAACAGTTTAAAAAGTGTTCAACATCTTTACCCATCCGAGAAATACAAATTAACACTGAGTTGAGACTCTCTCTCCCTCAAGTCTGTACCCACCTCCAAGAAAACCCACAACTACCAGTGTTGGTGAGGCTGTGGAGGTAGGTAACCTTTGTAACCTGCTAATGGGAATAAAGAGGTGAAGCCTTCATGGAAATCAGTATGGAGCTTCCTCAAAAACTAAAAATTAAACCTCCATATGACCCAGCTATACCATTGCTGGTTAGATACATATTGGTGAAATTTTATTACAGTGTCTTAGAGTAACTTGCAAACCTGAATTAGATCTTTTATATTCTTCCTAACCATGGAGTCAATCTCAGCCTATGACAGTGATATTCATTTTATAACAACCCTAACAAAGTCGTTAGAGGGATGTAATCACAGCTATGACTCACGTCATCATAGACCAGAGCCATGCTCTCATAAGGTAAAACTAGGAAGGGATGCCTAAGGGGTCATAAAGATTCCTGATCAACTTCATAGAGTCTACCATTCAGTTGCTCCTGTCTTTAACAGCTTCTGTAGCCTGGTGAAATCAGACTGGTACAGCCTAACCCCCTTCCCTCTAAGGAAATCCTCCTGGAAAAGGCTGCATGTCTTAGGAGTCTGTTGTGCAATGCGAAATTACATCAGTTTCCTTAAGAATCACAGGGCATCCCCTGCTTTCCCAGACTACATAAAGCCCGCTTGGGGAGTGATTCAAGGGCAGGATTCTGCTTCTCCACAGCACAGTCACCCGGGGAACTGAAGCCTTTGAAGACCAGCCTGCATCTTTCTAGCCAGGATGACTGAAGTTCTGTTGAGCTGAGCACTAACTCTATACACAGAGCAAGGAGCTGCTCGGTTCCCAGGGAACAGAAACAAAGACCCTCCTTCTTCTCAAAAGAATGGATTTAAAAAAAAAAATCACCATGCTTTGCTCGAGCCAAATCCACTGCCCACAAAGTGAACACAGTACTGATGCTACTGTGGAGAACTTTCTGGATCAGCCTATACACAGCTCATAATGCGTTGGGTGCCATTCCTCTCTGTAAACATTTGTAAAGTCCTGGGGCTCTAGAATCAGTCTGCCTTTGCTCAAGTCCCTAGGCTACCACTTCCTAAATTTTCAGTGTGTCACCATAGGTAAGGTGCTTATTTTTGTGCCTCAGTTTCCACATCTATAAAACTGTCACAATAGTAGCACCTACTTTTTCTAGGGTTCTTGGAGTTAAGTGTAAGCGACCCACTACACAGTAAGCACTCAACTTACATGAATGATTGCCTTTTAGTATCTGGAACTCAAGCCATGTTTCTCAATTACAACCTGGGCCCGTTTGCCCCAGTACATAAGAATGATGGTGCTGGTTGTGGTGACACAGGCCAGTAAGCAAATGGTGAAGAAGATAAGGCAGGAGGACTGAGTTCCAGACCAGCCGGAGCTACATTTGAAGGAGGAGCAGGAGGAGGAGGAGGAGGAGGAGGAGGAGGAGGAGGAGGAGGAGGAGGAAGAGGAGGAGGAGGAGGAGGAGGAGGAGGAGGAGGAGGAAGAGGAGGAGAAGGAGGAGGAGGAGGAGGAAGGGATGATGGCCATCATTACACATTCACTGCCAGCCCCTGCTCACTGCAGACATGCTCCCAACCTGGTTCATTAGAACTCTAAGGTCCCCTTGCAAAAGCCACTTCATGCCGGGCGGTGGTGGCGCACGCCTTTAATCCCAGCACTCGGGAGGCAGAGCCAGGCGGATCTTTGTGAGTTCGAGGCCAGCCTGGTCTACAGAGCGAGATCCAGGAAAGGCGCAAAGCTACACAGAGAAACCCTGTCTCGAAAAAAAAAAACAAAAAAAAAACAAACAAACAAACAAAAAAAACAAAAGCCACTTCATGTGGAGTCACCAGTTTCTCCCTCCACTGAATCGTTCATGTCAGCGTATGTGTCACTCAGCAGCATAAATACTATTTTACTGTGGTGGAATACCTATGACAGTCTTACCTTTTTCCCCTTTTAACTATTTCCAGATATACAGTCCACAGCCATAAATACCCTTGGGTTGTAGAGTGGTTACCACCATCTGTCTCCCAAAATGTCCTGTGTTCTCCACTAAAAATGCACCCCCAATCAGCAATAATTCCCTATGCCCTTCTCCCAGCCCCTGGCCACCAGCATTCTACTCCCCGCCTCTGTGAACCTGACTGCTCTACAGACCACATCTAAGCAGAGTCATATTTGCACCCCCGTTTTGCATTTTTGGGCGGGGAGGGGGGGCCGTGAGAAAACACAGGTATGCAGCAGGCACACAGAGAAAAAACACATTCTGCAAAGCAGAGGGAGGACTCCGAAAAACCCATTCTCTTCCGAGGGCTGGGCGTTTAAGGTCTCTGTAGAGGCCTCCTCCCCTAACTCAGGGTTGGTCAGTTTAAAGAAAGGCAGTTGATTGGCCCTCAGCTGCTGGGTAACCTCTCCTCAACTGGCCTTCACCTTGTTGTGCCAGTCCATCAGTAGAGGGCCTACTGGTGAGAGAAAAATGTCTACAAGACCTTTGTTTTAAGATGTCAGGCCTTTGTCTCATGACAAGAGGATAAGGAAGAAGCCGGCCATCTTGGAAGTTCACTGTCTTTACTATCTAGTCATGGCCTCTTCTCCCTATTTATGTGCCAACAAGAGACTCTGTCTCATAGTGTCTCATTCCCCCAGTTCACAGGTTACCCTAGCTACTGTTAGGTGTTTAAGGACACCAATTGTTCTTAACTGCTTCAAGCTGACAAAGGAGTAACAAGGGGTGGCAGTCAGAGTGCCTCAGAGGAGTCCATCTAAGAGGCCATGATAAAACCTAACCGCTGGCGATGATCCAGAACATAAGACAGCCATTAGGTGATAGTGTGTATCTTTGGAGCTTGCTATACCATGGAGGTAGCGTCTTGATGAATCGGTAGTCCACAGAGGAAATCCCAAGGCTGTTGGGTAGAGCTAGGGCTAGGGCTAGGGCTATAGCCTCAGGTCATGAAGACTTGAGTCAAGCTGACTTGGATGATAACCCTAGGTCTTCAAGAATTGTTTAACCCCAGCCTGACCATTCCATTTCACCTGTGGAAACAACATGCTTGGGTAATAATAACAACTCACCTTGCTTCCTGTCAAACCACAAAAACAGCTGTGCCTTCCTGGGAGCTACCTGTGTATGTATCTATGTCCTCCGTTCCTCTAAATGTGCTCAACCTTCATCCCACAGGGAGGCTAGGACCCTCACTGGTCCAGTAAATGGTCTTAGCCTGTTGAGATTGAGTCTGCCTCGTCTATGCTTCACTTTTTCTAAACCCAGTGTAGCGTGAATTCTAATTGGCCTTAATAATAAAAACCCAGAGTCAGATACAGGGGTAAATGCTGAAAGATCAGAGAAGTAAAGGAGCCAGCCACTAGAGAAACTTCTTACCTCTACCAAATCCTCAGACCGGAAGGGGCTGAGCACCTATCTCCCTCTGTCTTATATTCCTCTCTCCACCCAGCCATATCACTTCCTGTCTCCACCTCCTTAGTACTGGGATTAAAGGCATGTGCCTCCCAAATGCTGGGATCAAAGGCATGTGCCTCCCAAGTGCTGGAATTAAAGGCATTAGCCTCCATCACCTGGCTGTTTCTCTTTAGAATATTCACCATTTTCCTCCTTAGCCTGGACTCAAGCAGCATCTCCACCCAAAACCAGACCTCTGCCCATCTAGTCTGGGATACTTCAAGTCCCTCAGTAGCTAAGCCAAATTCTGGGAAGTGGAAGGCTGAGTCAGGAGATGCTGCCAGATGCCGCCAGGAGAAGCAACATGTAAAGATTCCGGTAAGCCACAAGCCACGTGGCAAGGTATAGATTTACAGAAATGGGTTAATTTAAGATGTGAGAACTAGATAGCTAGAAGCTTAAGCCATTAGGCCAAACAGTTTAAACAATATAAGCGTCTCACCAGTAGGGAAAGTGCAGTGGGGAACAGGGCCATCAAAGATACCCTTGCCAAACTAACTATAGAACTAAAAAGACTCAGGAAAGCCCCTATCCTTGGCCCTGCTCAAACTCAGAGGCTTGAAAAAAGAAAAGAAAAACACCTCCCTAATCAGTCCATTTGAATGCATGTATGAGACAAGACCCCTCCCAATCTCAGCAGACACACCTCAACTTCCTCCACCCCATCTCAGAGGCCCTGTCCTTTCCCAGCACATAGGTTTGGAATCATACTGACTCTGTCGGACTCTCTTCCCCTGCCTGATACCCTTTTTCCCTGATCTCCGAATAGGGGACACTATTCATCTCAGATGCATCTAAATGTCAGGGCCCCCACAAAGTCATCTTACTCACTCCCAAGTGCCACAAAATCAAATAACATCAACTCTTGGGTCCACCTTTCCAGACTCAAGAAGGCTTCCCCACAATTTCATTCCACACTTCTAGAGCCCACCAAGCTCAAAATTCCTAGGCTTCCCATTTTCAAGCTCCTACCAATCACTGAGGAATAATCGCTGACCACTTCATGCCCCCTCCCTTCCATTCCCCTGAGAGCAGCCCAATTTCTGCTTTTCCTGCATGTGACAAAGACCTGTGGTTGGCCCGGGCCTTATAGGGTCCTGACTCTCCTAAAAAGCCTTGGTATCCTTTGGATACAAGGAGCATCCCAGTTCTTTACCCCGGACCAGATGAGCATATTCTCTGCAACACTATGCAACCTGCTTATCTGTCTTACAGGCCTAGACCCCTCCCCAATGCCAGAAACTCTGTTGACAGTCTGGTCTAGAGACTTCTTGGCTCCTCCCTCTCTGACCAAATAATTAATTACCAAATTAACCTGGACAGCTTTTCTCTCCTACAGGTCACTCTCCTTGAACCCTGACCAGAAAGACTGTCCCCATGGAGAGCCCTGTATAGTTTCATTCCTGTGGTGTTGGGGCACTGGACAGGGTCCTGCCTCCTAATCCAAACAAGCTCGCGTTGTGATAACACCCCACACAGACTCCAAGACTGCGTCTGGGCCAGAAGAGACCCACACACGTGGGCACCTATGACAACATGGGTACCTATGGACGGGACCAGTGAAAACATGACGATGGATGTGGAGACACCTACTGGTCCTGAAGGGACTCTAGCCGGCCCCAGCACGGCTGTCTTGGTCTGGTAGTCCTTGCCCTTCTCCTTCCCTGTGCCTTGCTAAAAACCATTAGATTACATTCCTAAAGCTAGCCACCAAGATTTATTCCCTTCCTTGGCCACTTCCTCCTCCTGAGACTGGCTACCAAGGCCCAGCTGTCCAAGTATTGAAGTCCAGCAATCAAAAGCCTCCTTGTGGCTGTCCTAATTAACCTGTCCAATCAAAATTAAACACCTCATCCTAACACGAGGTTTCCCCTTTTACCTTTATTAACTGCCATTTGCCCGTGGGCCATGTCTGTCTACTCTCTATCCAGAGGCAGTCCTTTCTCCCCCGAGGACAAATATCCCTTCCCCTTCTCCCTCCTCCCTCATCCTCTATCTGCTGTCTTTGTCTCTTATTCCCAGCCCTCTGTCCCTCTGGGGCAAATGAATCTCCTTTGTGCTGAGAACTTGGTCTTGGGGTATCTTTTGCCAAATACCAGTCCCTTCAGTTCCTTCCTCAAATACTGGTCTTGCTTCAATTTTGCCAGCCAAGGACATGGGCAGGGACCCTCAGAAAGGGACAAGGAGTCGAGTCCCTTATAGGACAAGGGGAGGCATAAGAGTGGCATAATTTAGCTGGGCAGTGGTAGTAGATGCCTTTAATCCCAGCACTCGGGAGGCAGAGACAGGCAGATCTCCGTTGAGTACAAGGCCAGCCTGGTCTACAAAACAAGTTCCAGGACAGCCAGATCTGTTACAAAGAGAAACCTTGTCTTGAAAAAAAAAAAGTGGCATAATTTAAGAGTTGAGCATAAAAATACTCTCCACACAGGGTGCTTGCAACTTTGGACTGGAATTATACATCTATGGGGTAAAAGGCCCCCTCCAAAGTTTATGATTGTCTCTGGAGTGACCATTTGTTCCTGTTCCTATGAGGTCCCCTGGGCACCTCATAGCACTGACTCATCCCTGGGTTGGGACACCATGGCAGTAATAGTTACCCTTCTTTAATCCCATCACCCCTCTATAAAAATGTTACAGCTTGTAAGTTCCAGTAACAGCATGGCTGGCCCAGCGCTGGGGAAGGAGTTGTCTGAGGACCAGTCAGATGACATATACGGGGTAAACATGTCCATCCTCACAGAATGCAACCAGGAAGATACATCAGGAAGAAATGTTTACTTTCCCATAGTTCTTTCTGTGCATCCTGTGACTTTTGTATATCATGTAATAATAAATGGTCAACTGACCAGGAAGATTAAACAATTATAAAATACATATTCACCCGACATCACACAACCTAAACATACATAAAGATGAAATTGACAGCAAAGACAGAAATACAACGATAGTATTCAACCTCAGTTTCAATGGTTAAAACGTTTGGGCAGAAAAATAACAAGGGAACAGTGGTCTTAAGAAAGAGTATGGCCGGGCGGTGGTGGCGCACGCCTTTAATCCCAGCACTCGGGAGGCAGAGCCAGGCGGATCTCTGTGAGTTCGAGGCCAGCCTGGGCTACCAAGTGAGTTCCAGGAAAGGCGCAAAGCTACACAGAGAAACCCTGTCTCGAAAAACCAAAAAAAAAAAAAAAAAAAAAAAAAAAAAGAAAGAGTATGGCTGGGAAGTGGTGGTGCACACCTTTAATCCCAGGACTTGGGAGGCAGAGGTGTGCCTCTGTGATGAGTCTCTGTGAGTTAGGGGCCAGCCTGGTCTACAGAGCAAGTTCTAGGACAGCCAGAACTGTTACACAGAGAAACTCTGTCTCAAAAAAAGAAAAGAAAAAAAAAAGAGTATGGGCAAAACAGTCCTAACAGACAAATACAGAACAAATTTAAGAAAATTAAAATAGCAACTTGTCTTTCCCAACCACAGTGGAATGAAGCTAAAAAACAATAGCAGAAGGAATTCTGGGAAATTCAAATATGCGTGGGAATTCAGCAATCATTCTGAGTAAGCCATGGGTCAAAACCTCCAGAGTGAAACTGGAAACTATCTTCAAACAAATGAAAACAAAGCGCGGCAGAGCTAACGGGACACAGCAAGAGCAACACAAAGAAGAAAGCGTAGAGCAGCCAACACCTACATCATCAGAGGAGGGTGCCGAAGCAAGGCCGGCCTCACCACTCAGAAAAACTAGAGCAAGCAAATGTGCCTCAGCAGAAGGAATAACAATAATAATATACAAAAATCAGCAAGAGAGCAGAAAACAGTACAACTGGGATTTTTGGAAAAGAAGAATAACATTGATGAACTTTTGCCTAAATATAAAAAAGAAGACTAAAACAGCAAATGCCCCATAGTTTAAAAGGAACATAAGGGGCCTGCAGGATTAAAAAAAAATAGGAAGTCAGATCCCCTGGAGGACATAGCATCTCAGCAAGAGCAGTGCATGGCCTTAACCACGGAGTTAGCTTCTCCAGCCCACTGGCCCATTTTTGAATGAAAACAATCCTTCAGTTAAAATGTAAACTAAAAGTACTAAGACATGGGCCGCTGTGCTGAATTGCCTGGGACTCTGGAGAACCTGCTCTGATTTTCACGCTTTTATTTCTTTCTTATTTCTTTTATTATTTTTTTCTTTTTTCTTTTTTTTTTTTTTTTCCAAAAAAACACTGTAAGCAATCTTGGGGATGGGGAGGGGCTACTTTTTACAATGCAAAACGTTGATGCAAGTATTTACAGAATCAAGGACTACTGACTCTTAACTTGAGAACTATTCTTAAAAGAAAGAAATTTTGAAGGGGCTAGAGAGATTGGTCCTTGATTAAGAACAACTACTGCCTTTGCAGACGGCCCGCGGATCCATCCTTCTCTTCTGGCTTCACAGGCATACACTCACACAGACACACACAGAAACATAAATAAAGTAAAGTCTTTTTTAAAAGAAAGAAATTGATACTCAGGTTATAATTTGCTTCATATTCTTAAATTAAGTTACAAATTTGGGCTTCAAATTCTAGAGCGTGGGACTAGGGTGTCAGTGAAATGCCCCAAGGGCCTTCTGAGACTTTAGAGAAAATTAAACATGAGAGGCCAGGTTAGCAGTGTTCAGTTATGCCGTACACGGAAATCTGGAGTCCCTAGGTAGCCAAAGCAAAACCTTTAACCCCAAATATAAAATTCATAGACATGATTCTCAGAGACAAATAAAGGTTTCCTTTCATGGGGTCATAAAACAACATTTAAAACAAGTTCAAACATCTAATAAAGTGCTAGACTAAAATCACAGTATTTTGTTGACTTGTTTCATGTAAAATTTCACCTGGCAATAAAATTGACGAGGAAGGAGAAGTCCAGGTATTTTGAATACCTGGAAAGCAGAGAGAACACTTGCTCATTTTAAGGAAAAAGAAATCATTAAGTTCTTAAATATATACCATCTATTTATGTAGGTATGTATGTGTGTATGTATGTATGTATGAATTCAAAGAATCTGAACTAACCAGTTCAGATACTTACCAATTGTCTGAGCACCTCTGTTTTTTTCCTGGTTTGGCTACATAACATGTGGATTTTCTGAACAACACTCATTTGTCTGGCCTCAGTTTCCCCAACTGAAGTTGGGGGAGGAGATAACAGAGTATTAATTTCATAAGCACAGTGACCAGTAATATTTTCATAATGCTTAACAGGAACACTTATTAGACTGTTAACGTTAGGACTGGAGAGATGGCTCAAAGGTTAAGAGCATCACTGCTGTTTTGGAGGACCAGGGTTCAGCTCGCAGCACCCACATGGCACCTCACAAACACCTATAACTCCAGTTCCACGAGACCTGACTCCCTCTTCTAGCCTCTATGAGCTCTTGCACACTTGTGGTACACAGACATAGACTTAGGCATACACACACACACACACACACACACACACACACACACACACAAAATAAATCTAAGCAAAATGTTTAAATTATTGATGGCATTATATATACCCAGAAGCAGCTGAGAAAGACTCCAGCTAAGGCCAGCTAAAACAGAATCTCAGAGCAGAGGCCTGGATATGAGATCCTCCCAGGTGAGTCCATCATCCAGGCAGCAGCTGAAACAACGTGACCACACACGGGCATGCACAGCATCTGCGCACAAGGATCCAGAAAGCAACAGCATCTCAGCCAGGAAACCTCCCCAACTTCATACAGGCTGCGGCATTTAGATGAAATTAAGCAAGCCACAGCAGCCCGAGAGACAGTGTGAGTAGACATACCCATGGAGGCCTGAGAGAGGGCTAATGGGAAAGGAAGGGCAGAGGACCCTTCCGGCTGACTCAAGAGGCGGAAGAGGGCTGTCTGTGCTAGACACTCAGTATGGAAAGGAAAAGTACAGGGTGTTCACATGAATTCTAACCTTGAACGTGGAACTTCTGCAGACAGCAGAACTAGTTGGAGAGTTCTCACTAGCATGAGCAGACCTTTGTGAAGGTGGAAACTTTGAAATAGAGATAGACAAGCAGCAGGGTCCCTCAATGACGCCACCTTTTAATAGTCCCTGCTCCTTTCCAATGCCTATCTTCTGTTCATTTCTCTTCCCTCTAAATTTTTAAAAGATTCTGCTACATCTTCACTATATATTTTTTATTTATGGAAGGGAGTATGCAGGTGTGCCACAGCATGCGTGAGGAGGTCGGAGGGCAGCTTGTAGGAGTCATTTGGGTCTCTCCTTCGCCATTGTGAGTTCCCGAGACTGAACTCAGGCCACCAGGCTTCAGGCAAGTGACTGTCCACTGAGCCGTCTCACTGACCCTTCACCGTCTTTTCGTTTTGCCATAATCTTGGTAAATTACACTGTCCAAGTGGATGACCCATCCCATGGCCCATGCTCTAGTTCCTGGGTTCCAATGACCTTCTCCACTCCACTACAGCCACCCACCCTCCCACCAGGAACTCTATCACCCCTGTGACCCACCCTCCCACCAGGAACTCTGTCACCCCTGTGACCCACCCTCCCACCAGGAACTCTTCCACCCTGTGACCCACCCTCCCACCAGGAACTCTGTCACCCCTGTGACCCACCCTCCCACCAGGAACTCTGTCACTCCTGTGACCCACCCTCCCACCAGGAACTCTGTCACCTCCAGTCTTAAACTTTGGTTTCTTACTCTTCTTCCCTCACCCCCACATCTGCTCTCTCACCTCATTACGTCTCCCCTCCTGGTTGGCCCCAACCCACTCCCACATGCTTCGGAGCAACTCTGATTTTCGACACTCCTCTGGCCTCACCTGGCTGTACCTCCTGATTAGAAGTTCGTTCACTTCTTGGTGAAATAGAAACCATCGGATGGGGCCTCTCAACCGGTGTTCCCTCAGCTACCAACTCACCTGCCCATTTACTGCTGCTGCTCATCTCTCTGGCTCAAGATGCTCCTCCTACTAAACCAATGGATATTGATTCCCATTTTTGCACAGTAGGAAAACTGAAATGAAGCCATGTTCATTCTCCAGATCATTACAACTAACCTATTGATAAGCTGTCACTGGAAGCCAAATATGTCTGATTCTGCTCAGCCACAGATAAGGAAAGTTAGGAAGAAAATAGTTCTGGTTCTTAGAAACAAACAAAAGTGAAGCAGCCTGGGTGCTCGTTATCAAGAGTTTTCGAATTTTAGAGGAATGTTGGTGGTGTTCTCCGTCTCCTGATTCCCCGGTTGAATAGCAACAAGGCACCTGGTTACCAAACTTTTAAATTCTTTATATGGTGTCCTAGTTAGCTGTCATTGTCAAGTTGACACAGCCTAGAGTCATCTGAGGAATGCCTATATGGAGGAACTGCCTACATCAGATTGGCCTGTGGGCATGTCTGTTGGGGGAGGGGGATAGCTTAGTTGTTAATTGATGGGGGAGGGCTCAGTCCACTCTTGGCGGCTGCATTCCCTAGGCAGGTAGACCTGGGCTGCATGAGCCTGAGAGTGATCAACCAAGAAGCATTCCTCCACAGTTTCTACTTCAAGCTCCTGCCTTGGCCTCCCCCAATGATGGACTGTGGCGTGCAAGATGAAATAAGGCCTTTACCCCCCTAAGTTGCTTTTAGTCAGGATACTTATCACAGCAATAGAAAAGATACAGAACATATGGTAACAGGCGGAACAGGGACTCAATGAATAATGCTAAGGAAACAGTTGAGCTTGCTGATGGAGTGGGTGGGAAGAGGGAAAGGAAGTCACTGGCCCAAACACCACTTTCACACTCTTTGTTTTCCCCAAAGCTACAGAAGTTCACTTGAACTTTCCACTGTATTCAGAAAACCTTCTAAATGTAGGAGGATTAAAGAGACATTACTAGAGTCAACAGTTGAATTAGGTTCAGGACTAAGGCCATCTTCTAGAGCTATCTCAGTTAACAGGGAGATGAACATCACAGCTCCTTACCACAATCATTGGCAGTATTTGATAAATTGGTGCTCTCCATCCATTTAAGCAGAGTCAACAGAAAGCTGGGCGAGCTTGGGACTTGACTCAGTCTCCTCTTCCCCAAAAAATTTTAAAACACTCCCATTCACATGTATATTTGTTGTTCAAAGTGATGGATTTCAGAATGACAGCCTATTATTCACACTGCTTGTTTTTCATGGTTTGAGTGTGTGTGTGAGGGGATTGCATGCATGTGCATACACAGAGAGAGAGAGACAGAGACCGAGAGAGACAGAGAGAGGAGAGAGATGTGTTTCTTTCCTAAATCCACTGCATAATAACCTGCGTACCATTTGTTCTACCTGTCCACGTATTGGCATGCTCCTGGACTCAGTTCACTTCTCAAGTGGTTGGCCCTGGTTTTTCTCAGTTACACTTCCTTTCAGAATCAAATGCAAACCCCAGCTTCTCTCTGCAGAAAACATGCAAGCACATGTCCTGTGCACAGAGCCAGGGACCCTGAGAACACGTCTGAGTCCACATTTCCCAAGGAAGTATGTCTGCTCTAGCTTTGACTTACATGCTTTAAACACACACGCAAACAAACTACACACACGTATACACACACAGAGCTAAAAATCCACTGATGGGTTTTTTTTGCACCTAATATTGGTAAACACACACAATGGTCCAACTGTTACAATAATGGAAAAACCCCAGGAGATAGTGTATAATGTTGTGAGTGACTCCTTTGCTCTTCACACTACAATTTCTACAGGACTTCCACAGATGAATGAGGTTCATTGTGTGTTGGTCAAACAAGTCAAAAGATTTAAGCAAAGACATTATCTTCTGGTAGCCAAAGAGGCTCCCACCACCTTAGAACCAGCTCCTGTAGCATTTGGAGTTAAGCTTTACAGAGAAGCCAAGTAAAAGCTCATACAACTTGGAAGCAAAACCTGGTACCTGCTTAAAAGATGTGGGCGACAGGGATACGAATGTGCCCTGACACTTCTCAGTGCTCAAAACTCTCATGCATGTTACCTTACATGATAACCCCACCCTAATGTGTAAGGCAGGTAGGGCCTTAATTATATTGATTTATTGATAAGAAACTTGAGTCCTGAGTGTGTTCACATATACCCAAGGTCTCAAGTGGGAGGGCAGATTGGCGCAGGAGGAGCCAGCTTTGTCCCCAGCTCCTCTCTGGCCCACAGTGCAAAAGAAATGAAGGTAAACATGGGATGACCTTTATGACCTGGCAATACATTCACGTCTTATATAATAAGGGGCTGTAAAAAGCCCTTCTGCTCAGCATGTTCAAAATCTCACCTTCACGGACTGCACCAGAGTACGTGGCTATTTCCAAAATTCCTAGTGTATCAATCCTTTTCTTTAAAACATAATTGCCCTTTGTGTGAGTCATGGAAGTTTAATCATTTGTGGAGAATGAAACGGCCCTATCTGTATCAGACCTCCTTGCAATCACTCGGGTAAACAGTCCACAGCCATTTGTATGGGATAATGGGTTCAAAGTTATAATATCTGGAAATATTTTACTAGAATGCTGCTATAGGTATTTCTTATTTTAAATCTCAATTGTCTCCACCCACCACCACATCTCACAAGTGAAGAACTTTTATAACCACTCACAAAGTGAACAAACCAATTATGATGCTCGCCGGGATCTGTCTGCAGAATGCAAATGATCCTATGGGCTCTTCCTCTGTCCCACTTCCTGCCCTGCCTATGGGCTCTTCCTCTATCCCACTTCCTGCTCTGTCACAGAAATGCAAGCGCTCCACTCATGCTAAATACTCCCTTCCTGGTTGCAGCCACCCTGCAACTATGTGAGGGAGGCCAGTAGCAACAAGACTGACCAAGTGTCAGTCAATGGACGAGAACAAGAGAGAGAGACCTTTGCTGAGGCAGAGGCAGATCTTCAAGGTCAATGGCTACGAGAGACAGAAGTAGAATCCAAGAGCATGTGCTTGCATGTGTAGGTGTCTGTGTGCGGGAACATGTGTGTACGGGTGTGTATACATGTTCATGTAGAGGCCAGAGGTCAACGTTGGGAGTTGATTGCTTTCCACTTCATTTATTTATTTTTTTTTTTTAAGATGGGGTCTAACTATGTAGCCCTGGAACTTACTAAGTAGACCAGACTGGCCTCAAACTCAGAGATCTTCCTGCTTCTGTCTCCTAAGTGCCGAGATTAATAGGGTGCACCACCTCACCCAGCACCACCTCATTTTTTGAGACAAGGTCTCTCACTGAATGTAGAGAGGTTGCTGACTCAGCGGGGCTGGCTTGCTGACTCAGCAAGGCCTAGAAATGCTCGTGTCTCTCCCCCCAGTTTTGGATTACAGGCTTTTTTAGGTGAGCTTTGGGGCTACAGCCCATGTGCTCACGCTTATGTGGCTAGCATTTACTGACTGAGCCATAATCGCATATTTTATGTGTTTGAGTGTTTGCATGTATGTTTGTGTACCATGAGCATGCCTGGTCTCCAGGGAGGCTGGAATAGGGCTTCAGATCCCTGGATCTGAAGTTACAGGTGTTTGTGGGCCGCCATGTATGTGAAACCAAACGCAGAGGCTCTGCAAGAACAGCAAGTATTCTTGAGCACTGAGCCCGCTTTCCAGGACCTCCTCCTGCCCACCCCGTGCCAAAGCTGTCGTTGTTGTTGTTGTTTCATTTTTGTGTGTATTGAGTGTTTTTGGCTGCATGTATGTCTGTGCACTGTGTGCATGCCTGGTACCTGAGGTCAGAAGATGGCATCAGATCCCCTGGAACTGGTGTTACAAATGGTTATGCGCTGCCAGGTGGTTCCTGAATCCTCCGGAAGAGCAGCCAATGCTCTCAGCTGCTGAGCCATCTCTCCAGCCGAATGTGTGTTCTTACTGAGTTCTTTAATGCTATGTGCACACTGGTAATTGATGCTTTTTCTAACCCTTTCAGTAATCACTGGTCCTGAGGTTTTATAGACACTACACACACACACACACACACACACACACACACACACACACACACACACACACGCCCACGCACACATGCACGTGTGCCCAGGGAATAAGCAAAAACTTGAGAAAAGCAGGAAGGGGATAAACTCACATGAGTTAAAAACCAAAGGTGAATCCTTCGTATTTGTCTATAATTTGAACTTAACTACTACCCCAAATACTCATCACCAGATTCAGTGTCTAAGCTTTGTCTCCAAATCCACACATGTCCCATTGCTTAGTTCCCCCTGGGTTTCAGTCACTCAAATGCCACCCTCATGATCTGTACTGGGATCCGTACAGGTACTATCCACGGTCTCTTTTCACAGAGAGAGAATGGTTTAGTGGGTGACATATTTCTGAAGTCAATCTATTAAGTTAGTCTTTTTTTCTCTGGGTTTGTCTTTGGGAAGTTGACTGGACCTATATATCTATTTCTGAATGTTTAAAAAACTGGTATGCAAAGTGCTCCTACCTCTTACAGTTTTGAGAATAAGGTGAATGGATGTGTGTAAAGCACCATGGAAATGCTCAATATTAATTAACACAATCAAAATCTTGGGGTCAGAGGGGACTTGGGGAGATAGCTCAGTGCACAAGTCTGAGGGCCTGAATTTGACTCCTAGAATCATGCAGAAAGCCAGATGTAGACGTGTACATCTGCAATCCTAGGACTCTCCCCTGGAGAACTAGGAAGCCAAGACAGAGGAACTGCCTGGAAGTTCACAGGCCAGCTAGCCTGGGGTAAGCTGTAGAGTGGCAAATATAACAAGGCAGAAGGTGAGACTCCCAAGTGGTGTTCTTTCTCTCTCTCTCTCTCTCACACACACACACACACACACACACACACACACACACACACACACACACAGTACTTGCCAGGACACACATAGAGTAAAAAGTTTTAAAACAACTTTTTGCAATCAAGCTTTTCCTGTAAGCAAATGTACTAAAAGCAGGCAGTTTGGACAGTAGCATAGCTCCGTGGGTGAAGGTGCCTGCCCCTAAGGGGGTGATCTGTGTTCAATCTCCCAGACCCACGTGGTAGAAGGAAATAACACCTACATGTTGTCCTCTGAACTCCACATGTGCACTGTGCCACACGCATACATAGATGCACACAGAATGTCTAAGGTAATGGGGAATTCCCAGTGTCAACCCCGAGCCTCTACTTGTGCCCAGGCAGCCACAAGTGAATCCAGGTACCTGTCAGGAGGCAAGTGAGGTCCTTAAGAAAACTTGAGTGGGACAAGCCAGTACTCAGAAAGCTGAAGTGAGCAGACCTGAGTCCAAGCCAAGCCTGGAAAACATCAAAACCCTGTTTTTAGTACAAAAGACACTAGTGGTTTTCAGAACAGACTGTAAAATTCCCAGCACAAAGGATGTAGGAGAAACAAACAGAAGCTCCAGGGGATGCAGTTAGAGAAATAGAATCAAAATTCTCACCACAAGCCACAGCTGTGCAGAAGCCCTTGGGGCAGAGAAGCACAAAACAGCCACGGAGAAAAAGACCAGGAAAGTCTGTGTGGAGACCACTGGATCCCTGGAGAGGAGGAAGGGAGGGAGAGGAGGTCAGGGCCATGCTTCTGTGGTAGACGTCTTCCCTCAAATGCACAAGGGCCTGAGTTCATTCCTCAGCTCTGAAAAGAGCTTATACCAGGAGTGACTGTGAGTTCAAGGCCACCATGAGTTATATGATGAGACCCATCCTCCCAGGACTACAGAATAAAAGAAAAGAGGCAAAGTAAATCTAGGATTTGTTAATTTAAGAGAGTTTGAAAATACGTGAGCGTTCCTCATAGAATGCACATTTTCTACTATTCCTTCAAATTTTGATATGATGTAGAATTTTATATAAAAATTCTTATCTGAGTCTGATTTTCCCTATAAAATGAAACTCCTGCCCGCCTCCTTGTGTCATAGTTTGAGATGAGGGTCCTAACTCTCACAAAATACATTTGCTCATTCTCAAAAATCAAACAGAGAGACATGATTCTACCCAGAACATATATGAATGTCAATTAAAACAATATGATTATTGAAAATGTCATCTGAAAGTGCATGAAGACTAGAAGATAAGCCAAAATAATACACTCCCTAGGTCACTATCAGCTGTTAGAATTTCATAAACAGGCTGGTGTTTGTCAGTGAGGAACAGAGTCAGAATGCTGTGCACCATTAGGAACTATTTTAGCTTCAAATAGTATAAACTTTCTAGAAATATCTTTAAATAACACAGGTTGACCTGTAGTTATTAAATATCTCGCTTCTGACTCTCACCTAATAGCTGTGTTAGTCAGCTTTCTGGTGCTTTGACAGAATACCGGAGGCATGTAAGTCATAACAGGGAAAAGCTGGCTTTAGCTCACTGTTATGGAA
Source organism: Peromyscus eremicus (assembly GCF_949786415.1). Taxonomy (NCBI): domain Eukaryota; kingdom Metazoa; phylum Chordata; class Mammalia; order Rodentia; family Cricetidae; genus Peromyscus; species Peromyscus eremicus. The sequence goes on from NC_081431.1 coordinate 10,101,593, forward strand.
GTTCCAGTAAAGACAGAGTGACCGCATGGCTTTGGGGCTTTGATGACAACAGTACATGACAGTGGATGAGACACAGAACAAGCCAGGGATCGGAGGGGAGAAAGGACCAGGCGCTCACAAGCCCCTTCAGAGCATTCTCCCAAAAGCTCCCATGAGGCTTCCGCACTCGGGGTTCCCACTGCCTCTCTGTAAGGCCTCTCAAAGACTGGTCTGTGAACACGGGAATTCTGAAGAACTCAAACCACCTTCAAACCACAGGAAGCCTGATGGAATCAGGGCTTGTGTCCCAAGGTCGGGCTTTTGTTTGTCCTGTTTTTTATTTCAAGATAGCAGCCACAGTCAATGTGTATTAAAGTCAGAAGGTGGCAAGGAGAAACCTCCGTGTGTGTGTGTGTGTGTGTGTGTGTGTGTGTGTGTGTATGCCTGCTGCCCTGCGCCCTGCCGCCCCGCCTGCCTGCCTGCGTAAGCAAAGCCTTTCCCAAACTGCCTCTCTCAAACTAGAAAATTCCCAAGTGCTGCAAGCATCTGCATTCCCATGGGGGTCAGGTGAGAAAGAGGAGACTCGGGGGTAAATCTGTGGTTAGCCCAACAGCAAATATTGATGCAGTTCCTGTTTCTGCAATTTTCTTTTTCATTTAGCCTAGAGCTGCCATTTTAACATGCCTTTTAACTAGGTTCACATGGCAAATACAACGTTCGTGTTTATTCTGTGGAACTCACATCCTATTTTTAGTTTTTCATGTTGTTATGTTGTTCATTCATAAAACCGATACTCTTCCCAGATCTTCGCAAACACTGGAGTCGGGCTTCTAAACGCTCCTACTTACAACTTAATGTCGGAGGGAGGTGTCTTAAAAATCTTACTTGCAAATTTGAACTGGGGCTGGCAAAATGGGTGAGCAGGTAAAGGAGATTACTGTCAAGACTGACAGCCTGAGATCAATGCCAGGGGAACCATACAGTGGAGAACACACACACACACACACACACACACACACACACACACACACACACACACATTTAATAATTTTAACTAAATTTTTCACTTGAATTTAAGGAAAGGTAAAATGGGAAATAACATGATCAATATTATATATCTCCTAAAGTAAACCTGAAAACAAAAAGCATAATGCAGCCAACAATAACCATATCCAAGGTTGTCCACATCTCCTGAAGGTGTCAGTACTCAGCTCATGATGTCATCACACGCCCGCTGGAAAATGTCCCTTATTCACTCCCTTTCAAGGTTTTGGTAAATATGTCCTCTTCACGCTGCAGTGAATTCTCCCCCATCCAAACATGTTTTTCCCACATTAGACTAGGGAGTAGAGCTGGCTGTAGGGGCACACATCTGTCATATCAGCACTTGGGAGGCTGAGGCAGGAGGATTTGGAGTTCATGACCACCCTGGGTAAGACTCTATCTAAAGACAGACTTGAGGTATTTACTGCTGACTGGGTGTCACTATGAGCACAATATGCAAACTTCTGTCACCCCAGCCTTCTCCTGTGACTCCATCCCAGAGCCTTCACAGTGGCTCCTGTCAGGCGAACTCCCAAGGACAAGGGTCAGCTAAATCTCCCTCATTGCTTTCTCTTCACTAAGATGGCCTTGCTAAGGTCTCCAGGTCTGCCCTGCCCTTAGTCTCCTCTCCTGCCCACATCACTCCCACTGGGGCTGCCACGCAGCATGCACATTCTAGAATCTAAAGTTTCTTAATTATCACTCAATCAATCTTTTATAACTTATACTGTATGAACGTGTAGTTCAGAACAGAGTGACAGATGACAGATGACATTTAGAGATGCTCACAAGAAGAGGAAAGACGACCTCTCTGCCCCAGATGCTCCCCACAGCACACCTCACTCGCCAGATTCAGGCTGAAGTTAGCCTGAGATGTTTTCTTTCCTTAGGGAAGAGTTTGCTCCACGTCATTTTAAAGTCATGGGGGGTTTTGCTTGCCTGGCAGTTCACAATGCAAGCCCTCTTTTATGACAAGGCAATTATGCATGCTAATGAAACTATTTTGATAAGGATAATTAATAGGCTCTCATACTTAAATACCAATTACCAACCTGTGGTTCTGCAAAGTCATCCTCTGATTTCCTGAGCTTCAGACTTGGTCTTCTAGCCTAACACATCCATTTCACAAGCCTCTTCACCTTTCTGTGGTTCATACAAAAACACAGCTCTCATCTAAAAGACGGTTTATTCTGGAGCCAAAGACAAGTGACCATGGCCCCAGAACATGAGATCCAGGTGTGCTGGCTGGTTTTATGTCAACTTGACACAAGCTAGAGTCATTTAGGAAGAGGGAACCTCAACTGAGGAAATGCCCCCACCAGACTGGCGTATGGGCAAGCCTATGATGGATGTTCTTGATTGATGATTGATGTGGGTGGGCTCAGCCCATTGTGGGTGGTGCCATCCCTGGACTGGTGGTCCTGGGTTCTATAAGAAAGCAGGCTGAGCAAGCCATGAGGAGCAAGCCAGTGAGCAGCACCCGTCCATGGCCTCTGCATCTGCTCCTGCCTCCAGGTTCCTGTCCTGACTTCCCTCAGTGACGGACTTACCTAGGAGGATAAGATAAAATAAACCCTTTCTTCCCCAAGCTGCTTCTGGTCACGGTATTTTTACTACAGGAACAGAAACCCTTACACATCTGATCACCCCAAATTCCATGTTCCAATGTGGGAAGAGTTTCACGGAGTTTTCAGAGGAACAGAACAAGGAAAATAGGAAGCCAGCCATAGTTTCTAGTACAGTGGTACACTCAGCAGGTACCTAGGCTACAGTGGAATGAGAGTCTCTGGTGTCTGCCTCAGATGATCTGACAGGCTGGTGGAAGCTAGGGATTCACTTGCACATTCCAGCAAGGATTTTACCTCATAGTCACAAGGATGTTGGAAGAAACAGGTGGGCATCTTCTAATACATGGCTATTTGGGGGAAGTAAAGAAAGTTCAAGCCAATTTGGCTCTGGATCTGCAACATTCTAGCTCTTCACAATTACTGTAGTTTTAATCAGTCAGTAACCCTTACGGAGTCTTTCCACAGATGTGTCTTTTTTTTCTGAGAACATCATTTCACCTGCTCGGTCCAATGGCTTTTCTTTTTCCACTTTATGATTTCTCAAAGGCTGTGTGCTGAGGAAAGAATGCTAAAAGAAAAGTTCTACCAATCCAACTCGCCATCCTCACCCGCTCCCCACACTCCCCGACTCTCCTGTGGAGAGACTGTACAAACCAAAGGACAGACAGGACTGTCATGAATTGCTGGCTTCTAAGAAGACAAGGCCGCCACGCTCAGGAACTCACAGCAACTGTGGCTGCCTGGAAAAGCCCAGCACACGATGGAGCCCGTCGAAACTGCAGAAGCTTGTGAGGTTCCACCGCTAGGGGAGGGGCTGTTGGCAATTGATGGCAGTCGGAAACAAACGTTTTCCTCTGGGAGTGTGACTGCTACATGCTCTATTAGATGACCCCACACTCATCCACATATAGGCAGCACTAACTGGATTTGCTGAGATATTAAAAAATAAAATAAAAAGAATTGAAGTTGGAAAAGGGGCATGCTGAGGGTAACATGTGTGTGGGGGGGGGATCCACTGAGAGCTGGGAAAGGAATAAGGGTGGATATGATAATGATATATATGAATGTGTGTGACATTCTTAAAGAATAAATTCAAGAAGGAGGTGGAGGGAGGGAGGGAGGAAAGAAGGAGGGAGGGAGGGAGGGAGGGAGGGAGGGAGGGAGGGAGGGAGGGAAGGAGGGAAGAAGGAAGTTGGGTAGTTCTAATGGGAACTCAGGCATGGTCATGGTCAGACACTTGTCTTCAAGGAAACTCGTTCAGGTACGCCACCTGGGCCATGACCCCTGGGACGGGCTGTCCTCACCAGGGTCATGCTACTGCATTTTCATTAAACATTCAGTGTGTGTTAGATGTCTCCATGGGTACAGAAGAGGGGACATCCAGGCCTGGGGAACAGGACAGGGGCCCTGTAATCTGAGGTCTTGTTTCCCATCCTGGCTTCACGAGCTAAGCAAATCTCTCTAACCCTTTCTTCCTTGGTGAAAATGAAAACGAGGTGAAGAGATGGCTTGGTGGGTAAGAGCACTTGTTACCCACGTACAAGTCCAGTCGTGGCTACTCACACCTGTAACCCCCATGCTGTGATTGGTAGAGACAGGAGGATTGCTGGAACTTGCTGGCCAGCAGCCTAGCTCTGGATTCAGTGAGAGACCCTGTCTGGAAGGAATAAGGTGGAGTGTGACAGAGAAGGACACCAATGCCACACACACACACACACACACACACACACACACACACAGATCACATATACAGAAATGCTGAGTCCCTGGAAATGTCTACTGTTTAGGTTAACCAGCCTATGGCTTTTTGTCATGGCAGCCTTAGCAAGTATGTACATCTATCAGGACCATGATTTTGACCTAGTGATGCCAATTTCAGACATTCAACCTCCAGACTGTAAAAAAAAAAAAAATCTGTCATCTCATCCAAGAATGTCGAGTCAATGTTGTTATTATTATTAAGATGTAATCTCTGTTCTCAAAAACATGAAGAGGGAATATAGATGTAACCGCCTTGTTAAATAAGAAACACAGAGCCAATAGCAAAGTTAAAAAGCCCAAGAGGTCAGAGCAAAAAGGACAGACAGGAAGTAGTTCTCTGGCTGAGGAGGACAGCAGCGGCAGTGGAGGGTAAGGTTTTTAGCTCTTAGCTTTTGCTCTGACCTCTTGGGCAACTTTATTTATTAACATACAAATAAAATCACATTTCAATACAAATAAAATATCACCATAAGGGAAAATCATCCGGTGGCCTAGGAGTAGCAGTAAGTGCCCTTAGCATGACAAGAGGGGAAGTGTGAGATGCAAACTGTTGCTATGAACTTCTTCTGAGCTCGTATAAATAGCACATGCTCGAATTTAGAAGCAGAGAGGGGGAACAGTATAAAGCACACTGTAGTTGTCATCAAGCAAAAATCCACACGCACACAGCAACCAGAGGCAAGCCAGCGTGTTTAAAGTCCACACAATTCCTTAAAGGAGATAAAGTCCATCAACAGAAGACTGGCTATCTAATTGGTATTTCTGCAGAATGGAATATTATGTGAAGGTGAAGAAAAACAAGTTCTGTCTTGAAAAGACCCGGAACGCACAGTTAACTGTTTTTGAAAGAAGAACCAAAAACCAAAACATGCATGGTGATCGCACTGAGCAGTTTCCCTCTGCTGTCTGGGATTTTCTGAGACACTTTGCACATGCCTGCTCTGTTTTGTTCCATTGGCGTTTAGTAAGAAATCAAAATGTTTTAAGAGGCTTTGAAAAGAAAACTAAAAGATGAAGCGGGTAACAACAGCAGGAGATGGCAGCAGCCCCCAAAGCAGAACAAAGGACACTCTTATCGAATGAGCAGCAGGGACGAAAACATCTGTTTCCAATTTGATGGCTTGAAATGGATGTGGGTGTGGCGGCCTGGGCCCAGGCCAGTGCAAAGAGCTGATAGGAGGACATCTCCTCCCCAACACGAGGTTGACTCGAGGGAGCCCCAGATATCTTACTGACAGTTCTTTCTGTTAGAGAGTGGGGCGTGACTCAGGACATCAAGGGGAGCCCCCGACGCAGGACAGTGTCAAAAGACAAAGTGCCAGCGTGATGCAAATGAGTGAGGAGACATGGCCTGCACCTTGCAGTCTGCATCCATGCTCTCACGCAGGGGTGGACATCAGAGTCCCTGGCGGTTGAGTGAGTCCGGCTTCCCACGAGCTGTGTGTGCCTCCCCGGTGACGAGGTCCGTGTTGACTCCATCTGTCTTCCCCTACCTCAAATACCCACAATGGTAACATCGATGGAAGGTTCAGGCAGTAGAATAAGCGAGGACAAAGGAAAAAGTAACCTTAGGAGTCTGCAGGTCTTATAATAGTTAAAGCCCTTATGTTCGGGGTTTTGTTTGCATGCTTGTTTTTGGTTTTGGAAGCCAGGTCTCACTATGTAGCCCAGGCTGGCCTGGAACCCTCCATCCTCCTGTCTCAGATTTCTAAAAGCTGAAATTACAGTTATTCACCACCATGCCTGGCTTTGAAGTTATTTTTTACCAGTTATATAGGAGACAGAGGGCTGGAGAGATGGCTCAGCGGTTAAGAGCACTGACTGCTCTTCCAGAGGTCCTGAGTTCAATTCCCAGCAACCACATGGTGGCTCACAACCGTCTGTAATGAGATCTGGCACCCTCTTCTGACCTGCAGGTGTACATGCAGACAGAATACTGTGTACATAATAAATAAATCGTAAAAAGGGGGGTGGGGAGACAGAACAGAAGCAATGCATTTCATGTAGTCCTAAAGCTCGAGACAGCCGGAGCAGAACAGGGGTGCTCATCACATGCACAGCCCTTTACCCTTCCCTGGCTCTGCCAGCTGTGTGCAGCATCTCACTTAACCCTCACATATCCTTCCATCTCGCTCTTCTGCTGCAGAAGACCCTGGCATGCCCAAATCTCAAGCTTCTAAGTGGTTTTTGAGCCAGGATTTGAACGCTCATCACCTGCTTCATTAAAATGGACCAACATAAGCTGGACATGGCAGCTCCCATCTTCCTGTGAGTTCGAGGCCAGCTGTCCTTGTGCAGTGGGCATAAACAGTACCTACCCCTCCTCCTGAGGTCCCAACATCAACCCGAGGTGCGAGTCTGCTAAAGCTCCTGCTGGGAGACTAGTGAGTTGCTTCCTTGCAGAGCACAGGTGAGGGGTTACTTACAGGACTGTGGGTGCTCTGCTGAAAAAGGTCAAGTTCGCAAGTCTTTACTCAGCAGGGATGATGGCAGTCCCTCTTTCTGGTAGTCCCTCCCCACCTACAGCCTCTAGCTCCTCCCCCTAGGCTCTGGAGGAGACCTCTTGAATTAGGGCAGAATTGCATACAGCTGGGTGGCAGAGTGGCTGGGTACTCAGCGGCGGATTCCGTTATGCTCCTCTCTGATCCTTCTTTGAGTGAAGGCGAGCAGCCAACAAGCCCAGCTGTGACCACCGTCACCCAGCAGAACTCCTGAAGATGGAGGCAGTTTGGCTCCAAAGACTATCCTATACATCAGCAGCCTGTGCATGGAGTTACAGGCCAGCCAAGGGCACATAATGAGGCTCGGTCTCAAGACAGACAGACAGTTGATAGGCAGACAGGTGATAGACAGATAGATGATAGATAGATAGATAGATAGACAGACAGACAGAGAGCCCTAGTATCTCCTGGAAGCCCAGCAGCATGACGTGCATTTTGATTTCCTAGGAATAAGCTCCCTTGAATGTCTCTGGTGTGTGATCAGGTCTGCATTGCTCTTTGGTTATACCCTCCACCTTCCACCTTCAGGGAATTTAAACTCTAATTGCAAACCAGGTGTGTAACTCAATCCCTGCCCGTAATCCCAGCACTTGGTGAGCAGAGGCAGGAAGATCAGGAATTCAAGGTCATTTGGGGCTCCGTCTTGAGCGTGAGGCCAACCTAAGCTGTTTGAGACCTGTCCCCTGGATAAATAAATAATTAATTGATTAATCCAATGTCTAAATGAGTATCAGTCCATGTTAAACGTGCTGGCGTTGCCACTGTGAGTAGTGAGTTAAAAATGAGGATCATTATGTCTGCAATTTTACTAAGGGCTTTAAAGAGACCCAATGCCCCACAAGGAAGCTCTCCCACCCTGGCCATTTTCAGCCACACTCTCACAGGGAAGAGGTGATGCTTTGCCCCTTTATACAGAAGGTGAAGGTAAGGTCTGAGAATTTTGTGTGTCCTCTGACGTGGTGTTCCTCATGGTCAGAGAGCTAAAGTGAAAGCGCTGGGATTTAATCCCAGGTGGAATGCTCACACCCTCTACTTCATAGCACATCCTTAAGAACACGTTAATTGTCGAAATAATATTTCTCCTATACAGTCTTCTACAACCCAAGTTCAATAGCACCATGAGTCCCATCGGATCTAGGATGTGCTAGTGAGTGCAAGTTTTTTGTACTGAAAGCGAAAGCCATACCACAAGTATTAAATAAACATCGCTCCTCCCCACAACATTGTGTTGCTTTCTATCTGAATGACTTTGAGGATAGGAATATGGCCACAGCCAGCCCTCTGGCGTGATCACCTGGGGGTGGGGGCAACCCAGTTCCCTGACAGTGATAAGAGGCTTGCTTGCTATTGTGACCTGCCCCAGCCTGTGTTGAGGCCCCACTCTGAGTGTTCCCCGCCCTCTCTGGAAAGACACAGCAAAAGATTCGGAGTCCCACGCAAATTTACTTTTGGTAGAGCCAATGTGAGGTTTTTTTTGGCTTTAGATCAGCCTTCCTTCTCCCGGCCCTGACACATTGTAGCGACGATGAGAAGGGCCCTTGCCTCACACCAGACAAGACACGGCTCTGCGGTGGCGGCGAGTCTCAGACTCATGAGCAGGAGGTTGAGGGCTGAAGTCTGTAGTCCACAGCGGGGCCAAAGTCACAGCTGACACAGAGGAGGAAGCAATGTGGGAAATGTCCGTTTTTACTGGATGTGTGTTTGCCTGCAGGTATGCGTGGTACGAGTGTGTGCAGCACCTGTGACAGAAGAGTGGGTCGTATCTCCGGGAACCACCGGAGTTCCAGGAGGTTGTAAGCCTCCACAGGGGTGCTGGCAACCCGCAAGAGCAGCAAGAGCCCTTGGTTGCCGAGCCATCTCTCGAACCCTGGTCACTGCGATTGAAAAGGTGAAATGTCTTTTTGGCATGCAAGCAGCAGGCCACAATGTCACACCCAGTCCACGTAAAATGACACTTCCTAACTAGTTACCCTCTCACACACCAGAGTTCTTCAGGTCTCTGGGTGATGCTTATCAACTGAAGGGGAAGAGGGGCCCTCAGCACTGAGGAAGGAAAGCCAGCTTGAAAGTCGGGTGAATGCATAGTGGCTTTAGGGTGTCTGGGGCCTCTGTGAGCAGCTGGAAGGCAGTCCTCAGTCACTGTGAACAGAGCTCAGAGTGCAGGGTGGGCTTATGTCAGGTAAGACACTCCTCAGAACAATGCAGACCTTTGTGTACTGAGTGCTGGTTCGTGTGTGTGTGTGTGTGTGTGTGTGTGTGTGTGTGTGTGTGTGTTTTACATGTGTGTATGTGTGTTTGTGTGTGTTTAATGTGTTTCTGTGTGTGTTTATGTGTGTGTTTGTGCATGTGTTTATGTATGTGTGTGTTTATGTGTTTCTGTGTTTGTGTGTATGTTTATGTGTTTCTGTGTGTGTGTGTGTGTGTGTGTGTGTGTGTGTATGTGTGTATGTGTGTGTTCAGGCCAGCGGTCAATGTCAAGTGTCTTCCTCAATCATTCTCCACTTTATTTTTTGAGACATAGTCTCCCACTTGGAAGACTGTTCCTCAAATCCCATGTGTCCATGTATCATTCCCAGCCTGTTACGAACTGGAAGGTGCTAGAAATATTAAGAGGTGGGGCCTACAGATTCCCTCAGCTCTGGGGTAAGCCAGGTAAGCAAAGAGTGAGGACGTGGCTCCACTCCTCTTATTGCCTCCCAGCTATGAGGTGAGAAGTGATTCGGCACCACCACAAACTCCCAGCATGATGTACTGTCTCATCCGCAGGCTCCCAGACAGCAGGGCCCATTGTTCATGGACCAGAACCTCCAAAACTCCGACCCGAGATGAGACGTGGTCTCTCTATAAGTTGACCATCTCAGGTACCTGTTACAGTGATGGAAAACCAATAGACAAGGCCTGTGGTGCTGCAGGAGGTGATGGGGAGGCGGAGTATAAAAGACTAGCCAGGCCCCGGTTGTGAAAACCAGACGTGGGTGTTATTAAGTAATGAATTAGCCACCCCCCCAAAAGCCCGAATTAGCCACCACAAATGACAAAGACTCCACAAGTTCAGCTGCTTCACGTTGTCTGTTTAATTCCACAAAAACATTTCATTTACAGCACCATTGAACATTTTCCACCTGCAACAGGTAAGTATATGTACATCGTTGTGGGGGATTCACGCGCAGTTAGCAAGGAGTTACTGAAACTCTTCACCTTAACCTTTTAACAATCTCCCCACCCCCGAAATGTGATAGTTACACGTTGGCAGACGTGCCCTTGAGAATAAAAGGAGGATTTTAAGCAACAAAACTCCACTATACTGTAACATAACCTCAGGCCTCCGGAAGGGATGGCTCTCCCTTGACAATCACTTTTTCTAGATTATACTCATTACATTTCAGAGTAGGTTCAGTGCCTGGCCCGAAGGCGCCTGTCCTTCTAACTTAGCTAAGAAAGTTCCATGTAAATAAGAAGGGTCTGGGGTGGGAGTCGGGTGGGGTGGGGTGCTTAGGGGAGAGGAAGTGTCGGAAAACAACAGAGCTGCTCCAAATTCTAAGAACATTTCATACATTGAGGATTCTTGTCTGACGAAAGTTCTGTTTAAGAAACTCCTTTCCTGGCTGGCTTGATAACCTTGTTCCCACTCAAGGTCACTCGACTGGAAATAAGCTCAGAAGCACAAAAAGGTGACAAGGTCACGCAAGGACAGAGCGATAGAGAAGACTCACCGTCAGCTAGTGATCTCTAACAGAATGCAAAACCCAAGTCAAAGTGTGACCGAACTGAAACCTCATGTAGAAAGGCTAGCCTCGAACTCACTGAGGATAACTTGAACTGCTTGGCTTGGGTTACCACATGCTTGGCTCTTGGGGTGGTTCAGCCGCTGAGTGGATGCCTGCATAGCAAGGCTCTGGCTTCTAGCCTTGGCACAAGTGAAATGAAATACTTTTAAAAATACTGCTTGTAAACAGTGAATCCTAATCCAAGTGTGGTGGTGAATGCCTATAACCACTGGATTCAGGAGGCTGAGGCTGTGGGATGGAGAGTTTGGGGCCAGTCTGGGAGACAGGGTAGTGAATTCTGCCGAATGGATGATACTAAAAACATTGCTGGGTTTGGGATGGGTGAGGGTTCCATTAGTACTGTTCAAACACAGTTACAGCTAGTAGTTTAGAAATAGGAAGGGACACAAAACTTCTCCCCAGGGAATATCTAGAGGAATTCTTAGTTGTCATAAGTTGGGGAGATGATTTGGGATTTGGGATTAGAAGCCAATAATGCTACTAAATAACATGCAATACCTAATATGGTCTGGAACACCCAACTCAGAATGCCAGTGTGTCAAGGTGGAGACACCCTGACAAAGACAAACACGCACTCCATTGAATCTTGGAGTGCCTAATTTACAGGGCGTGTGTGTGTGTGTGTGTGTGTGTGTGTGTGTGTGTGTATGTGTGTGCAATGGAGATTGGTATCCTTGTGAGTGTTTGAATAACCAAATGTCAAGAAACAAAGATCCCAATTTTTAAAACTGAGATTAGAAGATAGGAAATGAAACAAAGGGATCAGTTCCTATAACTGGTGCTGAAGTGCTGGAAGGAAGTGATGTGTTATCCATAGAGAACCAAAGACAGGAGAGCAAGGAAAATACCCAAAGGAGAGCGGACAAGTCGGCATGCAGGACACCTAGTCCTGATGCCCCACAAAGGGTGTAATGCATGTTATAAAGAAGTCTGTGAGGTTGGGGCTATAGCTCAAGAGTCGAGCGTTTGCCTGGAAGCCTTGAAGGCCCTGACATTGGTGGTCACAACCACTTTAGGGGGAAAATGAAGAAGACAAGCAGAATGGAAGGAAGGGCAGGCAGGAGGGTTGGAGCTGGGGGTTCTAGGATCAACCTGAGCATGCAGGAACACGAACTGAGTGTCACTGTTTACCTGAGCTCAAAGAAAGTGTGTTGTCTTGTCTACCAGATGCATATCTGATTGCTGATTCAAGAGGGGAAATATCATGCACTGCCCTCAGAGAATTAAAAAAACAAGACAATCAACGGTCCAGGAAACCCTAAGCAAAAACACCACACATCCAGGGCTGGTGGTGTTGAATACAATCATGTAGCAGAAACATTGCAGCCTCTTGACTTGTTTGCACATTATTAAATGCACTTCAGCTGTCTTCAAAAAGCCATATTTCACACTGGCTTCTGTCTATATTTGCTATGCAAGGATCAATCAAGGTCGTTTTCTCAGGTTAGGTTTAATTACGTCAGAATTAAATGTATTTTCTTTCCAGAAAAATACTTCAGAGATTAAAGATTGTTATTTTCATGCAAACTAGAATATATTCCTTTAGCTAGTAACAGGAAAGCTGTAAAATTTTAGTTTCTCCTTTAATAATAAGGCAGTGATATGAATTCAGATTTTTAAGTTAGAGACCAATTTCTATTTTGGCTTCAACTAAGGCATTAAACAGTGTTTATGTGGAGGAATTTGCTCACACATCACCGTGCTGGGTGCCTAGGGAATCCACTAGCCTGTTACTTTTGATGCCCAAAATAGAAATTTTGTCTTTGCTCCTAGCTTATAAAGTGCATATAATCTAACACAAAAACTTCTGGGAATTAGGAAGGTTTTAGATAGTTTTCTATTTACTTAAGGATGGTTGATCTAACCAACTTAAAAGGAACAAAGAATTTCCTATATTCCTGACCATAGCTGCCCAACAACCTCTAAATTTAAGACTAATAGCTAAAAAACAAGCAAACAAACAAAAAACTGAGTCTCACTATTTTGCCTGGACTCCTAGGTTCAAGTGACTCTCCTTCCTCAACTTCCTGAGTAGCTGGGCTACAGGCATATGCCACTACACCCAGGAAAGACAGTTTCTTTAAAATGGTGTTTGCACTGAAAACTCTGGGTGCCGTTTCTGTGACCATTCACCAGTTCTGATGAGTCCTGTGTAGTTTCTCAATACGACCAAAGCTGACAGCCTAGGACAAGATAACTTTCCACAGCCTTGGAACTTGTCAAACTCCATGCTGGCTCCCTCAGTCAGGCATCCCCACGTCATACCTATGAGGCTTTGATTAAACAAGGATGCCCAAACAAGGTAAGGTGTTAAACACATGACAGACATTTCTGCACTTTCTCCTACCAATACAGTTCCGTTATATGTCTGAATCAGATCATAAACAATTTATTTGAACTTGGTAACGTGGGTCACAGACATAAAACTCTAAGTGCCATCAAACACATTAAAAGCAACAATCAAATTACTTTTCATTTCTCGATTGGATACAACTTTTCCATACAGTTATTAGTTGGCAACTATAATAAATACTTTAAAATATACCTAATTAAAGCAAAGGCAGGCTAGCTTATTCATTAAGCAGGAATGAATATTTTCCTGTCCCTGGAATATTCATCTCCCCCTGGTCAATACTACATGGATCAATGTGATCATAAAGAGAAGACTGTGGGGAAATCCGGACAAGAAAATCATTATCAGAACAACAAGTGCCAACAATCCTACCTGGAGACTCTCAGAAATGGTAAATAAGTAAATAAGAAAGTAGAAGTCTGTCCCCACACTTCTGACTGTAATGGATGTGTTACATGATTAAGCATCGGCAACACACCACAGCTTAGCTTAGCTCCCAGCAGAAAGTAAACGGTAGCCACCTCACACCTCACAGAATGAAGAGATGGTCCAGAACCCACTTTCCCCTCCACCCCAGTAAAGTCTACCTCCTCTAATGTGTTGAGAGCATTTTCTGCCTTAAGAGGCTTTCTGTTTGTGCACCTTAACAACTAAGCATTTTGTGTTTTTTATTAGGTGTCTGTTTCTCATGGTCCAAGAATGGACCTAACAATATATATTTCTGAAGTGCCACAGATAGCCGACTTCCATCTTTTATGATCTTTGAGGGGAAGAGAGGAAAACATACTTCATGTGCCTCAATTTTTTTCCTACCCATTTAAGCTTTGAGCTCATTTGAGAGTCAGCTAGAAATTCTGAACACTTTAAAAACAAGGGCCATGGTGAATCTCTGTAACAGAGCAGTTCCTTAGCACACATGAGCCCTGTGTTCAATTCCCCAGCACCACAAGACAAGACTGAGTTTGAGTCCTGTGCCATGGTTACTGAGTCCCAGCCTTCAATATCCCTGATACACACGCCAGTGAAGTCTGCTTGAGGAAACCCACGTTCACGCTAAAATTGTCGCAGGGAAGCATGAGACGCCCAGGGTAATGGAAAGGGGTGACCACATGAAAATCAGCAGGCTTGTTCCACGAACATCCCAAACATCTGACCCCTACTGACAGGGTACACACCAACAAAGCTCTTTCCACAGGCAGAGCTGGTGACCCAAAGTGCCTGTCCAGACAGTCTGGTTTTGTGTGGAAACCCACTAAAAATGAGTACTGTTTTCATAATGATGTTCCTCTTGAGTCTTGCTAAGAGTCTGTCCCTGTTCCCTCGGACCGCCATCCAAAGCCATATCAATGGCCACTTCCTGAGCATCTAGATGGGGTCCACCATTGTGCTCTGCACAGCCATTGACGAGAGCCAGTGGCAGCGCCCCCGGGGGACAGCACAGTTTCTTGGCACAGCTCTGGGAAATGCAGGGGACACTGCAGGTCAGCAAGAAGTCCTTCTGCTCCAGGGCTTCCTTCAAGTCCACCATTTCAAACTGGACGGTCACACTGTGGATTCCAGCATGGTGAAAGATCTCTCGGATTTTTCTGCTGGCATCCTGGTACTCCGTGCCCTTCTGGTACTTGACGTGCAGGGTAGCGATGATCTTCCCACTTATCAGTTCCCAGATGTGCACTTCATGAACACTGCTAATTCCAGGCACACTAGAGAGCTTGCTCACTACAACAGACAGGAGCAGACAAGAGCCAATGGTGAGTGCTGGAATAGAAGCCTGAGAGGGGCCTGCCTGCCTAACCATGCCCACCAAGGCTGTGCGTTTATCACAGCCCACAGAAGAAGAACTGTCCCTCAAGGGTTCATTTTCCCATAACCACCCTTTCCTCTGCCTTTCTACACCACATAGTGTTAGCCTATAAGTAACTCAAGAGCCTGAGGCAAAAAGATTACAAGTTCAAGACCAGTAAGTTCTGAAGCAGCCTGGGCTACATGTGCACAATCTGTTCCAAGCTAGCCTGCTCTACATAGCAAGTTCCATGCCAGTCAGGTCAACATAGGGAGACCCTATCTCAGTTTAGATAGATAGATAGATAGATAGATAGATAGATAGATAGATAGATCTTACATACATACATACATACATACATACATACATACATACATACATAGACAAATAGATGATAGAGAGTTAGATAGACAAGAGATACATAGATACATAGATTGTAGATAGATGAGTGATAAATAGGTAATTGATAGATGATAAATAGATATGTAGATGATACAGAGATAAATAGATATATAGATGAAATTGATTGATAGATCAATAGATGAATAGATAGATGATAGAGATAGGTAGGTATATAGATAGATGATAGATAGATAGACAGACAGATAGATAGATAGGCAGACAGGCAGACAGACAGCAAGATGGGCTAGTTTAGCAGCATGGATCATAAGCACTTACCAGAATGCTACTTCTAAGCATATATTCAAAGTCTCTGAAACCTTTCACCTCTGAGACACATAACTGAGGAGAGACTCTGACTTCTAGCTGAGCAAAGAAAACAAGAAGACTTCACTCTAGACCAAGGAGGGGCCCTTTAACACGGCCTTTTTACAGTGTAATGTGCCACCAAGTAACTTCCCAATCCGTGAACGTCAACTAACTGAAAGGCATTATCTATACCATGAATGACTCGTTTTTTGCGGGGAGGAGGAAGGTATAAAGGTATATATTAAAAAGAGGGTAAAAAAAAAAATCTAGGTCTTGCAGAGTGGCTTTAGTAGAATTAAAACACATCCTTGTCGTAAGGTCAAACCACCCAGCAGTACATTTTGGCCAATCTTTACATTCTCAGAATCATGCTACAAAGCACCTTTGGTTCTTGGAGCTGTGAATTATCATTCCAGTCTGCAAGACACATGAAGCATGCCTCAATCACACGAAGATCTAGGGTGCTTCAGAAAAACACCAATCAAGCAATGCTCTGTGATCATAACCCTCTGGATCGAACAATGTTAAAGTGTTGGTGGTCCCCGGGTGCATGCAGTCTACTTACTGAGCTCTTCCATGTTAACTCCCTTGGGGACCATCTGCAACAGGATGACAGCAGTCTCCTTGATCAGTGGGAAAGCAGATGACAAAATAATGATGACCATGATAACAGTCAAACTGGGGTCAATGTAGCATTGCCAGTTACACGGGTCTTCACGTCTCAGGGGATGGACATAGAATATGATGGCCGTGATGACCACGACCACGGACCCCAAGGCATCTCCCATCACATGCAAGAGAACACCTGTCAGGAAGGAAGGCAGACCAGTGAATCCCAGAGCCAAGTGTTGGAGCCACATGATGACCCGTGATCCGAGCTCACAGATGTTCACTTTTTGTTAGAGCACTGAATAGGTCAGAATTTTAAAAAACAAGCCCAGTATGTGATATACACCTATAATCTAAGCATTTGGAAGGCTGAGGCAGGAGGACAGTCTAGGCTATAGAGTGAGACCATCTTAAACAAAATAACAATAGCAACGACTCAGAAAGCAAAATCTCAGGCCAGGGCCATGTGATGGTTCAAGCTAATGGGGGCACCTGTTACCTAGGGTTGGTCCCCAGGACCCACGTGGTAGAGTAAGATGGCCTGTGGCCTCTAACTTCCACATGCATATCCATACATTCTCTCTCTCTCTCTCTCTCTCTCTCTCTCTCTCTCTCTCTCTCACACACACACACACACACACACACACACACACACACATACACACATACACACACAAATGTAATGAGAAAATGATTTTAAAGGTAAATGATATAATTATATTTTAATTTCAAAAACTCTTTTTTTTGAGACAGGGTTTCTCTGTGTAGCTTTTGTACCTGTCCTGAATCTCGCTCTGTAGACCAGGCTGGCCTTGAACTCACAAAGATCTGCCTGGCTCTGCCTCCCAAGTGCTGGGATTAAAGGCGTGTGCTGTCACCACCCAGCTTCAAAAACATTTTTTTAATTAAAAAGAAAGAAAGAGAGAAAGAAAGAGAGAGAGAGAAAGAGAGAGAAAGAGAGAGAGAGAGAAAGAAAGAGAGAGAGAAAGAGAGAGAGAGAGAAAGAGAGAGAGAGAAAGAGAGAAAGAAAGAAAGAAAGAAAGAAAGAAAGAAAGAAAGAAAGAAAGAAAGAAAGAAAGAAAGAAAGAAAGAAAAACCCAGGACCCAGACAGCCCAGGAAGAGGAACAACCTAGGAAGAACCTGGGCTAGCTGTCACTCACTGTGCCACCAGCCAATACTGCCACATCACTATCCCCCACCACCCATCAAAGAGCATCATGATGGGAAACAGAGCTGAGCAAAAGATGTGTTGTTCTTTCAGACAAGCATCTGTACATCAAATTCTTTTAAACTTTTGTTTCATTTTGTATTAGAGAAAAAGTCTCACAGTGTAGCCCAGGCTGGCCTCCAACTCCAAATCTTCCAGCTTCGACATCCCAGTGCTGGGACTGAGGCATGCCTCACGGTGCCTGGTTTCAAAGTTTGCAACCTTATTACACTCCATGAGACCGGTATGGGGGGGGGGCTCCCCTCCTAGTCCCTTATGAGCTCATCGTGATGGAGGTCCCATCATCTTTTCTTGATGTTTTTATGGTTACAGTGGCGGGGATGGAGCCCAGCATCTCACCCATGCCAGGCAAGCATTCTGCCTCTGGAGTACAATTTCAGACAGAACTATGAACATCAAGAGTGGTTCTTTTGGGTCTCTGGCTTCCCTCAGCCCCAATCCACTCCCCCTTTTCGTGGTGCTCAGTTTAAGAAGGCCTAAACAGCAGGGATGCTGATGAAGTTTCCTCTGAATAAAAAGCCATTTGTCACAATCACATAAAATTAAAACTCTGTGTGTAAGGGTTAAAGCTGTATGTTCTAAAGGTCTCAGCCAATTAATTGCAGAAAGTCTTCAATCTTCAGCAAAGAAGATCTGGGCTGTGGATTAAGTTAGAATTCAGTAAATTCAGTGAAAATCTGGTCAGAGGGATTAAAAATGGAGACACAAAGCATTTGCGTTCTGAAAGGAACACCAGAATCTTGCTCCCTGAAATCAGAGCAGCAGCAGCAGCAGCAGAAGCGGAAGAACTTGTTAGAAACAGTCTCAATCTCACGTGGGTCCTGTCTAGATCTGAGAAAGGGGTGTCATTCACATGACCCAGCACACCCCACAAAATCACACCAAACAAGAACTTTAAATCACCAGGCTGACATTAAGGACACCTGTCAACAGACCGTGCCGATGGTTCAGAGACAAAGGTCCCTGCTGCCAAGCCTGATGACTGCAGTTCGATCCCCCAGACCGGCGTGGTAGAAAGAAGGAGCAACCTGACTCCTGCACGTCGTCCTCTGACCTCTACACATGTACACATGTACATTCTTATAATATATTTATTATCCATGCAATAAATAAATATGACTTTTTTAAAAGATTACCTGTGACTGGGCATGATGGTATCCACCTACAATCTAACTACCCAGAAGGCTGAGGCTGAAGGATGGAAAATTCAGGGTCAGGTTGGACTACATGGAGATTTTCAGGCCAGCCTGGGCTACAAAGAGACTTCCAGGCCTCTTTAGGCCACATACTAAGACTCTGTTTCAGAAAAACATGAACAAAAGTTTAAAAACTATGAAACTGCCCAGGCCATAAAGGCAGAGAAAAGGCCACCCAGCACCTGATACTTTACAGAAGCAGTGGGGGACCCCAGCAGGACAGTGTTGGAGGTAGGAGGTGTGTCAGGCCAACAGTGCTGCTGGACATAGGGTATTTGGCCCTAAAAGAGGGTGTGGTTGAACATGCCTTTAATTCCAGAAATGTGGAAGCATGGGCAGACAGATATCTGTGAGTTACAGGCCAGCCAAGGTTACATAAGAAGACCCAGTATAAAATAAAATAGAGTGTTGAATTTCTGTTATATATGATCAGAAATACAGGGAGCAAAACCAGCCAATGAAGTCATCAAGAGAACCAGTAAGCTTGAGCATTTAGATGGGGACTCTGGTCGGGGTGCATGAACTTCGAGAGCTCATAGTGGGATTAAAATACACCCAGTATGCCCACCCACCCACCACCAGCAGCAGCCAGTCCTCATGGGAAGGATGGAGCTAAACTTGAAGAAAACAGTCTCTTAGAAGAGACAGAAACCGCAAAACACACGGCACAGGAATGAACCACGTGTCAAACAGTGCTAACAGAAACCAGAGGAAAAGGAGAGGCAGGAGGGAGCCCCACCCTCAAGGTCCACCTGAGATTCCCTCTCCACTCTACAAAGGGGGACATTGAGGCACTGAATGGCTAAGCCACTTGACCAAGATCACACAACCACCAAAGCCAAGCGAGCATTTGAACAAGATTGCCTGGGTGATTCAAATGCACACAGAAGTTGTTAAAGGACTGTTCTAGAAGAAAATATATAGTTAATGAAGGTCTGCCTGGTCACCCCAGCTATCCAAAAGGTTCACTCAGTAGAACTGGTAATGATTCCAATTGCTAATTGCTCGCTCATGGATGAGACTTGAATAGTCTGACCTGGAAGGTGATGGAATTGAGCTGCTCACACATCCTCTGAGGGACGCCCTTGGTAAATGGCATTGTCCCCATGCCTTTTATGGAGTGGTTACTTAAAGCAACAGGACACTGATTCAATATATACATGAGACAGTCCTACTTTCTAGCTCTCTGTCTCCCATCCTCCCCAGCCCCCATTCCCAGCCACAGGAAAGAAATTCAGAACCTTCCCAGAAGGTTGCCCTACCCACCTGTTCCCCCGACACAAGCTAAGGAAGCTTTTGCTTTCTTGGTGACAGGACCAAATGTTACTGTCCAAAGAGGAAAACCTACTGTCTCCTCCTCATTCTTAGTGTCCCTATCTCAGGACTCTGCCTCATTTAAATGTGATGGGGGTCACACCCTCACTTCCTGGAGGCTGACAATGGAGGCTCAAAGACACAGGTAGAAGGAAAAGTCTGAGCAGCCGTTTGGACCTGTAAGCCCAGCACTCGGGACTTTAAGGAGAACCCCAGCTAGCTGCAAGACCAACCTGGACTACAGAATGAGACTCTCTTGAGAACGGCCACAGCAGAGCGTGAGGGGAGGATGGATGCCTCTAAGTCTGGATAGAGGGCTGCTGCATCCTGTCCTACACAAGCTCCAGTTCCCACCCCAGGTTTCCCACGCTTGGCCACTGAGAATCCCACACAACAGCGGCTCCCACACTTCTGGTCCCCACAGCCTATACTAAAAGTTTTGTGTTGCATCCAAGCACACACGGAGATACGAGCTGAAGCAAAAAAATAAACAAACCCCATCCTTATGATGTATTTCTCTTTTCTATTCTGTTTCAGTCCATCCTAATGGTGTCTAAACTCTGCTAAGCAGAATTAGGGCCCAAACTATCATGAACTTCAGCTGATTAAAAAAAAAAAAGCTGTGGATGGGGTAAAGATTCTAAGTGTAGAGTATGTATGTAGCATGCACAAAGCCATAGGTTCAAGCCCCAGCACCAACAATATAACACAACTGTTGAAAATCATTAACACTAAATGTACCCCCTCATCTCTCCGTATACACATAAAATGTGTCTTCAGTGCTGGGATAGAACTCAGGATCTACAACAATCTAGGTGAACACCCTACCACAAAGCTACAACCCCACCTGCTAACATCTTGTTTCCTAGTCAAACAAAATGTGAAGAAGGAGTGTCCACTGTCTTGAGAACACAGTTCCCTGGCAAGATGGGAAGAAAAAGTTTCATTTTAACTGATAAATAAAAATTGAACATGTTGAGGACTATTTTGACTTGTTTGGGGGGAAATGTTTGTTTTGGTCATTTCTTTCCTTTATCTGTTTTGACACAGGGCCTCACTGGATTGTCGGGGTGGCCTCCAGTTCATGCTTCTGGAGTGCTCAGGTGACGGTTCCGTACCACTAAGCCAAGCTCCCTGTGCTATTCTGATACATGTACATACTATGCAATATTACGTCAAATATCTAGTTCTCTGAACCTTTCTTTCTTTTCCTTTTCTTTATGGTAAAAATAAAAAAAAATACTCCAAGCCTTTTCTTCTAGCTTTTTTGAAAGGTACAGTAGTACCTGGCTGCTGTCACAGTCGCCCACTGAGTGAAGGCACACAGGCCAGACTCTGAGCTGGGTGTGTCAGTGACATTTTGGGGAATGGGGGTTTTCTTGATGAGAACACTGTGGAGTGAAGGGGGGTTCCTGAGGAGGAGAGTGAGTGCAGCAGGCAGCCCCAGGAGAACATTGTCACACGGGCAGGATTCCAGGGAGGCTGTGAGTGGAAGATGCCTTATAGGGGAAGAGACAGGTAGCTTCTGCTACTTCCTAGTTTGGTGACTCTGGTTGATTGCCCTGCCCCCCACCAGCTGCCTGCAGTGGCATACACCTACAGTGTTGTGGTGAGGCTCCCATGCACCCTGGTGTGAACAGAGGACTCAACAGTTGGTACCCATCCGATCTCCACACATCAGCGTCACATGAGTGCTACACTTGCAGCTTATTTTAACTGGTTATGATTTGTTTGTTTTTTCCACCTTTAGCAAAATCACAGTCAACACCAAGCATAGTGGTAAATATGCTGTAATTCCAGCAGTGAGGGGGCTAAGAAAGGAGGACTGCCACAAGTTCATGGTCAACCTGTGCTCCATATTGAGTACCAGGCCAGCTATGGCTATATAACAGTACCCTGTCTCAAAACAAATCATAGCCAGTTAAAATAAGCTGCAATGGGGCTTTGGGTATGGACAAAAGGTACAGCATGTGTTTAACATGTACAAGGCCCTGGGTTCCATCCCCAGCACCACACACACACACACACACACACACATACACACAATCTTCTGAAATAAATAGGATACATTTTATGTCAGTAGTATTCATGAAAGTAGAAAACCAAGTATAGCAGTCATGTGACACTGATGTGTGGAGATGAGATCAGACCAACCTGTCCCTGAGTGGTAGAGTTCATGAGAACATGATGCTGATGTATGGGAATCAGGAGAACAAGACACATATGTGAAGATCTGCAGAACATGACACTCATACGTGGACATCAGGAGACACGACACTGATATATGGAGATCAGTAGAACATGACATCGATGTATAGGGATTAGGAGAACTTGATACATATGGGGATTTAAGAAGATCATGACATATACGTAGAGGTTAGAAGAACATTGTATTGCTATGTGGGGATCAGGAGAACATGGCATTCACATGTGGAGATCAGGAGAACATTTCACTGATATTGTGGAGGTCAAGAGAACATGCTGTGACTGATGTGTGGACATCAGGAGAACATGTTACATGTGTGGATATGAGAATAACATGACACGTGGAAGTTAAGAGAACATGTCCTTGATATGTGGGATCAGGAGAACATGATACATATATCGAGCTCAGGAGAACAATTCACTGATAATGTGGAGGTCAGGAGACCTGGACACTCATGTCTGGTACTCAGTGAGATGCAACACTCTTATGTGGAACTTAGGAGACCATGACACTGACATGTGGGGATCAGTGGAACATGACACTATGTGTAACCCAGAAGAACATGCAGCAGGCAGCTGTGGTGTGGCTTAATTAGAGCAAAGATAAATCATTAGCAACTAGTTTTTCCCTCAGAATCAATGCCATGATTAGGCAAGAGAAGAGGGTCATAGTCTGCAGGTAACTGACCTACTTTCCAACAAACTGTTGCCTCACTAAAGCCGGACAGAAGTCACCGCTGCAGCGCCATGAACTACGGGGAAGGGTCCGCGGCGAATCCAGAGACAACCTACCTCTGATGTTCAGTGCTTCAGACTTTTTCTCTTTTTTCGTCGTCTCCTCTGGCTCATTCTGGGTGTTCAGGGAATCACCTGCATTCAAAGAAGAAACCTTGTGTTGTGTATAAGTTCTACAAACAAAAAGAACCAGTGAACTCAAAATGCAGTTTGGTTATTTTCAATTCCTCCTAGCCTATGGGAGTCCCCCACCTCTCCCACACTCAGCCCAGACAGGCGCCTGTCAACCCAGAGGAAGCCCGCGGTCTACCCTTGGACTTCACACACACTTTTCAAATTTAAAACGGGACAAGTATAAGCCTACACCTATCCCCCAAATCCACACCACCCAAGGGGCAGAGGAGAGCCCTGACATTGATTTGTCAAGGGTGGAAACAGTCCAGATAGCACCAGGGGAGGGGAGGGATAGGGAGTGCTCTCTATTGCCCAATAGTAAGAATTGATTTCCAAGATCAATACTGCCACAAGGAGAGGGGAGAGGATAAGGACTGCGGGGTCAAGGAGGAAAGGAGGGAGGGAGAAATGGGGGAGAGGGGGAGAAAGAAGGCAGAGAAAGGAGAAGGGAGATGAGGAGGGAGGAGAGGAAGGAAAGTTAAGTTAAGAGGGGCAGAACAGGCTACGAAGAGGATTTTTTTTTTTTTTTTAATCTGTCAGGAAACAAAAGGAACAAGAGAGAGTGGATGAAAAAAAAGGGACCAGATGCCTGGGGCAGGAGGGAGGATGGAGGGAAGGACAAAGCGGTCCCAGTCCGGAAGGATGCAACCGAAAGGCACCTGCTACATTCGAGAACACGGTCGCGCCCTCCTGCAGCTTTCTTCCGGCCGAGGCCCCCCGGAGAGTCACTACTGCATCTGAGCCGGGGGTTGTGGCTGCCGCAGCCCCTTGGGGGCTCCCCAAAGCGCCGCAAGGGTCCCCCTGGGGCGGCGGTTGCGGAGGGCGGGTCCGCCGCCGCCGCCGCGTGCAGACCGCAAAGCAGGCTCCGCAGTCCTGGAAGATGAGCAGCCCCACCACGTTGACTGCCAGCCCCAGGGTGCCCACGATGAGCACCAGCTCGGGATCGTCGATGCGCTCGGGCCTCGCGAGGCGCAGCACGGCCTCCACGAAGATGGTGAAGCAGAGCGCAGTGAGGAAGACCGCGTTGCTGAGCGCGCCCACCACCTCGGCCCGAGCATAGCCGTAGGTGGCGCCGGAGCCGCGGGTACCACGCCGCGCGATGTAGCCCGAGCCCAGGCCCACGCACAGGGAGATCAGGTCAGACAGCATGTTAAACGAGTCCGAGAGCAGCGCGATGGAGTTGCCCAGGTACCCCGACACCAGCTCGGCCACGAAGAAGGCCACGGTGAGCACCAGCATGAACAGCAGCCGGCACGTCTTGCCCGAGTAGCGGCCCATCTCTGCAGCCCGCAGCGCCCCGCAACAGGTGGGGGGTCTAGAGCCCACCTCCCGCCGCAGGCCCGCCCTGCCTCGCCGGGGCCTTTTGTACAGCCAGCTCGCGCCCGCACGGCCAGAGTCGGCAGGAGTGGCCCCGGTATCGCAAAGGCCACCTCCCGGGGCCCCTGCCCCTCCTCCCTCGCCGCCCAAGCCTGACTTGGCAGGTGGCCACCGGCCTGTGTCTCCTTCTAGGACTGGGTTGGAGAGGAGAGCTGCTGGGAGGAGGGGCGCATCGGGATGCCAATCTTCTTAGATCCCCACCTCCGCCCTCACAGAGAGGCGGGATGGTTCCCCCCCCCCCCACCTCCTCTAGCTCTCCCCAACCCCACGCCACTACAGATCTGTGAATGCCGCTGATAAGGACCTGGGCTGCAGTGGGAGTGATCACTGCACACCCGTGCCTACGTGCCCAGACGCGAGTTGCAGGGCAGATTCCATATGAGCTGGTGGGGCCAATTGCCCTTCAAGGCGTTTCCTGCTTTTTCCTTTGGTTAAATGGTATCTCATTCCTCACTTAACCCCCCATTCCTGCGCCCACCGTCAAGGCTCTTTATCCTCTCTTCCTCTTCACAAAGAGAGGATCCGTTCTGTTACTCCCTCATGGCATAGTATTCCCCCTCTCCTCTTTGGGAGATCTCCATGTTGATCTTTCTGCAGAGGAGCGAAAGGCGGGCAGCCCCGGGGGCATGGCTGCCACACCACTGTAAGCATAAGCGTGGAGCGCTGGTGCAGCAGCCCAAGGCCCGGACACGGCGGCGGAAGATACAAGTCCCTTGGCCATCGAAGAAGCCAGGCTTAGTCTCCTTTCCTAATATGCCGGAAAGAATTTCTACTGACTCCATAGATGACCCGATGTCCCTAGTTCAATTGATTGACCCAAATCGTTTCTTCCAAACAGGCCCGCTTCCAAATGACAGTCACTCCAAGCGAACGTGTCCAGGACATTCCACACAGCAGCTCCTTCAGAAAGGGCATTTGCTGTTGGTCACTTCAGCGGGAGGTGGGTGAGAAACCCTGTGCCTCACTCTCATTTTATGAAGGGTCTGAAGGCTAAGTAGGGTAACTTCCTCCGTGTCTCTCCATAAGCTTTCACCACCCCACCAAGAAAAATGCAGCGGTTTGGACCTTGAAAATGAATACAATCCCTCCCGCCAAACAAAGCCACCAGCAAGTCATAGTAGCGCAGGTCTTAACTCTACTGTTCTAGAGGGTTAGCTTGAGACTGGAATCCACTAGCAAAACATTTAACTTAAAAATAATTTGGGTTAAATTTGTTGCTATGGCTTACACAAATGGAGGCCAGAGGACAACTTTTGGGACTCGATTCTCTCCTTCCACGTGTTGGTTAGTCTCGAACTCGGATCATGAGGCTTGGTGCCAAACACCTTTGTCTGCTAAACCATCTTTCCAATCCCCCTTTTTTGGTTTTCTTTTGTGGCCTAAGCAGGGCTTCCTGTGTAACATTCTACCTTCCCACCCCAATCATGGTCTTAATCTTAAAGTATGCTTCCATCTTTTTCTAAAGGTTCCAATCAATGGTATTAAAATATCCCCGATTTGAAGGTCCTACCTTATCACTAGGTAAACCCCAAATGCAAGGAGCTTACTAATATTCCCTTTTTAGCCAGGCAGATGGCTCAAGCCTGTAATCCCAATATTTGGTAGGCTGAGGCAGGTGGACTGCTGTGACAGGTCAACTGTGAGCTTGTCTTTAAATAAATAAATAAACAAACAAACAAATGAATAAAAATTATCTCCAGGAGAAATAGCTCTACACAAGAACTTGAGGAAATTCTCTAAATAACTAAATAAAAAGTTATCAATAATGTAGAAGAACTAGAAGGTATAGACAATGAAAATTTTAAACTATAGAGGCTTTGGACAAGTTCCTTGATCACCTGGATCCGTTTTCATTACTGTAAAGTGGGATTGATGATTGTATAGCAAGGACTAAACAAACTAATGTGTAAAGTGCTTTTAATGGTACCTAGTATACAGTATGAACTCAACAAATGCTAGGATTATAATTGCTAGTGTGATTAGCAGTCATGCAGTATACATGTAATAGAGTCACTACTGGTCAACAGACAAAATGCTGCTCTACACCAGAAATGTATCCAAGTACTCTTCCCAGCATATACCCTACACTGTCGTCAAAACATTTGATGTATGACCGCAAAAATGGGACTGAGAGTATAGTTCAGTGATACAGCACTTGCCTAGCACATTCAAGGCCCTGGGTTCAAGCCCCAGCACTAAAAAAACAACTGTCTGATGAGAGAGTGGGCCCTTTTGTAACTCACCTGACAGGGCTAAAGTGTTCCTGGCTAATTGTATTTCTTGTTCATTCACAGCTGGGGAAAAAAAAAAAGAAATCAGCAGAAACATATCTCTCCTGCCTCCTGGTTAGTCATTCTCCCAGCTAAGGGAAGATAAGAATTGTGTCACTGGCCCAGGAGCAATACATTAAGAAAAGCCAGAGGCTAAGGACCAGGAGGTGTCACAGATGTCTGATGTCCCTGTCCTCAGCCAGTTCCTGACCATAAGGAGAGGTAAGTGTTCCAGATACTGCAATAAAATGCCCTGTAGAAAAGTGGGATGTGTATGTGGTGCTGTGTGTGTGTGGCATGTTATGTACATGTTATGATTGCATTAGGTGTGCACATGTACACTCGTGTGGTCAAGGCTGTCTTCCCTAATCAGTCCCACTTTGGGGGACAGGGGGTGGGGAGAGAACAGAGTCTCTCATTGAACCCCAAACTCCCTGATGATTAGCTAGGCTGGCTGGCCGGGAGCTGTGGAGATCCACCTGTCTCCACTTCTCCTCCACTGAGGTCACAGGATGTGCAGAATGTGCCCTACTTCTCACACAGTTGCTGGGGATTGAACTCGGGTCCTTGCTGACATTGCTGACTGGGTCATCTCCCCAGCCCCCAGAAAAGTGCTTTGACTAACTTACATTAAATGGCCTAAGTTCCTTGACAGACACAGGCCACCTTACAATGAATGTTTTAATAGCTTTTTATTTATTAAGCTCTGATCTGTATCTCTGGACCGAGCATTTTATAGGCGTTATCTCATTCCACCTCCCAGTAGCCTCACGCAGTATTTTGAACATATTAAATAATGTTTTATTACAAACTGTTTTATTTCTAAAGAAGTTGAAGCCTGGAGTTTTTAAGTCACCAGGCCAAGATTACACAATCTATAAATGACAGGTTGTGAGCACTGACCTAGGCATAGAATGCCCAAAGCTTATTTTCTTCACTTATACCAGATTGATCTGTTTCAATCGTTTTGTCCTTAAAAAAAAAATAGCGTTTTATTTGTTTTTACTTTGAGATAGGGTCTTGCTGTGTAGCCCAGGCTGGCTTTGAACTCAATCTTCCTGTCTTCAACTCCCACTACTGGGATTATAAATTCCTTTTTCAAATGCCCTGTGGGAGCCCGTTCTCAGGTTCCTCATGGCTTTACCCAGCAGGTCCTCATAGAGGATGATTAGGACCACGGGCCTAAGTGCAGGTGTCTGAGATGGTCTGCACTTGGCTGTGCTGGGGGAGGAGGTCTTTTGCTCCACCCCTTGGCGTCTCTATAAAAACCCTGGGGCAGAGACAGTCGGGGCCCGTTGGAATAGGTTCCAGGCCCTCTCGAGGCTATCCTTTATTTTCTATCTGTTTATCTCCGCGATATTCTCCGCAATAAATCCTTCTATCTAATATTTCCTGCTGCTCGCACTCAAGAAAACTCTGGGGAACTGTGGGGGTGGTTGGGTAAACGCCCCACAGAATGGCGCCCGAACAGGGACTAAAGAAAAAAGAAAAAGGGACTAAAGAAAAAAAAAGGGGGGACTAAAAAAAGGGGGGACTAAAAACAAATGAACAGGGACTAAAGACAAAGTAATAGGGACTAAAGATACAGGAAAATAATAGTTTTATTACAGAGTTTTTGGCGAAAGTGCTGAGTTCAGCCCTGCCAGTGGATAAGGCATGCCGGTGTTATGGAAAATATATATTTTTTATATATATTATTGAGAGGCAGGGGTTTTATCCTCGAGAGAAAAGGAAAGCGGACTGGAAGGATGTCCGATGCTGCAGCGATTCTCTTCTGTCAAAATTTTCTATCTTCTATCCCTTTCTCAATTTCTATCTGTGAAAAATAAGTATAAGGCATAGGGTAGTAAAATAGTGTAGGAAAAACTTAGAAGTGTAAGATCGTGTAGAAAAAAATAAGTAAGGCAACTAGACAGAAAAACTCTTCAATTTTCTAACTTGGGGGCTCTGAATGCAAACTGGGGGAAAAAATCTATCTTTGGGCTATTTGGGTAGTAAAAAAGCTCTTCTTCGAGCTTATGGGGAAGAATAAGTTTCCTATGGAAGCTTTTGACCTGGGGCAGCTGAAATGCTAAGTCCAAGTGGCAGGAGAAAGTGATTTCTCCCTGAGGCAAAAATGGGGGTGTAAGAAGTCAAAGTTTAAAGATGGGAAGTTTTGGGAAAAGTTGGTCTTTCTCTTGGGAAAAAAAAATCTTAAACTATAAAGCTTTTCTTGGAAAATTTTGGGGGAAAAACTCTCTAAAAAGTCTTAATCTTTCTCAAACTAAAAGCTCTCTTAAACTTAAAAACTAAAGCCTTTAACTTTCTCAGAGGGACAAATTAGAATCACCTGAAGATATTAGTATGGGGACTACCTGTGATTAGCTCAAAGGGAAAGACAGCAAAACCTCTAAGTTCTCTTTCAAGCTTTAAAAATCCTCCCTGCAATGCAGGAGGCAGGGACAAGTTCCTAAAAACCTCTCTAAGCTGTCTCTTCAAGCTAGTAAAAAGCAGAGGGTCAGAGTACCCTGAGGGAAACGCTTGGGAGAGTGTGGGTAAAAAGCTAGAGAGAGCCCAAAAGGGCGGGAAAGTTTACCTGAGAAAAGCAAAAAAGTCAAGCTTCTCAGTTACAGCCGAGCTGAGGCATCAAGGGTTTTGTTTCTGAGTGAGCGTTTCAGAATGAAAAGGTGCTCCTAATCGTCCTAACGCAAAGATCCCCTGAAGCATTGTATCCTCGATTCTGACCAAAAACCCAGAGGTGACTGGCCAGCGTCTCTGAGTTGGAGTGCATTTCAGGGATACTAGGGTTCCTGCAGTGGTAAACTTCCTGGAGCACAGAGCTGAGGCAGGAAGGTGCAGGACCCAGGGGAAGATTGCCAATGAACAAAACTAAAGCCAGTGGGAACGGCACAGTTGTCCACTTTCCTACAAGTCCCGGGTTGATAGGTCCACAGCTGCAAAAATGAGAAAAAGCTTTCCTATCAGAGTAAGGACCTTTCTGGGAAAACAGTAAAGCTGAACTGTGTCTGAAGCAGTTGTGCTGCTGAGTCAGAACGCTGTCTGGGGAAAGAGCCCAGCCAGGGCAGAACAGAACTATCCAGGAGTAAAGCTTTCTTTTCTGTAAGAGAGAACACCTCTTTGAGAAAAGCTTTGTTTCAACTGACTCCCCTGAGATGAGGGAGTGTAGCCCTGAGGGGTGATTGCCTCTGGAATAAGCTCTGTCCTTGAGCACCCACACAAGCAAATGCAACCCACTGGGGGACTGGGCCAGGTGAAGGTCTGATAAGGCAAAACACCTGTCCTAATGGGAGTTTAGAAATGGCAAAAACCTCCCTTGTTAGATTTTCAGTCTGTACGCAAACCACACAGACCCTGAAAGAAACGGACAAAAAAACCCCTACCTTCAGTAGCAGGGAAAGCCGCCACTGTAGTGTCGGAAACTGTTTCTGGGGTAGAGGGGATAAACTGAGACCAAACTGGGAACTGTCTGGGAAAAAGACTCCAAAGAAACAGAAGGGACATATTCCTCCCCAGAAAATGCATGACCTGAAAAAGCTGCTAGAATTTGAGGCAGATTGGGGGGGGGGGGGGGGGAAGCCCCTACCTCCAAAAGCAGCTAGCAGAGGAACAGAGCCACAGACAGATACCTGAAGCTCTGCATCTGGGGAAGGAACAAGCAAAATGAGATAGATCCATGGGAGAAAATCTCTTCTGAATGAGCTATGGAAAAGCTGTTGTACATGATCACTGACTGGCTAAGGCAAACACAAGCCCCGAGGAAAGTTGCTATCAGAAATTGCCCACCTCAATGCGCACTAACGAGGAAGGTGCAGTTCTGATTTGGGGGCCAGTGTCAATTAAAGGAGAGACACCTGTTAAAGCCAGCTGAGGAGAGACCAGAAAACCTCCCAATGTCCCATAATTGAAAATGTAAAATGCCTGTTCAAATCTCCCGTTGCAAAAGCAAAAAACTTTGTTCAAACCTCCCGGGCAAGAATTTGTAAGCAAGTCTGGTAAAAAAAGAACTTAAAAGTTGACTCTCAGACCCAAAAAGAACTATGGGAAATGACTGATATAAGGGAAATGATATAAAGGACTGATTTAAGGGACTGATACTATTATGGACTGATATAAGGGAAATGCATTCTGGGAAAGGTAGTTTTTCTGCTAAAGATGGCGACATTGCCCTGAAACACTTTTGTCAGCTCGAAAATACGTTCATGGTAAACTTTAAAATACAGCTTTTAAAAGAATAAGGAGGAAAATCATCTAAGAGTTTTAAGTGTCAGTTCCAATGAAACATTGAAAGGATATGGAACTAGGCACTTCGCGGTTTGGGGGTTGGTAAAATGACTTATTTACCCTAATAGCTGTGCAAAGTTTTAACGGTAGTTGGATGACAGAAAGCTACCTATAAGATCAAACAAGCCACTTTAAAATCCTTAAAGCAAGAGAGAGCAGTTTATACACTGAACGTTGTCTTAGATATGAAGGAAACTTATGCTATCTACAAAAGAAAGCTGCCATGCTTTGTGGGCCATATTAGAGTTCACTCCAATCTTCCTAGTCCTTTAGCTGAGGGTAATGCGAAATGGAAAGATCCCTGCTCGGGATTGTGGAAGGGTCCCGATCCTGTGTTAATATGGGGTCGAGGACATGTTTGTGTTTTTTCACAAGAGGAGAATGAAGCTCGGTGATTACCGGAGCGTTTCGTAAGGAGCTTGGAACTAAGAAAGGTCAGCTCCAATGATGTTCCTACAATGGAACCAGAATGAAAGTGGCTCAATTAGTGTTTCTGAGGTTTTGTCACTGGTTAATGCAAACAGTGAGGAAATAGAGTTCGGAGCTGTGCCGCTTTTGGCTTTACTAGCTCCTTTAGAAAAATACTTTATATCACCTAATAGATGTGCGGTATTTGGCAAAGACCATACAGCAGCTAAATACGGTAATTTCACCCTCAGTGTGAAGTGAAGTTTTTCCGTAGAACAAACCAAGAGTACTGCTGTAATAGAAACATTTGTCTGAATTGAAGCACTTAGGGGAGCTATTATGAATTTGGGTGAAGGGACAGCCTCTAGTTAAAAACCGTCTACCGCTGACAGTGCATCTCTGCTGGTCCGGAACGGCTGAGAGAGCTGGCAACTTTGGAGTGTGGCATCATCCTGGGAAGGTTACAGTCCCCTAGCAACAACTATCACAATTCTATAACAACAACACTCACTAAATCCCAGTGCTTTATAGCAAAGCTGACTATAAACTCTAAACTTTAACAATGATGTACGTACTTCCTGTCTAGTTAAGAAAATCTTTCTAATAGAGATAGTAATAATAATTAAGAGTAAGAAATAGAAAAAGGTGAAAATAAGATATGTGAGTTTGTAAAAATTCTGTCTTGTTAGATCTGTGTTAAGAAATCTTTGGGTGTTTGCTAAGTTAAATATATGCTAATAGTAGCCCTATATAAGTTTGTAAAATAGATCTATAGAGTTCATTTTAAGAATATAAGCTTGCAAGAAATATCTAAGGTAGTCTTAAGACATGTAGTAATAAGCTTGTAAGAAGTAAAGATGCTAGTTGTAAATGTAAGTTTAAATAAGAAATATGAAAAGCATATAAGAAGTAATAAGAAATATATTTGCTAAAGTAGTTCTATAGTTCCCTTAAAGAGTATAAATAAGTAGATGTTAATGTTATATGTGAATTTGTAAAAAAGTGTAAATGTTAAACATGAATCTATTCCTAATGTATATGGTGAAAGAACCTGAGACACAGAAGGTAGTGTCCTAGTAGACTGCAAAGCAGGCAGTCTGAGCGGTTTTTCAAAAGCTCCAAAAGCCGCTAAGAAGCTAAGAATGGCGGACGCCAGAACCAGCACAAGGCATCTGCAGCTGAGATCCGTGGAAAATCGACGCAACACAGAAAAACCTGAGCTAACATCAAAAATGGTGCGGTTTAGAATACTACTGTACCTAAAAAAGAATAAGTTCAGAGACGCTTGTTTGAACAAAAATTGTTAACTGCAAAAAGTTTTGGTTGAAAAACGTCTCTTCATATTTGGAAGTGAAAGCCTGATACCAGAATTTATTTCTTGTTTGAACTCTTTGAACTTAAAATGAGATAAAACTACAAAGATTTTGGTTTTGGATTTCTTCATATTTGGAAGGCTAGTACCAGAATTTATCATTTGAATTTTGGGACTTAAGAAATGAAATGAACAATAGAGATTTCATTGCAATTGGACAATTTTGAGTTTATTCATAGTAATGACCTAGGAACAGTTTTCTGGAATTGGGTTAAATGAAGAAATTTATTGTTTCTACCTAGAATCAAGATGCAGTTTTGTGTATGCATATATGCTTTATTAATAGGTGATTCATGAATTGTTTTGTGGAACTGTTTATGTAAAATGGAATTACTTATGGAACTGGTTTGTGTTACAAACGGAACTGTTTAAACAGAAGTTTGGGTTTTCTAACTAGGCTTGAGATTTTGCTTAACTTATAAAGAAAGGGGGAAGAGTTAATATTCCTTAGTCTAATTTCAAAAGTTGTTTGAGGGATTAATGTCATGTTTTTGTTAGTAAGAAATGCAAATGGGGTATATTAAGAGACTACTTTTAAAGTTTAAAGAGTTTTATTAAGAAACTGCTTTTGGATGTTTTGCTAAGTTTTCAAAGTGTTAATGGTTAGATTGAGAAGATTGCTTTTCAATATGGGTTTGTAGGAATTGTATGAGTTTGGGTTCTTCTAACTAGGTTTTAGATTTTGTTTAAAAAATTATAAAGAAAAGGAGGAGTTATGAGGTTGAATTATGTTTGCAGAAATTATATTTATCCTATTGATATTAATGCACCCTGGTTTTGTGGAGTTAAGGAATATTTAAGTTTGATATGAATACATCGAAGTTTTTCCTATGTTCTGTTAGCAAGAAAATTCAAATGATTGAGTTAAAGTTGTAAGACGGAGAAAATTGTTAACTATATATAGCACCATATATGCTAATTCAAATGGTTCTGTTAAGAGTTTGCTTTGAGTTGTAAGATAGAGAATTGTGGCTATGTATAGCAATGTTTATGTTAACCTGTTAATGGTAATGATGAAGCTAAGGGATTCTTTAAGTTTGTAGTTGCCTTAAGAGTTTTTGGCTTAGAAAGGGCTTGAGGCAGCTAAGACTGCTGTAGTCACTTTGGACCTAATTCAAAAGAGAAATGCCATCTATATCATCCTCTACTCCCATACTGGGAGGTGTAACAGCTATGGAGATTGCTGTAAGCCATTATTAGTTATTTTTTTTATATATTAAGAAAGGGGGACCTGTGGGAGCCCGTTCTCAGGTTCCTCGTGGCTTTACCCAGCAGGTCCTCATAGAGGATGATTAGGACCACGGGCCTAAGTGCAGGTGTCTGAGATGGTCTGCACTTGGCTGTGCTGGGGGAGGAGGTCTTTTGCTCCACCCCTTGGCGTCTCTATAAAAACCCTGGGGCAGAGACAGTCGGGGCCCGTTGGAATAGGTTCCAGGCCCTCTCGAGGCTATCCTTTATTTTCTATCTGTTTATCTCCGCGATATTCTCCGCAATAAATCCTTCTATCTAATATTTCCTGCTGCTCGCACTCAAGAAAACTCTGGGGAACTGTGGGGGTGGTTAGGTAAACGCCCCACAATGCCCCAAACTTGATACATTACAGTTTGTAAATTTGGAAATGATTATACTCAAAATTCTTTCTATGTTGGCATTTTGTTTTTATATATCAGTTTTAAAATGCGACTTTAAAAATAAATAAGGCAGCTAGTAAGATGGCTCAGCAGGTAAAGGAATTTGGCATCAAGCCTGATGAATCCAAGTTCAATCCCGGAAACCTACAAGGTGGAAAAAGAGAACTGACTCTTCTGACCTCCACCTGAGCATCATGACCTACACCCATGTGAATACACACGAGGAAGAGAGAGAGAGAGAGAGGAGAGAGAGAGGAGAGAGAGAGAGAGAAATAAATAAATGTAAAATTTAAATTAAAAATAAATCAACCAATCATGGTCTTTGGAGTTGGGCTGATTGGAATTAAATCTGAGCTCTACTATTTGCTACAAGTCATGTGACCTGGACAAGGTCCTCACATCTTCTCCTTCCTCATTGGGGGGGGGGGGGTTACAGTTGTAACAGCATCTAACTCATGAGGCTGTCATGAGACTCACGTAGGGAAATGAAAGTTCGTAAGGAAGGTCCACGGGTAAGTAAGTGTTCATGAGTAACCCCTCCGCTGAGTTTTGTAATCCAGCTGGAGGAGGTGGGTAATTCCTTTCACCAAGGGACTCAGAGCTTTGAGTCTGTCTGATGCATTTGAGGGGCAGAGAGGCCAGGCTATCGGGGATCCTCTGTGTTATGAACACTGTATCTCT
Source organism: Peromyscus eremicus (assembly GCF_949786415.1). Classification (NCBI taxonomy): domain Eukaryota; kingdom Metazoa; phylum Chordata; class Mammalia; order Rodentia; family Cricetidae; genus Peromyscus; species Peromyscus eremicus. The sequence goes on from NC_081431.1 coordinate 10,136,560, forward strand.
GGTCTACGGTGACTTATAGAGAAACTTTAAATAATTGCTTTCAGCTTCACCTAAGAAGCAGAGAGATTTATATTGGCATTAAGTAAACAATTTCAGGGCTGGTGGGATGGCTCAGCAGGTAAAGGCCCTTCACAAGCGAGAGTGGTGACTGAGTTCAATCTTTGGAACAAAGGTAAATGTGGAAGGAGAGAAACAATTCCACCAAGCTGTCCTCTGACATTCACATGTATGCTATGGCTCCTGCGCACACACGAGTACGCACGCGCGCGCGCGCACACACACACACACACACACACATACAAACACACACAAACACACAAACAAATAACTTAAAAACAAATAAGACATTTTGAAATCCCTGCAACTACAGGAAACAAATCATCAGAATGACAATACTTCCACAGAAACAAAACATGGCGCCCCATGTCACTGAACTCGCTCTGTACACTAGGCTGGCCTCAAACTCAGAGATCTGCCTGCCCCTGCCTCCCAAGTGCTAGGATTAAAGGTGTGCACCACCACTGCCCTGCTAAGACTTTTTTTTTTGAGGCATATATTTGTACAGACACCAAGGATGACCAAGGGTTTCCCCTCAAAGTATTTCAGAATACACCAAATTTGAGAGGTTCTTCAGTTGATGTGGTGACTATTTTCCTGACGGAAGTGTGGGATGTGAACAAGGATAAAGGCAGCAGTCAGCACCACTCTGAACAGGTCATTGGTGAAGCTGAGACCGTCCTTTGGCCTGTCCCCTGTTTAAGAGCAGAGAGCATCTACCTGGGATTCACTTGTGGTTACGAACACTGACTTTGGACTGTTGTCTCATCCCTCCTCTGGATAATAAGGGCAGTCCCAGAAAGCCACTATGATTAGTGAGTATTGCTTGTTAACTTGCAAGGACCTAGAATGGTTTAGGGAATGCTTCATTTGAGAAAGTATCTAGGTTGAGTTAACTGAGGTGGAAAGTCAGGCAGCACCATCCCATGATCTGGGGTCCCAGACTGCTTAAAAAGGAGAAAGTGAGTTGAGTACCAGCACTGAATTCTCTCTGATTCCTGACTGAGGGCTCAAAGCCCAGCTACCTTACCTCCTGCCACAAGGCTTCTTCACCATGACACACTGCTCAAGGTCTCAGCCAAATCCAACCCTTCCTTCCCTAATTTGATTTGGTCAGGTATTATTTACAGCAAAGAGAAGGGTAACTAATAGTCACTGTCATGGGGAACACTGCTCAAGGCCTGTGGAGGTGTGGGTGTGGTTTGGGGAAGAAGAGGAGGGCATTAGAGGCCAAACCAGGAAATGAGAAAGCACTTCCCATTCAGAGTTCAACACTACCTACTGACATCATGTGAAGTCTGATGGGGATGGGGGTCAGCTATGAGACTATTTCTAATTCAAATGAAGGAGAAAGAATATTCAAAGTTTAAAAAAAAATAGAAAATGCCATGGAATATTCCTATACAGTTTGTGAATATATGTCTCTATGAATGGTTTACTAAAGAAGCCGACTGGCCAGTAGATAAACAGAATAAGGTTGGGGGGCGGAGTGCCAAACTGAGTATGCTGGGAAGAAGGAGGGTGTAGTCTGGACTAGCAAGCAGACACAGAGAGAAGCAAGATGAGAGTGCCATACTGAGAAAAAGTACCAAGCCACGTGGCAAAGCATAGACAAGAAATAAGGGTTAATTTAAATGTGAGAGTTAGGTAGTAACAAGCCTGAGCTATTGGCTGAGCATTTATCATTAATATTAAGCCTCTGTGTGGTTACTTGTGGGACAGAAACTTCTGCCTACAAAATGTCACCTTGGTGTTCATTCTAAACCTCACAATAGTTTTAATGCAAGTAAAATTCTATATTGTTTCATAATTTACAAAAAGATTTCATGTGTTACTTGAAGCCATCAGAAATAACTCATACAAGCAGCTTTCTTCAACTGCTGGACTTCCCTGAAACTTTAAACTACACAAAAATGAAAATGGCCATTTGCCCAAGAAATTATGAGAAATAACTATTTGAATAATCCCTGTTGGCTGAGTCTGGTGGTGAATGCTTGTATATCCCAGCATTTGTGAGGCAAAGTTAGAAGGGTCATGAGTTCCAGGTCAGCCTATGCTACATAGCGAGTCTCACACCATCCTAGGCAACATAGGGAAACCCTGCCTCAAAATCTTTAATTAATTAACACCTCCTGACAAGTGCCTTCATGTACCCAATGCACTGGTTACATATCCAGGGTGGAGCAGTACAAGGACCCAGATTACAGAGACATGAAGATCTCAGAGCCATTCCCCCGCTCTGTCAGATGTGAGCCAGGATGCCCTTTGTGTTCCCATTTATAATGTAGACATGGGGTATCACCCTCTTCCACGGGGAATCACATCAAATAGCACATGTTCACAGCTGGCATACCACCAGTAGATAAGCTGTAGCCCGTCCCATTAACGTCTCACTGTCAACCTCCCTGGAACTCGACTTCCAATGACTAAGTAGCATCGTAGAGTTTCTTTGAGAGGTATTTGGAACATTACATTTTTCATAAAATCATTACCCTTGGTCCAACTAATCTAATTAGCTTAATTGGCTTAGAACTAATTAGTTATTGATTAACAGAGTATTTTACAAATTTAAACGGATTTAAAGGGTGAGGAAACGTAGCTCAGAGGCACAGTGCCTGCCTGGCATGTGCGAGACACTGTGCTCAGTCCCTGTACCACCACTGTTAGGCCTCAAACTTGGGACAAATGGCTGAGGTGCCCTTTTAAATCAAAGTGGATGCTGGGCTGGCTGCCAGGTTCTCCCTGAATCCCTCAGTCTCTACCTGTTACAGGACCTTCCTGGCTAGCATAACCTGCCCTCTACCCTGAACTCTCCAGCCTAGGTATTGGGCTGGGCTTCCCTCCCCCATGTCCTCTGGCCCCTATATAACTCAGCCTTTTGGGGGAGGCCAGTCTTCTGGCCAGTTTCTTGGCCCAGGCCTCCCCTCTTGGTCAGGGGCTCTTTTCCCCTCTGGCCATGTTCATTCTGGACTCTCCCAGGTGTCCTTGCCTCTGCCTATGCTCTCCCTTTTATCTACAATAAACCTTCTCCTGCTGTAGGATGTTCTGTATGGCAAATGTGTTGCTAATTCGTCAATAAATAAAACACTGATTGGCCATTGGCTAGGGAGGAAGTGTAGGCGGGAAAAGGAGGAGAATAAAGCTGGGAAGTGGAAGGCTGAGTCAGAGAGACACTGCCAGCCGCCATGATGAGAAACAGCATGTGAAGATGCTGGTAAGCCATGAGCCATGTGGCAAGGTATAGATTAATGGAAATGGATTAATTTAAGCTGTAAAAACAGTAAGAAGCCTGCCATGGCCATACAGTTTGTAACCGATATAAGTCTCTGTGTTTACTTGGTTGGGTCTGAGTGGCTGTGGGACTGGCAGGTGAGAGAGATTTGCCCTGACTGTGGGCCAGGCAGGAAAACTCTAGCTACATTCTTCTCTTCCAGAGGACCTAGGTTCAATTCCCATCACCCATGTGGTAGTTCACAACCATCTCTAACTCTAGCTCCAGGGGATCTGATGCCTTCTTATGGCCTACTCAGGCACAGACACACATATGGTGCACATATATGCATAAGGGCAAAACACTCAATATACATTAAATAAAATAACCTAAGTTTTAAAATACCTAGAAGAAATGCATTCAGATTAAAAGGAACTCAGCCTTGAGGTACAGCTTAGTGGTAGAGCGCCTATCTAGGAGAGGCAAGGGAGGGGAGGGAAGAGGAGAGAGAGAGAAGGAAAGGAGAAACGAGGAGGAAGAAGATGTAAAAACCCTATTCATGACCCTGTTGCCTAGATGGATTCAGCTTAACAAATATTTGTGGAAACCAGTCTTCTAGTCTCTGGATTAGATTATTTGCAGGCTTTTTGAAAGGAAGATAATAAGTTAATCCTACTCAGTTTGTTTATTGGTTCACTTGTGTTCCTTAAAAAAGTATTTTTTAATGTTATTGTATTAGGTGTTTAGCCTGCATGTATGTCTGCACATCACATGAGTGCCTGGTACCCACAGGCCAGAAGAGGGCATAGGATCCCCTGGAATTGGAGTTACAGAAGGTTGTGGGCTGCCATGTTGGTGCTGAGAATTGAACACAGGTCCTCAGTGCTCTTAACCACTGAGCCGTTTTGATACCATTGGTTCATTTGTTTTTGAGACAGGGTTTCCTCTTTGCAGCCTAGACCGGCTTCAAACATCAGCCTTCCCGCCCTCACCGCAGTGCTGGGATTACTGGCATGGAGCATAATACCCAGCATGCTGTTCTGTTTGATAGTTATTTTAACAGCTAAGACATGAAAATGGGGTTAAATTCCTTGGTGTGTGTGTGTGTGTGTGTGTGTGTGTGTGTGTGTGTGTGTGTGTGATGGTTATGACCAGATCATGAGCTTGTCATGGATGGCTTTGTGTATTATGCTAAGGAATCTAAAGTGTACCATGAAGGCAGAGGAAGCTAGTAATGAGTATAAATAAACAGAAGAGGTTGAGGAATAGCATACATGGGCTTAAGGGTGAGGAGGTAGACTGTGAGGCACGGTGAGGCTAGTCCCAAGAACTCAGTGACTGAATAGTGGTACCCAGAAAAAGAAGAGGGAGGACTTGAGAAACAGCCTCCTTGCTATCCATCCAATCCATCCCTCACATGGAATCAGGGACTTATAGTGAGTCTTCTGGGACTTCCTTTTCAGACTCACCTGCTCACAAAGAACTGAGCTCTTAGAGAGGAAAAATAGCTGAAGCAAGATGTGCCCTGGGGGTTGGGGTGGGGGGTCTGGGAATGGGCAGATGAGGCTAATTCTTCAACACACTCTGATGAAGACAGATAATGAGGAGTGTCTAGAGTTCAAAGAAGCCTGTGGGGATAGAGATGTTAGAGACACAGAGGATAGAGATGATGGAGACAGAGGATAGAGATGATGGAGACAGGGAATAGAGATGATGGAAACACAAAGGATAGAGATGATGGAGACACAGTGGATAGAGATGATGGAGACACAGAAGCGGGGCTGCTCATTGCTTACAGAACAGCTAATAGTCTCTCTCTCCCTCTGTCTCTCTCTCTGTCTCTCTCTCTCTCTGTCTTTAAGACTGTTTTTATTATGATTATTAGCTTCAGTCTTAGGTACAAAAGAAATGAAAAAGTAAGTCATTTGTTCCTCCAGAAACATCCAACAAATTGAGGTAGAGGGAGCTTCTGTGGGCCTAGAGAAATGCAAATAATAAAAAGAAGTGTGCCCATATCTGAAAACTCTTCAAAGGGAATTAGATCAGGCCAGCCTGGGGACTGGCAACCAGAGCAATCTTTCAGAGACAGAAAGGCAAGACTTCGGAGAGCAATCTGGACAGCAGCCATCCTCTACCCTGTAAGAGAGAACCAGACTCTGGAAGTGATTTAACAGTCATCACCCTAAAGGTGTGGATGCTGTCTAAAACAAACACAACTGGGACGTGACTCCAGGGTCCTGTGCCTGTCCCCTCACTGTGTTGGGTAGTTATGTGTACAGAAAGCAGCCTGTTTGCTCCTTTAGTTCAAAGATCTTCCAGCCAGGGGGAAACCTTGAGGAGTTTAATCTGTGGAATCTGTATCCCAGAGTCATTTAGGATGATAAGATCCTAGACTTTCAGGAATCGGTGGGAGAGGTGAGCGCCTTTTGCCCATGGAAAGGATTTGTTGTGTAGAACGTTTTTTGAAGATGCCTCCTCTCCATCTTTTCTTCTGCACAGTGACTTCCATGCTTGCATCCAGATGTGGGGGCTACAGGCTTGACACTCCTTCCCTCTCATCACCACAGCCTCAGATTTGAAAAGACAGGGATGCTTCAACTTTGATTGTCTGAAAGCTGGGCTGAGAATCCTGTGCCACCTCCAGCCATGTCCTGAGGCTGCTCTATCCAGCATGAGGAAGCCACATGGACAGGTCATCTGTCGGCTGTCTGGCCAGAGGTCCTGAGCATCAAGACCTACCAGACCATGTGCCAGACCAGTGACTGGATCCTCCAGCCACAAAGTGTCCTTGGTCTACCAGGCCACTCCCAGCTTCTGAGTCTCCGCAGGTGAGACCTTAGACACTGTGTGTACAGGCAGGCTGTTCACACTGTGTCCTTTCCAAGCCTGAAATTGCAGAAAATCTGGGTATAAATTGGAGGTGTTTTATTAGACACTAACCAGAAGAGCCATGTGGCCACTACACAGGAGCATCTGTGGAACTTGGAACTATTTAAGCAAAGCCCAGAGAAACTCACATAAAATATTTATGGTATAGCAAACAAAACAAGAAAGAATTGGGACTATCGAGACGCATACAGGGAATACTGATTGGGATCAAGACAGGGCAGTGATCCTTTGAATTGGACCTAGGGTAGAGGCTAGGTTTAACTAGAAAATGCCTTTTGAGTGAGAATATCCAGCTCAGGGTGAGAGCTGACAGGATTTGTTTGGACAGCAGTTGCTTTTGGCCGACCCATAAGACATTGACTTCATTCCTCTCCTTGTGATTAGAAAACAACAACAAGAAAACCTATGTTTGAAAAACAAACGTCTGACCCAGAAAAGAACAAAGACGAGGAAGGCGGTCCAATAAGGACACCAGCCTTCCATATGGCAGGCGCAGGAAGGAGGCCAAGTGTAGAGCTTAATTAAATGGTCAGGCCACTAGCACGCAGCCGAGCCTTCGGGAGAGCACAGAGCAGAGCACAGGAGGCCCGTCTCCAGCCTCAGAGCTGATGTGCAGTGCCTGGAGAAGCACAGAACACAAATGGAACCCGAGCCTGGAAGGTCCCTGCCTCTGAGGGCACCAGGCAGTCACACAATGCAGACACACATGCAGGCAAAACACCCCCACACATAAATAAAAGTAAATAAATGTTTAAAAGCCACAACCTAAGTAAAAGTAAAATCTAGAATGGTAAGCTGAGGCTGGAGTCTGACTTGGAGAAAGCTGTATCAGTCCAACAAGAAAAACAACTCATCTCTTGGTTTTAACAGACATGACTGTATGCAGCTTGAAAGATTACAGGTTGAGGGATGCAAAGTGGAGAGGTGCACCAAAGATCCTCTTATGAAGCTAGATCCCTCAGCGGAAAATTCCAATTCAAACCCAACAGTTAAATACAGAGAATCCCACTGCTCTGAGGAGCGCAGCAAGTAGAGGGGAATATTTTAACCTCAGTGGTGGGCAGAGAGAAAAGTGTCTGCATGGAAGCTGAAGGTGACATGGGAGTGTGGACAAAATACAGACTGTCCATAAAATGATAACAACAAGAAATGTCAGGCCAATCGTTTAAATGTACCCGAGCTCCTTCTGCATCAAAGCACCTGTGGGTTTTGTTTGGTTTGGTTTAGAATTTATTTATTTTTATTTTCTGTGCATTAGTGTATGTATGTCTGTGTGAGGGTGTTGAGTACCCTGGAACTGGAATTACAGACAGGCGTGAGCTGCCATGTGGGTGCTGGGAATTGAACCTGGGTCCTCTGGAAGAGCATTCAGTGTTCTTAACTGCTGAGCCATCTCTCCAGCCCTTGTTTTTTTTTTTTTTTTTTTTTTTTTTTTTTTTTTTTTTTTGTTTGTTTGTTTGTTTTTTTTTTTTTTTAGGCAGGGTCTCCCTAGGCAGCCCTAGGCATCCTGGAACTGGCTATGTAGACCAGGCTGCCTCTGCCCCCCAAGTGCTAGGACTAAATGTGTACGCCACCATACCAGCAGATCTGTGTTTGAAAATGTACCTGTGTAGGGCTGGAGAGATGGCTCAGCAGTTAAGAGGACAGACTGCTCTTCCACAAGACCCTAGTTCAATTCCCAGCACCATGTGGCTACTCACAACTGTCTGTAATTCCAGTCCCAGGGAATCCAATGCCCTCTCCTGGCCTCTGTGGGCACCAGCCATGCAGGTGGTACAGACATCCGCACACAGGCAAAATTCTTATATACAATTTTTTAAAATCAAGTAAAAACATGCAAAAATCTTTAAAATCTATGCTTATATCCTACATTTCAACAAAACAAAGTCTCAGGAAAAAATCATTAAACATTAGTTCATGATGGAAAATTGCAAAGCACACAAACCATCTGGGGTGGCACACACCTAGAGCTCTAATTCTTAGGAAGCACAGAAAGGAAGGTGGAAGGTTCAAGGCCAGCCTGGGTTACACAGGCAAACCCAGCCTCAGAAACAGAAAGTCATAAAACAAGACACCCAGAGAGAAACAGCAAACACAGTAAACAACAGAGGTACGGACGCCACGTGAACCAGCTGTAAAATGTATATGCTTATTGGAAAGGAAAAGTCTTGTGAAGCCCTGGTTTTGATCCCCAAAACAAAACAACAACAACAACAAAAAACCCCAGGAAAATATGAAGATGAATAAATAGTTAAAATTAAAGCTCCTCCCCTGCAGGTGTGAGTGTTGAGGTCCTAATGAGGGGGCAGGACTCCTGCCCCTGCCAACTCACAGAAGCCCAGGGTCAAACCTTGGACTTCTGCCACCAACTGGCAATAAACAACACGGCTTTGGGTCACCAGCCTATCAGGAGGATGAGCCAGAATCTCACAATACCTAAACGTCCAGGCCCAACAGAAAGTCTCTCCTTCTACTAAAAACTAGGAAAAATGCAACTTGCATGGACAAGACACTAAATATGAGGTGGCAGGCATGTCAGAATTATCTGGTAAATAAGGATTTTTAAAGTCATACTTTAAAAATTGTTTTTTGGCAGTTAGTTATGAACATACTTGAAAGGAATTAAAAAATTCTCAGCAAAAAATACAAGGTATAAAGAGAAGTGGAGGGCTGAGGAAACAGCTTTCCAAACAAGCATGAGGACTGGCGTTTCATCCACAGATCCCACATAAGATGTCAGACGTGCTGGTACACTTAGAATCCCAGTGCTGGGGAGGCAGAGACAGGAAGATCCTTGGGCTCTCTGTCAGTCTAGACTATTTAGAGACCTCGAGGCCAGTGAGAGACCCAGCCTCAAAAACACAAGGTTGACAGAGCTGAAGAACCACACTGGGAGGCTGACCTCTGGCCTCTACACACAACACACATGGGCACCTGAACATGTGTGTACACACACAACATAAACAAAAGTTTTAAAAAAAATGATTCAGAAACTTTAACAGTAAAAATATAAGGACCCAAATAAGAACTCAATGGATAGGCTCAGCAGCAGAGATGAGAATTCAGAGTGAGGAATCACTGAATTTGAAGATAAAATAATAGAATGTACCCTATTTTTTTTTCTTTCTATTTTGAGACATGATTTGTCTGGGTTAGCCCTGGCTGTCCTGGAACTCACTCTGTAGACCAGGCTGGTCTCAAACTTCCAGAGATCTGCCTACCTTTGCCTCCCAAGTGCTGGGATTAAAGGCGTGTGCCAGCATGCCAGGCCAAAAATACCTTATCTTAGCACTAGAAAATAGAAATAGGAAAGGGGGAGGGAGGGAGAAGGGAGGAAACAGGAAGGGAGGGGAGGAAGGCAGGAGATGAGGGGGCAAAGAACAGCATGGGGAAGAAAAAGTAAAATAAGGATGTCCTTGGTTCACTCACACTGGAAGTCCACAGCAATTTAGAAAGGTGTATAATAACACCCAAAGAACAACTAGCAGGGCCGCATGCCAAGATGTCCTCAGAAATACAGCACAAAACTTAAGAACAGAACTCTGAAAACATTCAAGGAAAACAAAAAAGGAAAAAGAGAAAAAAATTTAAAAGACCAAACAGAAAATTGAAAACAGTAGACACGAACCCTGCCTTCCAACAACGGCATTAAATATAAGTGGCTTAATAGCCAATGAAAATGAGCTGAGAGGCTGAAAAGCACTCAATGGACGTCCATACAAAGGACACCAGCTGCTGACGTCTGAGCAGCTTTGATGGGTCTTAAGAGCATTGTCCTGAGAGAGAAAAGCCATTTTCAAAGGTTGCATGGGATGCCCAGCATATCAACACAGCATTCTTGAAATAAAAAGACTACCAAGGTGGAGGGCGGATTAATGGTTTCCAGGGCACAGGTGAGGGTAAGAGTGGTGGGTGTGGCTGGTGAACAGCAGCAGGAGGGCTGTCTGGGCTTTAACAGTCCTAGATCTTGGTTTGGGTGGTAGTTACAGGTCTACATGTGATATGTTCACAAACTCCAAATGTCTGTTTCTTGGTTTTGATTTTGTTAATGTTTCGGTTTCACTGGGGCAAACCAGACGAAGTGTCTGTGAAGCCTCTTGGTATTGTCTTTGTAATTTTTTAATCTTGACAAAAATAACAGTTTTTGTTTATTCTTTGAAATTTTCATACACATACACAACTTCTCCTGCCCTCACAGCATATCTCCCTCCCAACTTCATGTCACTTAAAAAAAATAAATAAACTACTGAGTCCAACTCATGCTGACCTTATGCACAACATATGGAACTATGAGCCTAAAGTTATATCTATCTAAAGCTAATGGGCAAGTTAATAGGCATCAAAAAGAAGAAAGGGAGACACACAAACATCCATCTGGAGACCTGCCAGGAGATCCCCATGGGTCACATTTGTATCAGTGCTTTTAACAGACACACTGTGTGGCCGGGCTATTCTCAAACTCCAGGCTGAAATGATGTCAACCTTCTGGACAGCTGAGAGGATGGACATGTGTGCTCCTGTGCCAAGCACACGAGAACACTTTGCAAAAGGGAATTGTTTGTATTTCAAGCTGTTAAAGATTATACATACATACATATACATCCAGAGTGTGTGCGCGTGCGTGCGTGCGTGTGTGTGTGCGTGCGTGCGTGCGTGCGTGCGTGCGTGTGTGTGTGTGTGTGTGTGTGTGTGTGTGTGTGTGTCCAGTAGGATGGCTCAGTGGGTAAGGTACTAGCTGCCAAGCCAGGCGATCTGAGTTCAATGCCTGGTTCTCCACCGTACGAGGAAAGCACTTCCTCCTGAACATGCCTGTAGTCCCATTGGCTTAGAAGACTGAGCAGACCAAGGCCAGCAAGTGCAACACGGGAAGACACATTTCAAAATAATTTAATAATAATGATGGTGGTAAAAAAAAAAAATAACCCTGAGAGGAAACCCAACACCCAGAAGATTTCTTTGGAAAATAATGTACCACAAACTTATTATGGTTTCTCAAAATAAAAACACCCAGATCCCCAGAACAGAGTTGGTTCACAGTGGTCAAGCATCCTCTTTAACACCAAATCTGTCAACCACAGAAGGTCCAGAGATTTGTTTTCCAGCTCTGAGGCTGTGCTCCTCGGCTTCACCCTAGTAGGACTGCCCCTCACCCCATCAGCCTTCACACACACATTCTATGTGATTTCTAGGGGAGGTGGTGGGTCTGTACTGATCAAAATGCAACTAATAAACAATTATAAGAACACTGGCCGAAGATGAGGTCGGCTGCCATCCCACAGCTGTGTGAGCAAGGACTCTGTGCACACAGTGAGCTTTTACTGTTTTTCTTTTCTTTCCTCCCTCTTTCCTGATGGTTCTCCCTATTTGCTTTTAGCCTAGGGTAGTCTCAAACTCACAATCCTCCTGCCTCTGCCTCTTGGGTGCACTATCGTGTTTGGCTCTGATCTTACCAGTATCTCCTTTATAGCCTGTTTTTGTTGGTGGTGGTGGTAGTGGTGGTTGTGGTGGTTTTTTGTTTTGTTTTGTATTTTTGGTTTTTCGAGACAGGGTTTCTCTGTGTAGTTTTGGAGCCTGTCCTGGATCTTGCTCTGTAGACCAGGCTGGCCTCGAACTCACAGAGATCTGCCTGGCTCTGCCTCCTGAGTGCTGAGATTAAAGGCATGCGCCACCACTGCCTGGCCCTGTTTTGTTTTGTTTTGTTTTGTTTTTTGTTTTTTTTAGCAAGCATGGCAATCTGGTACCACCATCACTACCCTTTACTGAGTTACCGAGTGCACTAGAAGTGTTATGCTGAATACTGCATTTGTAATACAATTTTGTCTTCACACCATCCATGAGGTGGAGATTCCCACCTTACAGATGAAGTAACTGAGGTCTAAGAAACTTATTTGTCCTTTCCCGGTGCTCCTCTGTGACCAATGCCAAATAGCTTTTCACATCTGCAGTTTTTTTCCCTTGTTTGGGTCTTTCTTTTGGGGAATTCATTATGAAAAATGGAGATAGAAAATGTTCTCCCTAGCTAATTATTTTTGCAAAACACACATTTCTCCAATTGCATATGACTGAGCTGTAAGTACACTCTCACAGTGTCAAACACTTACTCTTCATTACCATTTAATTCAGGTAACAGTCAGGGAATACCCCACACACTATAATAAAATATCCAAGAACGTGGGGCTGAGCTCCTGTTTCCTTCCCCTCTGTTGAACCTGATTTCACATTTGAAAAGGTACCAATTCCCCAACCTTCCTTAAGACTTTCCTATTCACTTCCCGGAACCGCTCCAGAACCCTTTAGTGGGCAGAAGGAGGGAAGTGGGCTTGGCCAAGAGTCAGGAACATAGAGAAAGAGATGCTGGGAATTTCCCCAGCATCTGGTGTGAGGCAAGGAGAGCGATACGGCGTGTGCTCACACCTGCCACTGAATCTTCCTATGAAAGCAGACTGCTCCAAACTTGTGAACAAAAATAGGCAAAACAGAGTGGCTACTCCTAGGAACTTAAGCTTCATGGTCCTTAAAGTGACTGGTGAACAGCCAGTACCGCTGCCCAGGAGTCCCACCACCCCCTTCCCGCCTTTCCAGTTTGAAGTATCAGGTTCTACTGGTATGCACTTTTTTCTTTTCCTTTTGTGTTTCTGTTTTTACAATGTCCTTACAACGTGGCTCAGGGTGGCCTTGAACTCATGATCCTCCTGCCTTAGATTCCAAAGTGCTGGGCATACAGGAAGAGCCACTACATGCAGCCTGTGGAGGTTCTTACACCTAACTTACTCCGTAGTATTTGCCACCGAAGGAAAAGCAGCAAGTTCTCCCTTGCCTCCCCTAACCCAGAGCCTGGCTTCCCTCTCAAGAAAGGAATCCCGTTTGCCTCCGCTATCCACAGCACTGGCCGGGGGGACAGTGGGGCTTATCTAGAAGCTGTACAAGCAACAGACCAGAAGATCATCGGACCTGCCAAGACCACCCTTGACAGGCCCTGTGAAGCCACTGCTTACGCAGCATGTGGACCAAAGAAAGTGCTGTTACAGGGTACAGAGTCAGGGAAAGGAAAAGGAAGAGTAGGGAGGGAAGGAAAAGGGAGGGGAGGGAGAGAAGGGAGGGGAAGGAACAATTTGGAATCAAAACAAAATCAATTAACTATTAAGGAAAGGTATTTGTGAAAAACACATTATACATTATATATATAATGTATACATAAATTATTTGATGCACAGGTAATTTATAAGGCAGAATGTGAAGTATAACCCTGTAATCCCAGCCCTTGAGGTGCAGGCAGAACAGACAAAGGGTGCAGGCCAGCTCGGACTGCAGAGCAAGACTCCTCAGAAAGGCAAGAGGAGGTGAAAGGGAGGGACAGAATGGAGGGGGAGAGGGAGGAGGAAGGAGGTTGGGGCACAGGGAAGCCTTAGATCAGGAAGGGAGGATGTGGGACCTACAGACACAGAACAGCGTGTGAAGAAGCTAGGAGATGGTGGAGCTGGCATTTTTAGCTAAAATGAAAGACCAAGTGAAAACAGAAACTTAAGGGGAAGACAAACAAAATAAGCTTAAAGTCCAAATGCTGGTGGTTTTATGCATGATCGTGGTTAGGGGAACTGAGCAGGGAAAGGGGTAAAGGGAAAAATGTATGTAGATCTAAACTCGGAGGAGACTGGCTAGTTGTCTCCCCAGCTTCCTCCTTTCCTGTCTTTTCTCTCCCTCCTTCTCCCTCCCCTTCTCTCTCTCTCTCTCTCTCTTTTTGTTTTGTTTTGTTTTATTTTGTTTTGTTTTTTGAGACAGGGTTTCTGTGTAGCCCTGGCTGTCCTGGAACTCTGTAGACCAGGCTGTCCTCGAACTCACAGATATCTGCCTACCTCTGCCTCCCGAGTGCTGGGATTAAAGGCATGCACCACTTCTGCCCAGCTAACATCCAAGATACTGTTAATTTTTTTCCCCCGAGGGTAAAAAAATTTGCTGCCTGTGCATGGCTGATTCTCCAGCACACCTTGCTCCTGGAATCCAGGGATGTGTTGTTTTAACTGACTGTTAACAGGTTATCTGTTAGCACTTCACTTGACTTAAAGGCAGTGGTCCTCTTATTTTTTCTTTTCTATTATCTTAATCATCAGGTATAGCTGGCATCAGTTTCTACACTCAACTGGCTAAAACAGCCACAGAATCAAAAGGCTTGCTAAGTAAAAACCCTCCCTGGTTTCAGAATCCACAAAGGAGATGGGTTCCTGGATTCTGCCAGAATTCTTCTGTTCACAAGCACCTTGAAAGCACAGAAGCTGGGGTTATATGCTCATAGAGATTGTTTTTCTCCCCTTACCTGACAAGGTAGTACACACCAGCACTTGGCTAACTGAAGCATGAGGATCACAAGTTCAAGGCCAACCTGGGCTATATAGCAAGATTCTGTCTAAAACACATAAATAAAAGACTTTTTCCCCCTGTAGTTTATAACCCTTGTTATGTTAGTATGGATGATTTAATCATAGCTCTTCTTAAAATATGAGCCAACTGATACTGGGCTAATATCAATTTATAAAATTTAACTTACATAAATACTTACTCATTAAATTCATTTAGGTAATATGGGCATTAAAATGTGACTTCAAAACATTGATAAATGCAAATTTTGATATATCAATGGTAATAAACCCAGTAGCTACTTTAAGCAAACAGGAAGGCAGAAACCCTGAAATTTCTAACAGATTAAGTAACACCAAAAGGTAACAGAACCAGAATGATCCCAGTGTCTGTGGCCCTTATACCCAGCACCATGCTTAGCTTTAGCATAGAATATAGTCAAAAGAAGACAAGCCAGCGTGGAGCTAAGTCCATAACCCCCCCCCACACACACACACACCCCACCACGGGTGAAGTGCTGTGTTAAGCCCCTGACGAGTGTCTTAGATCAGACACAAACACTGGAAAAGACCATTTCCCACCTGAGAGCTAAGAGTTAACTACAAACAATCCACTTTGGAAAGTAGAGCTGCATTTGTGTGCACCAGTGACACTGTGCGTCCAAGTCTCCTAACTGCTTTCTGCTGTGTTGTATCCCAGAGTAAAAGCAAATTTAGAATTGCTAGGAACAGCAAAAGACATGACACTCCCCGGCCAACACTAACCATCTGACGGTCTTCATGCCTTACCTTTCTTTTTTTTTTTTTTTTTTTTTTTGTTTGTTTTTTTTGAGACAGGGTTTCTCTGTGTAGCTTTGCGCCTTTCCTGGAACTCACTTGGTAGCCCAGGCTGGCCTTGAACTCACAGAGATCCGCCTGGCTCTGCCTCCCGAGTGCTGGGATTAAAGGCGTGCACCACCACCGCCCGGCAATGCCTTACCTTTCTATCTGACAATTACATATACATACCAGACTGTGCATTTCTGACCTAGACCCCCAAGCAGCAGTTTTTATGCCATGTTTGATACAGCCAAGACATAAGGTTTCCAGTTAACTGATGATTGTCTTTTAAAGGGGATGGGCCCTGACTAATTTTAAACATTAAGCTGAATGCAGATCTAGACATTTATCTGTTCACCTCTATAACTGACGTACAACACAAGCATTCTCAGAACATGAATCTGCCAACAGAGATGGCTAAGGACTTAGTGACTCCAGCAGAAACAGTAGGACTATGATGAAGGCTGTGAAGTTACATGGAGAGGCCCCAGACTCTGAGAAAATGGCCAGCATCAAAGAAGTTCCTTCAAGAATTAAGTGACTCTAGATTCCATATTGTGAGTCTTTAAAAAAAAATTAGCCTTTATTAAGTTTCTGCCTAGTCATATGATTGGGGGTGGGGGAGATGGGGGATGGATCTTCACAATACAGTGAAGACTCCTACCATTGCTACGGCCATGGCTGGACCCTGCTGATCTGTTCTTCTCACAATACAGAACTCCTAAAAGACACACTGGAAATTTCTCAAAAAACCTCTCTCTCCCACACATGTAAGCACACACACACACACACATCTATACTTTAAAAACCCCTTTCATGGGAATAAAGAAACATGGTTCCACTTAATAAAGGGCACTCCTTGTTCTCTTCCAAAATTTAGTTTGATCTTGTGACAGATAACCCAGTTAACTGGGTACCCACTCTTAAAGATGTTTCTCAAGATTTAAAAGTAAGTATTTTCTCAAGAACAAATGCTCAAAATCACATGTTAATATTCATAAATGAGACTCCCTACATCATACTGTTTCTCCCCTCACTTTCTGTAACATCCTTCTTGATGTACTCTAGCGAGCTGTCTGATACCTTGGTCTCTCTGAGTCGGTTTGTTAACCCAGCATTTTTTAAACATTTTATGGAAACATTAATATATTAACTTTATATTCAAACCCAGCCACATCCCAGCTGGATAAACCAAAGTGAGACACATAGGGAGACTTTTCAGTTGCTCTGTAGTTCCACTCCACCTGTCTGAACACACTTTTACTCTCTGTGGATAAAAAGTAAAGAACGACTCCTAAAGCATGCTGCTTCTAAGTGCTTGCTGCTTCTGCTCACAAGGAACTTCAGACTGAAAGCGATCCCACTGTAGAGTCATAGAACAAGAGACCCACATTAAAAAAAAACAGGCTAATAGCACCTTCAGAGGCCCCTCAAACAGGACAAGCACCTGCCAGACTCAACCAATTTGCCTCTGCTGTCTAGAGGGAGAGATTTACCTGCTTCGGTGTTTCTCTGGGGCTTGGTCCTTGAGCAGTAACAGCAATCTAAGAAGATGACATAGTTAAGAACATTGAAGAACAGCCCGATGACTCCAGCACTGAGAACCAGCAGGGCCTCCTCCGTCTTCTGGGGACTGATGTACCTTTTGATGGCTTCTACCAGGATGCTGAACATCAGGGCCACAGCAAAAATGGAATTGCCAAACGCCCCTACAACATCTGCCCGGAGAAAGCCGAACGTGCTCTTCCTGTGCTGCCTGATGTTGCTGGCCCGCACGCCAAACAGTCCGATGATCATGGACAACAAGTGAGAGAGGACCGCGAAGGCATCAGAGGCCAGGGAGAGGGAGTTGCCTATGTGCGAGACCACTAGCTCCAGCACAAATAGAAGGATGCTGACCACGCACATGAGGATCAGACGGAAGCTCCGGCCTGAGTATCGCCCCATGGCTGCCGCAGCTCCTCTTTCTCAGGAAGGCAAGAAGAGCTCCTAGCAGACTTAGAGATTAGGAGTCCTGGATAACTCTCCCCTTCAGCCTTTCAGCGCCTGTCATATTTGGAAAGCACCTTTTATAGGCTGCTATAAAGCCATAAAGCAGTTTAAAGGGCAATTAAGCAAGAGATGTCACGTGAGTCCAGGTTTGTGGAAACGGAAGACACTGGCTTCAGGTGTAGACTTGGGAATTGTTTGTTTGGATGTGTTTAATTACAGGGCTTCATGGCTTTCCTTCCTGTGAGAGCTTACCCATAGCCAGAGCCTTTCCAGCTTCTGGCAGCATGCAGTAATAGCTTTAATAAAGGAAGCCACTTGGCATCAATGGCCATCTTGTCTCTTAGGTGTGCAGTTTTTGAATGTGATCTGTGTGAAATGGAACATTTGAGGGATGTCATTCCAGAGCTATACCAAGTAAAAGGCGATCCCCACTGCTTTGCCCACTGACCAAAGTAAGCTACCCCCTTCCAACAGTCTTTGTAAGAAAGACAAGAAAGTCATTCCCAATGGTCAGGAGAGGTTCAGACCCTCAATCTGGAAGAGCTAATCAGTGACAATCTGTTTCAGGAAGAAAGCCAAATAATGAGTTTACTGATGCAAGTTTGGATTTTCACTTTAAAAAATTGCATCCCTTAGGCACTTACAGCTTTTAAAGCTTATTAGTTGTCAAGTATCTAAACTAACAGAGGCCTACAATGTTTGGAATAGCCTCCAACTATATAGCTTTTTTGAATTAAAAAACTGTTTTAATTACGTTTATTGGGCAGGGGTTAGCATGTCTGTGTCAGGAGTACTTGTAGGAGTCCTTTCTCTCTTGTCATCATGTGGTTCTGGTAATCGTCTTCTAGACAGTACAGTGACAAGCTAAGAGCAGACTGTCTGAAAATGACCGAGTAGCAATGTCTGTCTCCCACGTCGTTCTTGATGCTACAGTGGGTACCATGGTTATGTGACAGATGACTAGTAACTATTATAGGGGTGATCTTTCCACAGTTGGTCAAAATGCCTTCTCAGTTGTATGAAATATTTTTCTGCACTCAAGACTCAGATCTGGGCCACGAGCAGTCCAATCAACTGCTCCTGCTGTCCAGTTCCCATAAGGCCTTCATGTACGTGATCCACTGACACAATGAAACTAAAGTTCTTTCATGAATGACTAGAAATTGCAAAGGTGTGTAACACAGGTGCCCTAGTGGACCCTTGGAGCAGAGCCAGTAGTCTGTATGCTTTGATGTCTTTTGCTGCTGTGAGCACTGGACAAGTAACCACTTCTGTGACTCTAATTTATATAGTCTGTCTCTTAAATTCATGGGTTCCACACCTGAAGGTTCAACCAACTTCAGGTTAAAAACAATTGAAAACTTCATTTGTACTGAACATGGAGACTTAAACAATGCAGCACTGGATGCTATAGACGACCTGGAGATAATTTTAAAGTGCATGCCAGGAGTTCAGATTGCATGCAAATACTTTGCCATCTATATGTGGGACCTGGGAACTGGTGCACTTTGGTAGTGGTGGCATTGCAGGACCAAGTCCTCCATAGCTTCCAAGGGATAACTATGTCTGGCTTTTGGGGTTCCTACACCCTCCTAAAAAGCACCAGCACTTTTCATTTTGGTAGTTTCACACTCACTACATAGCTCAAGCTGACCTCAAACTCATGACCTTCCTGCCTTAGTCTCTCAAGTGCTAGGATCGTGGAGGGTGTCAAGCCTGGAAGATCAGCATGGAGTTTAAAAGGTTTTGATATTTTAGCTGACCTCCAGCTAAACAGTTTTAGAAACAAGCCAATTTATCAGACATAATTTCAGTGAACAATTCCTACCTTAATGTAACTAGAGTTCCTTTAAATAATGACTTGGGGCAGGGGAATCCCAGGCTGTTCAGTGTTAGTTTTACACACCAGAAGCTTAAAAAAAAAAAGAAAGAAAAAAGAGCTCCAGAGATCTCTCCCCCGCCCAGATGACCTTGTGTCACAGTATACAATATAATGGGCGATCTACATTTTGTTTTTGTCATGAATCAGAAAAACAAACAAAAAACTTTACCCTTTTAGTTTCTACTAGTTTTTCTCCAAAGCAACATATACACTTTTTAGATGACAAACTTTATTATGACTAAAGCCACATATTAGCAACAACTTCCAGCTGAGGTATGAAATCTGTACCAAATGTAGATGATGTCCTAGGCGCTGTTCTAATGCCCTTCTTCTACAAGGTAGAGGAACCTGACTTCTCTCCATTTCCCCAGAAGCAGTTTACATTGGTCTGAGGATGGAAGAGCAGGACAAACACTCAGAACTGCCACAGCCAGCAAGTTGATTGAGAGCACAAGTATGTGACTCAGACAGGCATGCTCTGTTTACTTCAGTGTGTGGAGGTCAGAGTCCAGCATCAGGTGCTCACCGTTTTACTTTCTGAGACAGGGTCTTGTGGACACTAGAGCTCACTAACTGGCTAGACTGGTGAGCCAGTAAGTTCCAGGATCCTCTTGTCTCTGCCTTCCCAGCTGGGACTAGAACTCAGGTCTACAAGCTTGTCCTACAAGCACGTTACTCACGGAGCCTTCTCGGGCTGTGGGCTGTATTTAACCTGCAGCTTCCTGGGGCATTTCCTGTTGCTCACAGGTAGCACACCTGCCTTTGCATCTCATTCCCTTCCCTAGTCTATTAATACTGAAATCTTACTCACTCTTCAGAGCATGGCTCACAACTCTAACCTTCTAAAGGCTTTTCTTGGTTTTCACCCTGGGAAACCGACCTGGAAATGAAGTGCGGAAATAAGGTATTTACTCAGTTGTCAGAAGAGGATGGGACAGGAGGGTCACAACTTCAGGCTAGCCTGGGCTACCGGTGAGGTAGTCTCAGCAGAGGCACATGCCACAAAGCCTGGTGACCTGGGCTCAATCCACACTATCCACACGGCAGAGATAGCCGATTCCATCAAACTGTCCTCTGAGCTCCATACATGTGCCCTGGCAAGCACACACTCCCCCACCAAATAAATGCACGAATGTTTCTTTTTTGTAAAGAACGTACTAAGAAGGCTTCAAATGAGGTACAAAAGGCCAACAGGTAGATAGGAAACAGAGCCTGCATGAGACGTGTAGAGGGCTGTGCTGAACTGAAGGACACTGAACAGGTTAATGAACCATATTAGGCTAAAGTGTTCACACTTTGGGCTATAAATGATGAGAACTATAAAATGAATTCAGGGGGAAGAAAAACTATCTTAATAAACGACACTGGGAAAAACAAACACTCTTGAAACATGGAGACTGGCGTGGTGGTCTCACACGTACAAAGGTCGAAGCCCTAAAGACAAGGCAGCAACAGCCACCTTTGCCAGCCTAACAATACAACAGCAGGAGACCGCCTGGACGACTGGCTTCTGGCCTAGTGACAGAGTGAATTTTGTCAGGGTCACTCTTCCAAGCAGGAGGAAAGGGCCAGAGATGGAGGGTGAATGAGACTGGGGAACATGCTGACCTGAGATGTGGACGAAACACACATCCCAGGAGAGCTCAATGTGGGTTAGAGCTCCGAGCTGCTGGTAAAAATGAGTTATTAGTCCATTAATGCTGCCTGACTCTGTGAAAAGAGTGACGCTGCTCATCTGTAAGGAGGCCACGTATGGAAAGTTGGCACACAGATACCTAAGGGGGGGCCAGGAAGGAAGAAAAGCCAATAACTAAGAAGTTTGGTGGGGTGGGCACACAGCAGGCAACGGGAGTCAGGTAACACGGCCAGAAGCACCAGTGTGTGTGCTGAGACAAGAGTCAGACGTGCACACCAGGCCTGCAGGCCTGCCCTTCGTGAGCTCAGTGAGACCCACCGTGGTGGGGAAGACGGGAAACTGCCAAGATGCTGGCTTCTTAAGACAGTCGGGGAGAGTGTACCCCTGCCTACCTGGCTTTCAATGACCATCCTGTGTGTATGATTCTGCTGTTGCAGGATGAACTGAATACACAAAATATAATTAGTTCATGGTGTTTATTACCCAGGCTGTTTACAGAAAAGTATTTCCCACTGTTAATTTAGGCATAAGAATAGCTGTTTATCTCATGTGATTTCTTTTTAGAACTTTTAAAAAATGAAAAAGAAAAACTGCATCTGAGAAGATATTAGTATCACTGGTTTTAAAAAAATGAGGATGAGCAAGTGGCTGCTGTTTCGTCCATCAGTAACTCCGACCAAACAACGTGTAGAACTTGGCAGGGTTCTTGCCACAGACACACATGGCTCCTGGCTGCAGCTCACACAGAGGCTTGAAAGGAATACAGAGGCTTTTGGCTCCCATGGACGGAGCCCCAGGTTCCACATCCTGATCCCTGGAATTAAAGAGACAAGACGTCCGTTCACTGCTGCTGTGTACTGCGGCCTCCTCAGTGCAGGTCTAGAGGTGAGTCATATTTACCTGGCAGTTGTCTTTTTGATCCAATCCTCACAGTCAATTTCCCCACAGAATGGAATCTGTGCAATCTAATAAGAAGAGAAAAAGCATCTGTCATTAAAACTCCCCATAGGAGCACTTCAGGTCTCTTTTTACCTTTCAAGCCAAAGGAGTAGGTGTTCCGGTTCTTGTGGAGCCATGGTACCTTTGCAAACACTGGAACTTTGCTCAGAAGTAGACAAGAGAACAAAGAATGGTTTTTACACCACCCCAAACCCACACAGGTCATCTCGGCAGCACCCCGGGGTGCCTGTATGAACTCTGCTGTAGATCCTCTGCAGGTCCTGACTGCTGCCTGTTTTTCAGACCTGGCTGTCAGGAGGATGGGAGGGAGGTGATTAAGAGTAAAGTGATTTCGAGGTAACCCAACAGTAACAGCCGACAGGCAGGCAGGCCTCACTCAATCCCACATGTCTAACATGTGAGGGGTAAGTGAATAACTTTAAAGAACAAATGCTTGTAAAAGACAAAAATCACTTTTTACCAGGAAAGTCAACCTTTGCCAGGCGTGGTAGTGCACACCTTTAATCCCAGCACTCAGGGGGCAGAGGCAGATGGGTCTCTGAATTCGAGGCCAGCCTGTTTCAGGACAGTCAAGGCTACACAGAGAAACCCTGTCTAGAAAAACAAAAACAAAAAACAAAACAAACAAAAACAGATAATCAACTTTTCAATTTTTCTTTGAATAATGGGCCAAGTCAAGACTTGATATTTTGTTGGAAGTTTGAAATTCACCTCGTATTTGAAAATCTTGGGCTGGAACCAGTGATGCTGGCCTGTAATCCCAGCTACTTGGAAGGCTGAGGCAGAAGGATCACAGGTTCAAGGCCTGACAAGGTCTGCACAAAGCAAGTCCAAATGTGCCCATCTCCAAATAAAAGTTAGACACAATAGGGCAGGACATGAGTTCAGTGGTAGAATGCTTAACCAGTATGCACACAGACACTGCTCAGTCCACAGTGGGCCCCAAAAAGGGGGGTGAGAAGGAAAGGAGGGAAGGAGGGAGAAAACCTCTAGCCTGGCTTTTCTTTCAATAAAATGAAATGTCTGACAGGTCAGCATACCTAAATGGGAACTGTTTGCAATAGCAACTACATAATTCCTAGAGATCAGTGCTAATGCTAATGTTGGGAAGAGCAGCAGTACCATGTCAGAAATAGCAGCTGAAGGCTATCTAGAATCTAGGTAACAGAAACCCAAGAGCAACCAAGGGCTGGCGACCTGGCTGGCAGGTGAAGTCAGACAAGGCAACTCCAATCCCAGGGAACAACATGGTGGAAGGAGGGAAGCAAGCCCGCCGGGCTGCTCTCTGACCTCTGTGTGCTGCGGCATGCACTCACTCACACTGGAGATGTGGGAAAGATGAGGGGTGGCTGAGAGCAGAGGGGCGGCAATGCTGCTCGCCACCTTCTCATGAATTAGCAGTGTTCTACATTCTTAGAGTTCACCTGCAAGGATCATGAGTTCAACTCCTGATCTACATAGCAGTGTCTCAGAAACAAGCAAGAAAGCTCCTCTGCACAGCCTTCCTGTGCCCCTGGGATCTAGTGAACATGTTTCAGAAGGCTTCCCCTCTAAGAAGTAAAAGCAAATGGGGAGGAAGAAATTACAGAAACAGGAACTTCTTCAGATGGACCTTAACTCCAAGGAAGGGCAAACACTCTTATGCTCACTCGGTGAACGTGCCAGTCTGATTTCTGAAATTTACCGACTGCTATTCGGATAAACAGAAGTAATACATTTCTAGGTGTGTCCTGCAAGCCAGGGAGTGAATGGAGAGAAAGGGGGAAGAGACCAGTGACAGGACACATTCAGAGAAGTCTTAATACAGAAACTCTTTGTGCCAGAAAAATGGAGACAAAAGACCCAAGAATTAAGCCAAAGTAACAGTTACTTCCCTGTATGAGAGCTGCAAACCCTGAATATTTGCAAACAAAATGCATAAAAAAGAACATTTATAACATAGTGTGTAATATATAAAATAACAATGGCTGTAGCACATGAAGAAATTTGTATTTGGACTCATAAGTGATCCTGCCAAAGCCTGGTGGCACAGGGAGATAATTTTAGCTACTTAGGGGATGAGGCAAGAGGACCCAAAGTTCAAAGACTAGCTTAGCACTGAGTTCAAGCCTAGTCTGGGTGACTTAGTGAGAGTCTGTCTCTTTACTGCGAAATAACAAGTAGCTCCAGTGGTAGGACTCTTGCCTAGCATGCCTGAAGCCCGAGGGACTCAACACCGAGCACCATCAATAAATACAGCAAATAAACTAAAATGAAAAGGAGAAAGGGTGGACTTGAAAATCAGCCAACAAATTAGTCTCCTCACTCTTTAATAGATAAATAAAATAGATAAACCAATAAATAAAAGTGGAGAGGGAAAAAGTAACGATTTACCTAAATTTAAGTTCCAAAGATCCTTTTCTAGTAAATGCACTTTTACTTACAATAGCCTCAAAGGTCGTCTGATGGTCAGTCAGCACACTGAAGATAACCCACATGAAGCAAGAAGGGAGGGGCACTGACTGCTATATATAATAGACACAATCTACTATTTTCCTATGTGTTCTTTAGACATGAAACTAAAATACCCTTGATCCACTTTAAAATTTCACACCCTTAATTTATCTAATATTAGAATCATATATATGACCCACTAACACCTTGTAAATATTGTGGCACAAGCCTCTCATCCTAGCTCCTCAGAAGACTGGAGCAGGGAGATTATAAGTTGAAGGACTGTCTGGGCTATAGAGAGAGTTCAAGGGTCAACCTAGGCAATTTAAGGAGACCTTTACTCAAAATATAAAGAAGTGGGCTGGTGCTACAGCTCAGTGGTAAAGGGCTCGCCCAGCATCAGCATGCCAAAGCCTTGAATCCAATCCTCAATCCTCAGGAAAAAGCCAACTGAAGCAAAAAGAAAACAATGCATGCATAAATCACACAGGAAGGAAATCCCATGCTCGAAGATGGCCACATAACCTCTACTCTTCTACTAAAAGGAAACCCCATGCTCGAAGATGGCCACATAACCTCTACTCTTCTACTAAAAGGAAACCCCACGCTAGAAGATGGCCACATAACCTCTACTCTTCTACTAAAAGGAAATCCCATGCTCGAAGATGGCCACATAACCTCTACTCTTCTACTAAAAGGAAACCCCACGCTAGAAGATGGCCACATAACCTCTACTCTTCTACTAAAAGGAAACCCCACGCTACAAGATGGCCACATAACCTCTACTCTTCTACTAAAAGCATGCAACATGAGTCAAGGGAACACCACAGAACACAGAAAGGTAAAAGGCCAGAATAACAGTAAACCAAAGCCAAGTGCTGAAGAAGTAGGGATCCTCTAGGAATTCTGAGATCATCTATTTTACAGCTCAGTAAAAGAGTCAGAGAGATGTATTCCTCTGCACCAGTAACAAGACATGCATTATTAGGCTATCATTGCAAAAAAAAAAACCTTGGTCTTTTATTCTTAAGAAGGAGTTTTAAAAATCTGAGGAGGAAGAACATTAAACTGTGGTAGAGAGATCTAACTTCTGGCATCTGTCTAATCCTATGGGCTAATTTGTTTAGACTCTGGCCCATAGTTTTCTCATTTGTAATCTGGAGACACAGGACTGGTTGCGTATTTAACACGTATATCAGAATACTAAAGTCCATAAGTGATTCACTCCAATAATACTGAGCTGAATAATATACAATCCTTTCATTTGACTGGCTGAGAAAGAGACTAATACAGAGTATAAGTTGAGGGAGTTTTAAACTATGATTTACTGAACAGTAGTGGAGGTGCAGTTCAGGGGTAGAGCACAGTCAAAGCCCTGGGCCAATGCCTAGCCCACAGAAAACAAACAAAACCAAGACAATTTGTTTGAAAGTCTCTTACCTTTCCAGAATCTAGTACCTTCTGAAAGTCTTCCAATGTATTAGATACAACCATATGAGCTTTAAGGTCTTCAGAAGCCCTACCAAAATAAATCAGAAAATACATAATTTTCTTACAAATATGACAGGATTTTTTTAATCCCAAGACAAACAAGACTTAATGAACTAGTAAATGAAAGTCAGAAGAACTCAATGTGAGTATTAATCCCCTGACTAGCAGTGGCCATGAATAAGCCAGCCACCTTATTCCAGCATCGCCTCAAGCCTACATGTGAGAAACTTGCCATGCACACAAGAGGAAGCTGCTACTTCTGTTATTGCTGCTGATTGGTCCTGACTCCCACTTATACCACCTGTGGGAGTCTGTTATTTTTCTTTTTCTTTTTCTTTCTTTTTTTTTTTTTTTGGTTTTTCGAGACAGGGTTTCTCTGTGTAGCTTTGTGCCTTTTCTGGAACTCGCTTTGTAGAGCAGGCTGGCCTTGAACTCACAGAGATCCGCCTGCCTCTGCCTCCTGAGTGCTGGGATTAAAGGTGTGCACCACCACCGCCCTGCAAGTCTGTTATTTTTCAATTCCTTCTGGTCTACTTTCCCTTCTACAAAATTGGAATAATACTGCAGCAGGAAATATGTAGAACTTCCCAATAATAAAACATGAAGGTATGAATAGATCCCAACAAAGCGCGCGCACACACACACACACACACACACACACACACACACACACACACACTTAAAGATATTTTCACACCATCAAATCCTCCCACCCAACACTTCTGTCCCCGCGGGTCTCACTGCGTTGCCCAGGTTGGCCTGGATCATGATTCCCTAGCTTCAGCTACTATGACTAGGTGTGCACCACCATGCCTGGCCCCACCCAGTCTCCTCTGTCAGGGCCTCAGGCTCTAATAATGCTACAGTAATATTCTCATCAACATTCAAAATCACACACGTGGTGATGAAGGAAAAAAAGACAGTTGTTCTTCTCTGAATCTCCAGGCTAAGACTTTGTGAATTCTTAGCGATTGCTAGCTGTCAGTCAAATCCGTTCCCTCTTTTCTCCTCTGTCACACTTTTTGTAGTGAGATAGGATAGACTAACTAGGAAAAGTCAGGGGACATTTCCTACCCTGCATTTGAAGGCAGTAGGCATGGCTCTTGCACCCTCACCCATCAGCATTCCCTTGACATGACTGTGATCTAGTTTGTCCAGTCACTAAGTTCTGGGTGATGGCAGAACCAATAAAATGAGTGGATCCAGGTTCGAAAAAAGTACACCCACTGGACCTGCAGAGCAACTTCACACTGCTTCACATAAGAAAGGGAAGCTGTTCTATAGCTCTGTATAACTCTGGTCTTCTCTTGTTTATAACAGTTTAGTCTACTTCACACAGGACCTCTTTAACCTAAGCTGACATTAAGGAGGCTGGGATGTAGCTCAGTGCAAGGAAAAGAGCCTGCCTAGTATGAATGAGGACACAGACACCTCCCTCAGCACTGAAAGAAAAAGAAAAAAACAAAACAAACAAACAAAAAAAAACCAGCCACCCTAATATTAAATCCAGTAACCTGACCAGGAGGACTCACTCCCAGACAGTCTAGGCTCCACAGAAGGAGCCTGTCCTGTGGAAGGAGGGAAACTTCAGGAATTCACGTTTGTGATAGAGCTACACTGCTATGTCCTCAATTCAGGAAAATTAATCAATACATTACTTTCTTTGTACTTGGTACAAGTATGCACTGCTATCTTCTTTTTAAAATGAGTTGTTATCTTAATTCAGTTTTTCCTTAGTAATAATATTCTATATATTCAAAGGACCTATATTTATAAGCAAGATTGATATGCATATTGAAAATTGCAGAAGATTAAAAAAAGATGAAACCAAAACTTAGTGAAGTAAATGCATGCTGAGAAATTATAACCTGAATGCACACAGTCAGAATGACCCCTATTCCCATATCCATACAGAAAAATAAACACACAGAATACTCCAGTTAACTCTCCCTGAATGTAGCTTCCATGAGAAGTTTTGCTCTCGTATGTCACAACTTTTTTTATAATAAGCACGCACATCAGTGAGAAATTATAGAAACAAAACAAAAAAATATTGCAAAGAACGACCTACACATAAACTATTTTGATGGACCTTCTATGTGAAAAATCACAGAATGTGAGTCCAAGTGAAAGAAGAGCTGTTGACTCTCTGCTAAGCCAGGAGTGGTAGCATTAGGGAGGCTGAGGCAGGGGGAACGGAATCCAAGGCCAGCCTCCAGTCTGAAGCCAATCCAGGCTGCAGGAGACCCTATTTCCAAAAACAAACGACAACTTGCTGTATAAAAATGCCCATCTGGAGCCTGGGGCGATAGCTTGGCAGCACGGTAGCCCCTTTCTAAGTTCAAGGGCCTGGGTTTAGGCCCCAGAACCTACAACAAAATCAGCTGCATATGTGGTACATGCTATATCCCAGGATTCCTGGGACCTGATGGGCATCCAGTCTAGCCTATGTGGTAAGTTCCGATCCAGTGAACCTTGGCTCAAAAAAAAATACAAGGTGGATAGTACGTGAAGAAAGACCACCAGAGGTTGACTCTGACCTGATGTGAACACACACACCAGGTCAAAGTCACCTTTTACTAATAAAGTTTTCTATCAAGTATTTACTAAATACTTCCATGCCGATAACGGTCTAAGAGTCTATTACTACAGAAAATAAACAAGAAAACACTGTTCTCAACGAGCTTATTAGTTTAAGCAATCTTTGCAAGATAACTAGAGGAAAGGAAGGAAAAAAAAAAAAGAAAACTGCTTTCTGTCACTAATGATGCTGGTTTTCCAACCTTAGACATGTTAATGAATCACAGGAAAAAAACCTCAGTCAACCAGAAATCTAACAGTAAGCAGTCAGGATCTCTAGGTATGAGGTCCAGCAATCTCTGCTCCTCAAATTCCAGGAGACTGAGAACAGCAAGAACAGGACCTTGGTACCTGAGAGAACAATAAGGGTAAGGAGCTTTCCAATGCCTCACCTCAAAACATTCCCTGTTCCCAGTACAGACAGACTTCAAACACATCACATTATCTATACATCGAGCAAATCCTAAAATAACCCTTCATGACACTTTTATGAAACAAGTCCAGAGAGAGCTGCAAACTAGCTGCCTAGAAACACCCGATCGAGCAACAAAGGCGAGACCGAAATTAGTTTATTCTCGCCCAATCAGATTTACTGAGAACCAGTGTGGCCTGGCATGGTGTTGCACGCCTTTAATCCCAGCACTCAGGCGGCAGAGACAGGTGGATCTCTGTGAGTTTGAGGCTAGCCTGGTCGACATAACGAGACCCTGTCTCAAAAAATAATTAAATAAACCCAGTGTATATTAGGCATAGAGTATTGTAAGGCAAAAAATAAATATATCATGGGCCACCTTCCCTGACCCCAAGTTTCTATCCCTAGGGACAGTCGCCTTCCTCACTGCTTCAGAGAGGCAGAGGGGAAAAAATCCTCTTACAGGTTACGCCAGCCCCAACGCCTTGACTGTCTCATATTCCCAAAGCAATCGAGAGGCTCTCAGCCTTGGCTACCCATAATCTTCTGGGGAGCTTTTCATTTCTTAAGATTTATTTATTTTTACCTTATGTGCATTTGTGAATACCTGAATGTATGTGTGTGTACTCTCTCTGTGCCCAGTTCCTACAGAGGCTCTAAGGGGGAACCTGACTCCTTGGAACTAGAGTTACAGGCAGTTGTGAGGCTCTGAACCCAGTTGTGGAACTGAACCCAGGTCTGAAGTAAATGCTCTTAACGGCTGAGGCATCTCTCCAATCCCGTTTATTCTATCTTTTAACTTGTGTGTGTGTGTGTGTGTGTGTGTGTGTGTGTGTGTGTGTGTGTGTGAGAGAGAGAGAGAGAGAGAGAGAGAGACAGAGACAGAGACAGACAGAGACAGACAGACAGAGAAACAGAGAGAGCACGAATACTGGAAATTACAGCTAGTTGTGAGTTGCCTGTTGTGGCTGCTGGGAACCAAACTCAGGTCCTCTGTAGGAGCAGTACCCACTGAGTCGTCCTTCCTGCCATCACTGGGGAGCTTTTGACAGTATAGTTGCTGGCTGCTCTGTAGACCACTATAATTAGTCTCTCAGGGAAGGTGCTGATATTTATTAAAGCTTCCTGGATTCTACCAATCTGTGCCCAGCACTTAAGAACCAATGACTTAATACAAGAACCTGAATCTCAAGTTACCCCCAATGAGTTCAACAACAGACCACAGTTTCATAGGGAACACACACGTAGGAAAAGCCACAAGTCAAAACTACAAATGGAATAAGAAACTGAGGGGCCCTGGAGCTCAGGGAGAAAGGCTACTTCCAGCTGCAATAATCCCCAATCCATCCCTTGTCCTTATCTCAAAGGTCAGGTGAAAACTGAAGTGAGGAGACCCCGGTAAACCAGAGCTACCTAGTGAAAAGGTTAAGCTGGATGTCTTCCAAAATCTCCTGAAGCTTGGCCTCAGCTTCCTTTTCAGCGATTGTCAACTTCTCTCCAGTATCTCGTCTGACAGCTACAAACTGACAGTTCTTCATATCACGTGGCCCCACCTCAAGTCTGATTGGAACGCCCTATAAAACAGAACAGGCAGTTAAAATTGTGCGTGTGTCTCTCAAGTTGAATATAGACTATTTCATGGCTTTACCTACTGTAAATCATCTAACAGTCAAAAAGCAATCATAACCAAATAAGAAAAGGGCAGGCGACATTCCTGACACACTACAGAACTTATTTCAGTACAGAAGGAAAGTGTCTACTGCCTCTGTTGTCAGAACTAAGCAATCTCTTGATAGAGGACCATGTGAATACGGGCATTCCCATTTCCTCACAAACGGCACGTGGTACATGGAGGAACACAGAGGCAGCTTGAAACCAAAGATAACCCCTCAAGGCACTGAGGGGGTTAGCACACTGGTACACCCCAGACTCGTTCCTGGTAAACGTGTGCTATGGCTGGGTTGCCTCGGCTCTCAATGGAACTCCAGCATGCACGAGAATCACCTGCAGGGCTAGTTAAAGTACTCCTGCCAGGCTTCACCAGTTTCTTGTTACTGGAAGTTAGAGGATAGGCTGAAATCCATATTTGAAGGAGTTACTATATGCTGCACAGACTGTTGGCATTAGACAAAGTCTGAGAACCATCATGCTCTCAGATTTCCATGAGGGAACTTAAGAACTGGCTATATGCAAGTATAAGACTCCTGCATATTCAAGTCTTGTGTATTTCCATCTCTGAGGGGACCAAAGCCTTTAAGGTCCAGGGAGACCTTGCATTTGTAGGGTCTGGAACCCTATCTGAAAAATAGTAGGTCTTAAATTTTAGTGAAAGATCCTTTAAAACAGTGATTCTCAACCTTCCTAATGCTACGATCCTTTAATACAGTTCCTCACGTTGTGGTCACCTTCATCCACAAAACTATTTCATTGCCTCTTCATAACTGTATTTTTGCTACCAATATCTGATATGCAGGATAAATGATATGCAACCCCTGAGAGAGGAGGTTCGCTCTACCCCCAAAGTGGTCACCGCTCACAGGTTGAGAACCACTGCTTTAAAACCAATTTAGGGCTCTGACACTGTGAGCCAGGTGTTTCTAAATACAGCATGGCTGCTGCGTAGTACTCACGTCAAAGACAAAGGGAAACTTAAGTGAAGGCCAGCAGGCCCACTGGACCCTCATTGAACAGGTTCCTGGGGATAGAGTGAAAGACATAAAGCCCTATCTTTGGGGGAAGGAAGTAAAGAGGGGAGGGAAGTGGAGGATTCAGAAATAGATGGCATTTAAATCATTTTGGTTCAGCTAACAGCAACAGTTTCACACATGAACTGGCTTAGAGAAGCAGCTGCTGGTATCCCCAGCTATTCCTAGGTGAATGAAAGGCTGCAGCTAAAGACAAATCACAGAGGACAGGCTGACTGTCTTTAAGGTCGTCCCTGAAGGTAGGGAGCACAAAAAAAGCAGGGTCAGCAGCTGGGCACAGGCTTACCATAGGAGCCATTTTTAAAATGAGATGATAAATGTTAGTGGCTTTGTAATTCGAGATGGTTAATTCTGAACAACCCCAACACATCAAACATCCATTCTCAAGTTCTACTACTCCTCCTAATTCCTAGACTAAGTTAATATTCTCTATCATAGCTTAAAGCAAATGGTAAATGGTAAAAGTTTGAAAAGTAGAATAAAGGGCATACACTACCTAATAATGAAGCTGTGCAGGAAATGAAAATACACCAAAAATATTAAACCAGAGTTTATAGAGAGGCTTTGTATGCACAGAGTTAGAAACAACAGCAAAGGGATATGTAGCCATGTGGACCAGACTGCAGATGGAGGGAACCTGTGAAGAGTCCATCATCACCCAAACCTCCCTATGCCAGTGACTGAACTCCAGATACAAGCACGTAACATACCCACCAAATGAGGCTTATATGTTATATAAACAAACACTTCAAGATCATTTTTAGTCTAACATAATAAAAACTGGCTTCCATAAAACTTTTAGGGAGACAAGCCACAGTACCAGAAATCAAAGGCAGGACCAAGCACATGCCAAGTGTTCTCCCACCAAGCTGAACCTCCACAGAAATTAGTTTATCAAGCACACACTCTAGAAACCCCTTTTACACAGTATGACCTATACTGGTGTTCGGAACTCACAACTATAAATGTGGGGAGGTAATAAAAACCCTTAAGTTGCAGAAATCCAGATCTCCCCAGTACAGGACCCCAGCGTACCTTCAGCTCCCAGTGATTGAACTTCCAGCCTGGAGAGTAGTTGTCTCGTAGATCAACTCGGACTCGAATGTTAGCGCCATGTAGCCGCCTTCGATACCCATTGCACTTTGCCATCAGTGCCTCTCTGTCTTCTTCAGAGAGGGCGTTTGTGATTCCACACGGGATGACTACCACCTAGAGTCCAGCCAAAGACACACCACATACACATAATGACATCTACAATAATGAATCAGCTAGATCCTACAGAAACGAACCTCACGGAAGTTAAAACATGCCACTGACACAGTCTTAAATATACATAATATCACTACAATTAAAAACATGGTGCTGGAGAGATGGCTCAGTGGTTGAGAACACTTACTGCTCTTGCAGGACCCAGGTTCGGTTCCCAGGACCCACCTAGTGACCCACAATCATCTGTAAGGAACTCCAGGGAGTCCAACTCCTTTTCTAACCTTTGAGTGCTCCAACACACATGTGAAGCACAGACATACACTTAGAGACACAGACACACACAGACACACACACACACACACACACACACACACACACACACAGAATCTTTAAACAAAACAAAACAAAATAAAATAATCTACAATATGAAGCACCCTAAAATTTCAAATCTTACTACTGACAAAAATTCTTAAAATTTGCTGTTGGGCCACTATATTAAAAACAAAGTACTACTAACAAAAACAATTAAATATTTAGGATGATCCAACATCAAAGGGCCTTAAAAAATCCAACTGTACATAATAATGTCTTGAAATACTACATTTTGCATTGCTTTAAAAGCTCCTTTTCTACAAAGAATCTCAGGGGCAACACGAAAACCTGCACTGTTGTAGCGATGTGATCTTGAGCTGCATGTGAATTTCACATTTGCAACTCAACTGCAGGAGCGCACACAGTATAGGACAGCCATTTACCCCTCACTCCCATCCTCTTCCTTATCACCCTTATTCTGAGCCTGTGGCCTACCAGGCCCCCTCTTTGTTTCCCAATGTGTCTCTCCTTCAGGGTAGCCGCTTTCTGTTCTTTATGTCTGTCTGTGACTGACTGCTGAGGTCACATCACCTGGCTGTTTCTACATCTCTAGTGGCATCTGAGCACTGGAATCTCTTCCCTTTCCTTTTTATCACCTTTGGGAAGACCATAGTTCTTCATCTCTCTGTCACTGTCCATTACATCTCCAAACTTCCACTTTCCTCTGAAGACATGGTCTCCCATCTCTCCAAATATTTCTTGGGAAAAGTCAGCAAAACTGACCTAAGAGTTTTAGGAGCCAGGTGGTGGTGGTACATGCCTTTAACCTCAGCACTCGGGAAGCAGACGGAGGCACATCTCTGAGTTCGAGGCTAGCTAGATCTACAGAGCAAGTTCCAGGATAGCCAGGGCTACACAGAGAAACCCTGTCTCGAACCCCGCCCTCCCCCCAAAAAAGTTTAGGTGTTTAAGTCTGCATGAAGAGAACAAGCAAGGATGTGTTGTCCTGTAACTTGCTGGGGTCTCTCTGTCTGTCTCTGAGACAGAATCTCACTATGTAGCCCTGACAGGCCTATTCTTTCTCTAAACTCTGTATATAGACAATGTTGGCCTGGAACTCACAGAGATTGGTCTGCCCCTACCTCCAATGTACTAGAATTAAGGATATGTACCACGACATCCAGCATTTGGTTTAAGAGTGTGTGTGTGTGTGTGTGTGTGTGTGTGTGTGTGTGTGTGTGTGTATGTGTGTGTCTGTATACCCACTGTGGCTAAAGGCACTGGACTCTGTCTTACTCAGGGTTTTTATTGCTATCAGCAACTCTTATAAAGGAAAGCATTTAATTGGGGTGGCTCACTTACAGTTCAAAGGCTTAATACATTATCACCATGGTGGGAAGCAAGACAGCACTCAGGCTGACGTGGTGCTGGAGCTGAGAGGCCTTACATCTTGATTCAAAGGCAACAGGAAGTGAACTAAGACACTGGGTGTGGCTTGAACATATATGAGACCTCAAAGCCCACCTCCAAGGTGACACACTTCCTCCACTAAGGCCATACCTCTTAATAGTGCCACTCCCTTTATGAGCTATTTTCTTTCAGACCACCACAGACGCTCCCTGGAGCTGGCATTAGAGGAGGTTGTAAACTGCCACACATGGTCACTAAGAACTGCACCTCAGTCCTCTGTAAGAGCAGTGGTATGCTATTTTACCCGCCAAGCCATCTCTCCAGCCCCAGGTCTTTTAGCCATAACCACAGCTAGTGTAAGCTGCTTCCCTGTCTTGCTTGGAGGTTTGATTTAACCTTTTCAGGGCTACAGCATGAACTGGTTTATCACTAACACAATCCTCAGTCTGTTTTCCAGTAACTAAATCTTACCACAAATCAATCGGTGTAATTTCTAATTTGTCTCCAACATGTACTAATTAGTTAATTATCACTTACCAACACTAAATGCATTTCATTTAACCTACTATATTTTATTTAAACAATTCTAAATAACTTCAAAAACTTATTTCTAAAGAAATTTTAGGGCTAGAAAGATGGCTCCACAGTTAAGAGCATCCACGTGGTGGTTCACAACCATCTCTAATTCCAATTCCGTGGGATTCAATGCCCTCTTCTGACCTTGTTTGGAACCAAGCATGCACATGGTCCACAGACATACAGGCAGACAAAACATTCACTCAAAATAAAATTAGCAAACTCAAGAAAAAAATTAAAATAAGATTTCAACAAAGTAATTTTTAAAATTCTTGAGATAATAAATAATACAAACATACATATCTTTACACAATAGAATGGTCTAGGCTGTATTTTCTATTGTTTCTGTACCCTTTCAAAGGTCCTTTGTAAACATGGTCTACACTCTCACAAAAGAAATGATAAAGAGGAACATTTTCCTTACCTGAACAGAGGCTACACGAGGTGGTAACACTAAGCCCATATTGTCCCCATGAACCATGATCATCACACCAATAGTCCGAGTTGTCAGGCCCCAGGAGCACTGGAACGCAAACTGCTTCTCTCCTGGTGTCTTTGGATCCTCAAAAACTATTTCACACATTTTGGAAAAATTCTGGCCTAAATGGTGTGATGTTGCTCCCTAAAGTAAGGAGAGAAACACAAGCTTTAATTTTAAACTATTATTCCTTTGAAAATAATGACGACAAGATCACATACTTTAGAAAACCACCACATCTACTGTTTTATCTCCTTTTCTGGCATTAATGCTTAAGATACCAATATGATTGACATGACAAGAGAGAAGGACTGGTTAAAAAAAAGTACCAGTTTTGCTCTGGGCAGCCCCTTCCGACAGGAATAACTCTGTATGTAAGGCTTTACCTGAGCTCGTGCCTGGGGATTCAGGACGAAACCCTCCTTCACTGCTGTGGAGATGCAGACCAGGCCTAGAAAGTAGCACATGGTGCCCTCCACCACTGTTCTCATCCTCCCCCTCTCTTCCCCTTTCTTTTGGGAAGGGTCTCATACAGCCCACGTGGCCCTAGAACTCACTATGGAGTTGACAGTAGCCCGGAATACCTGATCCTCTTGCCTCTACTTCCAGGGAATTATAGGCGTGTACCATGATTCAACTCAGTTTAATGGAGTATTGATCATCAATATATCAATAAAAATTGGTGATCAATGGCTCTATGCATGCTAGACAAGCACTGTACTTCTTCCTCAGTAATTAAATCAACATAATGAGGCAACACACACACACATTTTGTAATGTTTAAATCATGTTAAACTTATCTCAAGAATCCATCATTTCTTTCTGATAAAAACTTTCAAAATCTTTTGAGTATTTTAAAAATGCACAGTGCATTACTACTGATACTTACCCCCTGCACAATAACAGGCCAGATTGTTCTTTCCCCTAAAGACAGTGTCTTATTCTGTAGCTCACACTAGCCACATACTCAAGATCCTTGGAGTGCTGTGATCATAGGTTTCTCCCACCATCGTTGGCCACAGTGTAACATTCTGCTCCTATAGAACTAAAATTTAGTGCCTACTGACCAACTCATTTCTCCCTAACTTCTAAGGGACCACCATTCTGTTCTCAAGTTATATACTATCACTTCCTTGGAGTTCACATACCACTAAGATCATGCAATGCCTTGTTTATTATTTCACTTAACACAAACATCTCCAATTTTATCTATGGTACTGCAAATGACAGACTTCACTCCTTCCATGGCTAATATTCCACTGTGGTATGTGCATTGTTTTTTACCAGGTGACATCGCCACCACTTGACTGTAATGCTGTAATGAACAGAGAGCAGATGTCCCTTCGGTCACTCACTGTCTCCATCTGGATCCACCTCGAGGAAAGGCATACTAGAGTGCACACTAGTGATTTTATTGTTCAGAACCTCACTACTGCTCTCTGTACTGGCAGGTACTAACAAAGCAGCACATACTGCAGCCACGCCGTGGGCAGTGCGTCCAGCTGCCACGTAGCACAGCACATCCATACCTGGATGGCCCGTCCGCTGGCAGATATGAAGGCTTCGATTGTGGTCGTATAGTCTCCTCCTGCAAACTTCTCCTTTTCAGTCTTTCTTCCTCTCACAACGGGGATTGCCAAGAGCTCTTCATACACTCGAGCATATAGCTCAAGGATCTGCAAGACCTGTAACAACATTTACGGCATGTTTACTCAGTATAGGCTTGTCAGTCTACACTATCTCAAACTGTTTGTGAAGAGGACTTCAAACAACAATAAAATTATGGAAAGGTTAAAGAAGTCAATGCGAGACTTAAGGAAGATGTTCAACAAAAAAGCAATGTGAGGCTGAGTAACATTTAAGTACAAATAAATTTAGAATGTCGGAGAAGAGTGCTTGAGAGATATACAGTAATCAGATTGATTAAAAAATGATTAATTTCAATCATATGACTAATTTTCTATAAATTAAAATCTAACTTTATCATACAAAAATTTTAAATAGTAAATTTACTAGTAAAATTTTAATAAGCAGTTTTTACACTCTGTTTACTCTTGGATTAACTTTCTATTTTCAAACAGGTATTACACAGCATAAGCCAAACAATAACAAACAGGCCTAGAGAGACACGGGCATAGTAGAGGACTGCTCCTACCTCCTCAGCTGCCTCCTCAAAGGTGGCAAAGGCGCTGTGCCCCTCCTGCCACAGGAACTCCCGAGTGCGGAGGAAAGGCTGTGGGTGCTTGAACTCCCAGCGCTGTAGGATGCAAGGACAAAGCCAGTCAGTAGAGGAAAATTGCCGTTTATATTATCACAAAAATAAATATTGTGATCCAAAACACTTTGAAAACTACTTTCACACTCAAAAACAGCAAGCATGCTCTAAAGAGCAATGGACACATACAATGGCGGCCGAGTAATAAACAGTGCGCGTGCACCTACCACCACATTGCACCACTGGTTGAGCCTGATGGGCAGGTCTCTGTGGGACTGCACCCATTTTGCATATGCAGGATACATTACTGAAAGTCAAGAAAATATAGACACTTAGGATTTGACTTCCTCCTTAAGGCCGACAAGAGTTAAATTTGCAATGTAATTAATATGAATTAAAGAATTAAAGTGTGTTTGCTCTAGTATCTGTGATGGCTCACTGAATGACATCATTACCTAGTCTATCAATCACAACCCTGAAGATAGACATACTCTGTGTTCTATGTAAAATCATTTTCATTCTTCATCTCAAACGTTTAATTCTCTCCTTTGGCTTACATATATCATTACCAAATTTAAAGATGTCAATGTTATTCCTGAATTCAGCTATGTATCAGAATTTGTTAGATTCACAGATTTCCCATCCAATGAAGAACACACTTGCCAGGAACTATGACTTGTCTACAATGTACAATCATTAAAACAAAACTAATTTGGTATGAGAAAAAAAACAACAAAACCAAAAAAACTAGAGTTCTAATTTCAAAAGTGCAAACACAAAAACACACTGGAAGTATTAGAGAATGAGCACGCTAACTGTGAAGACAGGTAATCACCGTAGGATGCCACCAAGCCCAAACTCTCAGACCCTGGTAGCACACCCAATCACCAAGTATAATTCCAGGAAAATTATTTCACTGATGGCTGTCTCTGCCTTCCCATGGCAGGAAAACTACACAACACAGCCACATGAAAGCACTCTAAAAACCCTAGGGAAGGTGAGCGTGGTGGTGCACACCTTTATCCCAGCACCTGGGAATCAGATCTCTGTGAGTTCAGGTTAGCCTGACCTAAATACCAGGTTCCAGGTCAGCTAGAATTGGATGTGAGTGAAACCCTGTCTCAAAAAACCAACAAAAAACTCTACAGGAATATGAATCTAAATGAATATCATTTGCAATTTTATAATCAATCCCAAGAACAATCCAATACAATTCCCTCTATAAAGTAGTAACTCTGAACAAAAATAGATGCTGTTTAAAAAAGAAAAACACCTTTCAGCCACAGCAGCTATCTTCCAGTAACTTGCCAAAATGATTCTCCAGGCTTTTTAGGAAACATGGCACTGTCCCTTTATCCACATACATGTGAAGCCAGAGACTATTCTCTATGAATTCATGGCTTAGTGTATAAAAAATAAATAAAGGACCTAAAACAAAGTGTTTTTCTTTAAAAAGAAGAAAGATGGACAGAGACTTCCATCCTACTGCTAAAGAACTCTGTAACTAAATGGCTTAACATGAAATCTACATAACTTAGACTTTCACTCTGCCTTCATCTTTCAGTAAATTCTGTTTTCAGGAAGGAGTGTAAGCATGAGAAACAGCGAGACGCAACCCCGCCCTAACAGCTCAGCAAGCTTCTCCAGTGCTCCAGGCCGCTCTCACCTGTCTCACTGGTGGGTCGAATGGCAATTGGCTCTGCCAACTCTGTCTTACCCGACCTTGTCACCCAAGCAACCTGGTAAGATAGAAAGGATGGTGGACACGGTGTTAGTGGCGTTTCTGAAGAGCATAAGTATATGTCAACTTTCAGGTGTTCTCAGTGTCAACTAGGGTCCAAACTCTCGCTCCTGTCATCAGGAGGGAATGTGACGAACAACTAACCTTCCATAGAGTAGAAGAAACAGGACATTATAAAGAGGAGGAATAGCCCCAAATGTCTCTTGTTGGTTGTTAACTCTACTGAAGATATAATTCCAGTTTATAAGAGAAACCACAAAAAGAAACCCCCGTCTTTTCCAGTGTACCTCAGGGGCAAAGTCATCGATGTGACTCTTCTCCTTCTCTAAGGCAGCCTGAGACACAAAGATGGGGAAGTAGCAGTTCTCAACTCCCAGTTTCTTGATCTCAGCATCAAAGAAGTCCTTAATGGATTCCCAAATGGAGTACGACCAGGGACGGAGAATATAGCAGCCACTCACATCGTAGTATTCAATCATCTCTGACTTTGTGATGACCTTTTAAAGAGAAAGACCTGTAAACTGAACCAGCATTCTAGTGCAAAGGCAAGAGCATGTGGAAATTAAAGTTCCTATCTGTAGAAACGGCAAACACTGTCATTTATTTATTTGTTTATCTTGGTTTTTCAAAATGGGGTGTCTGTGTAGCCCTGGCTGTCCTAGAACTCTGTAGACCAGGCTGACCTTGAACTCACGAGACCCGCCTGTCT
Organism: Peromyscus eremicus; assembly: GCF_949786415.1. Lineage (NCBI taxonomy): Eukaryota > Metazoa > Chordata > Mammalia > Rodentia > Cricetidae > Peromyscus > Peromyscus eremicus. The sequence continues at coordinate 10,176,628 of NC_081431.1, forward strand.
CTGCCTCCCAAATGCTGGAATTACAGGCACATGTCATCTTGCCTAGCTAGGAAACACCCTCCTTAATGTGCAGGAAAAACATACTTTCCTACATGCAGCAGCAACAGCAGCAACACACAACAGGACTCTAAAGTCTGCAGACTTCCCACTGAGCTACACCCTTAGCCTTCTTTTCTTTTTAGTTTTTATTTTGAGACAGTTTCACTATGTAGGCCAGCTAGCCTGGAATTCAAGTTCTCTTGCTTTCCTCTTCCAAGTGTTGGGGTTACATGAATGTGCCACCACACCTGACATGATAGCTATTATAATGGGCATCATGGGAGATGGCACAGGCATAGGTACAATGTCTACCTTGCACTGATCCCCAGACCCCTAAGATGTCAAGTGTAATGGTGTGAGATGTGCACCTGTAATGTCAATGCTAGGGAAGGAGGGAGAGCGGAGACAGAGGGCTTTTAGGGTGCACTGGCCGGCCAGCCTAGTCTAATTGGTGAGGCCAGGTCAAAGAAAGATCTTGTCTCAAAGGAGGTGAATGACTTTTCTAAGGGTAACCCCCATATGCTTTTATGCACATGTGCACATACACATACAAATGCACATGCTTGAACGAACACACACACACACACACACACACACACACACACACACACGCGCGCGCGCGCGCGCGCGCGCATGAGAAAGGGGGAGAAATCACATTGTTAGGCCTACCTTTCTCCCTAGACTTTAGAATCAGAACATAAAGCCAACCTTGAGAATATTAACATAAAAGCCCACTGAAAGCATACTCACTTGCGAGTACCATTCGGCAAGATTTTCTTCTTTTTTTGCTTCAAGACCCAATCTGCAGACATGCAAAAGGAAAAATGAATCCTTCATTTGGCACCTGCATTAGTTTGTGTCTTAGTCTGCTTTCTATACTGGAGAACAAGCCATCTAGAGAACAGAGCTTACTTGGCTCCTGGTGCAGGCCTTGGTCTCGTGGGTGGAGAGGGCCCTCTAGGGGCATAACTTGTGCTGGGTGTGACACAGCAAAGTACTAGGAAGCTGCTAGCTTGGGGACTCTTCCTTTGTTTTAATTAACACCATCACTGGACCCCATTTCCTCGACCTTGGCTTATCTTAATTACTGCTGCAAAGGCTCCACCTTTACATCCTATTCTCTACCAACTGGGGCACTAAGTTCCCAGCATACACACTATGGAAAACATTCAAACCGCAGCAGGCTGAACTGAAAGTAAGAATCTAAGCTCAACAGGGGAGCTCTTCATTTTCAGTCATTTGTATATTTACTTCTTTTTCTATTCATTTCCACAATAATGCTTTTAATCTAGAAAGCAATTCAGTCTTTGTTTTTTAACACAGGGAGGTTTTCTCTATTTAGCCCCTGCTTAGCTATAACTTGATAGATAGATCAAACTGGCCCACGCTTGGACAGTTTTCTTGCCTCTGAAGTACTGAGATCATGGGCATCATCACACCTGCCCAGCATCAAAACAGCTTCGCAAAAGTTGGTCAGATGTTGTCCATGAAAACTGCCAAGGACAAATCTGTTTAGAACTATGATTTTTAAAGTAGACATTTATTTATTATAAAATTCTTTTTCAATTAAAATATATTTGGCAAAACCAAAGTCTATTCACATATATTCTCTACTAAAAAGCTTTTGTCAATCTCAACACAGGTGATATTAACAACTAAAAAAGATCAGTGTTGCCAAGCAGTGGTGGCACATGCCTTTAATCCCAGAACTTGGGAGGCAGAGGCAAGCAGATCTCTGTGAGTTCGAGGCTAGCCTGGTCTACACAGTGAGTTCCAGGACAGCCAGGACTGTTTCACAGAGAAACCATATCTCAAGAGAAAAAAAAGATCAGTGTCTCACCAAAGGTAAAATATAAAAAGTAATAAAAACAGCAGCTACGACCATACAGATAAATGAATATTCACGTAAGTGTATATACACTTACATTTCATACTAAATAGAAGATGTAGAGGTGGAAGTTATCTACTGACACCAGAGTATGAGCATTCTGCCTTGATGATAATAAACCAAGACCTGCTTATTTTAAAGACAGACTCTTGGGAACTGAATTCACGCAGAAACGGTTAGTACCTGGTCTGTTTCTTCGGCCCCTGCCCTTCTCCCGCTCCACTCGATGACAACCCACTGCCCTGGCCTTTGGAAGACTCTTTCCCTTGGCCGTCATTTTGTTTCTGAGGCTTATTCTGCTTTTCAGATTTATTTTCTTTTTCTTTCTTCTTCTTATCTTTGTCTTCAGACCCAGTAGCAGACACAGGCTTATACTCAATTCCTGTCAGTGACTTGTACTGTGCCTTCAGCTGAAGGAGTTCTTGTACAGCTGAATCTATTTGATCCTTCAGTGTAACAAAGGAGGACAGAGAAGACAACATGCAGTGAAAATTACTGTCCTGGCATACATTAACAAATACACACCCAGATTTACGAGGCTTACAACAATTAATTAAGGGCAATAGATATAGACACAAAATGCTAAAAAATACTAAGAATATAAAGAATATAAGAGGGACAAAACTAGCCTACAGTACTAGAAATAGGTGATCTACGCAGAGCACTGTCTTGTCCCTAGCTACACATGGCTATGTAAATTAATAGAAAGTAGGACCACACAAAGCAAACCCACACTGACCTTAGAGGCTTTTTCCGCTTTGAGTTTCCGGACTACATCTCCTTGACAAGCCACTCTGTCAAAGAGCACTTTAGCTTCCGGTGTCTCCAGACCAGCAGGCTCAGAACTGCTGACAGAACTTGAATGTGACTTCTGAGATGCTGGGGGCTGACCAGGGACATACTCCTTCCCAGTTTTTTCTTTATACTCAGCTTTTAGGGACAATAAGCATTCTACAGCTTCATTTACTTTAGCCTGAAAATAAAGAGGAAGAGAAGTATTTCACATCTACAAATATTTCAATGTCATTTTAAAGTCTTTAATGATTATCAAAGAATACTTAGCCATTTACATTCAGAGATCCAAGTATTCAAAGACCAAAAATATTTGAAAACAAAAAAAAAGTATCATAAAAAATTGGGCAAGGAAAGAAGAAACTGGACTAAAAATTTCTTTCTAAGACTCAGTTGAATAAAATATACTTTCTAAATTAAAAGATGCATGTGGCAAAACACTGCTCTATTCTGAAAATATACCAATGTTTCATTATTTCCTAAACAGGACAACTATTTACATCATATTAGGTACTGTAAGTAATCTCAAGAGGATTCTAAGCACACAAATACATAGAAGGAAATGAATTGACAATATGGAAATACCACACTACTTTATATAAGGGATTGTGCACCCTTTCATTTTGTTATCTGATCGAGTTCTGAAACCTGTCTCCACTGACCACTTCAAAGACTAAAAAGAAGTGACAAAGTATGTTGAAGTCTTAAGTTACATGAATACCTGCATATTTTAATATCTGATAATTCAACATAAACAGAAAGGATGACACCCTCAGCAAGGAGACACCTGATACTCTATCACAGAAGATAGCAGTACAGGGAAAGGACTCAAGCTGGATGCCTGACCTCAAAATGCACCACAAATCAACATCTGATTGAGAAACTTAGTGAAGAGAGAGTGCCTCATGGATACATCACATCACTGCATAGGGTAACAGAGTCAATGCAACAGGAGTGAGGGAGTACACCCAAGACAAGCTCACAGCCATGCAGGAGCAGCACTAGAGCAACCTCAAGGAACCTGCATCCAGGAGATAACAATTCACATCTTCTTGAGTTACTTTGTTTTTCTGCCTGTAGACTTTGCAGTCTATCATCCCAAGAACAACAAGGAGGGAGTAAATGCAAAAGGATAATCTAGGTGTGTTGGTAGATGTTCATAATTCCAGACTAGGGAAGCTGAGGCACAAGATCCTGAGTTCAAGGCCAGCCTGGGCTACACAGTGTAGCCTTGATTCAGGAAAAAGAGGGTTGGGGAGTGAACAAAGAAATTAGAGAAGGCTGTCTATATTCCCAACCTGACTCTTGTTGCTATTACTTTAGAATTAAGAGCTTTTTCCCAATAGACTTTCTTCTGAAGAAAAAGGTCACAGTTAAATGAAAAGTGAAAGAGAAAGGGAATGAGAATTCAGGGAGAGGGATAGAAGAAATCAGAGGGGAGGGCAGAATCAGCTAAAAGAACGAAAATGTGGAGAAAACAAGGGATACCCTTGGAAATATGTCTACAAAATACTTTTTGAAATAAGTTCCAATGACCTGACTTAGACCCAGGAGAGAACTGACTCCCACAGTTGTTTCTGATTTCCACATATGCCCTACATTCACACACACACACACACACACACACACACACACACACACACACACACAGACAGACACACGTTTCAACATTCACTTGAGTTTGAAGTCAAATGATAGTTACATTAGGAAAAATTCCTTGACAACATAAATTTGAAATATTATAGAAAATTAAGCTAAACAATCTATTACATTATTCAATACTCTATTCTACCAAGATTACATGTATAATACATACTTCCAAAATAAGAGCAAAACTCTACCAATCACTACACAAATTTCCCTGATGACTTAGAAAGTACCTAAGGTTCTTGAGGGAAATTAGAATTATTAACAAAGAAATGTATCATTTCAATGCATATTTACTCTATGCCAGATGCCATACTAAGTGTTTCATAAGGACTGTCTTGCAGCACATATCAGAAACTAAGTGCTTGACCCACAGTGACATGGGAAGAGGTAGACAGAAACCATATCCTGTGATCTTGACTACAGTCTCCACAGCATCACAAGTGCACGGAACAACGACCTGAGTGTGCGTGAGGGGCTTGCTAGCCAGACAGTCCAGCCAAAACAGTGAGCTCCAGCTTCAGTGGGACCCTGTCTCAAATAATGAGGTCGACACAGACAGAGGAGGCCTCAAGTCAACATCTGGCAAGCACACACCTTCACACACATGCACACCACACATGAACACACATACTTCCTATCACTTGAGTGTGTCTCTGGCACTACATAAGGTACAACTAAAGGATGAGAAAAGTAAGCTTTTAAATTGTTTTGGGGTTAAAAAGAGTTTGCTAAGTGAAACCGTATGATGTACTTACTTCTTGGAACAATATACAACACCCAGAGCTAACAGATGTTAAATTCTTAATGGACAAAGGCTGTTTTGAGCTTATGAAATATGGATTACACACATAAAATTTTACATAGTTATCAATATGGACTAATAATGATGTAAACAATCCACACAAAATTTCTTAGGTTTCAGACTGAATCTGAGGAATGCAAAACTAAACCTAAAATTGTAATTCAAGATTGGGAGGCGAAGAGAATGGAGAAAAATAGAAGTGCTCATCTGGTCTCATTTAGAATGCAAATACATGAAAAGCTATTTCTGCAGCAGCCACTAGATGGGAGCATTTCAACATGGAGAATGGAGGGAACATCAAAAAGAAAAATCTAGTTCCCTTAGCTATTTAAATGCTAAGAGAGCCGGGCGGTGGTGGCGCACGCCTTTAATCTCAGCACTCGGGAGGCAGAGCCAGGCGGATCTCTGTGAGTTCGAGGCCAGCCTGGACTACCAAGTGAGTCCCAGGAAAGGCGCAAAGCTACACAGAGAAACCCTGTCTCGAAAAACCAAAAAAAAAAAAAAAAAAAAAAAAGATATTAAATGCTAAGAGAACTTTTTAAAATAGCCAGGACGCGTCAAAGTTTCTCTCTAAAAAAGTTCACCTTTTCTCCTTAGCACATGCAATATTTATACACAACAAACAGTAATAAACAACTCTCCAGGGCAGTTTGCACTTGGAGGGTAGGAGGAAATGGGAATCAGAACCAGTGATGTTTCCAGCTGAAGGGAATGCTGAAGCTTGTGGTCCATGTTTAGAAGATATTGAGACTAACAAAAGATCACAGGATTTTAAAAAACAGTATCTTCTAATTAGAAATCTGTGCTGAGTTGGACTACCAAAGCCTGTAAGAAATAGCTCCAGAGCAGTCATGACTTCACCAGCTGGTACCAGCTGGAACAGCAGTGCACAGAGCCCAGAATTAGTTTGTAAATACTATTAGCAATGTAAGTCTTCAATACCCTCTGCTCTAGGGTAGGGATCAGGCTCTGTGAGTCTAAATTTCAAATACCCAACTCCACATCTACAGCATACAACAGACACAGACAACACAGACAACACAGTATGGCAGGTGGTGTTCCAACACTTCATAGTTTGCTAAACTGGGCTGTAGAATCTAAAGTTTAGTGCTTCACAAAGCCTTTGCCATGTTATAGCTGCTGTATTAAAAAAGTCATTCAGACACTAAATACATAAGGAGTAAGTGTAATTTTTCTCAATTTTAAAAAGAGCCATCTGTGCTCATACTGGACCTGGAAGGATCAGGCATAGCCTCAACATGCAGAATGATGGAGTGTGTGGACTTGTACCTGCCTCTGAAACTGCCCTTCAGTTCATGTTCATCCATCCACTGGACCCATACCCCACCTATCCCACACTTCCTTTCCATCCATCCTTCCCCTCTCTGTTCCCCAAACTATGTCTTCTTCCCTCGGCTCTTCTTGCAACCACATCACTGGTGCCAAGGATCACACATTCACTCAGGCTGATAAGGTCTCACACCCAATTTTAATGGCCAGTTTAAAAACCTATACTATTTTCAGGGCTATTCGAACGATGGGTGAGTCAACGTGATTCTACTCTGTGATTGGCTAAGGCTGCTGATGGTATGTCTCATAGGACTTTTGACCAGAAGAAATCAGGAATACTTGCCATATGAACAAACAAAAACAAAAAAAACCCCAAGCCAGGCATGGTGGCTTTTTTTCAATACCTGGTCCAGCAGCACCAACACCACCTGAACAACTATTTGGACATTTATTATGAGGGTTACTCTTCATTGCCAACTAACTGGACTTAGAATCACCTAGGAGACACACCTTTGGATGTGTCTATACGGTGTTTGCAGAGGATTAACTGAAGGAAGTCTGCTGAGATGGGACGCACCATTCACAGTTAGGGGCCCAGAATAAATTAAGAGAAGGAAGAGGGAAAGCCAGATCAGTGCCTGCATTCTCCTTTCTGTGTGTCCTAGTCCACCAAGTCCACCTGTCCCCACTTCTGTGAGACACTCTTGCCTCCATGCCTTACCCATGGTGAACTACAGTACCTGAACTGTGAGTGACAATATAAACCTTCCCCCTTATACTGCCTGTTGGGTTATTTGGTAAGAGATGAGAAATGTAACTAATAACACAAAAGACAGAGGGTATCTCTCTGCACACCCTGGTCTTCCTGAAGCTTAAAGGAAGAGAGGCCACATGATCCTTGTGTTTCAACAAGACTTCTAAAGCTTCTAATGCATGTAGGGCTAAGAACCGGAGTTCCACAGTCAAAATGCCCCTTTGTGAACTCTGCCATCTGTAAAAGGCTTCTATTACCTCAGAAATGTATGTGTGTGCTATGCTGGGGATCAATCCAAGCTTCACATCTACTAAACACAGACTCTCAACTGAGTGATACCTCTAGATGTGGTAGCCTATACCTTTAATCCCAGCACCCTGGAAGCAGAGGCAGGCAGTCTGTGAGTTCAAGACCAGCCTGATCTATATAATAAGTTCTAGGACAGCCAGGGCTATATAGAGACCTTGGGGTTTTTTTTTTTTGTTGTTTGTTTGTTTTTTAAAAAGAGCCTACAAGGAATATTTTAAATATCCTTTATGAATTAATTGTCTTCTCCTTCCCCATCACTCTTGACTACAAATACACTCATGTCACAAAGTTACAGTGAGTCTGTCTTGTTTCCAACGCCCCTCACCTCCAAGAACTGAGGGATTGTTTTCTTTAACATTTAAATTTCTTTTTCCTTTTAAAGATTTTCCTCTTAATTATGTGTATGTATGTAACTGTGTATAGGTATGTGCACATGAGAGCAGGTGCACACTGAGATCAGAGAGGAAGTTGTCAATAGCCTGACGTGGGCACCGGAAGCCAGATTTGGATCATCTGTAAAAGCAGTGTGCAACTTTAACCAGAGTCACCTCTCCAGTCTCAACTGTGAGTTTATTTTCTGTCTTGGCACACAGCAGGCAATAACTGTTCATTTACAGGGAGCCTACACATTGTTTCACGGGGAGAGGGGGCTGTGTTCAAACAGAATTCACAGGCTTGCTTACAATGTACTCTTGACTCCAACATACCGACCTTGGGAGCCTTTTCAGCTTTCAGCTTGCGCACCACTTCCCCTTGGGCAGCAACTTTATCGTAGAGGGATGCATTTTCCACAGTGCTAGATGGCGGCGTAGCAGAAGCACTCTGTGCTGCTGCAGTGGAGGGGTTCCCAGGTTTATACTCCTGCCCAGTTTTCTGTTTATATTCAGCTTTTAAAGCCAAAAGCTGTTTCACAGCTGCATCTATATCTTCCTTTGCTGCTTTCTTGGCTTTCAACTCACGAACCACCTCTCCCTGAACCGCCACTCTGTTGTAAAGGAGGGAGGAATCCTCAGATGCAGCACAAGTATTACTCACAGAAGGCACTGGTCTTTCTTTAGAAGCAGAGCTTGTCTATGGATGCAGAAAACCAAGAGTAAAGTATTAATCCATGTCAAACAGTCTCACAAGCTTATATCAAAATTACTATTTCATCATATTTTGTAAAAACTTTTATTTCAATTCTTTCAAAAGCTCAGATGAATCAGTTCACATCTAAAAACCTTTCCCCACAGAAATGGCAGCAGCAGACAAAGGAGAGGTAAACAGACAGTCACTGCAGCATTCTCATCATAGGAAAACCCGAGGGAGGTAAGAGGACTCCATAGGAACCTGCCTCTTTCTCTTTAGAAGACCAAAAGTATAATGCATTCATTCAGGTCAAGAATAAATCACTGCTGGGCTAGAAGATCTATTCTGATTTAAACTGGATACTAATTGCTATTTATTTATTGGTCGTGCTGGTCTAAGAACTAAATGTTAGAGTCTCTGGGTAGGTATTATTTGGTACTTTCTTGTACCACACAGCACCTGGTGGAGTAAACAGATTTACTGTCTAGTGTTAAATATTTATTCAGTGTCTCGAAAAACCAAAAAAAAAAAAAAAAAAAAAAAAAATTTATTCAGGTCAGGCAGTGGTGGTGCACACCTTTAATGCCAGCACTCAGGAGGCAGAGTCAGGTGGATTTCTGTGAGTTCAAGGCCAGCCTGGTTTACAGAGCTAGTTCCAAAACAGCCAGAGCCACAAAAAGAAACCCTGTCTTAAATAAACAAATGAATAAAAATAAATCACCATTACCATACATACCAGAAATGTAACATAAAATAACTATGTATGTTGATATAAAGGTTAAGTATTTTTAACACATTTAGACGATGTGAAATAGATGAGAAAAAGAAATTAATCTGTAAAAAAGTCATTCAGCATTATCATTAACATTTTTTAAAAGTTGAGATGTGTCATTTATTTATTAGCAAAGAATTCATTGAGATACTCTGAGAGAATCAGATGTGGTAGCATACACTTAATGTAATCCTAGAACTTGAGAGCTGAAGCAAGAAACAACACACACACACACACACACACACACACACACACACACATGCATCAATAAGTCCTAGATCAGACTTCAATTTTGACAGTAACAGTCTCTTACTGGAGGCAAATACCTTCAAGGATCATCAAAAGGAAACCATTAAGACTACAGAAATCTCTCACTACAATACTGAGTACAAATAAATATCAGTCAACTGCATTTGAATGGTCAACTGCACTTCAACTTTTTTTTAGGGTTTGTGGTTTCAAAGCATATCCATACATTCTTTGAAATTCCTCCCACCTAGAAGTGCGTATCTGCTGCCCTGAATATGGGCAGGCTTAGAACTATCTTCCCAATAGTACACAGCAGACTTGACTCTGTGAGACCTTCCAGGCTACAACCATAAAGGCAATGCTGCTTCTCCTTTCCCTACTGAACACACACTTCTGATATTTGTTGTTTTGCTTCTTTTCTTCCAGACCCTCACTTCTGGAGGTCTGAGCTGTTACCCTAAGTAGCCTCCCTACCATGACACTACCATGATGGAGGCCATATCCGCCACAGAGCCACCATCATCTGGTACCCAGGTGAAGGTATTACTCTGGATGTTCAACTTAGTTTAGCCTTTGATGGTCACAGCTATGATCTAAACGACATCAAGCAAGATATTCAGTGGTTTGTATTAAGCCTATACTCTTTAATATCAGTCTCATTACTTCCACTATGACAGACACTCAAAAGCACTTACTATAACATTGGTATCTTTCAGAGAGAATAAGAGGATGGGTGGCACACGAGACCAGTGAGCTCTCAGAGTTTCTGCAGCCCCTCAAAGAGGGCCTAGAAGGACACAGCTATTTCATTATAATGGTATACTAAGGTGTAATCAGCCTTTTGTGATCTCATTCTCTTGATGAGTGTTCAGTTCAAGTTTTCAGAGGTGCTTAAGTAAGACATTAAAGAGATCTGCAAGCTGGGTATGGTGGCACAGGCCTTTAATTCCAGCAGGTGAATCACACTGAGGTCAAGGCCAGCCTGATTTACATAGCAAGTTCTAGGCCAACTAGGACTGCATGGTGAGAACCTATCTCAAAATAAAACAAACAACTGCATTCCTCCAAACAACAACAACAACAACAAGGATTTACAAACTTCAGTATGACATCTTTCTTTGAACAGCAAGCTTTGTCCTGGAATACAGTTACTTTTCATAAATGGTATTTTTGAAACCTGGCATAATGACATATATCCCTGTAATCCCAGCACTCAGGAAGCTGAGGTAGGATTATAAATTCAAGACAAGCATGAGCTACTTAGCCAGCTAGTTTAAGGCCAGCCTGGAATATACTGTGAGATTCTGGCCCCCACACATGCCCCCAAAAACCAAAAGTTATTTATGTTAATATGCAACTGGGTTTTGTTATTTTAAGTGAATTAGCAGTTTTTAAAACCTTCCCAGTTCACCAACCTGGCATAGTCACTTACTCTTATAAACACTGCATTAGGAAGAAGAGGTAGAGGATGGCTAGTTTAAACCAACCTGGGCAACATGGCCAGATCCTGTCTCAAAGAAACTTAAATAAACAAATACTTTGAAATTTTAGTTTGGTAACTACTGACAAATACAAAACTATGGGGGCTGGAGAGATGACTCAGTGGTCAAAACCACCGATTGCTCCTACAGAGGACTCGGGTTCAGTTCCCAGCACCAACATGGCCACTAACAACCATCTGTAAGTTCCAGGGAATGATACCCTTTTCCGGTATCTGTGAGTACCAGACACACAGGTGATTTGGACATACATACAGGCAAAACAACCATACAAAAAAACTTAAATTAAAAAAAAAAAAAAGCTACATAAACAAATCATTTCAAGTATCTAAGGGGTCCTGGGCTTGAGATATATAGCTATGGTGATATTTTATTTGTACTGAAATGTGATTTTATTTGTATGTTAATAAATAAAGTTGCCTGGGGGTCAGAGCTAATAGCAAGCCATAGCTGAAGCTGGGCGGTGGTGGTACACGCCTTTAATCCCAGCACTTGGGAGGCAGAGCTAGGCAGATAGATCTCTGTGTGTTCAAGGATACAGCCAGCATGGAGACACATGCCTTTCATCTCAATACCAACCATAGAAGATCTGGAGGTCTGTATAGACAGGCAGAGATGAGGAGGTTATGTGGTTGGGTTTACAACCAATGAGAAGGCAGAACAGAAAGTCTGTAAGAAGACAGACACACAGGAAGTAGTTCTCTTGCTGAGGAGGACAGCAGCGGCAGTGAAGGGTAAGGTTTTAGCTCTTAGCTATCGCTCTGACCTCTTGGGCTTTCATCTTTGCATTGGCTCTGTGTTTCTTCTTTAATAAGACGATTACTTCTACACATAGCTCAGTGGCTGATCACTTACCTAGCATGATGAGGCTACAGAGAAAGAGGAAGGGGCGGGAAAGGAGGAAGCCCAAAGTTTGAAATTGCACAAAAACAGTTATAAGGATGCTGCCACTTAAACTGTTGTTTCTCTCTTTTGCCTTCTGGGTAAACTCAGAGGTTTTAGTCTGTTCAAATTAGCATAAAGTGTAAGACATACATGCTCACTGTAAATAGTGCCAGGCTTTCCTCTCCTAATGAACTATGTCTTCTGTCTTTCCTGGGTTATTTATTTACCCAGTCAACCAAAATAAATCTAGAAGTTACTGGTTTTTCCTAATTCCATACTCTGAATCCACCTCCTACTTCCTACCCACCCCCCATCCTTCCCTAGCTCTTGCTGGATAAAGCCTGATCACACACCACCAATATAACCTTATACCATCACACTATTATCTTCAATGGACCCACCCATTTGCTAAGATCCATGGATCCCACCTGTATAGGATTATCCAAAGGTGTCAGCAAGTTCCTAGCAGCTCTATGGGATATTTTAAGTATCTAAGAGAAACCGAACAATATGCCTGACAAAACACTGTGTTACTAGCTCACAGCGGTTCAGTTTTAACACAAATGTGTTACATTCCTTTTGATGAAACATCTCAGAAAACGCTCCCTTTGCACAGCTGCTGTGTTTAAAAAGCAAATATCACAAAAACCAACATGGACGGGAAGTAAGCACAGTGTGTGTAATCAGAATCAAAGGTTTAAGAAAAAATAAAAGTACTATTGTTTTTTTCAATTAATATACCATTTTAAGAATAAATAATCAATATTTAAAATCTTTTCTTCAATTTATTTGTATAATTTTTTCAAACAACACTAACTAATTAAGACATAAATATTTTACTGGCTTTTTGAGCTTAACTATGTAGAGACTTTTGAGAACTCATGGCTGAGGGTGACATTCAAAATCCTGAGAGATTAAAGAACTATGAAAAGGGACATCTGACAAGCCTGGCCTATAGAAGACCCCCACCCTACTGCTCTGTTACCATCTCCAAATCCACTCTGCATGAAGAGAACAAGACATGCATCTCAATCTACAAAGCCTTTCTTAAACTAGACAGCTAGGCGGGTTTCCTACCTCACTCCCAGAGATTATTAAGCAGAAAATATTCACATTCACCATCTAAAAGGCAAAGGAGCTTTTCCTACCATCCACACCACAGAAACTTCCTTTTCCTTTTCTCTTTTCAGAACCTTAATGGCAGGAGGGAGCTCTCTCTACAGGGTAGTGTGTGATGGAAAAGTACAAATAACAAGAATCCTGTTAAAAAATAAAATAGAGGCTGGAGAGATGGCTCAGAGGTTAAGAGCCCTGGCTGCTCTTCCAGAAGTCCTGAGTTCAATTCCCAGCACCCACATGTTTGGTGGCTCACAACCATCTGTAATGAGATCCGGTGCCCTCTTCTGGCGTGCAGACAGAACAATGTGTAAATTTAAAAAAATAAATAAATAATAATAATAATAAAATAGAATAAAAGAAGAAAGAGAGGGTGGGAAAAAAGATCTACTGCAGGGGGTGAGGGAGTCCCCCAGAAATGTTCTGTCAGTCTAGGCTGTCTTAGTTTTTTAGTATAGTAAAATTACATTTTTAAAAAATTGTGTTCTTGCTGGGTGGTGGTGGCGTGTAGCATGAATCTTAAAAGTTCTTATTAATAAAATCAAACCTGAGCCAGGTATTGGGATGAACTGGAAGATCAGAGAACCAGAATAAGCCACAGCTACCTCCCCTTGCCGGATCCTCAGCTGGTCTTGTTTCCTCAGACTGGAGGCCTCTGAGTCCTCATCCAGAATGGGTCTCAGCTGAACTGCTGCTAGAAGCCTGAAAGCTTAACCAGCCAAATGCTTAACCAGGCTAAATGCTTCTAGTTCCTGGTCCTCATGCCTTATATATCTTTCTGCCTTCTACCATCACTCCCTGGGATTAAAGACTCGCTTTCTGGGATTAAAGGCGTGAGTCACCATGCTTGGCTGTATCCTTGAACACATGGATTTCTGCCTAGCTCTGCCTCCCAAGTGCTGGAATTAAAGGTGTGTGCTACCACTGCCTATCCTTTATGTTTAATATTGTGGCTGTTCTGTCTCTGACCCCAGATAAGTTTATTAGGATGCACAATATTTTGGGGAACACAATACCACCACAGTGGCGCACACTTTTACTCCCACCACTTGGGAGGCAGAGGCAGATGGATCTCTGTGAGTTTGAGGCCACACTGATTTACAGAGAGAGTTCCAGGACAGCCAGGGTTACACAAAGAAACCCTGTTTCAAAAAACAAAAACAAAACAAAACAAAACAAAAATCTTTCCAGAAAAGATAACAGAAACAAATAGCAAAGCACAGAGCAGCACTTGGTGTCCTCTTCAATCCCAGAATCTCAAAGGCAAGAAAAACCACCACCTCTTAAAAAGACATTTCTAAGCCTTGGCATATAAAATTTACAGGTTTCAGAGCCCTCTGTAGGAGTCAGCATTTACCTCCTTTCTTGAGGTTTCTACTTTGGTCTTTTCCTTTGATCCTGATGTTGGCATTTCCTTTGTGTGACCATCAGGTATATATATCAAGATACATGGGGCTTCTTTGCAACTATATGGGCTAAAAAGAAAACAGCCAAAAGTTTATTTGAACAAAATTATCTAAACAGCAATTAGAACTGAATTACTAGATAAATTCAATGATACATAGTTAATGCTTTTCAAATTATAGTGCATTCTTGTGGCAATGCCACTTACCTAAGAGTGGGCCTGATTTTTTTTGGTCTCTCCTGTACTAATGTAACAGAGGTCTAGTCTAAAGAGAGCAGCCTGAGCTGAGAATCTAACCTAAGCAGTCCTGAACAAACTTCTCTTCTACAGTGAACAACACAAAGCCACATCAGCTATCATCATCCTACACACACTGCTTCCAGTATTTCTGTGGGGAGAGAAGGGCACTGTTTTCAAGATCTCGCTGCTTCCAGCACAAGATCTTTACCTGCTCACATCTCATGGGAACTGCAAGATGTTTCACTTTAGAACTGAATAACTTACTAATGTCCAGTGTGCGTTGCTTACTAATTACTCAAGTCTGAAATATTAAGTATAGAAGATCAAATTAAACTGAGCAGGAATTGATCAGACACAGCGTTTAAATCAAGTTCAACTTTTAAATTAGTCACTGTGAGAACTTCAGAGATTCTGTTTGGAAGTTACATTTATTTACCTAAAAGACAGCTGGGGTAGAACGCTTGCCTGTGAGACTGTAGGCTCAATCCTCATCACCACCCAACCAACTACAAACAAGGCCACAGTATTTACCTAACTGGTTCATACGGCTGGTCACATATGAAGAATCCTCTTCTCTGCAGTTGTATGATATCTCCTTTTTTCAAATCCTTAAGGCAGGGGTCCCCTAGCATTAGTTCTTCATGCTATGAAAATGATACAGAATCGAATTTACGTATTCAAAGCAGAGCACTAACATAACTGTAAACTGTAAGGAGTGTTCCAACACTGCACTATGCTTGCTTAAAACAGAACTGGTTCATTCGGTAAAGCCTTTGCTTTGAGTAGGACCCCATGACACGTATGAAAATGCTAGTGTGAGAATGCACACTTAATTCCAGTGCTGAGTATTTTGATTGGTTGGCTTTGTTTTGCGACCTCTCACCATGAAGCCAAATCTAACCTGGAGCTAGCAATCTTCCTTCCTCGGCCCCAGGAATGCTAGGATTACAGGCAAGAACATTCTTCACATTTTTAAAACCTAACACTGATGAACCGAATAGCTCTAGGAAACTTTGTTCATAATTTGACTGGCAGTCCTGTGAAAATAAGCTCCCACCATACCTATGAAATGCAGTGGGAAGGTACAGCAACACTCAAAGGCTCTGTAAGCAGGATCCACAGGTTTTAATCCACCTCTCCTCTTTACTGCATCTTCGAGCAAGTTACTTAACTTCATTTACAAAATAGAACATTACTCTTTATATCTTTTCTGTTTGTTTGTTTCCACTGATTTTGTTTCAGTGTGGAAGCTGAAACCAGGGCCTTGTACATGCTAGGCTAAAGCTCTGTCACTGAGCTATATATTTGCTTTTTGGGACAATATGATTCTGTAGCCCAGGCTTGCCACAAACTCATGATCTTCCTGCCTCAATCCCCAAATGCTGGGATTACTGGCATGAGCCATCAGGCCCAAGTACATATTTATATTGAAATAAAATTTCTATAAGCCCTTTCTATTTTAGCTAAGCAACTAAAACATTTAAAATCGCTTTCCAAATGCTGAGTTGGTGTAAGAAAGGATGAGATTGGGTTTCTTCAGGTACCTTGCTGTCCTTGTTGACGTACTGCTTAAAGTCCTCGTCCTTCCCCAGCACTGGCTTTGTGATCAAGTGCTCGTAAGTGACACAGACTGCTGGAATAGGGAGAGCGTGGGAGGTCTCAGCAAGCCAAGTGATCTTGGTTGTTTTCTTGTAGTCTTTGTTTTCTAAATTCAATTTTGCATCCAGAGATACAATTTTTCCATCTGCATTTCTAGATAAAAAGATCAAAAAGCATTCAAAAGAATGAAAGTAAACTGCTAGAAATGCATTATTCTGTAGTAAGGTGAAAGAAGAATTCTCTTGGAAAATTTCAAATCAAACATCTATCATAATTTTTTAGTATGTCTGACAGACATTAGTTATATATGAATGGAGCAAACTGCTGTCAGTTACTACTAATTTGCTGGAGCAAGGTCTGTACACATCTGCTGAAAAACACAAACACACTTAGGAATTTAAAGTCACCTGACTACTAAGCACTATAAACCTGCAATGCTAAGTTAACAATTACAGGCACACATAGGACAATGACCACATAATTAAGATTTCAGAACTTACGTAACTCTTAAACAGCACATAATATTTACTAGAAAGTAAAATTCACCATTAACATCGGCCAATCTATTTTAAATGTTTAGCTAAAGATAAACTATATAAAGATTACATATATATAAATCCTATCCAAAGGATCCTTTATCAATTACTGAATGAAATGCCATTAAAAAGCTCTGAAACAGCTGGGTGGTGGTGGCACACACCTTTAATCCCAGCAC
Source organism: Peromyscus eremicus (assembly GCF_949786415.1). NCBI lineage: Eukaryota > Metazoa > Chordata > Mammalia > Rodentia > Cricetidae > Peromyscus > Peromyscus eremicus. Next base: position 10,193,700 of record NC_081431.1, read on the forward strand.
TTGGGAGGCAGAGGCAGGTGGATCTCTATGAGTTTGAGGCCAGCCTGGTCTACAGAGTGAGTTCCAGGACATTCAGGACTGTTACACAGAGAAACCCTGTCTCAAAAAACCAAAAAACCAAAAAAAAAAAAAAAAGAAAAAAAAAAAGGGCTTTGAAACAAACTATTTGTTTTATATCTAAACTGGTTCCTAGCACACACAGCAGCTAGGAATCATATAACTCTAGTTAGGGATCATCTGATGCCCTCTCCTGACTTCTGATGGCACGAAGCACCACACAGTACACATACATTCACGCAAAACAAAATACTCATACACAAAAAATAAAAATGCATAAATCTAAAAACTAATGCCTCCATCTGGGCAAATTTACTAGTCAGCAGCACCTATGTCAAGGACACTAGTCAGGGTCTGAATTAGATAATGTTTAATACATAAAGAAAAATGAAAGAATTTTTCCCCACATAGTTGAAAAATAAACAAAAAACTCTTACTTGTGTATTTTAGTAATGTTGATGTTGCCCCAGTTTATAAATGTGACCATCTCACCCTCTGAGAAAGTCTCTGCATCGGCTCCTTCTATGAAAACCTTGGGACTATACCACACAGGCTTCAAACCAACATCAGGATTCTGAATGATCATAAGAAAAGCAGGATATGAGTTTAGCCACAAACTACTGAGTGCAGAATGCAAATCTTCCATTCCCCACTGTATTCTTTACCAAACAGAGTTTCTTCATGATACAGTTAAAAGCTTGTTTTGTTAAACAGGAAGGGCAAGTGTTACCCGAGTTCCCAGTTCTGTTCTTGGAATTTACACAGTGCACACTCATCACACAGGCACACACAGTGCCCTCAAAGCAGAAAACCCACACTCTGAAGCCCATCTGACACAGGACCAGTCACTGTAATAGAGTTACACCAGGTAGCCCATCCGAAATGCTTCTAGTCTAAAGGAACCCTGATTTCAGGGCTAAACGCACAGTAGTTACCCCACAACTAGAACCATCTTGCAATCCTCAGTCTCACTGCTTTTGGATCAAAGGAGAAAATAGTCATCCTCACAGAACACTATCAGACAGCAGATGCCAACTTAGCAGAAAAGTGTAAAGCTTTGTGTTTTAGAAGACAAATTTTGAGAAAGTACCATGTATGTGTAGGCAGGCAAAATGTTCTGCTTTACACTGTGGATCACACGAAGAGAGAGATGAAGACTTTAAAAGGAATACCTCTCTCATTTGAGGCTCCTAGCTCCACATTTTCAGACATGAGAGCATAACCTGCAGCAACTGCAGAAACCAGGAAAAGCAAAACGGGGCATTTCAGGGGGACGGGAATAAGGGAGGGTAAGAGCAGGGTATAAGTTACCTGAAAGTGGAAATGGGAAAACTGGGGGGAGGGCTCTAATTGTGAAAAGGGACAGAAAGAGGGAGTAATGATTTCTGAAAAGGTCCTAAGGAATCATACTATATAACTATCTACCTAACAAAAAAAACCTAACAGCAAGCACTAGGAGCCTTCTTTTGAGTTGTTGGTCAGAGTTGTCCAGGAGACTCCGGCATTATTGGTTATTGACTATTGCCTTTGACTGCTGAGCCCCCAGAGGTAAATTCCTATTGCTGTATATACCATACACTTCAGACTTGAGGCCCAGTTAGAATGCAAGCTTCCAAAGAAGAGAAGCAATCAACAGGCCTACCCAGGTATGATGCCTATGAACCACAATAACAACCAGTATGGCACCATAGACCCGAGGGTGTATTAGTGGCACACATACCTTGGCAGTAACCAACAGCTCTCTAATAGGATGTAAGGTTCACCTAACAAATCATTCTGGTCCTGGAACCCTACCGACTACATGGTGATAGTGAAGTCATACATCTTGGAGAAAGAACCTACAACTGATACTTTACTAACCCAGCCTAATCCCGAAGTACACTCTAAATGTTTATCCTGTACCCACGGGTAAGTTAGTTCTCACTCATTCAAGGAAACACCAAGAAAAGCCACAGCCTTGCAGTCTCACCAATACTACTGTCTAAACATGAGCTGAAAAGAATGTCACCCACAGACATGCTAATGTGGAAGAAGGAAAGACGAGGAGGCCTCAACCACAAAGAACTACAGGCAAGTAAGGAATGCTGAGCGTGGGAGAAATAGCTTCCCCAGGAAAGAGCTGACACAGACAGACAGACACAGACACAGACACAGACACACACACAGACACAGACACACACACACACACAGAGCAACAATTAATGAAAAAGAGCCCATGAATTTGAAAGAGCAAGGAGGGGTTTATGGGAGGGTTTGAAGAGAGGAAAGGAAAGGGAAAATGATGTAATCTCAAAAAATAAAATAATAAAAAAATTGCAAATATAAGTAGTCCCTAATCCCTCTTGGAGAGGAAAAAAAAGGAGCATGATGCATGTTTGTTTTAATTTAGTCTTGTCCTAATCTCATTTTCATTCAGTTTGAAAAGTAACAATTTATAATAATAAAGTTTACTTTAGTTCATGATGATGAAGAAAAAAATGTCTTCTTCATTAAGTTTCAGGACTTTAAAAATAGTATGTATTTACTTCATTATTGCACTTACTTACTGATTGACAACCATGCATGTGTGTGCGCATGTTAGGGGTCTAATGAGTGAAAGACAAAGGTGTAATGTTGACAGAAGAGGTACCATAGCTTCCACACACAGGTAAGAATGTGAACTGGAACACCTCACCTTCAGAATGACTCTAAGAAGGAAGCGGAAAGGCCTCCTCACACATTAATAAGCTGTCTCTACATAACAGAAAGTAAGTGCTGACTGAATGTAACAGTTCTGTCATGTGCTGGGCATTACTAGGAAAATCAACTACTTCAGCAAGAAACCCACACAAAGATCTGTTCCAACTGGTATCAAATCTTGACAAATGACATGAAACAGAAAATATCCCCAAACCAGAAGAAAACACCGTGGCCACAATGCAGGGCGACCTTGGGGTGTCTGGCTACTTCCTTCATCTCCTCCTGCGCGTCTGGGACATTCACTGGGATCACTTCCTTCTTCAGCAATGCAACATACCGGGGAGCCACCGGGTCAATAACCTGCAACAAACATCCTCATGTGCATACTGAAATACATAGCAACACGTCATAAATAAAAAGAGTAACAGCACAGGAATACTAACTGGTTTATTTGTTACTGCATTTACTAATTTTTTATCTGTTAATTCTTTCATATTTAATTTGTTACTTCTTTACTATTTAACTGTCACTCAAGATAAGTTTAAAATGAAAAATAAAAAACTAATTACAAACTAATAGACACAGATTTTCTTCCCAAAATAACTACTGGCAGGTAAAAAGAAACTAAAAGAAACAAGTCAGAAATAATTTGAAAATAATCTTTAAATCTAGCAGTATTAGAAATGAGGAGAATCCTGTGAGGGTTTATAAATTAAGATCTAAAGGTAATTTGATATTCAGTCTTGCATTGCTGGAGAGACATCCATTTGAAGAGTAGAGACATTAAGAGTTTCAAGTATCACTTCTATAATCAGCTAAGCATGATAGCACCATCCATAGCAGAATAGCATTAGGTCACTATAATAAGGCAACCCTGTAGTTTACAAGAACAAACAAGGTGGTCCTTTTGAGCTACAAGCCACACACAAGGTGGATCTCTACACTGGAGTAAGAAATCTGAAAAACACATCTGGTCTCAAGTGTTTTGGAAAAGGGACACTCAATGTGTATACACACAAAGAAACCACTACATTCCCAAATCTAACACATACTTGGCATGGACAGGCATCCAGTAGGTATCTGCAGATTAGCTGAAAGAACAACCTATTCTAGCTCCAAAATAGTAGTAGCCTCCTCTTCTGGAGCCGGTGAAAAACATCCACTAGTCAGCACAATAGAAGTGGTTAGATACTAAATACCTGGGAGAAAATGAGCACAAGGCAGATGCAGGCCTGGGCTTGTGTCTCATACTGGAGGTCCTTGTATGGGGAGGCTGGTAATGAGAAGACCCTTCCTCTAATAAAGAAATGCATGGATGGATGGATGGATGGATGGATGGATGGATGACAAATGCAGTCAGATAAATTCAAGCTTCCAAAATATCTTTAAACAAGCAGCACAACTTTGAGAAGCTTAATTCCATTCACTGCAGCTAACTTCCTCACCTGCAAAACTGTCAAAAGTGGGCATGGTGGCATACGCTTTTAATTCCAGCATTCAGGAGGCAAGAAGATCTCTATGAGTTCAAGGCCAGCCTGGTCAACACAGTGAGTTCCAGGACAGCCCGGGCTATGTAGGGACTGTCTCAAAAAACCAAAAAAAAAAAAAAAAAAGGAAAAGAAAAGAAGGGGGGTAGGTTCCATAGCTGGCTAATAACCTAGGGCACTGTCTGCACAGACTCTTAGGCTGCCCTAGAGAAGTATGATTCAAATGGTCCAGGCAAAGTCTGGAAATGTGTTTTTTAAAATCATTCTACAAAATTGATCAAGCAAGTGTGGAGAACCATGAATTATTTAAAAAATTGGAGTTCATAGCCAGAAATGGTAGAACATAACTGTTCATTTTAACTATTTTAGAAACTGAGGCAGGAATATCACTTCAACCCAGGAGCTGAGACCAGCCTGGGCAACCTAAAGAGGCTTCATCTTAAGAAGGAAGGAAGGGGGCTGGAGAGATGGCTCAGAGGTTAAGAGCACTGACTGCTCTTCCAGAGGTCCTGAGTTCAATACTCAGCAACCACATGATGGCTCACAACCATCTATAATGGGATCTGGTGCTCTTTCCTGGCATGCAGGCAGAACACTGTGTACATAATAAATAAATAAATCTTAAAAAAAAAAAAAAAAAAAAAAAAGAAGGAAGGAAGGAAGGAAATTTAAGTCCTCTTTGGCTCTAAAATTATATAATTCTTAAGACTCTGGACCAGTGGTTTTCAAAAGACTCCAAAGAATCTACGAATTTCCAAAAGAGGCCCGAAAAAGCCCCAGAAGGGTATTACAAGGTGAATCGGAAACGTCCCCAGGTTTATGCTTCAGCACTTGCTCAGTGGCACTGCTGGGATGGCTGTAGGAGACTTGAGAGAGGCCTGGCTCCACGACACCGGCCCTTAGAGGTTACAGCCACAACCTCCCAAGAGGATCACCACCTAGGATGTCCAAACACGTGAGCCTGTGGAGGATGTCACACAAACAAACACAGCAGGAACAGAGGAAGGAAAGAGTGGATGGATGATGGTGGTGTAGTCCTTCCTAGACTTCCCATGTCAGCTCTAGAGCCCTGACAGCCAGGACCTTCACATTCAAGGGGTGACAAAAGGAACTCCTCTGGGAAAACTGCTGGCTACATGGGGGAGAGATGGCTCAAGGCTTAAGAGCACTAGCTACTTACTCTTCTGGAAAACCTGAGTTCTATCTCCAGCACCCTCAGGGCAGCTCACAATTGGCTGCAAATTCAGACCCAGAGGATCTGGTGCACAGACATACATGTGAACCAAATATCCACACCCATGAAACAAAATAAAAATGAAAAAATGAAAACCTTTCAATAATTTTTTTAAAGTGACTACATGGAGTTCTTCTCACCGGCCCAGCCAGCTCATCCTACAGGAAAAACTTCTCGTCATTCCTGTGCACTCCATATTAAACAGATAACCCAGACGACATGACACTACTAATGCCAAAACCATGCAACATGCACTGAAAGCTATTTGAAGGTCTCTGAAATATGACAGTAAAAATGAGAAATTCAACAGGAAAGGAACTTAAATAGATCTATCAAAAAGTAGAGCCAAAAATCAAGAGAGAAAATAAATCTGGAGGCCCAATGTCTGCACATGTCCAGAGAGAAGAAAGGCTGGGTCGAAGAATATGTGCAGTGCACGTAGTCATGGGAGAGAGGAGAGGGAGTACAGGAGAGAGAGGGAAGCAAAAAAGGAAAAGGATTTACAGTTGCCTGCAACTGCAACACTTGTGAGGCAGACAGAGGCAGGAGAATCACTCTAAGTTTGAGGCCAGGCAGGACTACACATTAGGACTGTCTCAAAAAACAAAGGGGAGTGTGTGTTAGGAAACCTCAGAACTGAAAGAATGAGTGAGATTTTAGGCTAGAACTCAATGGATATGATGAAAACAGACCCATACACCAAGGTATACTAAAATTTCCAAGTAAAAGAACAGGTCAGCCAGGCATGGTAGCCCACAGACTGAGGCAGAAAGATCCTGGGGTGCAGAGTAAGCTCTTGTCCAGAAATAAAGCCATCACACATACCAGGTTATAAGCCTGGCACAGAGGTAAGCACCCATAGACCCTGTTTGTTCCTCAGGAGCTGAAGTGGGATGGTTACTTTGTGTCTGCAAGTTCAAGACTGGTCCATGCAGCACACATCATACAATATGTCACATGTCATAGAAATGGTCTCAGTAGGTCTCCTTATCCCATATAGAGTGCAGAACAAAAGAAAGGATGGTTAGAAGGAAGGAACAGCTAGCATGGTAGTGCATGCACGTCTGTGGTCCCAGCTCCTAAGGACTGAGCTAGGAGGACCACTTAAATCCAGACACTTGAGACCAGCTGGGCATCACAGAGACCCAGTACAAGCAAATCAAAACCATCCAGGAAATAGGTGATCCATCACAGAAAGAAAGAAAAGAGAATCCCAGGGTGATGTGAAGAGATCTGGATGCACAGCTCTGCCCCCAAAGCACTGGAGCACCAACGCACACCACCAGAGCAGCGTAAAAGGTTCTGGTAAAGATGTCTCCGAGAGTAAGCTGAAGAACATAACAGAGTACCTGAACACCTGGAAGGAACTTGGTGACCTCACAGACTCCTACAACCAGGAGTCAAACAATTCGGGAAGGGGAGCAGGCAAAACAAAACAAGTGACAGAAGGAAACCAAATTGTTATGAGCAAAAGACCAAAACCTCATTTCTAATCACAGGAAGACGACTGAAGGAAGCCCATCTAGTCTCCCACATGCCTAGAGCATGGACAACAAACGCCGCACGAGTCATCTGAAAACTCGGCAGCTTCTCTACAAGGAGGAAAGTGGAGGGGAAGAGCCCCTGGGATCGTGTGACCCAGAGAAATACATTTCATATATGTGAAATAAATACATACATATAGCTTGATTAAAACTTAGAATTATAAAGGCTGAGTTTAAAAAGGTACACAAATATTAACTGTTTGTAAATTCTACTCATGTTTGTTATTAGTAACTGCAGCAACAGAAAGAACCAATTAATGATTCCTTAATATAAAAAACTCACTAAAAGTAAAAAACTAAATAAATTCAAGACACATGCGAGACAAGCAACTACTTGAGGCAAGACATCAGCACAACCAAGCAGCAATGTCAAGAATTTACAGAACACAATCACAGAAACCGCAGTGCAGAACGTGCATTCTAATGATTCGCCTTATTATAGTGTCCAAGCATCTGCTTCCAATTAGGGATTAACAATATCAATATGCATGATTCCTGGTTTGATTTTCCAATTAAGAAAGCTTTGGGTTGTTTTTTTTTTTTTCAAGCTGAAAGCATAGCAATTGTAGTTAGCCAACCTTCATTACAATTCAATACAATATGTAATTTTTTTAACTCTTATGTCCTCTCAGCACACAAAGGAACAGCAGAATGGAGTTAGAGAAGTCTCCCTTTGCTTTGCCACAAAGAACAGAGGACATATTTGGCAAACTAGGGATGATGCACTGTCAACAGGTTGATTGAATAAGTAGTTACAGAAATGTGATTGTGCTTCGAAGCTATATAACTCCTCAGATTGTAACATGTACTATGCTAAAAGCTATGTTTGAGGCAATACAAGTATGAAGTGATACCTTCTTACAGAGAGCTCGCAGCTTGAAAGCAGAAAAATGAAATGCAGAGTGTTCATAAGAAATTTAAGGAAAAACTATTACCATTTCCCATAAATCCGAGTTTGTTGCTTCAATAACTGTTCCTTGCTGGGGTGATTAATAGGCTTAGTGCCCTTATCCATTTAAAGAAGGAAAACACTCCATTTTCCTGAAGACTGCAGTGATAACATTGTTCAGAGGCCTGATCTCTGTTACAGGCACACAAGTGAGTTCTATTGCCTACTACTCAAGAGTGAGGCAGAGGATCATGTACCTTTTTGTTAAATGATAACACTGTTCAGAGGCCTGATCTGTTACAGGCACACCAGTGAGTTCTACTGTCTACTACTCAGAGTGAGGCAGAGGTGAGGATCACATACCTTTTTGTTAAATGCCCAGATTTTGTCCCATTCCATGTTCACCACAGACCTTGACGAGCCCTAGAAAAGCAATAAGGATAGTTTAAGAATAAGAAATACCAAGTAGTAGGCTGGCAAGATGGCTCAGTGGGTAAAGGTGTGTGCCACCAAGCCTGATGACCTAAGTTTAGCCCCTGGGGCTGACATGGTAGAAGGAGAAAACAATGTCCTAAAAGGTGTCCTCTGACCTTCATGTGCATGCACACATACATATGCTAAATATAAACTAAAAAATAAACAAATACTAAGAAGAAGACTTTGCTTCAAGTCAAGCATGCTTAGAATAACAAACAGAACAATAAATACTTGCACATTTACTTCCACTGAAATTTCAGCCTTGGTGTGTAGCCGTAACAGCAGTTTCTTTTTCTTTTTTTTTTTTAATTTATTTATTTATTATGTATGCGGAAGAGGGCGCCAGATCTCATTACAGATGGTTGTCAGCCACCATGTGGGTGCTGGGAATTGAACTCAGGACCTCTGGAAGAACACTTGGTGCTCTTAACCTCTGAGCCATCTCTCCAGCCCAACAGCAGTTTCTTGTTGGAAGCCATTGTGTAGGCTGGCCAGAGTTAACAACTGCCCTCCCACTGCATGGAAACACTTTTGTCCCAATCTTTTATTATTATAAAATGTTAACATAAAATGTTAACTTACTCCCTTCAGAAAAGTTTTACTCTTAGGTAGACACAGTGACATGTGCCCCTAAGCCTAGCACTTGGGAGACAGAGGCAAGAAGACCTCTACAGACTTAAGGACAACCCGATTACAGAGCAATTACCAAGCCACCAGGGAGGAGAGGGGGACCATCCTTGATGGCATGGGATTATGTATCTGTAGTCCCAATACTCAGGAAACTAAGGCAGGAAGGTCACCAGAAGTTCAAGGTCACCATGAGCTACAGAGTGAAACCTTATCTCAAAAAGAAAAATCTCACAGTGAACCACAACACACACACACACACACACACACACACACACACACACACACACACACACGGAACAGAACAACAGGGATAACAACAAAAGGTGTATTAATAGGAATGCTTGGAAATCCGGAGGAGCTGGAAAGAAACCTTAACTTGCCTGAGCAGCGATGAACTGCTTCAGCCCCTCCACTGTCATCCCTCTTCTCAGAACTCCTCGTACTGTAGGAAACCGAGGGTCATCCCTGGGAAATACGCACATTGTTAACACACGTTTATATCACTTGACTACAGAGAGAAGATCCCTAACGCATAACAAATTAGATTCAGAACGAAGTGTGGTAGCACAGGCCTGTAATAGCAGCACCTGTAAGGTTGAGGCAGGAGGAATCACACATTTAAGGTTAGCCTGAGGTACATAGTGAGTTCAAGGGCAGCCTTAGCTATAGAAAGGCTATTTCAAATCAAATAACTGATAGTCCCTTGTTAATGCTTGACAGAGTGTGATGGTGCACGCCCTAATTGCAGCACTTGGGAAGCAGAGGCCAGCGATCTCCGTGAGTTCACAGCTAGCCTGGTCTATAAAGCAAGATTTAGGCCAACCAGTGCTATATAGTGATACTCTGTCTCAAATAAAACCAGGCAAAATATAGAATCATGTCAACTGTTTGTGAATATATACACAAGAATATATATGGAAGTTTTGATATTTGGCAAGGATTTGAAAATTTCAGTACAATTATACTTTTAAACAAAGATAATGCCCAAGATGAGCCTGCCTTTTATCAAAATCGGCTGTATAATTGAATTTTCCCAGAATATATCTAATACATAATACATAGTACATAATATATAATCTTAGTCATCATTTTTGTTTTTTACTTTTTAAAAGAGGCTAGCTTTGACTGAACTCAGGATTCTCCTGCCTCTGTTTCTTGAGTGACAGAATTATAGATGTTTGTTCCTGGCCACCATTATGCCGATAGTATAAACTAACACACAAATTCTTCTTAATTCAGGCAAAATAGTTTTCAGATTTAAAACCATGAAAATCCAGATATATGGGCACCATTTATATAAGTACATGACTACAAGGTGATTTCCATTTTTCCACTCACCTTTCTTACAAAAATCCCATGGAAGTGACTCCTACCTACAGAAATTTTCTGACTCTCAGGAACCTCATGTTCTGCAAATAAGGTGAGGGCTAAGCCCTGAGGCTGGGACCACTTCACCCTTGCCTCAAGTCACTTCTGAGTGGAGGCTGTGGGGTGAGGACAGAGTCACAACCACTCTATGTGGTCTGGTGCACGTCTCATTTTCTCACATGGTCTACTGCAGGCAACCCATGTTTACGTCTAAACCAAGGGAGAAAGAGACCCTAAGGCACTGTCGGAAACAGAGATGAATTAGGAATCTTATAGGCCTACAGGTCTATCCACTACACTACTTCCTAGTCAAACCTGACACCTACAAGTAGTTAAAATAAAAAAATCTCTGCTACACCAAAGCCTTACTGCTCTGTCAACTCTAGGTGATATCAGACATACCATCCATCTACTAGTCCTTCATTGACAAACCACGTGAGTTTTCTTTTAGACAGCACTGTGTTGTTGAGGTTTAAGCGACTGTATTCCCAGATGTATGGTTTCCTTATGCCTAAAGCTTCAATAATCCAATAAAACTGCTCATCTCTGTCGTGGTATTCTGTTGTCCTCAAGGCATGAGTAACCCCTTCAATGCTGTCCACTATAGGGCAGGCAAAGTCATATGTTGGATAAACACTAAAGGGAAAAAAAGAGAATGTTCTTTTGAATAAACAGATGATTGTATCTTCCCCATCGTAAACATTAGCAATCATACTCATTTAAAATATAATTCCTTATATACTAAGAGTGGTTTGTTTTGTTTTGTTTTTCCTGGACATGGTGGTTCACACTTGAAATACCAACCTTTGGGAGATGGAAGCAGAAAGATCATTACAGACTCCAGGCCAACCTGGGCTGCATAAAATGCACCATTTAAACACACACACACACACACACACACACACACACACACACACACACACACACACACACCAACCAAGAAAAACAACAAAAACAAAAACGCTAACAATGTTTTGATATACTTTGAGTATTATGAGGTCGAAATAAATATTTTTTAACATTAGTTTTATGTTATGTGTTTTCAGGATTTTACCTGCATGTATATGTCTGTGCACTGTGTAAGTGAGGTGCCTGCTAAGGCCAAAAGGGAGCAGCAGATCCCCTGGAAATGGAGTGAGCTGTCATGGGCTGCTGGGAATCCAAGTCCTCTAGAAGAACTTTCAGTGCTCTTAACCTCTGAGCCATCTCTCCTGCCCCACTCGTTTTATTTTTTGAGACAGAGTCTCACTATATAGCCCTGCTTGACCTAGAAATCACTATACAGTCCAGGCTAGCCTTGGGCTAATGGCAGTCTTCTACCTCCCAAGCACTGGAATAAGTCAGCAAATTTGCAATTTAGTACATAGTTCAGTATTAGTTTGGCAAATTCTACAGTACTTCTGTAACAGCAAATATATACTGTTCAGGGCCAGTCTGAACTACAAAGTGTGACAGACACTGCTTCAAGGAAAAAGGAATGAACTCTGGTAGAAGGAAGGGATGAGGGCAGACAGGCAGGCAATAGAACATTTCATTTAAGATGGAACTTATGTTTTTAACCAGTGCTGGGGACTGAACCCAGGATCTTCTGAACGTGACGTAAGCACTGCACCACTGAACTTCTGCCCAGCTCTATTTCAGCAGGACAGCATTCCCTGCATCAGCTGGTAGGGCCCTTGCCTAGTAGATGTAAGGTCCTAGGTTTATGGCAGCATCATCAAAGAGAAGGGGGAGGGAGCACTTGATTCAGCTCAAGATGTAAATTATACCAGGCAGGGTAATGCAAATCTATACTCCCAATACCTGAGATGAGGCAGGAGGATCATGAGTTCAAGGTCAGACTAAGCTATATGAGTCCTTGTCTCAACTCCCCCTGCAAAAAGAACAAAAAACAAAAAACAAAACAAAACAAAAACTAACCAGCTGTCAGTCACATCTGCCAATCTGCAGAAGGTACAGTGGTTTCATATGCAGTGGCTTTCTTCAGAGCGTAAAAAAAACAAAAGAAAGATGGCTCATGATTATAATCCCAACACTCAGGGCTGAGGCAGGAGAATCACTGTGAGTTCAAGGCCAGCTTACATTACAAAAATAAGACCCTTTCTCAAACAAAACAAAACAAAACAAACAAAAAAACCCAATGCACAAAGAGAAAATCTTCATTGGCTACACTTCAGTGCACTGCAGACAAGAGGCTAATGCCCAGTGTTTACAAAGAACTGCAGAAATTAAATACGAAGGAAATAAACTCGCCAATCAAGAAATAAGTAAATGAACTGAATAGTTTTATAAAACACGTCAATAACTACTTTTAAAAGTGTTCAATATTCCTACCACAGGGGAAATGCAAATTAAGACTACTTTGGGATACCACCTTATCCCAAACAAAATGACTAGCATCATGAAATCTGACAACCATGTTGGAGAGGACGTAGAGAGGAAGGAACCCTTACTCATTGCTGGTGGGAGTGCAAATTTATACAGCCATTGTGGAAATCAGTTTGGAGATTTCTCAAAAAATTAAAAATAGGACTACCATATGACCCGGCTATTCCACTCCTGGGCACATACTCATTTACACATGTATGTATACCCCCATGCTTACTGCTACTTTACTCACTCTATCAAATAATTGGAATTAACCTAGCTGTCCATCAACTCCATTAACAGATGAATGAATAGTATGAATTTAGTGTATAAACAAAAAATGAAATACTATTCAGCTCTAAAGAAAAGATATAATAAAAAAAATTGCAGGATAAGGGACTGACTTAGAATGTATTACATATTCCCTCTCATATGAAGAACTTGAATACTAGTAATAATACATGTATATGTGTAAACAAATGTACACATGGGAACATGTGGAAAAGAGAACAAGAATGAGTTTCTAATAGGAGATGAGGAAGGACTGAATGCAGGTAACGGACACAAGTTATAAAAAGGATATAAAGCTAATTGTTTTCCTAGTTCTAACCCTATCATGGATCTTTCATTTTTGGTGGTGGACAGGTACATAAAAATATATTTAATAGTGAAAGTATAAAGTTCAGTGTGAAGCTTCACAACTTCAGAATGGCTATTCTAACTATAGAGGTGCATTAAGTTGTACAGAATTTAGGTGTGGTTCAAGTTTTTTTTATAATAAAAGTTTATTAAAATAAAAAGAAAGAGCATATATTTTACAGAACAAAGATAGACTTTTAAAGGGTATCCTATGTAAAGAAAAAGACTGTAAAATTGGAGATGTTAGTTAGTGACAGGACACTTGCCTGACCAGCATGAGGCCTTAGAACCAGGAACTTTAAAACAAAAGAAAACAAAATGTGATCATCTGTAAACCCCCCAAGGAAAAATAATTGAAACTTTAAAACACACATGCTCTTTTCTTGGTTTGTTTATATTCCTGGAAATTTCTGTACTATCATTACTGTGTCAATTTATACTCAGAAGAGACACATCATTCTCTGAAGATATACCTACACACTTCATCAAGACAGACAGGAAAACCACAAACATCACAAAGTGTCGAGGACTTTCCTAGACCAAAATGTTCTTAGAGAGCTGAGAAGGCCATCCCTGCAAGGCTGCACTGCATGCCTCCAGAAAAGGTCACTCAGCCACTCACCTACGCAGGGCAAAGGTGCTGGCCCCGACTGCTCTGCACCACTCCTCTCCATGTCGACCAGGAGCAAAGCCAAGCCAGGCCACCCGACAGGGCAAAGCATTGAACTTACTTGTATTTACTCCCGGTTCTTGGGTGGGGCTGGATTTTGCATCTGTAAAGGGTTGGGTCCCTCATACACCCATTGTTACTACTCATGTCAATTTTTGCTCGTAGGCAACAGGACTGACCAAACGGGCTTCCTTTTTTCATTTCTTCCCACATTTGTAGATTCTTCTCAACAGCTGTAATATAACAAGTGTATTCTTATTGATCTGACTGTTACAAGGGTTTGTTTTTGTTTTTACTGCACACACATTCCATTGGTTTAGAAATACTGTAACATTAACAGCTGGGTGCGGTAGAACATGGTGGTGGTATCCCCAGCACTCAGGAGGCTGAGGTAGGAGGAAGGAACATGAAGACCAGGTAGGGCTACTCAGTGAAACTCTATTTCAGAAACAAACAGACCAACAACAAACTTCAACACCTTCAGGAAACAGACTCTACGAATGTTGCAGAAAAGATAAAGGCAATAAATTTCACTAATACAGCAGAAGAGGAAGCCTTCCTTCTCACCCGCTATGCCCCATTTCCCATCAAGGCACAACTAACTGGTCAGCCCTTCTCCAACTTGCAAGTCTGACACTGTGTCTTTAAGTAGAAACACTCTTTTCCTTTGCTGCATCTTAGCAAGGGGACAGATGGCCTGGCCTTCAGGCTCCTTCAAAGTCCCTTTAGGCTCCCCAGTGTGGCACAGGAAATGCTTGGCTCCATGAAAATGAACGATCACAGGAAACAGATAGTGGTACAAGACATAAAGGGATTTAGCTGCAAAAAGGACTCTATACACTAAGTGGCTCCAGCTCTACCTGCTTCAGAATATCAAAAGCTTGTTCCATCAGGATAAGAAAGAATTGCTAAAGAGTACCTTCCTGTGGAAACTTCTAAAGCTATAACACGGTTCACTTACAATCAAAATAAATACATATAATTCTCAAAATCCAGTTAACTCCCTTTGAAATTGCAGTTAAAAAAAAGTTTGCTGTAACAACTAAAATTTACTATGCTTCCCAAATGAGATGGTTTAGATTTAAATACAGTGTGGAAGTTCCAGCAACATATTGCAGTGAATAAAATTACCTTGATTTGTGCCAGGGGGGGTGGTGGTGGTGCACACCACTTTAATCCCACCAATCAGGAGGCAGAGGCAGGCAATTTCTGAGTTTGAGGCCAGCCTAGTCTACAGAGCAAGTTCCAGGACAGTCAGAGCTACGCAGAGAAACCCTGTCTTGAAAAAACAAACACACACAAAAAACTAAAAACCAAAACAAAAGTTTGATTTGTAAGCTCAGGGACAAGTCACAAATAAGAAAGGTAAGGTAGTCTCTTAGACCGAAGATAGTGATCTACATACTCTATATAACCTGTCATCCCAGCACAGAAAAGCTGAGGCAGGACAGCAAGTTCAACATCAGACTGGGCTATATGGTAGCCTTTCTATTTGGTTATGACTGTTGGAATGTGAAATGTCTCCCATGGGCTCCTTGTGTGAACACCTGATCCCCAGCTTCTGGCACAGTTTGGGGAGGTTATGGAACTTTTGGTACAAGATTAGGGTTTTATCTTTGAGTGTAATAGTTCAGCATCAATTCTGATCCCACTCGATGCTACCCAAGTCACTAGCACATAAATAAGCCATACTGTAAGCTCCCAGCAACAATGACAGAGTGCTGCTCTCTAACAGCTGACCATACCCTCTTAAGCTTCTGGCTGCTTAACCTCATGGCCCTAAGCTGCTTCTGTCAGATATGATCACAACAGTGTAAAAATAATTAAAAGAAGCACGTGATTCTGCACCAATACAGATGATAATGAACTTACATCATATGGACCACACACATACCTACATGCTGTGGTGCTCGAAGCATTACCAAACATTTTAGGACTAATGGGCATTTAAATTAAAGTAACTATAATGTTACAGAAAAAAAACCCTCCAACTGAAATAAATGCAAAAGACTGCATACAGAAATGAGGTGTGAGAGTGAGGACTCTGCACACAGTTCTAATGCAGACAAGGTTGTAGGAAGCTAGGCCAGGAACTGGGAGTAAGCTCAGTGGCCTAGCAAGTACAGGCCCTAGATTAGACTCCCCAGGCCAAAAAAGCAGGAGAAATGCAAGCATGGCACAAGGACACATCGGATAATCCCAACACTAGGAGGCCAAGGCACGAGGATCTCACATTTGAACCCAACCTAGGCTACACACACACACACACACACACACACACACACACACACACACACACACACACACACGGAAAGACTGCATCAGACAAACACAGAAGGGCAGAAGAATTAGAGAAAAAAATAGCCTTAAATGGTCTTAAGGAACATCTTTCATTTAAAAAAGAAATAAAAGATATCAATTAAAAGCTGACACCAACTGAGCCTTACAGTTTTGCCTGTGTTTGGACTCTGCCCTCTGCTCCCGTTCCACTTTCATCTGTTCTGCAGGAGTGTCATCCACATAAGCCTTCCCTTCTTGAATTAATTTCTCTGCATATTTCATTATAGTTTCAAAATGATCTGAAGTATAAGTAAACTGATCTGGTTGAATATGCAGCATCGCGACATCTTCCAAGATAACCTGCAGGAGGAATCAAAGTAACCATCAGTGTATCTGTCATTTTCTCACACATTTTCAACCCACTATTTTTATTTTGGGCAAATATAATAAAACATTATCTGTCTTAAATAGCCTGAAAATGATTGTGGATGATGCACGATGTCAGGTCAAAAAAGAAGAAAGCTAATCAGTGCACTGGCTTCCAGATTTCCAGCTGCAAAAGCGGATCTCAAGTTGGAGCTCTGTTACTGAGAGCTGGAACTGTGTGACTCTGCGCCACTGGTCCCTCAGTGCACACATCACAAGTCCTTCAGAACAAAGATGCCACGAGGCTAGAAAACCACACCTTACAATACCTGTGCAGTTTTAATTTCATTCATAAACTTAAGACTGTGACATAAGAAGAAACCTGCTTCCAGTTAAATTGGTATTCAAAGGAAAATGCAGTATTCAAGTAAACTCTACGACAACCGGAGAAAGAGAAAATTAACTCCGGTTTTTTGGTATGGGAGCACAGTTGTTTTTGGCTTAGGTCTCAGGCATGAAACAGACAGATGAGGGAAAAGGCAGCTATGAGACCAAGTTTATTCACATACCATGAAGGTATCAGATCACACTCTAATTTCCATCAACTTTTCTGAGAAAAAGGTCATCACTACACTTTAAATTACCTTCTCAAAATCTTCCTTTTCCTTTTCAGGATTTGTGTCATCAAATCTCATGATCAGTTTCCCTTTAAAGTTAACCTGGTAGTGCTGGTTCAGAAGAGCAGCTTTTGCATGCCCAATGTGTAAGTAACTAAAACAAAAACATTTCACAGAGAAACTCATTAACATGCTTCAACTAGATTCTTACCCTTAACCTCTTCGAGGAGGTAAGAACTAAACAAAACGTCCGATACAATAGTCCCCAGTCATTTTACTTTCCACCAACAGGTGCTGTAACAGAAAATGTGACTGACAAACAACAGACTTGACCGTGGGCAGTGTAACCAAAAGGTACAACTCCTTACGTAGTAAACTCTTAGAGGGGAGGTATACAACTATAACAACCCTAAGAACAATCTTTTCTTTCCTCCAAGAGGCATGGTCATTTACAGGAAAGGTTCTGAAACCATTATTGGCACAGCCCAGGAGCCCACCTCTCTGCTTTGCGGCTGCTGGGAACAAACCCTCACACTCAGAGAGAAGCGCCCAAGACAGTCGTCAGTCAGTCACGGTGATGGCTAAGTCGGAGAACACGAAAATTACTGCGACAGCGAAAAAGCAGTGAGTTTTGATTACTGTCCTTTGTTTTGGTTTTCTCAGGTGCCAATGAAAATATTTTAACTAAATGATCTCAAAGGTCCAATCTAGCACCAAACTCTACAAACCAGAATCTAGGAACATACTGTTTGTTCCTATGGGCATCTGACAATGAGAAAAAAAAAAAATCACCGCTGACAGTACTGCATAGCAATGGCCTCCTCCATCAATGCAGCAGAGAGGCACTGGCGGCAGACAGGAGGATCACATGTTCCAGGACAGCCTGGACTACATAACCCTGACCTAAGGATCTGAGCTCTTACTGCTAAAGAGATTGTCAACTAGGAAGAAAACAAGGCATAAGGCAAGGCTAAACACTTACAAAGCAAGTTTAAATAGCTCTCACAGATGTTTATTAGTTTCTGTGGTAGCTACAGTAAGTAATGTTTTATGATAGTTACCTAGTTTGAAAGCACATCTTTGATCTCAACTAATATACCAATACGGGAGGAGAAAACACAAACCCTTATTTATGACACTGCACTATTTTTTAAATTGAAAACAAGCAAACAAACAAACAAAACCTTTCTGTGGTGCTAGATATTGAACCCAGTGCTTTGCCAATGTCAAAGAGGCATTCTCACTCAACTGTATGCCCAGATCTAAGTCAAGCAGTTTTCTTTAGACATTCACTCACACAGCATTTAGATTGGTGATTCAACTTTCTATATAAACCAGAGAACTGTTTGGGTATCTTGGGCGATATCACAGAAAATAAAAAATTTATGTATCAGCAAAAAACAAAGGGAACCCCCAAATATATAGTTAAGTGAGTAACATTAAGAAAAACTGAATGCAACATATATAACTTTCTATCCTATTTTTGCAACTTTCTATAAATCTAAAATTACTATAAAAATAAACTTGTGCCTGGCGGTGGTGGCGCACACCTTTAACACAGCACTCAGGAGGCAGAGCCAGGCGGATCTCTGTGAGTTCGAGGCCAGCCTGGTCTACAGGGCTAAATTCAGGACAGGCACCAAAACTACACAGAGAAACCCTGTCTCGAAAAAAAATCAAAACAAACTTGTTTAAAATAGAGGGCTATTTTTGTCTGGGCTAGAGAGATGGCTCAGTGGTTAAGAGCACTTGGCTAATCTTCCAGAGGATCCAAGTTTGTTTCCAGCACCCACAAGGTGGCTTACAACTGTCTGTAACTCCAGTTCCAAGGGATCTGACACTCTCTTCTAGCATCCACAGGCACCAGAGGAATACATGTGGTGCACAGATATACATGCAAGAAAAGCACCCATACACATAAAATAAATAATCTAAAAAATAAAATAAGCTAGGCATAGTGGTGCACACCTTTAATCCCAGTGCTTGGGAGGCAGAGACGGGCGGATCTGAGTTTGAGGCCAGCATGGTCTACAAGTGAGTTCCAAGGTAGCCAAGGCTGCACAGAGAAACTGAGACACTGTGAAAATGTCATGAGTGTGCTGCATTCAGGAACACTGCTATAACCATTGTCAAGAAGAGAAATATTGGGCTGGAGAGATGGATCATTGGTAAAGAAAGGCACCTGCTACCAAGCCTGACAACCTCGGTCCAATTTCCGGGCCTCCATGGTGGAGGACAATGGACTCCGAAGCTGTCAACTGACCTCCACATGTGGCATATGTGTGCCTATACACATACACATATGACACATATGCAAATAAATGTAATGTTTTAATTTTTTCACCCACAATCACTGATTACCTATTATTAGTTAATGTGCTTAGCTTTATTCACAACATTTGAGGATAGACAGGAAAAAACTCTTATGCTTTAAAGACATGTCTGACTTGGAAAACATGTATACAGTCCTAAGAATACAAATCTCAAGAAACAACCAAGACTCTTAAAATAGTCCTAAGGTTAACATTCTCAAGAGAAAACTGACATCAAGTCAGCTCTAAAAACAGATTTACAATACATACTTGGCAGTGATCCACATTACATTCTGCCATCCCTCCCTCCCTCCCTCCCTCCCTCCCTCCCTCCCTCCCTCTCTCTCTCTCTCTCATACACACACGCACGCATGCACGCACGCACGCGCACGCACACGCACACACACACGGAGTGGGTGTATAATTTTTAGTTACTAGAACTCTAGAAACAGATGGCAGAGATTTAAGTCTGGCACATTACTAACACACAGTGTGAGTCAGTTTCTGAAATCACGTATAAAAGAGTAACAGTGCCTTTGCTCAAAGAGTTGCAGATTTATGGGCTACTGTATGTGAAACATCTGGTAGTGTCTGCATGTAATAGGTACACATAAGTGTGATGACACACACCTGAAATGCCAACACTTGGAGGCTGAAGCAGGAGAAATGCTGAGTTCAACACTAGCCTTGTCTACATAGTAAATGCCAACTCAGCCAGAGCACACATAGTAAAACCCTCTCTCAAGACACCAGAAAAGGGCTAGAAGTGTAGCTCAGTTGGTAGAGTGCCTGCCTAGCGTGCATGAAGCCCTGAGTTCAATTCCAGCATTGCTCAAAATGAGTATAGTGGCACATGCACATAAACCCATCACTCTAGAGAATCAGGAATTTGAGGTCACCCTCAGCAACATAGTTAAGTTCAAAAGCAGTCTGAGGGTGGCCTGGGGTACATGAAATTCTGTCTCAAAAATAAAGTAAAAGATCAGAAAACAAACAAAAGGCAAGGAGGCAAAGTCAAGCCTTCTGGTTTTCATGCACACACAAAAAGAAATCAAACAGTTTATTGCACAGCATGTGGGGATGCGATCAAAAGTAAGAATGCTAAGCAAGGCCGGGCGGTGGTGGCGCACGCCTTTAATCCCAGCACTCGGGAGGCAGAGCCAGGTGGATCTCTGTGAGTTCGAGGCCAGCCTGGGCTACCAAGTGAGTTCCAGGAAAAAGGCGCAAAGCTGCACAGAGAAACCCTGTCTCGGAAAAAAAAAAAAAAAAAAAAAAAGAATGCTAAGCAAGACTGGCTGCTGGGTTATACTCCAATTCCTGCACTGTATTAGAGCATGGCCTCTGAAGTTATATCATTATAAACACTCAAATAAGAGAAACTCACCATTTTAATAAATGACAATGGTGGGGAAAAAAAAGATAAACGGCATAGCTACAAATATTATTTTAAAAGTACCTTTTACCAAGCCATTAAGGTCGGTATTCAAAAGGACAACTGTGACTTTTCACAGTGCACAGTAACAAAATATCAGGGATCAAAATGTACACGGAAAAACCATGTAAGGTGTTATATGTGACAAATTTCACTTTGTCAAGTATCAATCAATCATTCATTGATCAAGTCTGTACATTTTTTAATTAATATTTCTCTTTGATTTCTTTCATTTTAAAAAAAAATAATAATTTTAGGAGCTGGAGATGGCTCAGTGGTTAAGATACTTGCTGCTCTTGCAGAGGACCCAAGTTCAATTTCTGGTACCCTCAATGCCTTGGGCACCTGCGTGCACAAGGTGAACACACAGATGTGTATGTGCACAAGTATGTGTATGTCTATGTATCTGGTACCTGCAGAGCCAGATGAGGACATTAGAGCTCTCCTGGAACTGGAGTTCCAGTCAGTTGTGAGCTGCCACGCAGGTGCTGGGAAGAGAACCGGAGTCCTCTAGCAAAGCCGTCAATGCTCTTAACCACAGAGCCATCTCTGTAGGCCCTTTCTTTTTCTTCTACCTAGCACTCAGTTCAAAATCTGAATTGACAAACTTAGAAAAGTCAAAATAAAATGTGGAATTCTGCCTGGGGTGGAGGCACATACCTGTAATCCCAGCACTCAGAAGTAAGATTAGGAGTTCAAAGCCAGCTTTGCTACATAATGGGTTCAAGGTGAATTTTGGCTACATCAGACTTGGTCTCACTATCATCCCACCATCCCAAAATGTAGAATTTCAAACTGCTATTAATGACAAATAAAGAACTATTAAACAGAAAACAGAAAGAAGACATGTGATCTGCCAGTAAGGCAAGATTCAACTACAAAATGCAAGGTCTGAATTAAATTCAGGAAGCACAAATATCTTACTTACAAAATGATGTGTGATGCTGTGCTAAGGCTAAACTCCTGAGGGAGGCTGCTATGGGGAGACTCACCTCTGTATTAGTACCTTTGGGAGGATTCTATCATCACCAGCCTGACTAGGGAGCTTCAGAGAGAACAGAATGACAGAGAAGACTCTACTCAGCCTGACGGAATGTAGGGTGGGACCTGTGGGCGCTTATGAGTGAGTCAAATACTATTTTCTGTGTGTGTCAAGAGTTAATAGGTTTGGGAAATCTGTATGTAAATTTATGGAAAGAACTAAGTAGGTTTTCCAAAATCTCCCTACCTTTATTTTAGAAAAATAAATGTTACTGTAGCATATACTACAAATAGAAAGGACTGAGTAAGTATAAATACAAATCCTTACTGAAAAAAGGCTGCAAAAGTCTCAAAATACAAGCAAAACCTAAGCATATGGACACTTTTTTATACTTAAAATTTTCTATCTATGAGTTTTTAAAGTTCTAAAATAAAATTTAGATGTTGTCTCTCCTACTGCCATAATGAACTAAAACTACAAATTAACAAAGCTGTAAATAATTAAACTACAAATCAACACAAGTTGTAAATAATTAAACTGAGGCTTTTTGGATTTACTCCCCCTAAACCATATCCTCTGGATGAGCACAGCAACGTAAGTCTTTGGAGGGCAGAGCTTCTCCACTAAGCATCTCTGCATGCGAGCAGGCGGCGGCTCCTTACCCGCTGGCCTCTGGAGGGAATCTGACCGTCACCTTCCCCATCTCTGCACCTGGAAGCTCAACGAATTTGCCAACATCTTGTTTTCTGTCTGGTGCCTAAAAATCAAAACAGCAGACACTTACATGGCTAAATGTTTAGGGATACATTCACTTACAAACCCTGGTCATAAGCACAATGATGACTGGACCATCCGTCCACTATAAAGACTCGAACTCTAGAGCAGAACATGAATAACCAAACACTGGTTAGCAGAGACATTGAAAAGGTGGGAAGACATCCTCTGCAGATTCACAGAGAGGCTCTTCAAAACCTGGATTCAACTCAGTGTCTCAAAATCAGTGAAGATTGAAGATGAAGGAGGAAGTACAGCTGTAAACCAGGTGATTGTGGCATCTCTTAATAGCTGGCCAAATCCCCAGCACCACAAAATGATAAAATATGATTTTCATTATATGGAAGAACATAATCTTATAGACATAAAGTTTAGGGCTTTATGGAGTTGAACAGTTAAAGGTATACAAACACTTAACAAAAACAGAATTTAAGATCTTTTTTTTAATAGAAATAACCTTTTTTGATTTTTTTTTTAAAGATTTATTTATTATGTATACAGAAGAGGGTGCCAGATCTCATTACAGATGGTTGTGAGCCACCATGTGGGTGCTGGGAATTGAACTCAGGACCTCTGGAAAAGCAGTCGGTGCTCTTAACCTCTGAGCCATCTCTCCAGCCCTGATTTTTTTTTTTAAGCAGTGCCATGGATCCAACACCAGGCCCTGACTATGCCAGGCAAATACCCTGCCACTGAGCTATACTCCAATCCCCAGAAAATAAGCTTTCTGTGAGAATAATAATCTTTTCAGATATAGTCTCAGTTAGACTGAAACATGAGCATAAAAATTTTTTTTAGAGACCATGAGATGTCTCAGCAGGTAAAAGCACCTGCCACCAGCTTGAAGTTAGGTGGTGAGTCCCTGGGACCCACAGGTGGGAGGGACCTGACCTCAACAAGCACACCATAGCTCATGTGCACCTACAAACACAAATAAATAAAATGAATACAAACAAAATGCAAAGACTTACCACTCTAGCTTTGTGTTCTGAAACATCCCACTTGGTACCGACAGAGCGGAAGGCCTGCTGGGCTTCAAGAAAGCCGAACCAGCGTTTAACATGGACCAGAGTCTTGTTCTGCTCCAACTGTTCCTGCCATGCAGCATTTCCTATTGGTAAACACAATTTTTTAAATCTTTACTAAATTGGCAAATTCTAAAGCAAAGTTCCCATCCCAGTTAAACTACGAGAATGAGATTAGCTTACAGCTGTGCTTCTACAGTGGAACCCTAAGTTTAGTATATCTTGTAGAGTCACGAAGTACATACTTTTTAGATCAAGGCTAGGTGTGGAGGTGCGCTCCTACCATCCCAGCACTCAGGAGGCTGAGACAGAAGGGTGGGTCACAAGCCAAGAGCTGGAGCTACCTAGTTCTACCTCAGAAGAGAACCAACGCTAAAACACTTCACAGCTCAGTTCACTCAGCTTCTCTAAGACTGGCTCCTGTCCTCCTCCCACCCCACACCCAGTGTAAGGCCAGTGCTTCAATCCACAGTGGGTCAGCTGGGCAAACAATCCGAGCAAGCCAACCGAGGAGCAGTTAACTACTGCAGCATCAGTGCACGAGCGGGTCATCAAGCCCACTTCCTCCCCACTCTGTAACGTCTGATAGGATACAGAGCCACTGGTCAGCCCATTTCAACTACACAACCACGATGCTGTTCAGAGTAAGCCATAAATTCCTAATTCTGTCAGCCAATTCATACACCTTAAGTTTGTAATAGGTCTAAAGCGTCCATTAAAACAGGCAATCTAGCCGGGTGGTGGTGGCACACGCCTTTAATCCCAGCACTGGGAGGCAAAGGCAGGTGGATCTCTGTAAGTTTGAGGCCAGCCTGGGCTACAGAGTGAGTTCCAGAAAAGGCTCCAAAGCTACACAGAGAAACCCTGTCTTGAAAAACCAAAAAAAAAAGGCCTTCTACCTACATCGTCTTAAGTAATCTTCAGTGATCCATGTTTTTTCATATTGTAAACTTGTAAAAATTATAGCTCTCTATACAATCATAGTCAGACATAAGCTACCAATCAAAACTGCTTTTTTTTTGGGGGGGGGGGCGTGTTAAGACAGGGTTCCTCTATATAGCCCTAGCGGTCCTGGAACTCACGATGTAGACTAAGCTGGCCTCAAACTTACAGACATCCGTCTGCCTCTGCCTCCTGAGTGCTGAGATTAAAGGCATACACCCTCACTGCCCAGTCAAAATTACATTTTTAAAGGCTGACTCTCTCTTTTGGCCTTGTGACTTCAGCGATCTCATGTCATGAAACCTATGCAACTTTACTCCAAAACTACTTCTGTATCCGCCTCCATGAACTGTCAAGTGCACGACTGAGTGAAGTTTCAACCTCCCCCTGCTACTCTCAGTGCACCTTTCCCCACTCTGCCTCAGCAGCATTGTAAGACACTGGAGTTTGTGATTTCTGCACACACTGAGTGTGCTTGTATAGTCACTCCTGACTGGGGTAAAAATACTACAGCTATAAACTATGTCAAAACATTTCAATCTATAAAGTATAGATTTCATATATCAATTCTACCTCATGAAGTTTTTCTTGTTTTGATTTTCAAGTTAACTATTTCCCAGGTTGGTAAGGACATCATCACATCTGCTGTAAGTTAATTATATGAGAGGAAAAAAGAGACCCACCAAAAGAATAACAATCCAAATACCGCACTAACCTGCCCTCACATTCCCACCGAGCGAGACAAGACTGGGAACGAGGCAGCCTGAGGTAGGAGTGCTAACTAGGATGAGGGTCTCTTTAACAGGAAAGACAACAAGAGAGGCAAGAGAAGTCAGGGAGAGAGAAAGATGACTTCCAGGGCCAACAGAAGACACTGAAGCTCTGTGACCAGGAGCAAGAAAGCCACATTAACCACCCCTCTGGAAGGAAGTCCTCAGTTACTGCCTACACACATACATAAAGGCAGAAATGCGTTCACTTTTCATCTAGCAAAGTGTTAAGTGACCAAAAAAAGAATGCTACTTAGTCACAGTGATCATCCCTGTAGTCTCAGTCATTTGGCAGACTGAGGCAGGAAGTTGCTTGAGCCTAAGAGTTAAAGACCAACGCCGTCTCAAATATCAAACCCCGACCCTGAACAGCAAAAACCCAATTTAAAAAAAAAAAAGCCAGATGGTTGTGGTGATATATTATGTACCCTAATAAAATTTGCCTGAAGATCAGAGAACAGAACAAGCCACTAGATTAAACACAGAGGTCAGGCAGTGGTAGCACATACCTTTAATCCTAGCACTAGGGAGGCAGAGATCTGTCTGGATCTCAGTGAGTTCAAAGCCACCCTGGACTACATGAGACTGACTCAGTCTAGGAGAAAAACAGGCAGTGATGGCACACACCTTTAATCCCAGCACTAAGAAGGAAGTGACATGGCTGGGCATAGAAAGATATATAAGGCGTGAGGAGACAGAAACTAAAGCTTTTTGGCTTAAGGGTTTAGGCTGGAGACCTTTCAGGTGAGGACTCAGGATTTCAGTCAGAGGATTCATGGAACTGATGAGGTGAGACGTGGCAATGGCTTATTCTTTTGTCTCTCTGATCTTTCAGCATTTACCCCAATATCTGGCTCTGGGTATTTTATTAAAACACCTATTAGAATTTGTGTTACAGGTGGTGGTGGCACATGCCTTTAATTCCCAGCACAGGAGAGGCAGGAGCAGGTAGATCTCTGTGAGTTCAAGGTCAACCAGGTCTATAGAGTGAGTTCCAAGACAGCTAGGGTTACACAGTGGAACCCTGTCTTGAAAACAAAACAAAATAAACCCCCAAAAGGCCCAGTATCTTAAGAAGAGTTATCCATACCTTTGAGGGTGGCCCACACACATAAGTCTGCTAAGGTCAAGGAGTTTCCAACTAGGTATGTTCTCAAAGATAGGCAATGATTAAGCTCGTTAACTGCAGAAGTCAGCGCATCACACGAAGACAGCTTTGTAGCACTAAACTCCAACCAATGATCAATCTGTGAACACAAAAGAATGTAGTCCAGAGTTCAGGCTTCAAAACAAAATGGCCACACAAAGAATGCTAGTTAATGGAGCAACAAAATATTCTTGGCTTCTTCAGCTAGAACAGAACTTTTCTTACCTGAAATTGTACAATTTATCATTACATGGTTCAATTCTGGTTATCTGGGGTCCAACAATTCTGGTTATCTGGGGTCCAACAATTCTGTTTATCTAGGCTCTAACAATGCCACTTAGATAAATGCCATCTCTGCAGTTACTTTCCTATGATTTCTTTTTGTTCTTCCTTTTTTTTCCAGGTACATGGAGGGTCACACCAGGAAAGAACAAGAAAAATACTTGATAACTGACAGAGGGACTAACTAATCTGAAGCTACCTACACAGACAAATTAATACAACTGAGGAAATTTAAAAGCCAATCATTAAATCCAGTTTCTGCCCAGCGTGTTGGCACATGACTGTAACCCAGCAGGGCAAGAGGATCAAGTCTGGACACCAGCCTGGGCTATACAGTGAGACCTTATCCGAAAAGTCTAAAAAGAAGAAGCATTATTTATTTTTGAACTGTGTGAACACACACCAGAGAAAAACCACATCTACATAGAGGCACTGAAAGCTGGTCTATTATTGCTCCCAAACATGTGTGAGCCTGGGCAATGGCAATCTTCCTGGCCTGCTGTTTTACGTGTAATGTGAAAGGTGAGTAGCATGAGCTAGACAGTAAAATCCAACTATGAAATCCTAGACCAGGAAGGTGAAGAGAGCATGACGTGACCCAAAAATACACTCAGTTTGGAGGGAGACGGTGAACCTGAAGAGCTGACAGTTTGTTCCCCATGCATGCCAACTAAGAAGTCTACCCAAACTACACTTCAGCTTATTTGTCTGGAAATAAACGTGCAAGGAAACTAAGTGTGAGGGGACACAGCTGTAATACATTCAGGAGTCTGGGGCAGGTGAGTCACAGTTCTAGGCCAGCACAGGACACAGCAAGTTGACAGGCTAGCCTAGACTCCATTGAAAGACTGGGTCTCTATTTTAAAAAGCAAACCAATCAGAAACATTTCTTACCTTGGACCTATGATTAAACCTTGGTCCTGGCCGGGCGGTGGTGGCACAAGCCTTTGATCCCAGCACTCGGGAGGCAGAGGCAGGTGGATCTCTGTGAGTTCGAGGCCAGCCTGGTCTACAGAGTGAGTTCCAGGAAAGGCGCAAAGCTACACAGAGAAACCCTGTCTCGAAAAACAAACAAACAAACAAACAAAAACCTTGGACCTGTTTATTTACTAATGTCACATGCCAATACACGGTTGGACAAACATCAGAATGCACAAGACCAAACATGCCCGAGAAAATACATACCCCTTGCTTACCTCAGTGTGTTCCATCAGATTAGTACCATACAGTCCAGATGTAGTTGCAACTCTAGCCAAGTAGCGCAGTATTGAGTTTATGTCAGTGAACACCACGTTCCTAGAATTAAAGCATTAAGTCATTATTATAGTTGCTTCGGCAAAAGTCTTGAGAGTCACAAAGGAATGTGAAAATGGAAACCCTAACATATTTACCATGTTCTTTTTTCTACTGTGCTGGTTTGAATGTAACTGGCCCCCATAATCTCATAGGGGTGGCATTATTAGGAGGTGCAGCTGGCTGGAGGAAGTGTGTCACCATGTGGGCAGGCTCTGAGGTCTCCTTTGCTCAAGCTTCCCTCAGTGTGACATGGAGACTACTTCCTGTTGCCTGCAAGATGTAGGACGTCCACTCCACTACTTCTCCAGCACCACATCTGCCTACACGCCACCATGTCCCACCATGATGATACTGGACCGAACCTCGGAAGTGTAAAAGCCACCACAATCAAATGTTGTCCTTTGTAAGAGTTGCTGTAGTCATGGTGTCTCTTCACAGCAATAGAAAGCTTAACTAAGACAATCTACCACAGTAAAAAATATAAAGTACTAATTTGTTCTTATTGTTTCTTTCAAATTTTAATCTGTTCTAAAATATCCACCTGAATTTAATTTACTTTGGAGCAGATTTTCTATATGACACTTCATCCTTTAAGTTTTTGTTTATTATTTTATTATTTTTCTATTTTTAATTTATTTTATATTTTATACATTTGAGTACAAGTTTATTTTTAATTATACACATTCATTTTGAGTACAAGCATGCCATGGCTTGCATATGGAAGTCAGAGGACAACCTGCAGTTATTGTTTCTCTCCTTCTAACACATAGGTCCTGAGACTTGAACTTAGTACATCAGGCTTGGCAACAGACTTTTTAGCCAACTCACAGGCTGCTTTGTTTTTTGAGATAGGGTCTCACATATCCTGAGCTAGCCTTGAACTCAAGATCCTTCTCCCTCAGTCTAGAGAGCACTGAGCCTATAAACCTGCACCACTATACCCGCCCTCCTCACTTACATCTTGTCAATTTCTTATCAGAATTTAGCAGTGTCTATGTCTTATCAGTGGTGATGAAAATGTAACTGGGATTTAGAAGTATAAAGTAATTTAAAATAAATGAATGCAAAGAAACCAAGGATATATACCACTATAAGAAACCTGCTTTTATCAACTTTCAAGAGAAGAAAGCATATCTAACCCCACCAAAATGCCATCAAAGCCAGACAGTGGTATGGTGGTGTGCCCCTACAGACTAGCTACTCAGAAAACTCAGGCAGGAGTACTGCTTGGATTCAGTTCAAGGCCAGCCTGGGCAACAGAGCCAAAACCAACATGTTTAAAAAAAAAAAACGGAAATCACTAGCAGAAAACAACAGAGTGAGTGAGTAAGTGAGTGAGTGAGCAAGCCCTATCACAACTGTTTGACAAAAATAAATTCTTTACAGGCACACGCCTTTAATCCCAGCACCAGGGAGGCAAAGGCAGGGAGGTTCTGTGAGTTCGAGGCCAGCCTGGTCTACAGACACCCAGGGCTTGTTACACAAAGAAACTCTGTCTCGAAAAACCGAAAAAAATAATTCTTTATAAGACACAAAATATAAAGAAAAAAAAAAAAGAAAGTAATAGCAAGAAAATTTCAGTGCAAATCCAAAAAATTTATAAGACCTGGAGAAACAGAATCTTCGGTGGATAAAAAGTGAACAGTAAGCTGATTTAAATTTTTGAACATGAGAGAAAGCTTGGCTGGAGGAGGACTGGCTGAAAGCAAGCTTCAGAAACATAGCTACTCATGCAGCCTTTCCTGTCAGGCCAGCCCCACTGCCCTATTCTAGTAAAACACTATGTGGAGGCTCATGCTCACCTCAGCACTTGGCAGGCTGTGGTAGCAGGACTGCTGAGAGTTCAAGGTCAGCCTGGGTTACTTAGAGATCCTGTCTCACCCCTGCCCATCTGACCTCATCCCCAAATAAATGGAAATCTCTTCTCTAATAAATAAACCATGAAGTCTTTGGATAATCTCATCAACCCAAGGAAGAAAGAACTGTGGACTCTGACTTCACGTTCACTAAATGACGAGCACCACTGCTACAGCTCGGCTGACAGGACCAACCTGAGATCTTTAGTCTCCTGCTCAGAACTGCAAGCACTTCTGAGAGCCTCCAGGTCTAACCTGATATTTGAAAAAAGTCTTTACTTATTTATTCATTCATTCGTTTGTTTGTTTGTTTGATTGATTGATTGATTGATTGATTGATTTGTGGTGCTGGGGAGGGCCTCAAGCAAAATATGACACACCCTTACCACTTAGCTATATCCCAATTCCCCTTTTACTTTCAGGACAGTGATCAGCCTGGCATGGTAGTGCAGACCTGTAATTCCAGCACTCAGGATGCTGGGGTAGGAGGACCTTTAGCCTCCACAAGCATGCACTTACAGGAGCATGCACTTACAGGAGCATGCACTTACAGGAGCATGCACTTACAGGAGCATGCACTTACAGGAGCATGCACTTACAGGAGCATGCACTTACAGGAGCATGAACTTACAGGAGCATGCACATGAATGCACACACACACACACACACACACACACACACACCATGAAACATCTTTCTAGGAACAATCCACCTAATTAGCAAGCAAAATAAGCCCAGAAAATTCAGAGCTGCACATTTTAAATGCTCTTTAGAACTGAACAGATATATAAATAAGCACTTACTCAGAAACACGAAGAAGATTCTCTTTCCCTTCTTCCACAGAAATGCTGACATCACCTTTCACATGTTCCACTGCCAGCAGAGCTTCTAAAAATGATAGCATGAAAGATTTATTTCTCTTCAAAGACAAGGTAGTATTTATAACCTGAGTCACAGAGCAATAAGGATAAATCAACAATCTAATATTAAGTCCTATAAGGTGTGACACCCACCTCACCTCCCATCCCCACACTCCCCCAACCCTGCAGTAAAGTCGAAGTTTGGTGCTTAGAAAAGTAGCTGTTTAGTCAGAATCTGCTGCTAGTTCAGTCCAATCACTTGTCACTGCTCAGCTTCCAGCCAGCAACACCAAAGTCATCCCTTTCCTCCCCTAGAGGAGGGGAAGAGAGTAGAATAGTGGCTCTGTATTTGAATACCGTATGTTATGCATTACGCTGAATACTTGACTGTCACACTTTTAATCTCTTTAGCAACCTCAAGAAGTAGCTACTCATTTACAGGGAGGAAGCTGAGGCTGGCAGAGGTTAAACAGCCAGCCCAGTGCCCTTGGCTAAACACAGCAGTCAGCATTTGGATGCCGGTCAAACGGCTCAGCACTCAAATTCTAAAACCCCTGGTAATGCTGTCCTTCAGCACCTAACACAGTAAGTAAACAAACTCATCAGTCCTCTGTCCTGCAATTGGTTATTAAGATGGACAGCTAGCACAGACACTCATTTCTATGTAAATACTATGTTCCACTGGGAGCAGGGCCCTATCAAGGAAAGCACAATAACCTTGCAAGGCTTATTATAAGAGAAAGCAAGTGCATTGGTTTGTGTGTCTCACCCTGTAAGTTTGACTACAGTTTGCATGTCTGACCTCTGTTAAAATGTAGTTGTCCTGGTCACAGTATTAAGAAATGGGTCCTATAGAGTCAAGCATGATGCCTGTATTCCAAACACTCTGGAAGCTGAGGCAGGAACATCAGGAGTTCAGGACCAGCCTGGGATATACAAGATCATTTCTGAAACCTAAAGAACAAAATTGGAGATACAGCTCAGTAGTACAAGGCTTGTTGAGCATGCCTGAGGCCCTAGGTTCAATAATCAGGAAAGAGTTGGAAGGGGAGCTGAGTTTTCTAGGAAAGGACTAATACAGTGAAGGTTTGTGTCGCCTCAAGCATTCTCCCCTTTCTTCAAGGATCTATGACAGCAAGATCACCACTACAACTGGCCCATTGGTCTTGGACTTTCCATCATCCAGAGTTGTGAGCCAGCAAATCCTGTCCATTACAAATTACCCTGTCTGTGGTACTGTCTTATAGTTGCACAAAGCAGACTAAGACAGCCAGAGATTTCTCAAAAGGTAACATATACTTTAAGTGTAATCCAAGTAAATGAGATACATTTTTAACCTATCTATAATAGAATCCTGTCTAGCATATAAAAAGAATGAACTACTGTTACAGGCGACACCATGAATCAGAAAAGCACTATCCTGTGTATAATATATATGTGTGTGTGTGTGTGTGTGTGTGTGTGTGTGTGTGTGGTATGAGTCAATATATACAAAATCCTAAAAGCAAAAACAAAATAACAAAAATCAGGTCACTGGCACTAAATGCCAGAGAAAGAGAGAGAATTTCCTATAATGGAAATATTTGGCATTATTGTTATGGGGATTTAAATTCCACATATGTCTATACATATATGCCATTGTATATTAAAACATACAATTAATATTAGTGAACTTTAATATATGTACGTTCCAAAGCCAATTTTCAAATTTAATTTTAAAAAGAAAATTAAATATTTCACATATATTGTTATGAATTTAACATGAGAAAAATGATAATACATACAAAAGAAAATGTCTAGTTGGAAGGTCACCATTTGAGGCACATCTTAATAACCAAGTTAGACAGGATGCACCAGCAGAAGTTGAAACCAATGAGGTATTCAGGAAAAGAGAAATGTCTGCATAGCACTGAGTTCTCTCCATTAAAATGCCTTTGGTTGAAAGGGAAAGCTCTACATCAGGGAAAACTGGCAAACAGCATGTTAGGTGATCAAGACTAGAACGGGAAAATTAAATTCATATACCAACTGATGGGCTGCAATGTAGAGCAGGAAGGAATGTTACACCAGCCCTGCCCAGGATGGATAGTCTGAATCCACCCACAAGGAAACATCTGACAACCCAATTAAAGGAAACATAAGAGGTTTGTCATCTTCAGAAGTCAAAGCTATTAAAACCAAGGGAAGGCTAATAAATCATTCCACATTGAAAGAAACTGGGCAAACAGGGTGTTAAGAGGCAAAGTATGGTCATTCCAAGTTGTTGGGTCCTATTGGAGCAATTAGCTTTAGAACAGTAATGGAGTCTGTGCATTAGAGAGAAGAATTCTATCAATGTACGGTTCCTGTATTAAGTTAGGTAGAGAGATCAAGTACTTATAAAAGATGCATTATGAAGTATTCTGGGTGTAGAAGCATCGAATATGTTGTATGCTCTTAAGTAGAATTCGGGGAACATTCTGTTCTATGAGTGCATCTTGAAGTTTGAAAGTACTTTAATACACACAAAAATGTCATGTCAAAGACATAAAATCCTCACAATTTGGGGCTGGAGAGATGGCTTAGTGGTTAAGAACACTGGCTCCTCTTCCAGAGCAGGTTCAAGTCCCAGCACCCACATGGCAGCTCACAACTGTCTGTAACTCCAGTTCCAAGGGACCCACTACTCTCACACAGATATACTTGCAGGCAAAACACCAATACACATAAAAATAAACTCTGTTTAAAAATCCTGACAATACAATGTTTTTTTCCTAGATATTTAATCTAATTTTATTGCTTAAAGATAAGATTTATCAAGCCGGGCGGTGGTGGCGCACGCCTTTAATCCCAGCACTCTGGAGGCAGAGGCAGGCAGATCTCTGTGAATTCAAGGCCAACCTGGGCTACAGAGCGAGTTCCAGGACAGGCTCCAAATCTACACAGAGAAACCCTGTCTCAAAAAACCAAAAAAAAAAAAAAAAGATGTATCTGATTTGAAAGAGTCATAAGAATTTAAAATAAAGGGGAGGTGCAAGCAGAAAATAATGTACATTATCTAATGGGCCTAGAGTTCAAAATGAAAACAAAATTTAAGACTCTCTTCCAGAATAGCAGCAGAATGTGGTTCTGAGTTCTAAGGACACAGACCTAGTGTTCCCCCACAGTGATTTTCCAGGCAGTGTTAGTTTACAAACAAAACAAAACACTGTGGCTTAGCTATGTACTGAACATCTAAAACGTGAAAGAACTTTCCCATAGTCTCACTTAATTCTGGCAACCAGCACTGGATAGGTTTCCTCCTTCCTTGCAGGATAAAACAGAACAAGGAACCTGTAAAGTTTCACCATAACCAGCAGCCAGGATTGAACTCAGGGATCCAGGATTAACGATGAAGCCAACACTGTCTAGTGCCACAAACCAAGAATCAAATATATTTCTTTTAGAGCGCATGGATTTCTGTTAGGTTAGTGTAAAGGGACCGGAACTAATATGCTAAAATACTATCATTTGAAAACATTTCAAATGGTTACTACATTCTATTTTAGGTCTGGGGAACGCAGCTCAGCGGCAGAGTGCTTGCCTAAAATACAAAGCGCCCTGAGCTCTATCCCAGTACATTAATCCATAAATAAATGTCCTTTCATTCCAACAGGCTCAGACCGCTTGTCAAAGTTGAGCATGTAAGAAATTTCATCAGCCCCCATATGGCCAATTGTATTTAAAGGGCTGGGCTTCTTCAACATTAAAAAGTACTTCCGCGTCTACACTGCACACATCATGGTTAAATGAGTTTGTATAATTTCCCAAAGTAATGAAAAGGTAGAAATCCTAAACTATCAAGCAGTAGCGTTGGCCACTTTGAAAAATCAATTCCGAATGGAACCTAAGATGACATTTACTCGAGCCTTTACTACGTCCACGGGGTGAGTAGTAAGCCACCCGACAGCATCAGTCCGCAGCGTTCCGACGGCTTTCCTAAGTAATTACTGCCTTCAACGAGAAGCAAACGCTGCCTCGGTTAAAACTCCAAGTGCTGACAGGAAAGTCTACCCTGTCCCCTTCAACTCGACAACGTATGGGAAAGTGGGGCAAGTGAATTCAGATCTTCTCTGGGAGGTGGGGAAGGGGTGGGAGGTTCCAGATGAGAATGAGGAGAGGATGCTAAAAAGGACGTTCACAGGACAGGCAGTTTTCAGTTCCACTTCCAAAGCGGCTTGGGACCCTCCCCGCCAGGGCTCTCGTCCTGTCCCTCCACGTTCCCCCCCTCCCCCCGGGACGGCAGGACTCGGGAGACGACGCCCTGCGTGGACAGAGGCCGGGGCCACGCGGGGCCAAGCCCGTCCCGGGGCGACAGTCTCCCCCCAGCGTGACCGCCGCTGCACCTGCCCCGCACCCGACGGCTGATGCAACCCGCGCACGGCGGCGGCGGCGGCGGCGCGGCCCTTACCCAGCGGAGGGTCTCCAGCGTTCACCGTGAGGCACAGGGCCGCCATCTCCCAGGGGCTGCGGGGCTACCGGTCAGGGTGTCTTCCCGGCGCACGAAACTCGGGCTCGACTGGAAGGGAGGAGATGCAACGTGGGCCCGCGCCCGAAGCCGCCGCAGCCTTCGCTCCGCCCCCAGACCGCCACCGCTGCGCACGCCGCAGTACGTCATAAATATGCGTCCGCAAAGCCGGTTTTCGCTCCGCCCCCACTCCTCCGCCACGACTGCGGGGGTCAAAGGCACGCTACTGTGTGCGTCATCACGGCGCGCCCACTCCGTGGAAGCCTTCGTTTAGCCCCCGGCCCGGGAACACTGCGGTCTGGGCGAGCGGTACTGTTCGTCATCACAGCGCGCCGGCTCCACCTTCAACCGCTGGCGCCAGGGGTCTTCCCGTCGCCCTTTGGCAGCCGGTCAGGACCCACGTGGGGTGCCACGCCGCTGTTGGAAAGCGACGGACTTGACACGACACGTTGTCAAGCGAGGGAAGCAG
The DNA here is from genome assembly GCF_949786415.1 of Peromyscus eremicus. Classification (NCBI taxonomy): domain Eukaryota; kingdom Metazoa; phylum Chordata; class Mammalia; order Rodentia; family Cricetidae; genus Peromyscus; species Peromyscus eremicus. The sequence goes on from NC_081431.1 coordinate 10,229,637, forward strand.
GGGCATGAGACTAGTTTGTCCTGGGACGGTGTCACATGTCCCAGACTGTGCTACTGGTGGACGCTTGTGTTCGCAAACAGAAGGAAAACACGCACAAAGTCGACCGATTACAGGATACCCCTATCCTCCGTCTCTTCATTTTTCTTCAAAAGAAAATATTTTCTGGAATAATTTGGAAACAGGGTGTGTGGTAAATGCCTAATTCCAGTACCTAGGAGGCGGGATAGAAAGACAAAATTATGGGGACAAGGAGAGAAAAAGGATCCTCCTGCTGGGCTTCTCTCCCATGAAAATCAAGAGTTCCCCAGTTAACATCTGTAGTGAAGGCTGCCAACGTCGACAGTATTTCTTTTATATAGAAGTATTTTCAAATAAGAATGTTAAAATAACAATTCAGGCTCGAGGACTGAGCGTATATGAGCTTAGGTATGGTCTTCTGCGAATCTCGAAATACTGTTAACTTGTTTTTACGGTGAAAATAAAAGTACAATTCAGGAACACCCCGTGACCAAATTCCTTAATAACCCTTGAAAGACAATAACGTCACTGTTATTGTAAAACCGTGAAGTGTGACTGCTGTGGGCGCTTCTCTTAGAGCACCCCTCTCTTAACCCCTATGCTTAAATGTATATTTTTTTTAAAAAAAATCTCATCATAAACTCCATAAAACTCCATAAATTCTTTTTAGGAGCAAGTGAAGGCTCCCTCTGTGAAGGTCTTAAGACTGAAAAAAGTTATTTGGTGCTAGGAATGTATTCCAACGGTAGAACACTTAGCATACAGGAAAACTAGCAAATGGACAAACGAACCCTGAAGAGTTATCTATAAACCAGGAATGGTAGCCTGTAATCCTAGGTGTCTGAGGCAAGATGATTGCCAGGAGTTTGAGTTCAGTTCATAGTCATTTGAGCTACTCCATAAACAGTATCTAAAAAAACAAATGTTGATTTTTTTTTTTTTTAACTAAAGAGTCCTTTGTATATTTAAAAATAATGGTTAAGCCAAATGTGTTGACTAAGACAGGAGATCGATCTCAGGTTCCAAGCCAGTCTGTCCTATATAGGACATGTTGGATCAACCCTTTTAATAGATAGAAATTCTGCCTCCGATGAACAAACCAACAAAAATAACTACAGTAATGGTTAAAAAACTTACAAAGGGCTCCAAGAAATACTTCTGGGCTGAGAGATATATCTCGTATCTCAAGGATAGAGCCCTGACTAGATGCAAAACCAAACCCCCACGGCTGCCCTAATTTGTCCTGTTTTGGAGTGTATTAAGTAAGCATCTTTCAGAGAATTTTCTAATCCAAATTCTCTGTGATGGCGTGTGTTTGCCCTGGGCATTTTCCAAGGATTGAAGTTCAAGTCCAAGGAGCAGGACTGATTTCAGAAACCAGTACCTATCTACCTGTACTTTCCAGTTACCTCAGCAGCACATCCATGTTTTAATTGGGGAGACTTAGGCTTTTCATGCAACTATAGGGTAGTTATTTCTTTGGGTCCCTGCCTCTGAACCAGTACCAAAGATGGCTACATTTATACACAGCCATTCCGCAGAGCTGGCATGGTACCTATTACTACAGTGGAATGAAGGCAGGCATCAGCCAGTGCACTGAATACCATTTGGTTCCCTTCTGGCTTTATTTCTGCCTTTGACTCTCCCCCTCCTGCCCTCCCCCGAGTCATACTCTTCTATAATTACCTTGAATTCCAGGGATGTTAAGATCATGGGACCAAAACCACTCCCAAACACAGAGGAGCCTCAATTCACCGCACCCATTCCTGTTGAGAGGACAGCCTGGAGCAAAAGCAATCACCACATACCAACAAGATTGCTCTCCTCTAATGACAGCAATGACTTTAGGATTTTTTTTTTTTTTTTGGTTTTTCGAGACAGGGTTTCTCTGTGTAGCTTTGTGCCTTTTCCTGGAACTCACTTGGTAGCCCAGGCTGGCCTCGAACTCACAGAGACCCGCCTGGCTCTGCCTCCCGAGTGCTGGGATTAAAGGCGTGCGCCACCACCGCCCGGCGACTTTAGGAATTCTTACAGAACCAGGCTTGAGATCATGATCACTCTGAGCACTGGTTTGGTTAAGATTGCCCGCTCTATCAGCTATGCACACCGATCCCCTCCTTTCGTTTGTCTGATCTATAAACTCTCAATGTTCCTCTTAGCCCCTGAAAGACTTGGGAAATTTTGACCAAAGACAGGGATTTACTAAATAAAATTACAGGATTCCATTATTTTGGACTAAGTTCTGGCACTAGACCCCAATAGATCTGGTTCAAAGTCAAAAGGGGTCACTTCTGCTGAAGTTCCCTGTCAAATGCTAAAGGAAGCAGTTTATCTGACCTAAGAGATCAAAATTAGCTATCTGCCAAACTTCCCTAACAGGCCAGTTTGGATTAGTCTGGTCCTGAAGTTCTCTTGATTTAATACTTACAAAAAGACACTTGAAATAACCTGATGTTAATTTGTTATGCCCAGATTATGACCCCAAAGAGTCCAGAATGCAACAGCAAGGTTTATTCTGTAGATACTAGTCTAGACAGGGAACTCATTCCTACACCCAATAGAGAGAGGCAGGGAGGAGTTGCTCTTTCTTTGTGAGGCTAGCTTTTTAAAGGCAAAAACCACAAGCCCTCCAGGGGGGCTTGGGGGGGTTGCACCAGTGCAACTCGAATTGGTTTATTTTTATCTCTGTTCTCTTTTAATTGGGTGAGGGTATGTAACCTTTGAATTTACTGGTTGGGGGTTACAATTATCATTTTGGGGGCTGTCCGGGACAAGTCCCAGGCTTTGTCCTTGAGCTGCCATGGGGGCTGGCTGGCCTAGCACGTACTGACTGTGGGGGCTGGCTCAGTGGTCCAGGCTCTGTCCTTGACTCATGGACATAACTCTAAGTTGGTGAGGGGTCCCAGACAGTAAACATCTGGCTGAACTTTGAGCAGTCAGAGTACGTGCAGAAAGGGAGCTACTGCAAGGACTATGTCTTTTGTTCATGGCCCTCCCAAAGACTGCTTGCTCAAGTCTCAGGAAACTGAAATTGAGGCCTGATCTCTGAGAGAAGACTGAGCAGCCTGTTATGGCATCTGCCTGGTCCTTTCAAAGTCACCACTTATTTTTCTACTATTCATGTTCTCCCAGTCCAAAGTGCTGAGATCACAGGCATGTGTAACATACACAGCTCTCATTTGGAGGCTTTCTTCATGTGGTCCAGACTCACCTGGAACCTGTGATGCTGCTGACTCAGCCTCTGAGTGCTGTGACTACAGATCATGCTCAGTATCATTTTATCATTTTTTAGAACCACAAAGAAGTACTTGGCTCACCCCAACCACATTTTATAATATTTTCTCATCTTCATTTTACTATAGGCATAGTGGCTTGCTTTCTGTTTTCTTCCTCTTAGAGAAGTGCCTGCTATTCCCACATGAAACCTTACCGTGTAGCATGGCTGAATTCCCTCTTGCTCTTAACCGGGGAAGATATACTTCCTCCATCTAGATTCTAGATTCTAGAGGAAACTCCCTTCTAGCCTTCCCACCTCACTTGCTTTCTAGCACCTTCCAAATCAATTTCTACAGAACTTAACATAATATGAAGTAACTTACAAAGAAGCAGACTTCTGGTCAGTGCCATGCCCACTGGTGAATGGACAGGATCTGTATGATGCCGCACTAATATTTGTTTGAGTACACATAGTCTTCTGGGGCAGCATCCAGTGGTTGAGCATGGATGTGGTATACAGTCAGAGTTGATGCTGGACAAGGAAGAGGCCAGGACATTAAGAGCTTCCCATACCTTCATACGGAACCTCAAGTTTATCCTGAAGGCAAAGGCAACGCCAAGCAGACTTTGAATACGGGAGGCTTGATTTTTTTTTAAATTTATCTGTATGAGTGTGTGCACCAGTCTGTGCACCACATATGTGCCTGGTGTATGCTGAGGCTGGAAAAGGGTACTGGAGTTAGACAGTTGTGAACTGCCATGCAGAACTGGGAAGCACACCTTGGTCCTCTGGAAGAGCAGCCAGTGCTCTTCACCAGTGAGCCATCACTTCAGCCCCTAGATTTGATTTTTAAAAAAGCGCCAGGAGGTGATGTGATAGGTGGGTTACAGGAAGCCATCAGCCGCCGCAGGCTCGCTGAGACTCGCGCTTGAGGCTGGAGCACTAAGTGCTTTGAGCTGCGGGTTCAGCCGAGCTCCCAGGGGATCCTGCCCGGGTCCAAGCGGCTCCGCTCCGCCCAGCCCCGGCCACTACCACTGCCATTTTGTGCACAGCCAGCCCAGCTTGTGTCAACACTTCACCAATGGTGAAGCGCAATTCCACTCTGCTCCGAGTCCAATCCCTCGAGTGCCTGTGCTCCTCAGCCAGCCCACGCGTTCCTGCGGGGCGCTTTTAGCGGGAGTTTTCTACTAGTGTGCCCCAAACCCAGGGTTTTAAAAGCCACGTCTGGCCGCCTGCTGAGCAGTTCTGTTCTGGCGTATTTCCCGATGCCTGCAGCCTCTGCCTGAAACGTGCGCAGTCGGCGGGTTGAGCACTGAGTTCTGAGAAAGGCAGTCCCCGGCCTCCAGCCTCGGATCCGCCTGGCTGGAGCCCCCAGCTCCTGCGTGTGGCAACGCTCTTCCGGGCGACCCGCCCGTCCAGCTTTTAGCTCTCTCTTCCCCTCTCAGTTTCTCTCTCTCCCTAACCAAATCTGTTCGGTATATCATTTAAGTTTTGCTCAGAACTCATAGGTCAGCCAACCTCACCAAGTTAGAGCCGTGTTCCAGGACCTGTTTTGGTGCTACACTGCGACACCTGCTGGCCAAACATCGTCAATACCTCCTAAAATCACCACGCACACAAGCCAGCCAGCCATACCTGCCTGGTTAAGAGCCTAGGACAGCTAGGACATCGCCTGAGGATTTTATCTGAGGTAAATTACTTGATAACTTCATACTTTAAACTGAATGATTACAAATTTTTTAAATTTGTAAACTTCTTCCACGCCAATGGCAGATAATATCACCATTCAGGAATTTAGAAACCTTTTTGTTTCTGCTATGGATGGAATCTTAGGGAAGATAGACGACCTAGCTGGGACATATACATTCTTAGCTATTAGCCTGGCAATGCATATCATATCCTTAAAAAAAAAAATGGAGCCGGGCGGTGGTGGCACACGCCTTTAATCCCAGCACTCAGGAGGCAGAGGCAGGTGGATCTTTGTGAGTTCGAGGCCAGCCTGGGCTAGAGAGCGAGATCCAGGAAAGGCACAAAGCTACACAGAGAAACCCTGTCTCGAAAAACAAAAAACAAATAAACAAAAAATGGTTTGATAACAGTGCCAAGAATGAGAAACTTATTGAAATTATACAGACTTTGCAAAGTGGTAATAAGAAACTGGCTGGAAAAATCCATTCCTTGGAATGTGATAATGGTAAGTTGTCAGGAAAACTTCATTCCATGGGAAATGGCTATGAAAAATTGGCAGATAGAACATTACTTTTGGAAAGCAATCTGCATGCCATACAGATAATCTCCAAGGATGAAAAGATATCACTAATGGATAAAACGAAATCCTTAGAATCATAAGTGAATGAGGGAAACATGAAATGGATTGATCTAATGAAGTCACTGGATATCATTCACTGTTCAAAAGGTTCAGACCCTTCAAAAGGCGGTGTCAAATCGATTTCAGGCCTTAGAAGAAGTTGTTAAAACTGATAAAAAGAGCCTTAAGGCGCAGACAAAAGAGGTTGGAGGGGAATTAGCCTCTCCAGTACCTCACAGAGTGAGAGATGACTTGCCTAAGGTTGTGGACTTCACCTGCTATGATTTATCCTGTTACTACTGTTGTGCCCAAAGTCCAGATCCCGAAAAAATCACCAAGAGACTGAATCTGATGCAAAAAATAATGAGACTTTAATACAAGTTAACTCTGGCCTCTCTGTCCAACTGACTCAGCAACAGAGCAGGAGAGACACAGGGTGAGGGTTTTTATAGTGGCTGGACAAGGCGGCGGCGGGGGGGGGGTGTTAGGGGATTAAAAAACTGCCTAGTTACAGACCTGGGATTGGCTCAAGGCCTTGTTAGGAGTACCTGGACTGAGCTGATTGGCTCTCTTCGGTCTAGGGAATTGCAGCTTGCAGAAGGACACCTGGAATTGTTTGTCCAGTTCTGATTGGCCCTTCTCTGTGGGATGAGGCATTCATGGCTCTCTCTGTAGCTAGGCAAAAGGTCAGAGGCAGTCTACAGTGTGGGCAGGTGGGCATCCTGCTGAGGCCTTTTTATTGTGGCTGCAATTCTGCTGAGGCTTGGATCTCTCATTAGTGTTTGTGAAAAGCCAGCAAATGTTAATTATCCCAAAAGATAAGCCGATTGTAAATGGGAGCCTATACATATGAGAGATTTAAAAGACATTAAGGAAGAAATAGCTACCTGTGGTATGCATTCACCATATGTGAGACAGATGTTAAATACGTGTTCCTCTAGGAATAGAATAATTCCAAATGACTGGAATCAATTAATCTCAGGAGTATTAGAATATAGTCATCAGTTACAATGGAAAAACTAGTGGAGAGAAGAAGCTAAGGCCCTTGAACAGCAAGGTAAGATTAGAGGTTTTGAGATTTCAAAAAATCAGATTCTTAGTGAGGGCTATTTTCCTGACGTAAATAAACAAGCTACCTTTGATGAGCACACCTTGTCCATATGGCATTTGGCAGCCCTAAATGTTTGGGATAAGCTTCTAGAACCAGGAAAAACAACTTAGCTATATACCAAGGTCATACAAGGCTTTAAAGAAATCTTTACTGACTTTTTGCAAGGACTGATTAGAGCTGTAAACAGAGTGATATCAGATCAAGAAGTTAGATGAGTACTAATTCAATCTTTGGCTTTTGAATATGCTAATTTAGAATACAAAAAGATAATTGCACCTTTAAAGGTCAGAACACCACCCATGCAAGAATTGATCCAACACACAATCAATATTGAGTCTCTTAACTATAGTGATGAGGCTTGGATAAGAGAGGCAATTTCTAAAGGCATAAAGAGATATCAAAGTGTCAAATGTTTTAATTGTGGTAAACCAGGCCATATAAGATGAAATTGTACACAGGGTACGCCTAGAAATGACCCAAACAGAAGGCCCCAACCTTCTGGATTATTCAGATGATGCAGCAAAGTCTGACATTAGACCAACGAATGCAGATCAATAAGAGACAAACAAGGCAATCTTTTACCACTGGGAAATGCATTGGGGGGCCTCTCCCAGGACCCCAAGTCCAACATGGTGCAGTCATTCCCAGTCACTGTGGAGGAAACTCCTCCCCAGAACAATTAGAAGATTCAGTGCCGCTGGGCGGTGGTGGTGCACGCCTTTAATCCCAGCACTTGGGAGGCAGAAGCAGGCGGATATCTGTGAGTTCGAGGCCAGCCTGGGCTACCAAGTGAGTTCCAGGAAAGGCGCAAAGCTACACAGAGAAACCCTGTCTCGAAAAACAAACAAACAAAAAAACAAACAAACAAAAAAAAACAAAAAAAAAAAAAGAAGATTCAGTGCCCAATGTAAAAAAACAATACTGCTCTGGATGATGGAACAGCTTTGAAAGATGAATAAAAAAATTCCAGGGTAAACTGTAAAACAAATATTTTGGCACACTTCTATATATGAACAAAGACCAAAGCTAAGGGTATGAATAAATAGCATTATAATTGAAGGCTTGCTGGACACAGGAGTGGATGTAACTATAATTACACGAGAATCATGGTGTCCAAATTGGCCTCTTCAAGAGGTTGATGTTCAGTTCTTAGGGATTGGAACCCTATCTTGGGTAAAACAAGGCACAAGATGGGTTGAATGCATAGGGCCAGAAGGACAAGAGGAAAATTGAGGCCATATGTGGCTAATGTAGCAGTGACTCTATGGGGTCATTTTCTGTTACAGCAAAGGAATACCCAGATTAACATTCCTCCAATCTCAGAAATGGACCATAAACCAACTCATGTTTTTGGGAAGAATATTGTAAGACACTATAAAAAACAGTCACTGGGCCGGGCGGTGGTGGCGCACGCCTTTAATCCCAGCACTCGGGAGGCAGAGCCAGGCGGATCTCTGTGAGTTCGAGGCCAGCCTGGTCTCCAAAGCGAGTTCCAGGAAAGGCGCAAAGCTACACAGAGAAACTCTGTCTGAAAAACCAAAAAAAAAAAAAAAAAAAAAAAAAAAAAAAAAAAAAAAAAAAAAAAAAAACAGTCACTGACCATTCAGGCCGTACAAAAACAGAGCACAGCTGCTGTTGAACTCTCAGAGGTACCAACGCCCTACTCTTAAAATGGTTAACTGACAAACCTGTCTGGGTTGGGCAGTGGCCTATGATATCAGAGAAACTACAGGCCTTAGAACAGCTGGTTCAGGAGCAGCTATATGCTCAACATATTGAAGAATCAACCAGCCCTTGGAATTCTCCTCTATTTGTTATTTTAAAAAATCTGGAAAATGGAGAATGCTGACAGATCTGAAAAGCATAAAAGAAGTCATTCAGCTGATGGGCTCTTTACAGCCTGGAATGCCTTTGCCTTCTCTGTTACCTAAAGAATGGCCTATTGTAGTTATTGACTTAAAATACTGTTTCTTTACTATACCTCTACAAGAAAAGGATAGGGAAAAATTTGCCTTCGCAGTACTTAGTTATAATAATTCTCAGCCAGTTAGGAGATATCAATGGAAGGATCTCCCACAGGGAATGTTAAATCTCTCCACTCTGTGCCAATATTTTGTGCAAAACCCCCTGGAAATAATTCATGTACAGTTTCCACAATCTATAATTTAACATTATATGGATGATAACTTATTAGCTGATTCAAATGTAGATACTTTGGAAAAAATGTTTGAAGAAGTAAAGAAAGTTTTGCCTCACTGGGGATTACAAATTGCTCCAGAAAAAATACAAAGAGGAGATCCTATTAATTATTTAGGATATAAAATAGATTTACAAAAAATTAGACCCCAAAAGGTACAAATCAGGAGAGATTGATTGCAGACTCTTAATGACTTTGAAAAATTGCTAGGAGACATTTCCAATTTACAGCCCACTACTGGGATAAAAAATCATGAACTGAGCAATTTGTTCAAAACCTTGGATTATGACAAGGCTTAATAGTCCAAAAGAATTATCAGCTGAAGCTGAGAGAGAATTGGCTTTGGTGGAAAAGAAATTACAAGAGGTACATGTGGATAGTGTGGATCTAGAGCTTAACTACATTCTGGTCATATTATCCTCTACACATTCCCCTACAGGGATTTTAATGCAGAGGGAAGATATTATATTGGAGTGGATATTTCTACCACATAAATAGAGTAAGAAATTAAAAACAGATGTAGACTCTGTGAGTTCGAGGCCAGCCTGGTCTCCAAAGCGAGTTCCAGGAAAGGCGCAAAGCTACACAGAAAAACCCTGTCTCGAAAAAAACCAAAAAAAAAAAAATGTAGAAAAGATTTCTGATTTGATTTTCAAAGGAAAATTAAGACTTTGTCAATTGACAGGAAAGGACCCAGCAGAAATTGTAGTACCTTTAATTAAAGAGGAAATTTCCTCTTTTTGGGCAGAAAACGAATATTGGCAAAGAGCTTGCAGTAATTTCTTGGGAGAGATTAACAACAGTTATCCCCAAAGCAAGAGCATCAAATTCATAAAAAAAAAAAAAAATCTAGTTGGGTCCTTCCTCACATTGTACAGAGAATACCAATCTCTGGAGTCCGGCAACCTTGAATTTTCTTAATGCTGATGAGAAAGGAACAACAGCTGTGGAGAGACATTGAATAATAGAAAACACTACTGAGTTAAATCAGCTTGTATACTTTAAAGATGTGTTGCCAGGTGGTGGTGGCACACGCCTTTAATCCCAGCACTCAGGAGGCAGAGGCAGGCAGATCTCCATGAGTTTGAGGCCAGCCTGGTCTCCAAAGCGAGTTCCAGGAAAGGCGCAAAGCTACACAGAGAAACCATGTCTTGAAAAACCAAAAAAAAAAAAAAAAAAAAAAAACAAAAAAAACCAAAAAACAAAAAACAAAAAACAAAAAAACTGTGTTGACCTCAGAATGGATCGCAGGATATGTGCTACATTGGAGAAGGGGTTTCGCTTTTGTTTCCACAGAAGAAAAGCTATGGATACCATCAAAATTAATAAAAAATTGATTCAAACAGGAGAAACCTCTTGATAAGGAGAAATGATAGCTCATCCACTGATGTGACAATTCAAACTCACCAAGTAAGGGTCAGGGCAAGGTTCTGTTTTTTTTTTTTTTTACAGGAAAATAAAAATACCCATCTTCAATAAGTCCAAAGACCTTGGACAGCTAGCTGTCTAAAGCAGAAGGGAAGGCTATCCAGAAAAATGTATAAGCAAAGAAAAGTTGGACCTGTTGGTACCAATATTCTCTGCAGGGTAAACCTTGCTACCTACATCTGTATCTCTTTATTTCTCAGAAAAGTTGTAGTCAATTAAAAATCAAAGCTAGCTTTGGAGTTGGAGCGTGGCTCTCTCCTTCTCTGAATCCAAGCATGTTGTTAAAAGAAAATATTAAAGAGTTTCTGTCTCATATCAGAAGAGCCACCTGGTGTGAGACAGAAGAAAACCAAAAATCTAAGGACTATTGTTGTCCAAATTCTATTTCTCCCCATTCTTATTCTTGACTCTTTGGAACATTTCTTTAGATATAGTGCTACCCTAAAATTTAAACTTTGTTTTGATATTAATAATGTTTACGTTTTCCACAGTGAACAATTAATTTTCCTAACAGTGATCTCTGAAGTGTCCAGAAGTAAGATGGGGCCCCACAACAACAATTCTACCTAGTTCATAATGATGCCATTGAACCTATAAACATCACTCAAAGATCAGCTCTGACTACAAACTGTTCAGGACAGTTCCAAGGTGGCTAACTAAGATAATCCATCAGCTTACATCTCTAGCCAGAACTTCAGATAAGCTTTACCCATTACTCTGATACTGGCTACAAACGTTACAGCTAGTCCTTATGAGACTTAACCATTGTTTTAGTTTTCTTACAGAGAAACTGTCACCCCCTAGACAGCAGGAATCACTTTTAAGAAAATGTTGCCCCCACCCAAAAAAGGTTTTGTTTTCTCAGGGTTATGGATAATTGTCATCTGTTAAGGGTTGGTTATAAGTTGTAATAGGGTTGGGGGTGGAACAATAACATTTAGATTCAGGATTCTCTTTTGGAAAAGAAAAAAAGGGAATAGATAGGACAGGATAATAAGGTAGATTACTGTATCTACTTATAAACTTAATCAGTAACTATCAGCTTAAGATAATTTTATTGATATGGATTCTTGTATATTGATACAGATATAAAATTATTTTTCTATTTCTGTTTAAGATAATTTGTATATTGATACAAATATAAAACTATATTTGTCATATGGTACATATGTTCCTACTCCAGTCTGACATATTCTGTATGATACAAATGTAAAATTATATTTGTCATACTGTATAAGTATTCTACCTCTGTTTAGGATATTTTGTATATTGATACATATTAAGGATATTGTTGTCATATTGCACTATACATTTCTACCTCTGTATAAAAATATACAAAGATATATTTGTATATTGTCACAACTTCAAGGTCATTGTCCCTATACTATACACATTTACAGATGGTTTATTTTTATAATGTGAAGACTTAGTATTTAAGTTATTTAGGTTGATAAGAATTACAGGTTAATAGTCACTCATGCTTGTCATATTTATAGTCATGTTAGTTAGATTTTCTAGATATACAGAAATACATGTCGGTGTTTGGGTGGGAGCTCCATCTCAACCCCTGGCACCCTGGTATCCCTATACTCAAAGAGTCTGGAATGCTCTGGTGGAAGATCCACCTCAACTCCCTTCCCCCATCTCTTTCCCTAAACCTGCCCCTTCAAAGCCTGCCAAACACAGCTCTTCCCCCAGAGAGGTGCAAGACCACTCCCACAGGGTATATAAGCTGCATCCCAGAAAACAGACACATGATTCTTCCTGTCTCTCATCCTGGTCTCCTCTGTGAGGGGCTAGGGAATCACCAGGGAACGCTTTACCCATTAAACCTGGGCTTTTCCTGATTCGGTCTGATTTGGATTGCTGTTTGGGCAGAGAGGCCTATCAGGGTGCAAAAAAACTTATCAGTCGGATGGATAGGTAATCTTCAAACACTTCATAGACCTAGAGAATATGGCATTTAAATGAATAACTTAGAATTCTGTTGACATGAGACATGATTGCTCCTGGCAGCACCGATCTACTCCTGAGAGGATATTGGGCATTGAAGACACTCTATATGAAGTTTGTCTTTTTCTTGGCAAAAAATGGCCTGTTGGGCAAAGAATTGCCCTTGCCTCAGCTGCTGATAGTAAGCATGCTGTCCATTCTGGATGAGCAGGACACAAGGAAAAGCGACTCCTGAACCTTGTTAAGACAGGGTAAGACAGTCTTTCAAAATATCCTGCTTCTGAAAATGGTCTGCTAGATATTCTAAGCCTATAGCCAAAAGTGGATGTCCCAGCATTGAAGAGAAATATTGAGTGACTGTCCAGGCAGCCAGCTGTCTCTGTCTTTTCTTACATTTTTTTTTTTCAGAAATTGCTTGCTTGCACTTCCTGTTTACTCAAGTAATATTTTTCTTCTCAGGTCTTTGATGGGGTTGAAGATGTGGGAGCCCACAGAGGTTTCCTAGTGAGATCTGAGCTTGTTTTACCCAGCAGGACTGCATAAGAGGATGATTGGACCACAGGCCTGGGTACCAGGTGTTTGGAAGGGTATATACTTGGCTGTATCTAGCAGGGGGAGGTCTTTTGCCTCGCCCCTTGGCATTGTTATAAAAAGCCCTTTTGAATAAAGTTCTGGGCCATTGGGTATTGACCCAGGTCCTCCTGAAGCTATCCTGTTTCTGTCTTTCCTCTTCCTCTCGGCTAGGCCTATCATTCTGTCTATAAGTTCCTTATTCCTCTCTTCTCCTCACAGGAATCCTGGAAAAGGTAGGGGCTGGTCTCCTACAATAGAATCCTCTCATATCTTAGCTAAGATCATATCAGTACTAGATTTAGATTCTTCAGGATGGGACATCTATTGGAGTAATCTCTGTAATTTGCCATTTACCTATAGTCTGAACATTTATTATGTGTTTCTTGCTTGATGTTCTTGTTGGTTGTAGTTCCATTTTTGTTTATGTTATTACTCTTTCTTTCTCCTGGACAATACTTGATAATCGTTCTTATTGTACACAGTTTTGTATTAGGTTGAGAACCTTCTTATTTAGACAAAAGGGGGAAGTGTCGTGGGAATTTGATCCGCCTATGACCTTGGGCTATCTGGCCTGATAGAGGCAGTGCTTCTTATCTGCCTACGTGACCTTTTAAGACCTCCCTTTTAAGGGAGGAGAAAGGGTAACCTGCTCTTGGGTGGAGAAGACAGGATCAGCATGAAGCATCGTGTGATGGGTCCCTAGCTTTCCAAGGACTCTGCAACTGGATTTACCTTATCCTGTATCAGTGAGTCTGTTTTCCCCATAGAACCCCTTAATAAATTGACCATAATAAATAAATATATAGACCACTGAGGTTCTCAATACAGATGCTCCTGCAGTGACTGTAAGAAACAATAACAGAGTAAAAGTCTCTATGGAAATGGAGAGGCAGGAAAAATGGACACCTATAAGTATCACTTTTGGATGAATCTGGTTTTCATATCAGAGCCTGCACAAAACAGGTTATGTCACAGCAGTGAGGTACCCCCTTCCCCCCGGATCCCAGGCCCTGACATACTAGGGAAACTACCATTGAGCTACAGCCCCAGACCTTTCAAGTTTTACTTAGTGGGTGGGGCTGGAGAAATGGTTCAGTAGTTAAAAACAGTGGCTGCTCTCACAGAGGATTCCAGTTTGATTCCCAGAAACTACATGGTGACTCACAACCAGCTGGAACTCCAGTTCCACGGTGTATTAGTGAGGGGTTTTATCACTGTGATAAAACACCATGACCAAAAGCAACGTGGGTGGTGGTCACGGGGAGGTTTATTTTATATTACACTTCCACAGAAACACAGGCAGGGGCCATGGAGGAGTGCTGCTTACTGGCTTTCTGTTCGGGTCTTGCTCAGCCTGCTTTCGTATAGCACCCAGGACCACAGCTCAGGGGTGGCACTGCCCACAGTGAGCTGTGCCCTCCCACATCAATCAAGAAAATGAACCACATGCTTACCCATCTGGTGGGGGCATTTTCTCAATTGAGGGTCCCTCTTCCAAAATGATTTTAGCTTCTGTAAAGTTGACATAAAACTAGCCAGCATATGGGGGATCCCACTCCCTCTTCTGGTCTCCACAGGCCCTAGGTGCATATGCCCTGCCATGTAGAGTTGGGAATCACATCCTGGTCCTTTGGAAGACCAGCCAGAGCTCCTTACCAAGTGCATGGACGTATATTCAGGCAAAACACCAACACACATACAAAAATTTAAAAAAAAAAAAAGAGCACTTGCTCTTAGAGGTTACTTCAGGAAGCTCACAACTGCCTGAAACTGCAGGACCAGGGCCTCCAACACACTCTTCAGGTCTCCAAGGGCATTGTACTTACACGTGCAAACACACAATTAAAAAAAAAAAAGTTCTAAATTTATTTTTCTTTCTGTGTCTGGTGTATGTACACACATCACATACAGGTAACAGTGGATGACTTATGGGTGTCTGATCTCCTGGAGCTGGAGTTGTAGGTGGCTGAGAATCAATCACTTGATGTATGCTGGTAACTAAACTCCAGTTGTCTGCGAGAACAGTGAGTACCCTTCATCACTGAGCTATCTCTGCAGCCCCCAGATTTTTAAAAGTTAAGTTTATTCCACTGTTCAGAGAATTCCAGTTCAGCAAGGAAGAAAATGAACTAAAGCAAGAAAGTAGAGTGCAACAGTGATTTCCAAACCGAGTGTGCGTTCTACTTGCTTCATTGAAAACCAGAAATTTAACTGAAGGGCTGGGCAGAGACCCAAACAGTAAAAAGCTAGGAGTGGGGATACAGCTTAGTTTGTAGAGCATTGGCCTGCTAGGTACAAGACCCTGGGTTCAATCTCCAGAACTGGGCAAAAAGAGTGAAAAATCTATGTATAATGTCAGAGTAGGACGGTGTGTTCTGACTTTCCTGTTAAAGACTGTAAGAGCCAGAGGTCAGGGAGAATCAGGACCAAACAGGATCAGCATACTCTAGAACTCACAGCAGCTGTGGTTGCCTCGCTGAGACCTGCACAAGATCAAGCCAGTTAACATTCCAGCATGGCGGCGGTAGGGGCTCACGAGCACCCATCACTGTCTGAGGAGCTCCTGACGCTGATGGCTTCTGAGGGAGTAAGAGTTAGTTTTCTTTACGGGTGGCAGGCTGACCATGCTCCAGTGGATGGCCGCAGACCAGAGACTACACAGGCTGCACGAGCTGGACTTGGTAGATAAAAAAAAGGTCAAGAGGCTGGGAAGTGGTGAGAGGTGGGGGCGGATCTGGGAGAAGTTACGGAAAGAGCGTGGGAGGGAGCGGTGATTATGGTCAAAATACAACCTGTGCCTGAATGAAACTTCCAAACGTTAATACAAACATTACATTTAAAGATGACTTCTGTGTTGCTGTAACAAGTGCCTGTGGGAAAGATTTCAAAGGTGTGTGGGTGGAGGCGGCCAGGACGGGACAGACAGAGCAGCTCACCTCAGGGTGGCCAGGCTGCAGAAACAGAACTTGTGCCATTGGCTTTCTCCTTCCCCTCACATCCCATCCAGGTCCCGCCCACATTTACAGCTGCTCTTCCAGCCTAGTTCATACTTTCTGGAAACTCTATTTCCCGATCTAGGCTTCTCAGTCTAGTTAAGGTGACAATCAAGCTAACGCATGTTACACTCTCAGTGGCAGGAATAAACGCTATTACCCAACTTTGCAATTATGCCTTTTAATGATAACAAGAGAATAAATTAATCCCCATAGTGTAGAGACCCACAGAGGTTTCCTAGTGAGAACTTACTCAGGGTCTGAGAATCTGAGCTTGCTTTCCCCAGCAGGGCTGCATAAGGAGATGACTTGACCGCGGGCATGGTGGTTACCAGGTGTTTGGAAGGGTCTGCATTTGGCCGTGCAGTGTGCTTTGATCTAACGAGGGGGAGGTCTTTTGCCCGCCCCTTGGCATTGTTATAAAAAGCCCTTTAGAAGAGGCAGAAGGGGCCGGTGGGTTTTGATCCAGGTCCTCCTGAAGCCATCCTGTGTTTCTGTCTTTCTTCTCTTCACTATCTTTCTAAGTTTCTTATCCCTCTCTCCTTCTCATAGGAACCATTTTAAAAGGTGGGAGCTGGCCTCCCACACCATAGTATTTATAAGTTTCAAATACTTTTGAAAAGAAAAATGATACATAATATAAAGATCTAGAAGTAAATAATTTATTTTAAAGAAACTTTCCCCATATCAACATAAATAATATCATTATATGCATTCTCAGGTAGAGTCAGAAATTTAAAAAATTTTGAAAAACAAAACTGAAATTCTGGCACAATTTAAGATTCTGGACCCTGGGTGGGCAGTGGTAGCTCACACCCTTAATCCCAGCATGCAGAGGCAGAGAATCTCTGTGAGTTTGAGGCCAGCCTGGTCTACAGAGAGAGTTCCAGGACAGCCAAGGCTACACAGAAAAACCCTGCCTCAAAAACTAGACAAAAGAAAAAAAAAAAAAAAAGGTTCTATGCCCTGAAGAAATCCAGTTTATAAGCAGGAATGCTGATTGTACAAATGACCTGGACAGTCATTTGAACTAGGCCTTTTTCATTTCTCCACTTAAAAACAGTAACACTTGAGCCAGGAGTGGTGGGCACATGCCTTTAATCCCAGCACTCGGGAAGCAGAGGTGGAGTGGTCTCTGATTTCAAGGCCAGCTTAGTCTACAGAACAAGTTCCAGGACAGCAAGGACTACATAGAGAAACCGTGTCTCAAAACCAAAACCAAGCAAACAATAACTAAAAAACAAACAACAAAAACAAAATAAGCAAATAATAACAAAAACAAAAAACAAAAACAAAAAATTAAGACCACTTAAGACACTGAAACTAAAAATTATCCAGATTTCAAAACAAGTGGTTGGTCTGGTTAGCTAATTAGTAAAACTAAATTCCTTTTTTGTTTCTCTTCTCTGTTTTTAGGTAGTGTCTTGTTGTGTAATGGAGGCTGGTCTTGAGGCCATGGGTTCAAGCAATCTTCCTAGCTCAAACCACTGGGATAGCTATGACTACCACATGTGCCACCACACCTGGGGACCTGGCCAACTATCTTTAGGGAGGAGAAACGAAAATTAAAATGTATTATATGCCTAAGTTATGAGAGTATTAGACTACAGAAAGTAAATTCTTCAATCCCATGTTCCACCCCTAACTACTGATCTAAGTCACCGGTCAATGATGAATGCAGCTGAGCTCTAATTGTTCATCAGCTCTAAGATGTGTTGCTGTGAGAACCAAGTCCTCCGGGGTAAGAAAGTGAAGCACGCTTTCAGGGAGTGAGTGCGCTTTTAACAGACTCTGGAACTCGGCTTGCGTAGTACTCATAATTCCTCAGTGCAGCCAGGACTCCTGCCGAGTTCATGTGCTTCACCTCCTTGTTGTACTGGAGGGTGTTTCCGTGGATGTCTGTCAACTTCCCTGCAGGAGAGCAGCACACAGTTACTGGGTAGTTGGGTCAGGATGCTTCAAGGGTTCTCTGGAGGACAGGACGGGGCAGTGCTGAACCCCAGGGCTCACTCTAAGCACATGTTTTATCACTGAGCTATGTCCTAACCCACTCTAGTTATTCTTTAATGACTTTGTAGAATGTTTGTCCTGGGGACTGAACCTATGGTTTCAAGCACATTAAACAAGCACTGTACTACTGAGCTACATCCCCAGCCCTTTTTGTTTTTATTTTTGAGAACAAGTCTGAGTTGTCCAGGCTTGACCGTTTTTTTGTTTGTTTGTTTGTTTTTTTAATTTATTCTTCTTTCATATATTACATCCGGATCAGTTTCCTCTCTCTTCTCCCTACCTGGTCCCCCCTCCCTTTTTTAAACAAGATCTCACCATAAAGCCCTGGCTGGCTGGGAACTTAGTAGGTAGTCCAGGCTAGCCCTGAACTTACAGTGATCTTGGCTGTACCTCAGGAGTTCTAGGATTACAGGTCTGTTGCATGCTGATATCCTCTTGCCTCCCTCCTGTCTTCAGAACTAGATTGGACCAAGTGCCTCCTGTATGCCAAATGTGAGCTTTACCACTGAACTACAGCCATATGCTCGTAGGTTTATTTCTTTCTTCTTCTTTATTTATTTTTAAATATTTATTTATTAGAGTTAGGGTTAGGAAAAATAATAAATATTTTATATGCATAGTGTTTTGCCTGCATGTGTGTATTGTACACTGTAGCATGAATCCTAATTGGTCTTAATAATAAAAACCCAGAGTCAGATATTGGGGTAAACGCTGAAAGATCAGAGAAGCAGAGTAGCCAGTCACTAGAGAGACTTCCTACCTCTGCTGAATCCTCAGACTGAAAGGGCCCAGCTCCTGTTTCCACCCTGCCTTATCACTTTCTCTCTGTGCTCAGTCATATCACTTGCTGTTTCCTCCTCCCAAGTGCTGGGATTAAAGGTGAGTACCATCACTGCCTGGCTCCTAGTGGCTAGCTCTGCACTCTGATTTCCAGGCAAGCTTTATTTGTTAGAGCACAAACAAAATATCACCACAGTATACCATACAAGCCTAGTGCCCTTGCAGGTCAGATGAGGGCACCATATCTACTGGAACTGGAATTACAGATGGTTGTGAGCCATTGTGTGGACGCTGGGATCTGAACCTGAGTCCTCCGCAAGATCAACCAGTGCTCTTGACCACTGAACCATCTCTTTAGCCATGCAACTGAATTTCTTGGGATCAATCTCTCTTACTATACAATGTACTTCCCAAAATGTTTTCTGTTTGTCTATTTGTCTCTTAGTCAGGGTTACTTCTGCTATGATGAAACACCATGACCAAAAGCAACATGGGGAGGAAAAGGTTTATTTGGCTTAATTACCTGAATCACAGTTCACTGAGGGAAGTTGAGGTAGGAACTCAAACCAGGTAAGAACCTCTGGAGGCAGGAGTTGATGCAGAGGCCATGGAAGGGTATTGCTTACTGGTTTTCTTCCCATGGTTTGCTCAGCCTGTTTTCTTATAGCACCCAGAACCACCAGCTCTAGGATGACACCATCCACCCTCCCCATCAATCACCAATTAAGAAGATGCCTTACAGGCTTGCCTATAGCCTGATCTTATGGAGACATTTTCTCAGTCAAGGCTCCCTCCTTCAGACGACTTTAGCTTGTGTCTAGATGACATAAAACTAGGGCCTCATACATATCAGCCTGGTGCTCTGCCATGGAGGGCCTCATACATGCCAACCTGGTGCTCTACCATGGAGTTATAATCTACCCCATCATCTATTTTATAATTTTTAAAGATAGGGTCTTGTATTAAAAAAAAAATTCATTCATTCTGTGTGTGTGTGTGTGTGTGTGTGTGTGTGTGTGTGTGTGTGTGTGAGCAAAAGTCAGAGGGGGCATGTCGAAGCTGGAGTTACAGGTGGTTGTAAACCACCAGATGTGGGTGCTGGGAACTGAATTCATGTCCTCTGGCCAAGCAAGAAGTGCTCTGAGTTTCTAAGCCAGGGTGACATAATGAGTCCCAGGCCAGCAAGGGACACAGTGAGACCTTCTCTTAATGAAACCAACAAACAGCAACAACAACAAAATAAGAGTTTGATTAACTCTATGAAGATGAAATTCCATTCTTACTAAAGACTATAAACTAGGGAAAATTAAGTTTGTTGAAATACCCTTGTTGACACAAAGATGATGGGTCTGGGTGGATCATCTCTAGGCTTCCGTCCAGCATCTACATCCTAGGAATCTCGGTGAAGAATGTTAACTGAGGGCTGAAGAGATGGCTCAGCAGCTAAAAGGGTTCATGGCTGCTCTGCCAGAGGATGTGGGTTGATTCCCAGCAACCACAAGGAAAGCTACGGCCATCTGTAACTCTAGTTCTAGGTGATCCAACCCCCTCTTCTAGCCTCCAAGGGTACCAGATATGCATGTGGTACATAGACATAGTTCTAAAAAATTGGCCATTGCTAAATAACAGACATATATGCAGAACAAAACACCCATACACATAAAATTACAAAAAAAAATTACTGAAATATAATACCTGAGTACAATATAAAAATCAGAATTCTCCAAGATAGCTGAACTCACCTCCCACAGCATGTAAGATAACTTCTGGGGCACAAGTATCCCACTTCTTACAGCCAGGACTTGCAAATACATAAGCAGAGGCTTTGCCTTCAATCAGCTGGATGATCTGTAAGGTAGAAAGTAATAATTACCTCCAAGCTGCCAAAAGGAAAAACTGCCGATGCCCATTGAAGACATTTCATCAATTCCTGTCAGACTTAGATTAAAGCCCTAAGCAGATTAAAAGATACCAGCATTATAAAAAATTAAACAGGTGAATAATAATACATGGTAATCTAAAGGGAAAAAATATGACCAAATAAACCACAATCTATAGTCCAAGTTAGATTAAGTTTTCTTATTTCCATGGTTTTTCTTTTTTACTACAATGGAAATACATATTCACTATTGGACAAGTAATGTTTTTAAATTTCTAAAAAACTGGCCATTGCTAAGTAACAGAGAACTATTCCCAGCACCACAGCGGACAAGTCCAGCAGGTATGCTGCTCTGGCTAGCCTAACAAGTACTTTCAGAGACTGCAGAACCCTCACCCCTTCTTCTCCCACGACTCCATTATGAACCATCATTATTGACTGGTATTACTTGGTTTCTCTGAGACAGAGGCTCCTGCAGCCCAGGCTGGCCTCAAACTTGATTTATAGCCACAGATAACCTAGAACTCCTGTTCCTCCTGCTCCATCTCCCCAGTGCCGAGACTGCAGGTATGCAGCGCCACACCTGGCTGTGGTTTGCATTTAACGGCCTCAATCTGTGAATACTAGACTGAGTAGCCTCTGGAGGAGGCACTTCGTTCAGTGACAGAAGACGGCAGGGCCAACAGGACATGTCCTCTGTACCTTGTTTCCTGCTCCCCCGACTCGTAGCACATTGTCAGGATTCATGGCCGCAACACAGTCTGTGACCAGCTTGTTGCTGTGGGACCTGGTGGTCGTGATGATGTGCTTCCCGGCGGGCACTTCTTTCAGCTGAAACCCAAAAGCACCCAAACCCAGAACTCCCCAGATGGTCCTGCCCAGCACAGCGTCTGGGCCTGCCTGTGTGAATGACAACAAAGTTCACCGTCACCAGAGAAAGATGTCAGCCACAAAGGAAACAGTCAGCCTCACTTGGCTGAAGTTACCAAGTCTGTAATATATATTTTTGAGTTACAAAAGTAAAAACACACAATGTTTAAAATATAAGGGCAGTGAATAGACAAAGAATTTATCCTGATGATAATTTGATTATCCTCATGGCTGCTTTGTGTAGCTAGAGTTTTCCTGCCTGGCCCACAGTCAGGACAAATCTCTCTCACCTGCCAGTCCCACAGCCACTCGGACCTGACCAAGTAAACACAGAGACTTATATTGGTTATAAACTGTATGGCCGTGGCAGGCTTCTTGCTAACTGTTCTTACAGCTTAAATTAATCCATTTCTATTAATCTATACCTTGCCACGTGGCTCGTGGCTTACCGGCATCTTCACATGCTGTTTCTCATAGTGGCGGCTGGCAGTGTCTCTCTGACTCAGCCTTCCACTTCCCAGCTTTATTCTCCTCCTTGTCCAGCCTACACTTCCTGCCTAGCCAATGGCCAATCAGTGTTTTATTTATTGACTAATTAGCAACACATTTGCCATACAGAACATCCCACAGCAGCTTTGGTCAACCGTTTCAAAGAAAGGGGACACTTTTGTCCTCAGGAGAGTGACCTTCCTACTCTAATTGCTGTTTCTTTTGGAATCATCCACTGATCTGCTTGTAAAACCGAAAATAGCAATTTTCAAACATATTGAAGTTCCAGGAAGTGCAACTGTGTACTGATCAATATTAGAGTACTAATGTAACGATCACATATATTTTCATTATTCAAGGAACAATAGGAACTGCGTTTCCTAAGTGAGGATGCATTATGCTGCCAGACACAGAGCAACCAAGCGGATACTAAGAAAGCAGTGGCCAGTGGAGATGGGACTAAGATTTTAATGATAAATGCCCCAATAGAACTAAATGACAGCACAGTCTTAGAATCTGTGTTCTCCTTTGTGGAGCTCAGAGACTTTTCCAACCATGCTGCTAAATACACATATTTCAGAAAAAGTGAAACTGATGTTAACACACGAAGTCCAAACTCAACACAGTTTCATATCAGCCTGGGAGGTGTACCGTGAGAAAAGGCGTATGATTCACTCAACAAGGATGTGTCAGTATCACACTAAGTTCCTTATGCCTGCATTAGCCCATCCAATACTCAAGGCAACCCAGAAAGTAGATGTTGTTATCCTTAACAATGAGATTTAGAATCAGTTAATAAACTGACCCAGGAGCCTAGGAAGTTCCTCTCAAAATCCAGCTCATCTAGGTTCAGAGCTCTTTTTGTTTCATTTTATTTTTGGAGATATGGTCTCGCTATGCAGCCATGGCTAACCTGGAACTGTAATAGGCCAGGCTGGCCTCGAAAAGACTTTTTTTTTTGGTTTTTCGAGACAGGGTTTCTCTGTGTAGCTTTGCGCCTTTCCTGGAAAGACTTACTTATTTTTTATTTATTTATTTATTTTTTTGAGATAGTTTTTGTCTGTATAGCCTTGGCTGTCCTGAAACTCACTCTATAAATCAGCCTGGCCTCAAACTCATGGAAATCCACCTGCCTCTGCCTCCTGAGTGCTGGGATTAAAGGCGAATGCCACCACTGTCTGGCAAAAAGACTTGTTTTTAATTTATGTGTTTGAGTGTTTGCCGACATGTATGTATGTGCACTATGTGTGCCCCACACTAGAGTTCCAGACGACCATGAGCAGCCATGTGGGTGCTGATAACCCAACCTGGGTCCTCTGCAAGAGCAGCAAGTACTCCCAACTGCCAAGTCTGAGAAGCTTCTGATTTTGCTTTGCATTGTTGTTTTTGAGATGGGGTCTCACTGCATTGCCCTAGATGGCCTTGAAAGGATGTTGTTGCCCCAGCCTTCCAAGTAGGTGGAGCTACAGGTCAGTCCCACTGTGTCCATCAAAGCAGGCACTGGGCAACCTGAGCTGACGTGTTCAGATGTTGTCAACTGTGGGAGCCCGTTCTCGGGTTCCTCGTGGCTTTACCCAGCAGGTCCTCATAGAGGATGATTAGACCACGGGCCTGAGTGCAGGTGTCTGAGATGGTCTGCACTTGGCTGTGCTGGGGGAGGAGGTCTTTTGCTCCACCCCTTGGCGTCTCTATAAAAACCCTGGGGCAGAGGCAGTCGGGGCCCGTTGGAATAGGTTCCAGGCCCTCTCGAGGCTATCCTTTATTTTCTATCTGTTTCTCTCCGCGATATTCTCCGCAATAAATCCTTCTATCTAATATTTCCTGCTGCTCGCACTCAAGAAAACTCTGGGGAACTGTGGGGGTGGTTGGGTAAACGCCCCACAGTCAACGTCATCACTTCTTTGTCCTAGAGAAGTACACTGCGCTTTCGGGGTGAAATAGGCTTATGCTGCAGGCTGTGTGCCCTGGGAAGCAGAGTCAGGGGCAGGGGGTGGGTATCAAGGAGTGTGTGTGGGATCAGCAGCTGTAGAAGGAAACACTGCGGACAGAGGGAGATGGGCTGCAATGTGGCCAGGTGGCAGCTCTGCCTGGGACTATGCGGGAACACTAGAGTTCAGGCAGCTCTTCAGAGTGGCCCCAAATCCACACCTGCACTTTCTGGTCATGGGAAACAGACTGCTTTGGGAAGGGTTGTGACCTGGGGTGGGAAGGCTCTTCACAGGGGAGGCATTCCCTGAGGAGGCTGACTGTTAGCTGTGCCTCCTGCCATGGAGCACCAGAGGAACCCAAACTAAGTACCAGCTGCTTGGAATGTCAGTGTGCATCCTCTCTTTCCTCCTGACTATACCGATAACTCTTGATGGTAGCTCTAGACGCTTTTGCCTGTAATTCAACACTTAGAAAGGCAGAAAAATTGTTTGTTCAAGGCAAACCTGAGCTACATAGTGAGTTCCACGCCAGCATGGGAAACACAACGAGAGTCTATTTCAAAGAGAAAGAGTCAGCTGGGTGGTGGTGGCGCATGCCTTTAGTCCCAGCACTCGAAGCAGGCAGATCTCTGTGAATTCGAGGTCAGCCTGGTCTACAGAGTGAGTTCCAGGACAGCCAGAGCTACATAGAGAAACCCTGTCCCGAAAAACAAACAAACAAAATGAAAGGAGTTCATACTCCCTTTGTGAATCAAGAAGACAAGAGGACCAGCCTGAGGACCTGGTGTCCTGCTCTCCCCTGGGCTCCTGATCTCAGACGTCCTATTCTTTCCTGCAAAGGTTCCATGGGGAGGCCAGCGCTTGTCCTTCCAGATGAGGGGTTACTGTTAACTCTGGGTAAGAAGCTAGCTCCAACATAAAGACAGATGGAGTTTCATGGTGTTTTCACATGTCAGTATTTACTAGAATCAAAAATAAACTTTCAGTTGTTCAGTTTTTTACCTTGCTCAAGAGAGCAATAGAGAATAAAAACGGGGCTTAGAACTCACTCTGAATCCCAGCTCTGCTGCTTACGCAATGGGTGACAGTGGCAAGTTCAAGGCTTCAGTTTCCTCCTTTTCCGTGTGTGTGTGTGTGTGTGTGTGTGTGTGTGTGTGTGTGTGTGTGTGTCTTCCTAGGGACTGAACCCAGCACCTTGCTCTTTCTAGGCGGGAACTCTACCACTGACCCACATCCCCAGCCCCCTTTTACTTTGTATTTTGTGACAGTCTCACTTTGTTGCTGGCAGGTCTTCCGTTCACTCTGTAGCCCAGGCCTCCCCAGAACTTTCAACACTCTGGCCCCAGCTTCTTGAGTATCTGGGATTACAGGCCGGCACCACCAGGCCAGCTAGTATCCTTTTCTTTAATATGGATATAACCATTTCCTTAAGCTGTGTGGTGAGTATTACTAGAGACAGTGCATGTGAACCCCTTTGAACATGGCGGCACAATGAGTGCCTGATGAACCTCAGCTTTGATGGCGACCATGCATCTTCAGCCCTGAACTCCAGCAGCAGCCAACCTTCCGGCCTCTACCTGGTGCAACACATTTCAAGGCGTGCTCAGAGGGCAAGGAGGGAGAAGAGGACACAGCACAGGGAGACGAAGGAGAGGCGCAGAACAGGAGGAAACCAACCGGTTCACGGGAGGGACCGGGTGCCACGTGCCTGCCTCTTTCCTCCCTAGCACGGGAACCAGAACCCTAGCTGTTTCCCACCTTTGCTTTATCCCTCTGTTCCCTCAACTTCTCCTTTTCATTGCTCTGCGGAAGATAAATACAAGTTTTCTAGTCTCAGAAATAAGGGAGGAAATCATTAGCAATTCCTAAGTACTTACATCTCTATTTTTCTATGAATTAAATATCCTTCTTTTAAGGAATAGGGCTAAACTCACAAACCTGTGCCCAAGTATACTCCAGTACAGACAGCAAAGCCACACTGTCAGGATTAACACCCGGGCGTTTCATTCTGACTCAGCTAACAATGTAGAGCCACTCTGGGAAACCCCAAGAAATAATCAAACTTCGAATCCCGTAAGCAGCAGGAATAAACAAACTTACATTACACCTAAATATGAAGTCTGTTCTCACATCAGACATGCAGAAGAGATAGCCCCCACTCTGGTTAGTCTGTTTTCCAAAGTTCATCAAGTTCACATTAATATGAAACTGTAAATATTGTACTTCAATAAAATTTAATGATAGATCCTTGCCCTGAAATTACACTGGTCTCTCGTTTCTAAAGGAGACAGTTTCTCTGAAGTGCAGCAGGAAGTCAAAGCAGGTTGGAAGAAACAAAGTCAGAGGAAGGGGCTATAAGCATCACTGGCTGGCGAGCTGGACTGGCAGTGATTCAGGTACTGCGCAGCATTACCTGGGAAGCAACATGGCTAGCATCTGTTCTTTGTTGACAAGGTTCATTTCTTCAGTGTGCTTCAAGAACTACCTGTAAACCAGGTGTCTTGATGACCACGCTAATCAAGAACCAAACGGGTAATTTTCAAACTATTGCAACTGAATCACAAATACGTAAAAAGTATAATGCACACAGTCTATTTGCCCACATCTACATTCCTGGCCCCAATAGCCCCTCAGAAAGTTCCAGTTCACTAGCTGAACAGCAGCCTGGAAAGCTGTACCTTGAGAAGCCCCATCCTCAAGTGGCCGCTGTGCAAATGAGTGGATGAGTGAGATAACAAGTGGACCGGATGGCGTCTGGACTCATTGGACACGGTAATTATGTACCTAATATTTGTGACATTGGTAGCAGTACCTGGTAGTTGTAATATGGCTGGTTGATGATGCCTGCGATGGCCTTTCCTTCATAAGCAATCCCAATAAGAACTGTTACATTGTCAAGAAGACCTAAGGAAGCAATTAAGCACGTCACTCTCTCACGTTATGGTTTACCACCAGTAAATCCAACAAACAACTGCTAGTCTCATTATTATTATTATTTTATTTTTTGTTTTCTCCAGACAGGGTTTCTCTGTGCAGCTCTGGCTATCCTGGAACTCATTCTCTAGACCAGGCTGGCCTCGAACTCCTGCCTCCTGAGTGTTAGGATCAAAGGCGTGCGCCACTACCCCTGACTGCTAGTTATTTTTGCAGTAAAGGTAGGGGATCTGCAATGATTCTCCCACGGACAACCCTACTTGAGGCAAATGCAAAGCTCTAAGAGCTGGACAGAGACAGAAATGGGAATTACAGCTGCTAAACTGAATGGACAGCCACGACCACACTCTCCTTAGTGCAGTGTATAAACCTGTTAATGCCACGGTGGCAAAGCCATTTACAGATTCCTCACTCCAAGGAGCCCCGTCCACT
Organism: Peromyscus eremicus; assembly: GCF_949786415.1. NCBI lineage: Eukaryota > Metazoa > Chordata > Mammalia > Rodentia > Cricetidae > Peromyscus > Peromyscus eremicus. Next base: position 10,256,757 of record NC_081431.1, read on the forward strand.
GTTCTCCTCACCTGCTGGATCGGACTGCTATTCCTGAATCCCTGCCCAGACTCACTTTCAAGCCTCTGGCAGGCATCGAAGTCCAGGGCTATCACATGGCACTGGATCACCTAGTGGATTATAACTTGCGGGACTCCCCTTCCCTGAGCCAGTGGTTAATCAACGCTCCAGGATGACTTCCCTGTTTCTCAGTGGGCTTCAGAGAGGTTTTTAGTACACATATACACACACACGCACTGTACTTATGTCTGTCTGTCTGTCTGTCTCTCTCCCACTCTCACACACACACACACCCTCCCTAGAATACATATGCATGTACCATACTCACAGATACATTCACACACAAAATACACGTGTGCCATATACACATTCATGTACACACACATGCACACGCTCTCACACACACTCACAGACATAATCATAGCACATAAGTATCACACACACATTCACATACTGATACACAGTCACACACACCCTCACACAGTACCTATGCATGCCACTCACACATTCACATACTGACACCCACACACTCACACCCTGACACACATACTCTCAGTACAAATGCGTGTTCTACACACACACTCACATAGTATATATGCATGCTACACACACTCATGTGGCAGTCACATATAGTCTCACACACCCTTACACAGTACATATGTGTGTTCCACACACACTAACACAGTATATATATATATATATATATATATATATGCATATCACACACACTGACACACACACACACACACCCTCACACGGTACATATGCACACTCCACACATGCACACTGACACACTGAATACATTCATTCAGTCACTACCATTCTATCTCATCCAAGGGCCAAGAACATTTTATCCGGCAGTTATAAGAAATCTCCAGGAAGCTGGGAAGCAACAGAAGAAAACCTATGTATGCGATCTCTCCGGCGAGCTATTGTTGTTGCGAGACAGTCTCACACTGCTCAACCTGACCCGGAACTCACTGTGTACCTCACTCAAGCTGGCCTCAGACGCAAAGCAGTCTTCCCGCCTCAGTGTGCTGAGATTACAGGCGTGAGCTATCACATGCTCCTCCTGACTTTTATGCCTCTGGTTTAAATTCAATGCTTTCTGGTTTTTCTCACCTCTGGTAACCTCAGATGAGGGAGAGGGAGGGGGATGCTGTGGGACTGCGATGGGGGGAGAGGGAGGGGGACACTGTGGGTCTGAGATGAGGGAGAGGGAGGGGGGTGCTGTGGGACTGAGATGAGGGAGAGGGAGGGGGATGCTGTGGGACTGAGATGAGGGAGAGGGAAGGGGATGCTGTGGGTCTGAGATGAGGGAGAGGGAGGGGGTGCTGTGGGTCTGAGATGAGGGAGAGGGAGGGGGATGCTGTGGGACCAGGTGTGGTGGAGCTGGGGTAGCACAGCTGTGCTCAGCATTTTTCTAGCCCAAGAAAACATGGTTTCAGCACAGTCCCTGGGGTAAGAAGGTTTATAATGATGGAGTCTCCCACGTGGGGACCCCAGAACTGGAACTGATAGAGTGTGTAGGGTGGTCTCTGAAGATGAACTCTTCTGGTTAGCACTCAGGTATGACAGCAGACAGAACACAGCAGCTCTTCATCTGACACATTCATGTGTCACTGCCTGGCCTCAGCGCTGTACATGTGGCGAAGAGATACTGACCTTCAGTATATTCCTTGGTGCCATCTAAGGGGTCAACCCAAACCACAAGCTGCCAAATAAAAATGGAAAAGAGAGGACATATCCATATCAAGTATGTAAAATTCAGAGAATGAATAGATTAAACACCCCCTTTTAATATGTTTGAACACATTATTATGGATGACTTAAGTCAACATCCTCAGCTTTGTGATCATAAAAAAAAAATCCCAAAGCTGCATAATCATGGAGTAAGCACACACATTTAAAGTAAACAAAAGGCTGGTTTCACATGTTTTGCAGCACAGTTGATAAATGCTGGCTGGCACTTGAACACTAAGTGCAATGTCATGGACTCACACAGCTCTAGATGGCGCTACAGGGAAAAAACTGCTACAAAGCCCTGAGAATACTTTGTGCAATCTAAGTGTGTTACTCATTTTATGTGTATGTGCAGACTTTTTTTTTTAGTGTTTTGAGACAGGGTCTCTCCACGTAGCTTTAGCTATCCTGGAATTCATTATGTAGACCAGGATGGCCTCAAACTCACAAATCCACCTGCCTTTGCCTCTCAAATGCTGGGATTCAAGGCATGTGTCACTATGCCAGGCCTGTACATGCTCATTTAAAACATAATAACCCTGTCTCAAAAAAAAAACCAAAAAAAAAAAAATAGAGAGAAAGGTTTGGTTATCTTAAGGACATGTCACAATAACCTAAGAGAATGGAATGGCTCATATAATGGGCACTAGACAAAAAAGAAATCTCTCTTGCTTAGGACTTTCAACACAATTTTGAATATCCTCCCATACCTGGTAAACTGGGTATGAATTTCTGAGAACTCCTGATATCATGTCTCATTATTTTTTTATCCTTTTTCTCACAGAATAGAATTTCTTCCTCATAGTAACTATTCTGTAAGTACAATGTTAAATAATTCAAAACTAGGATCCCCTGGAGCTGGAGTTACAATGTGGTTGCTGGGAACTGAACCTGGATCCTCACCAAGAGCAGCCAGGGCTCTTAACTGCCAACTCATCTCTCCAGCCCAAGTGAGAAGACTTTTATGGTTTTCTAGAATGACCAGCCCCACTGCCCAGCAAAGGAGACTTTCTTACTAAAAATGCTTTTAATAATGGTTTCAGAGAGGAGACCTACAGGAGAGGACGGGGAGCTGGGTCCGCCACGTGTCCCTTGGTCCTGCTTTCTGCTGGCTCTGAAGGACTCCGTGCCTGACTGCCACCTTTGAAACCACACATTTTCCCTCTTACAGACAAACTGCATTTCCTTCACAATGGCCGCAGACCAGACTAACAGGGAGTACAAGCCATAAAGATGGGCCTTACGGGGGCTGGAGAGATGGCTCAGTGGTTAAGAGCATGTACTGCTCTTCCTGGGGCTCTGAGTTCGATTCCCAGCACCCACATCAGGTGGCTCACAGCTGCCTGTAACCCTGGCTCCAGGGTATCTGACACCTCAGACATCTGGTGGGTATTTGCACACATGTGTCATGTGCATATACCCCCCAACACATACACATAATTAAAATAATAAAAATAAATAAAAAAACCAAAAAACCCAAAAAACAAAAAGATGGGCCTTACGTCTTCCTCCTTAATAGCGCTGTACTGTGATGGGCACGGCTGCTTCAGGATTTCCTCCCACTGCCCGTCTTCAATCAGCTCTTGATCCACTTCCCCAGGAGGCAGGTCCTGCAGCAGACGGGAGGACACTGCTGAAGCGGTTTGCTCCCACAATGCATTGCATCTCCGACACAAATGCAGCAGCTGGGTCCTAGCCACTGCTGTTTCCCCTTATGCCCAGATGTTCACGGCAAACCTAGTGTGACACTAGCAGGAGCTGAGGAGACGGGTGAGCAACTGGGATTTCCCCGGAAGCTTCTACCCTGAGCTTGAAATGTGGGCACCAGGAAGGGGACTCCCCCACAGAAAGTCTCACAGCTCTGATGACTTAACCTCACAGCTGCATCCTAGCCTCATCTAAACCATGATTCAGGAACATCTAGAAGGAAACCAAAACCCTTTTTTCTCATAAATAAATCCATTTTCCTTTACACATGTGTTTCCCAATTTCTTTGGGAATGCTGGGATACTAAGGTAGTGGGTTATGAATCTGGGTGTCTAGTCACACTAGGACTTGGGATGCAGCTCAGTGGTTCAGCAGTTGCCCAGCATGCATGAGACTGGGTATAAACCCGAGCACCCCAAAAGGGGCAATGTGAGTGAGGACGAAGAAGAACAACAAAATCTCCTTATGGAGCCTGGTACAACTGTAACCCCAGCACTCGACTGGCCAAAGCAGGAAGAACTCAAGGCCAGTCTGGGCTCCATAACGAGACCCTGTCAAACAAACGCCAACACTAAAATTAGAAACAAGGCAGCGTCGTCAATATGGCGTTTGAGTCTCAGAGCAACAGGACAAGAACAAGAGAGGAACAACCAGGAAGTGAGAAGTCGGCGCTTCCTGTTTGCAGAGAATATGATGTTTTACACGCCGTCCCTAACAACCAGAAAACTAGACTCGACCAACGCTTTCTACAAACTGGCAGGATACAAACAACGTGCTTTTTTCTACCAATAGCAAACAAACTAAGGTAGAAATCAGGGAAACAATCCCAGTCATAGGAGTCTTGATAAATAAGCAAAATACCCCAGAGGAAACCTGAGGAAGGAGGTAAAGGAACTCTACAACGAAAACTTTAAAACCAAAGAAAATTCCAGGTGTGGTTGGAATAAGCCTGTAACTCCAGCACCCGGGAGACAGAAGTAAGTGGACCTCTATGAGTTCAAGGTCAGGCTGGTCTACATATTGAGTTCCTGGCCAACCAAGGCTATATAGTGAGATTCTGTCTCAAAAGACTAAATCTCTGAAGAAAGAAATTAAGGCAGAGATTAGCAGATGAAAGGCCTCTCATGCTCACAGATTGGTAGAATTAATGACGTAAAAATGATCATCCTAGCAAAACCAATATACAGATTCAATGCAATTGCAATCAAAATCACCATGGTTTTCTTCACAGAAATAGAAAAACAAAATCTTAAAACTCAAATGGAAACACAAAGGAACCCAGAGAGCCAAAGCAATCCAGAACAAAAGTAACAATGCCAGAGGCATCACCATACCTGACCTCAAACGATACCACAGAACCACGGTATCAAAAAGGGCATGGTACTGGTACAGAAACAGACGTGTAGATCAGTGGAATGGAACAGAAACCCCAGAATAACCCGATATAATTGCAGCCACCTCGACAAAGACACTAAAAACACACATGGGAAGAAAGAGCATCTTTGAAAAGTTGTGCTGAGAAAACTGGATGTCTACACATAGAAGAATGAAACTCAACCCTTCCCTCCTGCCTTGAACAAAAATCAACTCCAGGGGCTGGAGAGCTGGCTATCTGCTCTTCCAGAGGATCCAGGCTTGATCTCCAGCACCCACATGGCAGCTCACAACCATCTATAATTCCAGTTCCAGGGGATCTGACGCCTTCTCCTGGCCTCCACAGGTAAAAGGCTCACATGTGGAGTAGCAACATCCAGGCAAGCAAAACACACACACACCTCAAACAAACAAAAACACTTTTAAAAAAATTCTGCATGCCAGCTGGGCAGTGGTGGTGCATGCCTTTAATCTCAGCACTCAGAAGCAAAGACAGGTAGATCTCTGAATTTGAGGCCAGCCTTGCCTACAGAGTGAGTTCCAGGACAGCCAGGACTACACAGAGAAACCCTATGTCAACAAACAAACAAACAACAACAAAAATGGGCTGTAGAACTGAACAGAGAATTCTCAAAAATATTACAAATGAATAATAAACATTTTTAAAAGTGTTCAAACCACAGCATAAAAAGAACTACAAACTAGAGCTACTTTGAGATTCCATCTTGTCCCAGGCAGAAGGGCTATCATCGGGAAATTAAAAGACAATAGATGCTGGTGAGGATGTGGAAAAAGAGGCACTTCTTCACTGTTGGTGGGAGTGTAAACTAGTGTAAGAGAGAGGCACTTCTTCACTGTTGGTGGGAGTGTAACCTAGTGCAGGAGAGAGAGGCACTTCTTCACTGTTGGTGGGAGTGTAAACTAGTGCAGGAGAGAGAGGCACTTCTTCACTGTTGGTGGGAGTGTAACCTAGTGTAAGAGAGAGGCACTTCTTCACTGTTGGTGGGAGTGTAAACTAGTGCAGAAGAGAGAGGCACTTCTTCACTGTTGGTGGGAGTGTAACCTAGTGTAAGAGAGAGGCACTTCTTCACTGTTGGTGGGTGTGTAAACTAGTGTAAGAGAGAGAGGCACTTCTTCACTGTTGGTGGGAGTGTAAACTAGTGCAGGAGAGAGGCACTTCTTCACTGTTGGTGGGAGTGTAAACTAGTGCAGGAGAGAGAGGCACTTCTTCACTGTTGGTGGGTGTGTAACCTAGTGTAAGAGAGAGGTACTTCTTACTGTTGGTGGGAGTGTAAACTAGTGTAGGAGAAAGAGACACTTCTTCACTGTTGGTGGGAGTGTAACCTAGTGTAAGAGAGAGGCACTTCTTCACTGTTGGTGGGTGTGTAAACTAGTGTAAGAGAGAGAGGCACTTCTTCACTGTTGGTGGGAGTGTAAACTAGTGCAGGAGAGAGAGGCACTTCTTCACTGTTGGTGGGAGTGTAAACTAGTGCAGGAGAGAGAGGCACTTCTTCACTGTTGGTGGGAGTGTAAACTAGTACAGGAGAGAGAGGCACTTCTTCACTGTTGGTGGGTGTGTAACCTAGTGTAAGAGAGAGGTACTTCTTACTGTTGGTGGGAGTGTAACCTAGTGTAAGAGAGAGAGGCACTTCTTCACTGTTGGTGGGAGTGTAACCTAGTGTAGGAGAGAGAGGCACTTCTTCACTGTTGCTGGGAGTGTAAACTAGTGTAGGAGAAAGAGGCAATTATGCACTGTTGGTGGAAGTGTAACCTAGTGCAGCCAGTAAGGAAATCAGTGTGGAGACTCCTCAAAAAACTAGGACTAGACCTACCATATGACCCAGCTATTCCATCTAGGACGTGCCCAAAGGCTGGACACCCCACTACTGAGAACTGACTCGTCTGTTTACTGCTGCTCTATTCACAATGGCTAGGATGCATTTTTTAAAGTTGGAAGGGAGGTGAATGACCTGGCTAGAAACTGCTCCCCCGTGAAACTATAGTTTATTAAAAACACCAGTGCTATGTGTGGGGTAACTCCTTGTAAGTTGGTCAGGGAGGTCCTGGTGGTCCCTAAAACAATATAGGCACTTGTCGTTTATCTTGGCTATCCACTAGAGTCAGATGACAAGACCTTCCTGCTGAGGACACCACACACTTTGGTTGCATGATACAGAGAAATCAAGCTAGAAATGATCTGGAAACGTTTTCCCCATGGACCAGCTTTCATAGTGCTAGAAGGTGCTATGAGCTGGTGGGGAAGAAAAGATTCCCCAGCTGTGAACTACAAATGACAGTGCTAACCTGTCAGGCAAGCTGTGCCTACTTGTATAACAGTGGCATGACTGTTACGGGAGGTAACTCCTGCTCTTGACTGAATCTGAGGTCTACTCCACTAGGGGGAGTCCATGCTTAGTTCTCTAAACCTACTTAGTGTCTGGAAACCCACTCAATGTATAAAAAGGGAGGTCATAAGCCCTGTTGGGGAATTAAACTCTATGGCTTTACTAAATTCACAGTGTCAAACCACCTTATAAACATGCATGTTTACTCCCATAGCTAATTCCTGTTCTTAGCCTTAATCAGAATCTCCTCTTTCTAGTGAACACTGATGAAGGGCGAGATATATGGCTGCATAATAAGACTAAGTGACAGCTGACTGCTCAGCTCTAAGAAAGACATTCATACCATCCCCCGAGGTTCACGAAGCTTCGCAGAAGAGGGGAGAAAGACTGTGAGGGCCGGAAATACGGAAAAGGGCTGCAGAACGCCATCACTGGGGTAATACACAGCCAGCGCAAGCAACCCTGAAACTCTCAACAACTACAGATGACTGCACTGGCCGTGAAAACGGATGGGCCCATCAACAGCTGAGCAGATGGAAGAGGGATGCAGGCCGCTCCTCCACAGCTGAACTACGTCCTACAGACAGATTCAGGGGAAGGGGAAGCCACTGCCTTCCGTGGTGGACCACTCATGACCAGGCTCTGAGGGACGGTCCCAATTAAACAGTCACACAGACGGTGCTGGTTAAACTAAATGGGAGACCGAACCAAACCAACGTCATGAATTGGGAAAGGGACAAGTCGGGAGTGAGGGGGCTGGAAGGGGTGGGAGGAGAATTCAAGAGTGGGGAGTAACCAGAACGTATTATATACATGTACTAACTTGTCAAAGAACTTAATAAAAAAACAAAACCAAAACATATTCTGTTCTCTCAGTTCTAAGTATGCAAGTCTGACTTCTGAAGTGAAAGACCAGTAAACGAACAAAAACAAAACCAATTCTATCTCAAAGTTTCAGAACTTTGCCAATTCTTAAAATTTAACTTTTGATGCTGGGGCTCAAACCCAGGGCCTCATATGTGTGAGCCACACGGTCTTATTCCTGAGACGTCCTCTCACCTCAGAGCCTCACCTCCAGCAGGCAGTGTTCTACCACAAGCCTAACTTACGGTTCTAATGCTGCACAGTCACTACAATGGAGATCGTGTCTCCCATCATTAAGAACAGAGACTTAGTCTAGAAGTGGACCGAAATATAAAGTCAGATTACTTCCTCTAAGGAAAATGATCACTTCTGTGTTCGAACACTAGCTCCGATACTAAGACTGTAACCATGACATGTGATTCAACAGCACGCCAGTTATGAATCAACGTGCTATGGTGACTCTTACCTCCTCCCCTATAATTGTCAGCTTAGGGAACTTCCGTGCCAGGGAAGAGCATATGCTCATCTGTACCAAGCGGTCTGCTTTGGTCTGCAGGTCTGTGGCTGAGGTCTGTAACAAAGAATGCAAATCTCAATAGAAATACCATCAGGGATAAATGGTCTTCCCACTCCCAAGTGCACAGTACCCATATAATTTACACTACATTTTCAGATTTCGGATTCACAGAGCTTAGCCCCAAATAAATCAACTAGTCATATGCCCTGCTGCTTCTCAGAGAATTAACAGCAGTTAAGAATGGGAAGTGAAGCTAGGTGGTATTGCATGACTGTAATCTCAGCACTTAGAAGGCTGAGGCAGGAGGATTGCCATGATTTTGAGATCAACTTGCGTTACAAATATATCGATAAATAAACATAATTTAGAAACACAGGGTGTTCGTATATGTGTTGATGGAGATCAAACCCACACCTTGTGCACGCTGAGCAAGCACTCTACCACTGAGTTATATTACCAGCTCCATAAGGGTTCAAGTTTGCAAAGATGCTATTATATTGTTCGGAATGTTTTCTTCTCTATTGAGAAATTCTATTATAAGATTCTAGTTGCTAACCTTCTTCATAGGCTAAGAGGCAGGAAACTACCATGTGGTGCTACATACTTTTTAGAATCTCATACTTGCAGAAGCAGCAGGTTCACCAGAGGTCCTAGTCTAGCCTGGTCTACACAGTGAGTTCCAAGCCAGCTACCATAAGATCTATGTAAGCCTAGTCTATACAGGGAGTTCCAGGCCAGCCAGGACAGCACAACAAGACCTTATTATCTCAAAACCAAACCAACCAACCAAACAAAAGAAATAAATTTACACTGTTCCAAAATGAAGCTGAATACACTCTATCATCAGTGTATGAAGAGTGTCCTCTGTAACTTCCCCCACTTATTCTTGTAATGCAAGAGTTCCTGAAGATAATTCATTAATGCATCAGAAAGAATTTCTGGGTTTTTTTTGGGAGGTGGTGGTGGTGAAGACGGAGGTGGGGTTGAGGCAGGGTCTCATATAGCTCAGGTTGGCCTTGAACTCACTATATAGCCGAGGCTGGGCTTGAACTTCTGAACCTCTTGCCTTCATCTCCCAAGTGCTGGGACAATGGCTGTCTAGCACCACATGTGGCTTTTATAGCTTTGAATAAGAAATGCTTATTTAAAAATCAGATTTTCTCAAACATGTTGTATGTTCTAAGGTTGCATGGTTTTGTAGGGAAGAGATTAGGATCTGTTCTGGAGTGGACTTCATCATATATACAAAGACCTTGAATGAAGTAAGGAGTTACTTTCTTTTTTTTTTTTTTTGTTTTTTGTTTTTTGAGACAGGGTTTCTATGTGTCATAGTCCTGGCTGTCCTGGAACTCGCTTTGTAGACCAGGCTGGCCTTGAACTCACAGAGATCCTCTGTCTCCCAGAGGGATTAAAGGCGTGCGCTACCACGTCCGGTTTGGAGTTCTTTTCAAAGTAGATGTTGAAAGGAAGGCTCTGGTGAAGTCCATCATTTTACCATTACTTGGTCTAGACTATGACATTCTTTACTACTGTGAAGAACAGACACTGAGTGCAGAAACAGACAAGATGGCGTACCTTCTGCACGATGCCCAGGTCTCCTTCAGCAATGACACATCTGACTATGGTCCCTGCCTTCTGAGCGATAGAATACGCTGAGGCCACCAGTCGCATCAACACAGTGTGGCTGGAAGCCATGATGAGCCTTGAAGGAAAGGAGAAAAATATTTTGTTACTAGAGACCAGCTACTAGTTTCAATTAGTTGAATTCAAGACAAACAATACATATTTACTGAATGCCTGGGGCTGCCTCATTTAACTACATAGGCTCTTTTTTTTTTTTTTTTTTTTTTTGTTTGTTTTTTTTGTTTTTCGAGACAGGGTTTCTCTGTGTAGCTTTGCGCCTTTCCTGGGACTCACTTGGTAGCCCAGGCTGGCCTCGAACTCACAGAGATCCGCCTGGCTCTGCCTCCCGAGTGCTGGGATTAAAGGCGTGTGCCACCACTGCCCGGCTTTTTTTTTTTTTTTTTTTTTTTAAAGTGTTTCTCTGTGTAGCCCTGGCTGTCCTGGAACTCACTCTGTAGGCCAGGCTGGCCTCAAACTCAGCGATCTGCCTGCCTCTGCCTCCCAAGTGCTGGGATTAAAGGCATACACCACCACTGCCCTGCTACTACATAGGTTCTTTAATAAATATACACTAAAAGAGACTTGGAAGAGACACAGTTTTGGTATTAACTCTTTCAATACACCCTGTAACACTCTCTCTTAGCAAACAAAGCATTTCAAAGCCTGGAGAAACGAACTCAGCAGGTGAAAAATTTTGAGTATAAGGTGTGTAACATGCAAAGTAGAAGTCTTAGGAACTAAAAATATATTATGTAACATCTGCCCTTAATCAGCTGATATTTTGAACACTAGAGCTGATAAGTGCAAGAGAGGGGTGAGCAGTGTAGAGGACTTAGGTGTCTACATAGGGTAAACTGCAAAAAAGAGGAAGGGGGCTGTAGCTCAGTGGTAGAACACTTGCTTTGTAGTTCAGTTCAGCCTATCAGGGCCCTGCATATAAACTCTAGCACTGTTTAAAAACTAACAAACAAAAACTGCATGCAATTGCAACTGCATAGCCCCGACAGGTCTAGAACTCCCTGTGGAGACCAGGTGGCTTTAAACTCACAAGAGAGCCACCTGCCTCTGTCTCCTGAGTGCTGGGCCTCCCTACTCATTCTGTTTATCTGACAGTCTCACTATATGGCCCAGGCTGGCTGCAAAGTACTAATCCTCCTGCCTCAGCCTTCTGAGCACTGGGATGACAAGTATATGCCATCATGCCTCGCTTCAACAGAAAGATGTAAAAAGGACACTCTGAAGGGCCATCCTTGTGGGGCCAACTGAGGTGTTAGCTATACTATATTCCAGCCTGGTATCTTCCCTCCCATTTCTTTCCCTTTCCTTCTACAAGTGATTTCAACAACACTCCCTAGAAAGCCTGCTGTACTATAGTTCTGTCTCCAAGGGCTTAAGGCAAAAAACTCTCAGGCTACCCAGTGTTCGAACACATACAAAATGCAAAGCCTTGGGTTCAATTCTCACTACAACAAAACACAAAAACAAGGCACAGTTGGTGGCCTGGACCAGTATGAAATCCTAGCACTCAGAAAGCTGAGGCAGGAGGATCCTCAGATGCAGACCAGCATAGGCTATATAGTAAGTTCTAGGTCAACCTGGCTAAATAAAGATACATTATTTCAACAACAACAACAACAAATACAACAACAAAAACCTTTAAAACTTAAACAAAAGCTTTTCCAACTCAAAATCAAATCAGGTTGACATGCCTTTACTTAGGTCAAGCAGTGCATGATTATTCCTTATCCACAGGGGCAAACCCATTTCCATTGCCAATTTCTGATGGAATAGCTGACTCCACATACCTTTAAATCCACCTGCATCCTTTTCTGTTGCCTCTGATCTAATCACAAGAGTTAAGAACATAAATGGACAATAAACAAATATGGGAAAGCTTTTAAAAGATGCAGTTGAGGAGCTGGAGAGATGGCTAAGTGAATAAGAGCACGGGTTGCTCTAGCAGAGGACCTGGGTTCAGCTCCCAGCTCCCACAAGGCTGTTCACAAGTATCTGTAACTCCAGTTCCAGGCCAGTTCCTCTTTTGGCATCTGAAGGCACCAGGCATGCATGTGATTCACAGGCTTACATGCAGGGAAAACACTCACACATAAGATAATAAAACAAATCTTAAAAAGAAAAGAGGGAGATGCCAGATGGTTGTAGTGCATGCTTTTAATCCCAGCACTCGGGAGGCAGAGGCAGGTGGATCTCTAAAAGTTTGAGGCCAGCCTGGTCTACAGAGTGAGTTCCAGAGCAGCCAAGGCTATACACAGAAACCTTGTCTCGAAAAATGAAAAAAAAAGGGGGTGGGGGTGGGGAGAGAAAAGATGTAATTGAAACTGATGTGCAGCACTGAAAACTATTTTTGTGGCCAATAGCTGTCCGGAGTTAAAATGAAAATAAAATGGAAAAAAAAATGGCTATCCATGTGATATATCTTATATTGTAATCAAGCTATGTTGATTTCTTGACATACTAGGTTTTGCAGGTGGAATAAAGTAAATTACGATCATTACCAATTCAGGAACACCACAAATAAAACCCAGAAGCAACAGTTTAGGAAAACATTTCACTGAACAGCCATCTATACAATGTACTTTGAACTGGAAGGGTAGATCCAGGTTACTAACCTTACCCAGCACCTTTTCTGGGGAAGGGGGTGCTGGGAAATCACATCTGAGGCCTCACCAGGCAAGCTCTTTCTCACCGAGCTCCCCTCGACTTGCCACATGCCTCAATGCTGATGAGAGTTTAACTCGTGGGAGTGGCGACAGGGAAGTACTTTTCTCTCACTGGAACTTTTCCTAGATATCATTTACCCTTAATCCAGTTCAGTAATCATTTGAGCCTTGTTGGGCTTCGGGCACGACTAATCCACGTCCTCTCAAGCTCGCCACATATACGCAGACTTTTCTTCTTCCAATGGAAAATTTCCCGGCTGCCTGCTCGCTACCTTACTCAATAAATGCACCCTATGTTTATGAACCACAATTTGAGGAGAGCATCAGTTTGTAAGACATAAGAATAGAAATATGACTACCCCTCCAGGCCCTAATACTTTTCTCACCATAGTTTTTAAAGAAATATATAGTTTTGATTCTTGGTATAAAGAAAAAGAAAAAAAATTATCAAAACACACAATGTGTAAAGGAGATCTTTACTAGCCTTCTCACGTCTCCCCCAGCAACCCAGTGGGAAGTATCTTTTGAAGTGACAGCTGACTGAAGAACAAGGCTAAGGCTAACCATAAGTTAACTTCCTTATAGCAGCTCAGAAAACTCGTCCACCTTTCTCTGAGTCTTCCCTGAGCACTTCTTCTGGGAACATGACCTTTCAAAGGCTTAGCTAAAAAAACAGCGTGATGGCTAACGACACAGACTTTGGAGTCAGCTGCCTGTGTCCACATCCTGGGTATGTTAGCTTCCGGAAAGCCACCCGACTTTCCATCCTTAACTTCTAAATAGGAAAACCGCACCGATTAGTAGAGGGTTGCTGTGATTATTAAATAAGTATGACATGGAAGGCACGGAGCGTACAGACAAACACCAAACAGCACTGGCTAGAGACGTTTATGTCATTTCCTTTGTTCTGGTTACAACAGGGATACAGGGAGTGCTAAAGACAAAAGGCGAGGGGCTGGAGAGATGGCTAATGGTCAAGGGCACACAGAGGTCAGACCCCAGAACCCAGGTGGAGCAGCTTACAGACACTTGTAACTCCTCTGCTGGCCTCCATGGGCCCCTGCACTCATGAGTACATACCCACGTTAGGACACACAGGCACAAACGTATAATCTAATAAAGCAAAATCGAAACATCTCCATGGGCTCACACCTCCGAATGAATACTTTCTCACCAAGTGCTGGTGCTATTTTCAGACACTGTAGGGAGAACTTTTAGGAGGCTGGGCCTAGTGAGAGGAAGTGGCTTCCTGCAAGGTGGGCGGGTACTGACACCTGCTCCACTTGTCTGTTCTCTGTTCAGGCTCTCTGCTCCCAGATCCACCAACATGTAAGAAGCCACATGCAAACTTCCACCGCCGAGAATGGGGGCCAGCCACACGTCTTTCCCACCGTGACGAACTGTGTGCCCCTGAAACCATCAGGCAGAATAAACGGCTTCTCCCTTAGCTGCTTCTGACTCACTGGTGAGGAAAACAACTATGACAAGCGATATTCTGGACTAGGGAGCAGCGTGGTACCTGATGGGACAGAGGTTCGTCTGCACCATGCTTTAGGCTTGGGCCTTAGAGTAAATATGAAAAGCAGTGAGTCAAAAGGCAATCAATCTAATTCCCAGGCACTGTAGGGAGTGTCTAAGAAATCTGCACAACGCCTGCCAGCTACTCTAGAAGGATGGAACACACCAGCCAGGCATGGTGGGTGCTGTAATCTTACCACTCAGAAGGCTGGGGTTCCTGTCACTAAGAGAACTGCTCAAAGTTCAGAACAGCCTGGACCAGAGACCAAGTGCCAGACCAGCCAGGTCTACACAGTAAGACCATCTCAAAAACAAAGCAAACGAAAACAAAAAACAGCAACAGAAAGAAAAATAGCTGGGCTCAAGTGACCAGTTTCTTCTCATAGCCTTAAGGTTTAAGGGCAAAACAACAACTACAAACACCTGTATCCTTTTTGTCCTTTATCTTTAATTCTTTTTTTTTTTTTTTTTTTTTTAAAGATTTATTTATTTATTATGTACACAGTGTTCTGTCTGCACGTATCTCTGCAGGCCAGAAGAGGGCACCAGATCTCATTACAGATCATAAGTCACCATGTGGTTGCTGGGAATTGAACTCAGAACCTTTGGAAGAACAAGCAGTGTTCTTAACCTCTGAGCCATCTCTCCAGCCCCTTTATCTTTAATTCTTACAAGGATGGTGAACATGCAGATTAGGCTTGGGCCTTAGAGTAAATTTTAAAATGTCTGATATGTTCCCAATAAAAGCATTAAAATCATTTATCTTTGGAACCTGGTTAAACAGTGCTGAAGTTCAAGGCATCTGGAAAGATAAAAATCAGCATGATGGAGCAAATTCTGAACAATTAATAGAGATCCCCTTGTTACCAGTCATCAAAATATAATAATCAGCTGGGTGTGGTGACCCTGCTCCAGGTCTTTGCACTTAGGAAGCTGAGTCAGGAGGACTGGGAACACCACCAACATTAGTTACATAGTAGGTTCCAGGCTAGCACTGGCTACCTAGTGGAGTAATTTCTCCAAACATCCATGCATGCACATACAAACTCTAAACAAAACAAAATGTTTGGAGAAAGTATATGTGTGTGTGTGTGTGTGTGTGTATATAATATATATATATATATATATTATATACATGTAAGTGCACATATTACACACATACACACACACACTCTGCATTTTTTTTTAAAGGTTCCAGGAAACATACTCCTATAATCCCAAAACTCAGGAGGCTGAGGTAAGAGAAGCTTGGGTTTGAAGCCAGCATAAGTTCGGTCTTTCTCAGTCTGTTTCTCTAATAAGTTTTAATTAAAAGAATGAAACCATAAAAACTCTAGGAATGGTTTTATAACTTGTAAAGGCCTTTGAAACATAAAATTAAGAATTCATAAACAGAGTATTAGCAAATTTACACAGAAACTAAAACTCCAAATGGCCAAAATGCCATAAGCAAAGCAAAGTCATAACTGATAAAAGAAGAGGTTAAGTCCTGTACCATATAGTAATAACTGAAGTTTCATTTGGGGCTCTTATGCCTCAGTATGTAAAAGGCAATACTCCAGTGAAAAACGAGGCAAGAACAGTTGGCAAAAAGTTCCCAGAAAAAGAAAAGCGCTGGCCACCAAATGCACGAATGTAATACAACCGAATATAAAAGAAATGCAAAGTTAGAGAATGAGAAGTGATTAAGATTCACACATGTAAGCGTTTGCCCCGTCTTCAAGGACTGAGAGAACATGTTCCTGCGGGAGCCCTTTAACTAAAACAAAATGTGTACATTGTTCGATGCAGCTATTATATTCCTGGGCAAACAAATCACAACGGCCTACCAGCGTGCAGAAACGACAACCGAAAGAATGTTGGCTATTAAGAAGTTTGCAAATTTGGATGCAATAAAAAGTGAAAGTCAAATTTAACCTTGCTGTTTCCTCATTATTAACCAGTGTCCTCCAGAAAGCCAGGCCCAGATAAACAACCCCATGTAACCACTGGAGCTTCTAGATGCGGCTGAACTACAGGCAGTGTACCCCCAGGGCGCTGGGCATCACAACCCCTGGCTCTCCTCTACTCGGTGCTAGGGGTGGGTAGTTACCGGACCAAGAAACTAGGGCCTCCCGGAGGCCCTGCCCCACCGCGGGAGACACTTACACTCAGCCGCCCCGCGTCCCCAAACTGCTGTCCTGCCCGGTCGCTCTCCGCCCGGGTCCCCACTTCCTGCAAGTGCAAGAGTCCAACATGCAGAGGCGGCTTCCGCAGCTGCGCTTGCGGGAACTCGGCGCAGGCGCACAACAGCCTCCTGTGGGCTCCGGGAGGTTGGGGAAAAGCCTGTTCTGCGCTTTTGGCACAGGTTCACGCCACCTGTTGTCAAAGTCCGAGTCCCCGGGACGTTCCCGAGTGCTGGTTCCTGGCGTCTTGGCCTCACCTCAACAACAGTTTTTTCCTCGTTTTGTTTCTTGACGCAGGGTTTAGGTAGCCCAGGCTAGCCTAGAGCCACACATCTTCCTAACTTAGCTGCGACTGCGCAGGTGCCACTATGCCCGGCTTGGCTTTATTTTTTGATGAGTTGCCTTTATGGGATTGTTTTCATAAGAGCAGCACTTTTTCCCCCCTTAAAAATCTCGCGTCGTTATTTTGTGAGGATAGAACGAACACATTTTGTTTCTACGTGTTTTCTGCAACTCTCAAACTTAAACCATAACGTGTGTGTGTGTGTGTGTGTGTGTGTGTGTGTGTGTGTGTGTGTGATCAAGGTCTCACTTAGGCTGGCCTCCAACTTATGGCAATCCTACCTCAAGTTTTCATATATTTGGCAGTTAAGAGCACTTGGTCTCCCTGAGGACTCAGGTTTGGTTCCTAGCACCCACAGAGAGGCTCACAACCATCTAAAACTCTAGTTCCAGGGTACCCCACACTGTGAGCACCAGGCACACACGGTGCACATAAATACATGCAAAGTGTCATACACATAAAATAAGTAAATCTAAAAAAAATACAAACTCACGTATTGGCTTTTGTAAATACATGGTAATTTTATAACAACTGCCATAAATAAGCACAAATAAAACCTATCTTATGCATACAGTGGAATGCAGAGTCCACAGGCACTCTGCCTTGTATCTTCCTATAGGGTTTTCCAGGAAACAGCCGAGTTGAATGAATGCGGCAAGTTGTTCTGTAGAGGGGTGTGTGTGTGTGTGTGTGTGTGTGTGTGTGTGTGTGTGTGTGGCAGGGTGGGGGCCGAGTGTATGAATCTTCGCGCGGCTGTCAGGCTCCTGGATGGGAAAATGCACTTCAGAGATGACGTGTATTCATTTGATGGCGGTGCAAACACGAGGACTCACAAAACACTTAAATGCTGGTGTTTAAATTCCAGCTGGAGAAGCCTGGCATCCCTAGAGCCAGCTGGTTAGTGAGACACCACATGGGTGAGCTCTGGGTTTGATTGAAAGACCCCGATTCCATGAATAAGGTGCAAGAACTATGGAAGGTGAGTCCCAGCATCAGTCTAGGACCTCCACATGCACATATGCACACGTGCATACCACACATACACATGGAAATAGAAGAAAAGGCATTACACACCGGAACAGTACATCCAGCCGTCTACTTTCAAATTCTCCCAATTCTTGGTACCAAACTTCTTCACGTTTGTACTTTGAGATGACTGTCTGTCCTCCTGGCTCCCAACTTGAGCATCTTTTTATAGTCATTGGCTGTTTGCTTGTTTACCTTTTTTCTACTTTATCTTGATTTGCAGCAACTTTTTATACATTTTTTTTTTTTAAATGTAGAACAGGAATGGCAAAATAACAGCTGTGAACATGTGTAGCCCTGGCTGTCCTGGAACTCGTAAATCTGCCGACCTCTGCTTCCCAAATGCTGGGATTAAATGCCTGCGCCACCACCGCACGGCTTTAGTCCCGCTGCTTCGTATGTTTACGACCCTGAACAAGTTGCTTAACTAAAGTGTTTGATTAGGGAGAACCGAACAATCTCGGTCCCCGGTCTCTTTACCCTTGCGTGACCTCGGGGAAGACCCGGTGTGGCGCAGACCTCCAACCCGGAAGCCCCGCTCCCTTTTGCCTGTGCCCCGCCCCTTCCGCTCCCGAGCGCGTGCGCACTTCCACGCAACTGAGTTCTTCGAGGGTCCCTGCGTGTAGGTCCCGGGCCGCTGCCGCGGGCTGCGTGCGGAGGCGGCCGCTTGTGGCGCCCACCATGCGTTGGGGGCTGCGCCCTCACGGGCCCGGGGCGGCGGCGCTGGCCGCTGCCGGGAGCTTATGGAGGCCAGCCCGCTTTCCCGGCCGCCTCGGGTGTCTGGGAATGCCGAGGAGGCTGGTGGTGCGGTCAGTGGCAGGGGCGGATAGCCCCCAGAGCAGCCCGAACAGCGGCAGATACCGGGACACGGTGCTGCTGCCGCAGACCAGCTTCCCGATGAAGCTGCTGGGCCGCCAGCAGCCCGACATGGAGCTGGAGATCCAGCAGGTACCGGGCGCGGCCACCCGGGCAGGGCGGGGTGGGCCAGCTCTGCGGAACGCTCGGGGCCGCTGGGGTTCCCAGACAGGCCCTAGGGGGGCGGGTTCCGAAGCGAAGCCCAATGCCCAGCAGTGCACCTTCCAATTTCAGCACCAAGCGAGTCGGCTTTGCACACTCTTCCTGTCTTAGTTGTCAGAAAGTAACCAGCATGAAAATAAAAGTTCAAGTGTGGGCTGGATAGATGGCGGCGCTTGCTGCTCTTGCTGAGGATCTGAGTTCGTTTCCAAGCACACTAGTGTGGCAGGTTCACACCACCTGTAACTCTAGCTCCAGGAGAGCCAATGCCTCTGACCTCCTCCGGCACCTGCACTCAGATGCACCGCTCACAAATAATTAAAAATAAAAACTAAGTCTTTAAAAAATAATTCAAGTTTTCGCAAAGAAGGGAAGTTGAAGACCACCTTAGTTACATGTCTAGGCCTTTCGCTGGAATTTTGACTCCTTTGCAGGACAAAGTAGCAGTCCTTGAGTTCCCTTGTAGACTGTATATTTGTCTTCAATAGCATACTCAGTTTGGCCGAGACTCACGTGTTAGTATAACATTAGAGTCTTTAAAATATTCCTGGTCACTAGGAATACTGCTTAAGTGAATAAAGTTAGCTTGAATATTCTTTGGATATAGGGAAGTATTGAGGCCAAAGAATAGCAAGAATAAATTACCAGTGTGTTTTGGGTGGTAGAGAGGGCTGGGGATGGACAGGTCTTTCAGCAGGGCAGGATTGAGGCAGTGGATATTGACAGACTTGCCAAGAATTTAGAGCCCCTCTGCCACGTAAAAGTTTAGACTTTAATCTGAAGTATTGTTGTGGGCAGGGAAGACTGCTGACTGTTTAATACTGGTTCCTTTCAGGAATGTTTCCAGTTATATTTCTGAGTTGAAAGAGTTGGAATGGGATAAGTAATAACTGAGGTTTGATAAGATTCCACAGCATGTATTTATGTGATATGTAAACATTGGCTTTTTTTTTTTTTTTTTTTTTTTTTTTTTTTTTTTTGTTTAACAGAAATGTGGGTTTTCAGAGCTTTATTCCTGGCAAAGAGAAAGAAAAGTAAAGACGGAATTTTGTCTTCATGATGGACCTCCTTATGCAAATGGTGACCCTCATGTTGGGCATGCCTTAAACAAGGTACTTATAGTTTAGGTTATAAAACTTGGAAGTAAATACTCTGCAAAAGAGCATATTCTACGCTGTGATAATTATGTAAAGTTACATTGGCATATGCAAATCAATGAATTGTTAATGAGTTTATTTATTTATTGTGGTGCTGGACATAAAACTCAGGGCCTTGTTCATGCTAGGTAAGTAGTCTACCAGGGAGCTGCATCCCAATGTATTTTGTGTATGTTGTGGGGGTCTGTGGATGGAACCGAGGATGTAACACATGGGAGACATGCTCCTGTTACTGCCTCTCATCTCTACATCTGCAGCCCACACTGGATACATTAGTAGCAATACACAGTTTTAATACTGCGTGAACATTAACATTGCAGGTGTTTCCTTTCAGCTTTTTGTTACTTTACACTTAAATTCCACCTCATTCATTACTTCTTGTTTATGTGTTGGGCATTATTCTGTACTCCAGACAGTGAAAAAAATAAAGTCATATCCATTCCTTATACTCTATTTGGGAAGATAAATTATTAAGATATGTAACATGCTGGACTGTTACAATAGCTGTGGAGGAAACAAAAGTGGAAAGGAGAGATAATAGAGTCATTGCTGTGTATGGGTGCTTTGCCCATGTGTATGTCTGTGCACTGCTTGCACGCCTAATGTCTGCAGAGGACAGAAGAAAGCCCGCAGATGCCCTGGACTGGAGTTAAAGATGGTTGTGAGCTACCATGTGGGTGCCTGGCTTCTCTGGAAGAGCAGCCAGTGCTCGTAACTGCTGAGCCATCTCTCCAGTTGTAATTTTAATAAACAGATTTGGAATGGCTCTTCAACGGGAAAGGTGAAATTATGGGAAATACTTAAGAGAGCAAGTGAGAGCCCAGTGTGCTGGTGTTCTGCATTCCTACATTTGGTAGTTGAGGTAGTAGGATCATCGAGTGTTTGAGGTCCATCTAGGTCCCCTAGTGGGTTTGAACATTATGGACTAGAGTTAAAACCTGTCTCAAAAACAGACAAACGAAACAAAACAAAAACCCCCAAATAAGTAAGACTAGCCAGTGCAAGGCTTGAGATGGGTGTTTTTGGCTCCTCTGAGGAATAGTAAGGAAGGCAACATAGGCAGTACATGAGGGGAGAGTGTTAGATATGGCTACAGATGTAGCAGAGTCCAGATTGAACAGTCCATTTAGAGGACTTGGGCTTCATTCTGTGAATACTAGCGAGCCTTTGGCCTTCAGGGTCAGGTGGTCAAGTAGATGCACTCAAGATCTGATTTATTAGATAATTTACTATGATTTCAAACATTTATTTGGTCTGACTAATAGGATCATTTCAGGTTGTTTTGTTGGTGATAGAGTGTTGAGGTTAAGGCGTCTGCAAGCAGAGAGACCAGTCAGGAGTCAGAGGACAGCGACAGTGTCCTTGACAGTTGAAGCCACAAAAGCAAAAAGAGTCCAGCTTTGGAGTGCAGTCTGATGTGGAGCTGATGAACAGAACATCCTGTGTTAAGACTCAAGGCCGCTTCAGAGAGCTTTGACCTGGAGCACGTAGGCCAGTGTTTCTCTAACTTGGTGGGGAAGATGGTGGGAGGGTGGGTGTTTGGAGGGAGGAGTTCAGATTTGGGCAGGGGAGGAAGATGCCGAGTAGTCAGAAGCAAAGCCACCAGCGCAGGGTCTGGTCTGTTTCTGAGGCAGGTGGATGGCTGTTGAGTAGGCTCTGAGAGAGCTCATCTGGCCACCTCTGCTTCCCACTGTGAGGGAGAAACTGCAGCTGTCACCGTGAGTACATGATGTGACTGCTTCCCAGGGAAAACTGTCTTGCTACAGCCTGATGATCAATTCATCTTCCTTTAGTTTTTAAAAAATTACGTTTATTTGTATGTGTGTGTCTTAATTTCTAACATATGATTAAAAACCAAAGAGACTGCCATATAACTTTATTTTATGTTTGTTTTTGGTACTGGAGGTCAGGCTGGGTGCTGCTTCTGTGAAGTATTAGACCTCTAAGCTACACTCCAAAGATTTTCTATTATTGATCAGATTCTCCTTTCTGACAGATGTACTATATTAATGCTGTATTTTTTCCACATGGCACTGTTTTAACTACGTTCCACCTTTTTTTGAGACAGACTCTCTTGAGTAGCTTGATCTGGCTTCAGACTCATGACCCTTCTCCGCCTCAGAATACTGCCGTTACACACGTGCACCACTATGCCCAGGATGTCTACAGATTTGATACGCTCATTGTGTTTACAATTATACCTCCCTGCATTTTAAAATACATTGACCTATTTGCATGTGGAGGGAGGGCACACATATCACAGTGTGTACGTGGAAGTCAGAGATCAAACAGCTTGAGGGAGTTAGTTCTCCCCTTCCACCATGGAGCTAGAAAGACAGGAGTCAGTGCCATGTGGATTAGGAGTACAGGACTGATTCTAAAAATGGAAAACTACCTCCTCCATTGCCTGCCTGGAACCCTGTCAAAGGCCTGGGAGTCAGTGGGGATTTGGTCTTGTTCCTCCTCAGCCAGTGTGGTCTTGCCTCCTTTCTCCTGCCTGGTGAGCATTTCCCAGGTGACAAAAATGACTCACATTGTCCATTGTGAAATCTCAACCAGGTTTCCTGACTTCGCTCTAAAGTCATACCACCTCAGCCCCCAAAATTATTTTCTAGCCCTTTAACATAATTTTTGCTTCCTAGAGAGTGTACATAATGTTATAATTTAGTTTCCACTGGAAAACGAGGCTTGTTTTCCCGTTTACTGCTGTCTCCTCGGGACCTGGAACACTTTTTGGCTCAGAGTAAGAATACTGAAATAGGAAAATGAAAGGCCCTGTCTCAGTTACTTTTCTGTTGCTGTGACACAACACTATGACCAAAGCAATTATAAAAGAAAGAGTTTATTTGAGGCTTACAGTTTCAGAGAGTGAGTCCATGACCATGAGTTATGGGGAGTGTAGGTAATATGCATACAAACACACACACACACACACACACACACACACACACACACACACACACGCAGAATATATATATATATATATAATTTTTTTTTTTTTTTTTTTTTTCACCCATACTGGGATTGAACCCTGGGGCTGTGTGCATGCTGGAGAAGTGCTCTACTGCTGAGTTACTTGCCGAGTCCTCTTTATTTTTCGGTTTTGAAACAAGGTCTCACACAGTTATGTAGGCTAGCCTTGCTGTCACTGTAGCTCAGACAGGCCTTGAACTTGGGATCCTCCTACCTTAGCCGGTGGCCTCCATAGAAGCTGTGATTACAGACTGTGCCCCTGGCCTGATCTGAGAAGGGGAACTCAGCTGCCGATGCTCCTGCTGATGAGGCCTGCTGTTGAGGGAGGGCCCTGTTAGTACCAAACAGTTGAGCAGTGTGAGATTCCATCTCCTGGGTGCAATGTCAGTTCTGCAGGAGCCTCTGCTTCTTGGCAAGTGTGAGCAACATGTACTGCATTGTCTGTGTTAATGTTTCCATAAGTATAATCAAAGTTTCTAACTGCCTTATTTACATTCTGGGGTTTAGAAGGTCAAAAGAATTTCTTTAAAAGGTACAGTGGGCTGACACTCTTTCCCCCAATTGACAAATAGTGAAATTTGGGCATAATGGTTTTCAAGTTTCTTGTTTGATTTTCCCCCCTTGATAACATTTATATTGTGAAATTCAAATATTTGTTATTTCTGTGTAAATATAGCACATTAATTAGTAGATTTAATTGGTTATTTTATAGAAATACTGTACAATTAGACTTGATGCTTTAAAAAGAGTCAGATTATGAGCTGTGTGTTTTCTGGATGGTGATTGTGCTTTCATCCCTGCAGATTTTGAAGGACATTGCCAATCGATACCATATGATGAGAGGCTCCAAAGTGCATTTCGTGCCTGGCTGGGATTGTCATGGGTTGCCCATCGAGACAAAAGTGTTATCAGAGCTTGGTGTAAGTGCTCAGACTCTTTCAGCCATGGAGATCAGAGAGAAAGGTGAGCTCCATTTTCATTTGAGGTGAATCTGTGGCTGCTCGACCTCCTTCTAAAACCAGGGCTCTGCCTGTGGGAGGTCTTTCTTGTCGACTTTCTTTGGACTGTCAGTCCCCAAATAATGACAGGGAGACTTCTTATTAATTATGAAAGCTTGGCCTTTAGCTTAGGCTTTTTCCCAACTAGCTCTTACAACTTAAATTAACCTGTTTCTATTACTCTACCTTCTTCCACATGGCTCTTTACCTCTCCTCCATTCTGTATGTCCAACTTCCTCTTTGTCTCCCTGGCATCTCCTCTGCACCTAGATTCTAACCCTGAGTACCTCTCTCTCCCCGGAAGTCCCACCTATTCTCTTCCTGCCTAGCTATTGGCCATTCAGCTCTTTATTAACCAATCAGAAGGCTCCTTGGCAAAGACTCATCTTCACAGTATACAAAAAGATTATCCCACAGCATCTGCCAAAGGGACTTTGCTTTGTTTTGGTTACAGTGAGACCTATTGGATATTTACTACTTCACGTCAGAGACAATTCCGATTTTTTTTTTTTGGGGGAGACAAGGACCTCTACGTTTACCTCAGGTTGACCTCACATTCTTAATTGCATCCTCCTGCATTGGCTTTCTGAATCCCAGCATCATTGGCATGAGCCTCCATGGATCCCCAGATTTTCTTTTTTAAATTGACTTTTGTAAGAACTCAACCAGAAAGTTGTTCTTTGACCTATTAGTGTGTGTGCATGCATGGAGACACACACACACACACACACACACACACACACACACACACAGAGTATAATAATACTACTATTAATATTATAAGGAATAATGTGGAATATTTTCCAGCTTTATTTATTTATTTATTTATTTACTTACTTACTTACTTATTTACTTATTTATTTACTTATTTATTCATTCATTCATTCATTTATTTTTTGAGATAGGGTTTCTCTGTGTGACAGCCCTGGCTGTCCTGGAACTTGATTTATAGACCTGGCTGGCCTCAAACTCACAGAGATCCACCCGCCTCTGCCTCTAGAGTGCTGGAATTAAAGTCGTGCGCCATCACTGCTTGGCAAAATTCCAGTTAGTTAAAAAAAAAAATTGTTCTATATTTTGGATACTTTCAAATAGTCTCTCTGCCAAGAACTTTTGGTACGACTGGGCATGTAGCTCAGTAGGAAGAGGGCTTACCTGGCATGATGAGGCCCTGTGTTCAGTGCCCAGCACTGCAGGTACTGGGAGTGACAGTATATTCCTGTGCTCCTGGCTTTAGGGGATCAGAAACAGCTACAGAGTGAGTCAGAGGCCAGCCTGGGTAAACAAGAGTTCTTCTGTCTAACTGTGCATAGCACCTTCACTTAGAGAAGCATGTACCAAGTCATGTTTAAGAATATAAAGTCAGGGTTGGGGATTTAGCTCAGTGGTAAGGCCCTGGGTTCGGTCCTCAGCTCTGAAAAAAAGAATATAAAGTCAGCCCAGTGGCTTAGAATCCTACCACTTGGTAATCAGCTGCGCAGGAAGACTGCTGTGAGTTTGATTCTTGGCCATATAGTGAGTTTAGGCCAGGCTGGGTTTCTCAAAGGCTTTTTCTCTTTCCTGCCTTGTCTTTTCTAGCTAGATCATTTGCTAAAGCAGCCATTGAAAAGCAGAAATCGGCGTTTGCTCGTTGGGGAGTGATGGCAGATTGGAATAACTGCTACTATACATTTGATGGGAAGTATGAAGCCAGGCAGCTGAGAGTGTTTTACCAAATGTATGAGAAGGTAATGCAGTGATTTTTTTCTTCTTCCCAGTGTAGTAAATTAGGTGTCACAGAAGTTCAGCCTCGATGTTGTCCTAGTTATTTCTCTGTTGCTGAGATGAAACACCGTGACCAGAGGCAGCTCGGGGAGGAAAGGGTTGATTTGACTTCTGTGTCCCCATCACAGTCCAGTGAGGGAAGCCAAGGCAGGGATTCAAGCAAGGCAGGAACCTGGTGGCAGGAACTGAAGCGGAGGCCATGGAGGGGTGCTGCTTACTGGCTGGATCCCTGGGGCTTGCTCAGCTTTTTTCTTACACAACCTGGACTACCTGCCCTTGAGTGGTGCCACCCACAGTGGACTGGGCCCTTCTACATTAACCATTAATCAAGAAAATGCCTTATAGACTTGCCTGTAGGCCAATCTGAAGGAGGCATTTTCTCAGTTAATATTCCCTCTTTGCAGATTTATATCAAGTTGACAAAGTATAACCAGCACAGGTATTCTATCTTTGTCTTTTATAGGGCTTGGTTTATCGATCTTACAAACCGGTATATTGGTCTCCCTCATCAAGGTATGTATTCTTTGGTAATTAAAAGGTGGGGAATATTTGTGAAGCTTCCACATGTTTATGTATTGATACTTTAAAATTTCAGGACCGCACTGGCCGAAGCAGAACTTGAGTATGATCCTGAGCATGTTAGCCGGTCGGTCTATGTGAAATTCCCTCTGTTGAAACCTCCTCCCAAGTTGGCATCTCTTACAGGTGGGTTTAGCCAGAGCTTGAGTTTGTTAATGGTCTGGAATTATTATGGTTGCTAACATATTTACAACTTTCCTCCCTCAGATGGCTCATCCTCTGTTAGCTTTTTAATCTGGACCACCCAGCCTTGGACAATTCCTGCCAATCAGGCTGTTTGCTATATGCCAGAAGCAAAGTAGGTGGTTGGTTATATCTTTTTATTTTACCCACAAATAAGATATGTGTTAAATTTATTTCACTCTCATGACCCTTTTAACATCTAGTGAATTATCCCTTAGTTAAGTTTATATGGCTGTTCCTGCACTCTAGAATAGATGATGGTCTATGTGAAGACCTTTCAGCTGTTTTGGGAAAGTGAAACAGATATGAAGTCTGGAGTGCTTCGTAAACTACTCTGACCTGGAAGTCGATTTTTCCAAAGTGATGTCATTTACCTGTGGATGTCTTTCTTCATCGTGGGTGGGGCTTTATTCTGAATTTCATCTTCAGGTATGCTGTTGTGAAATGTTCCTCTTCTGGGGATGTCTACATACTGGCTGAAGATAAAGTATCACCTGTTGCTTCTACCTTGGAAACAACATTTGAAGTTATTTCAACATTTTCAGGTGAGGATTTATAGACATTGTCCAACCATCAGTCATTAAAATATTGGGTTGATTGGCATTTAGTAGTTTCTTGGATATTCCCCATTGTGAATTATAGCAGATATGACATCTGTGTTTCTAGAGGAAAAAAATGAAGAAATACATGTAGTTTTCTTGTTTATTTCAGAGTCTTACTATGTAGACCAGGTTGGCCTCAAACTAGCTCACAGAGATCTGCCTGCCTCTTTCTCTCAAGTGCTGGGATTAATGGTATGGGCCATCATGCCTGTTGTCAAGGGCAATACTTGTATCAGAGGAATCTTTTATGAGTAATAATTGGGACTTCAATGCAGTGACTGGTTTTATATAACTGTGGAAGTCTGAGAATATTTAAAAATAATTTCAATCCTTAGAGATGATTACGTCTTTTGAGTTTCTTGCTGAAAAGCAATCTTACAGTAAATACAACTTTAAAAATTGAATGATCACTTAGCTACAGAAGAAAACCTTATGTTCATCAGTTTAGGTGTAAGATGATTAGAAGGGTAAACACACAATCCTATCAGAATAAAATGGGGGACGTAAAGGCAGGAAGGGAGCTGGAGTTTCTAAGATCACTGGTTCTCGATGGTGCAATAGGTAAGTTAGAGGACCCAGTGTGTTCCCTTTAAGGCCATCCCTAGCTGCATGGTGAATCTGAGATGAGCCTGAGCTCTGTGAGATCCTGTCTCACAGAAAAAAAAAAGATTTGATGGGGGTTGATCCCAGGATATGATACACAGAAAGAATGCTCTACCACTCAGCCATAGCCTAGCCCTTCCTGTAAAACACTTCTTAATGGTTTCTCTCTTTCTTTCTTTCTTTCTTTCTTTTTTTCTTTTTTTTTTTTCTTCTTCAAGACAGGGTTTCTCTGTGTAGTTTTTGGTGCCTGTCCTGGATCTCTCTCTGTAGACCAGGCTGGCCTCAAACTCACAGAGATCCCGAGTGCTGGGATTGAAGGCATGCGCCACCGCCACCTGGCCTCTTAATGGTTTTCTCAACCTGCAGGTGTGGATCTGGAAGGTGGTACTTGCAGTCACCCTTTAATTCCCGATAGAGGGTCTCCTCTTTTACCTGCCACTCACGTGACTCTGGCCAAAGGAACAGGATTGGTTCACACAGCCCCAGCTCACGGTATGGAAGATTACAGCGTAGCATCTCAGCACGAGCTCCCTATGGTACTATTCCTCTTTTTTCCTTTTAATTATTCACCTTGCAGATTGAAAATGATTACTCCTAACTAACATCTTTGTTTCTTGGTAATAACAATTTTTGTCATCATAGTTAAATTGTGAAATGATTACCTTTATACAGTATCCTAAAACATTATTAATCTGTACTAATTAAGAAAGTTCCTAGAATTAGCACAAAATCAGAACAGAATTAGACCTGAAGAATACACATTATTACATGAGGGCACTTTTAAAATATCCACAGGCCATGTTTAATTCTGTGTCACTTGACTGCGCTTTGAGATGGGCATTTTTTTACTAATTGAAAGTTTGGGGCAACCCTGTGTTGAGCAAGTCCAGGACCAATTTTTTAATTATTATTTATTTCACATGTGTGGATTTTTTTTGCCTGCATGTATGTCTGTGTGCCATGTGTGTACCTAGTACCGTTGGATGCCAGAAGAGGGCATCGGATTCCCTGGAACTGGAGTTATAGATGGTTGTGAGCCACCAGGTGGGCCAGCACCATTTTCCAACAGCTCAGATCATCCTTAACAGTTTTTAGCAAATAAGTATTTTGTAATTGAGGTAGGTACAGTTTTTTCAAAACACACTGCTTGTGCACACTTAGTAGCCGATAGTGTAGCCTAGGCCTGATTCTTATTTGCACTAGGAAGCTGAGTAGTTGGTGCAGTTGGCTCTGCTTGCCTGTTGCTTTCCTGCCGTTCACGTTTTTTCCACGGTGGTCTCAGCAAACCAGGATACCCATGCTGAGTGTTGCGTCACATAGACACAGTGCTCTCACTCCCCGAACAATGGCAAGTAGATTGCAGTAAGCAGTTGGAGGCAGTGGTTAAGCTTTGCCTTTCCAAATTCCTAAGCTTGTTTTACACACTTTACTTAGCAACTTTTACCATTTGGTTAAGAAGGGCGCAGGCGAAGAATGGTATACTTGGCCAGTGATCTGAGAGAGACCAGTTTAAAATGTTTTAGAATACTTGTGCTTTTCACTATTAAACTTTAGGAATGTATTTTAGTGACACATTTTGTCTTTGGTAGTTTAAATATATAAAATTCAGGAATCTCTATTGACTGAGGAAGAGATACCCAGATTTTTAAAGTAGAGATAAGGTAGACTTTGTAATGAGATGCTTTAAATATGTTGTTTTACCATAGATTGCCATAAGGTAAAGTGTCTCAATGCTTTAACTGTTCAAAATGGTCCATTGTAGGACTGTTTAGTGAATGAAGATGGAGTCTTCACTGATGCTGCAGGTCCTGAGCTTGAGAACAAGGCTGTACTTGAAGAGGGAACAGATGTGGGTAGGTGTCATCTGTTGATAGCCCAGTATGTTTCTGGAAGGGACCAGTCGCAAGACCCCTCACCTCTTAAGTCAGACCCTACACTTCCAGTGACAGTGAACCTTATTTGGTTAGCCGTATGGTTCAAAATGAAGCTTAGGACCTAGTGTCTTTTGTTTCAGATCTGATCCAGTTGTTATGCAGATATAGACAGTCAGTGGAAGCGATGGTCGTTTGGTGGGGAGGTGCTCCGAGGATCGTCAGCATGCTGCCTTTGTGAAGGGGTAGAAATCAAGCTTGGGGTAGATGGTGCCTGTGAATCAGACAGCCCCTGCTCTTTGAGAAAGCTTTGCAGATAGCTGATCTGGGGGGAGGGCCTTCAGTCTCGCATTGTCCTTCTGTCTTCATGGCTTTAGGAGTGGAGCAGTTTGGAATCTGATTCAGGTTTATGGTGCTGGTGTCTGTCCCTTCCACACCTGGGACCGGCCACTTTCATTGGCACCTCTGCCCAGGTCCAGTTCCTCTTCAGGCTGTGAACTTTTTCAGAGTGCTTTTAAGTTATGTCTAATGGGAAATTGTTTTAAGTTATAAAGATGCTTCAGACGGCAAAGAATTTGTTGAAAGAAGAGGAAGTGGTTCACAGCTATCCCTGCGACTGGAGAACGAAGAAACCTGTGGTGATTCGGGCCAGCAAGCAGTGGTTTGTAAACATCACGGATATCAAGGCTACGGCTAAGGTAGGAAAGGCCTGCTCTGAGGGTTGGGCTGGTCATTCCCACAGTAAAAAGGGGTGTGTGTGTGTGTGTGTGTGTTTTGAGGGGTTGGGATGGGGGTTTCACGAGAGAAGATTTATGATTATTTATTATGATTTATGGTTTATTTTCCTAAAATTGTATACTTTTAGGCAGGAAAAGATCCCATGCTTGATTCTTTCATTATACATGTGTAAAAATAAGGTTTAAAGGGGTTGAGTGACTCATCTGGTCACTTTTGTGTCCTGTGTCTTAAAAGCAGCATAGGCTGAGGGCAGAACTCAGTTAGCAGCTGTGTGACCTCCTAGCACCCGAGTTCTGTAACTCTTCATCCAGTTCAAGGCAGGCCTGTCTGCCACAATCCCACCTAATATATATTTAGTGAAGTTTTTGTGTCCTCTATTGCCTTGAAATTAAGCCTGCTAAAAAGAAGGAAGCAAAACAAAATTTTGGTCCATTTAAAATTTTGTCGTGGGGTTGGAGAGATGGCCCAGCGATTTAGAGCACTGCTGCTCTTCCAGAGCACCTGAGTGTGGTTCCCAGCCCCCACTTCAGGCTTCTCACATCTGCCTATATCCCTAGCTCCAGGGCTTCTGATGCCCTCTTCTGGCCTCTGCAGGCAGTGTATGCACGTGCACAAACACACACACTCATAATTGTTTTAAAATGTTGTTATAAATTAACTAATTTTATAATTAGTGTTGCAAATATTTAGCAGATTTTCAAGCTCTTCCATTTAATACACTTGGCGGTGTATATACTTTTACGTGCACTGATGCATATTCCAAAACCAGCTTGATTCTACTGAATGACAGGCTCAAATGTATATATTTTAACCAGGCTGAATACACAGATGTTCTTCTTGGCAGCTTGCAGCCAGTTTGTGTATTGGCTTGATAATTAGGGTCCTTCTTAGAGCTATGTGCAGAAGTTTGTATTTTTTACACTTGTGTAAAGTGGGCAAGTGACATGTAGTACGTTTTGTTTTATTTTTCATTGCTATAAAGGGTAAGTCTATTTTGTTGCTTGCTTATTTACATGATTTTTTTGAGACTTCGTTATGTACCTCTTGCTGTCGGAAACTCACTATGTAGGCCAGGCTAGCCTCAAAATTGTGGCAGTCCTCCTGTCTTAGCCTCCTGAGTGCTGGGATTCTAGCCGTATGTTAATCCATATGTCCATGTGTCTGCTCTTGACCGTGGTGAAATTGTTTCTGTTGCCTCACTTTGAAGTCTTGCTTTTCTGTTATTTGCCTGTGGTGGGAGTGGAGGGATCTGAATGGCTACACACACTCAGAGGGAAGAGCGGTATTAGGAGA
Source organism: Peromyscus eremicus (assembly GCF_949786415.1). Classification (NCBI taxonomy): domain Eukaryota; kingdom Metazoa; phylum Chordata; class Mammalia; order Rodentia; family Cricetidae; genus Peromyscus; species Peromyscus eremicus. Next base: position 10,288,438 of record NC_081431.1, read on the forward strand.
AGTCAGGACAGTTTTTAAAATTGGTTCTGTTTCTCCCACTTAACCTGACGATGAATGAATTTCAGGAGTTGTTAAAAAAAGTGAAGTTTATTCCTGGAGCAGCGCTGAATAGCATGGTTGACATGCTGGACAGGCGGCCATACTGGTGTATATCAAGGCAAAGAGCGTGGGGTGTTCCAATCCCTGTCTTTCATCATAAGACAAAAGACGAATATTTGATCAACAGGTAATTCTTTTCTGTTGTTGATTGTTTAAAGAGAGTTATGTTTTCTTGGACATAGTATGTACCATTAAGAATTGCTTGTTACTGAATCATTTAATCACTGGTTCTGAGATGGCCTTTGACTAGGAAGTCCAGGCTGCTCTCAGATGCCCAGGACCAAGTAATTGTGCTTCCTCAGCCTTCTGAGCAGCTGGGGTGACAGGTGTGTGCCACCATCCTCTGCCTTCCTCTCTCTGTCTCACTATGGAGCTCTGGTCAGTCTGGTGTAGTCATCCTGCCTCACCCTCCCCAGAGCTGGGGTTGTAGGCATGTTCTAGCTCTCCTGGAAGGTCATATCGTTGCTAGGCTGAGTGATCCAGTAGTCAGGAAGACTGGGGACTGGGACAGGATTATAAATTAAAGCCAAGAGTAGAAAGTCTATAGAGAGAGTGAGAAGAGTGAGAACGAGGCAGTCAGCAGGCGATGTGCTCCCTGTTTTAATGACCTGATGATGTACTTTCTGTGCTGTTCTAGCTCTCAGCAATTATAGATTGTTGCTGTTTTGTTGTTGTTCTCTCCCACCCCTGGGGTGTGTGTGTGTGCGCGCGCGCATGTGCATGCCTGCCTCCACACCCATCTGCTTGTTGCAGGTAGAAAGGGAAATGCTGATCATTTCTATTAGGAATTTATTCTAGGTTTTCATTTTCTTAGAATGCTTTGACTTAATTTTAGTTTCGTTAATGAGATTTTACTAAATTATGCTATAGCATCAATGACATTGGCTAAGTGTTTGTTAGTTGAGGATCTACTGAGGAGTTTGAGGGACAGAGGCAACAAGTGATGGGATGTTTGGGAGACTGTAGGCACACCCTGGGCAGCCCTTCTTGGGATTCCTTGGTAGCGTTGTAGATGATCTGCTTTTCATGGTTACTGTGATTGTATGTCCTTAATAATACCTTACTGAATACACGTATTTGTTGTGGAATATTTAAGTAGGCAAAGATGTGTTACATTTGTTTATGCTGGAGAATATTACTTTAACTGTAAAGGTGTGTTACTTTTGTTTGTGCTGCATTTGTTTAATGATGTAAGGATTCATGTTTAATTATGTAAAGATATGTTGTATCTGTTTCACCTTGCCTGCCTAAGGCACCTGATTGGTCTAATAAAGAGCTAAACATCCAATAGCTAGGCAGGAAAAGGATAGGCGGGGCTGGCAGGAAGAGAGAATAAATAGGAGGAGAAATCTAGGCTCCAGGGGAAGGAGGAACAAAAGAAAGAGGAGGGAGAGAAGGAGGAGAGGGAGGAGGAAGAGGGGGAAGAGGAGGGGGGAATGAGGGAGACGTGGGGCGGGGGGAAGCCAGGCAGATGCATGTGAAGCAGTGAAAGTAAGATATACAGAAAGAAAGTAAAAAGCCCTGATAAAAAAAGATAAAGAGAAACAGATTAATTGAAAAGAGCTAGCCAGAAAAGAGCTAAGCTAAGGCTGAGCATTCAAAACTAATAATGTCTCCATGATTTGGGAGCTGGTTGGTTGCCCAAAAGAAAAAAAGCCTGGTACACATATTTTAGGAGTTTTAAAAAATGTTGATTTAAGTTGCTTTTTAAAAAGTCACCTATGATCATATAAGGGATAGGCTTGTTGCTGTTTTTAATAATTTTGTGCTGGGAAATGTGTCAAGGCCCTGCATGTGCCCTACAGCTGAGCTACACTCTACACCCTAACAGTTTGCTTTTTACTTTTTATGATAGTGTAGCTTTTGATATCGTTTGTGTGCGTGTTCTTGTTCGTTTTGATCTCATGCCCTGTGGAACTTGTTTGAAGAGGACAAGAGCTTCTGCCTTGGACAGATGTAGGACTGTTTGCTCACCGCTTCATTCACAGAGGACGTAGCATTTCAGCTGAGCGTGGGGAAGAGTGCTCTGCAGGAGTCGGGGTGAGCAGTACACAGGACACGTATAGGAGCCACACTGGCTCCAGGGGTTGTGAGAGGGATAGAAAGGCAGCCACTCATTAAGGACTGGCTGGGACAGACCGTAAGGAATCTTGAATAACAGATTAAGGGTTTTAAACTCCTGAGTGGGCAGGAGAAGTATTTTTGTCCGACTGTTTAATTCTTGTTTAGGTTAGTGTTAACTTGACTTTGCTCAAGTATTGTTGCTGTGTGGTTCTTACAGAGTTGGTCAGTTACGTTCCACTACTATCTTAACACTTCTGTGGAGAATGAAAGTGATTGTAGTTGAGATAAATTCCCACAAGTAACTTCAAAGTCACTGTTGTTTCTCAATCCTGTTATTAGAATGCAAGACTTTTAAGGCATTAACTTAAGGTGATTGAGGTGGGATGAATATATATTATTAAAATTAAAAAGCAGAACAGATTTGTTTTTTTGTTTTGAGTGAAGGAGAATGATTGAACCTAGGCTCTCTCAGATGTTAAACATACACTCTACCACTGAGCTGCACCCCAGACTTCAGCAACATACACTCTACCACTGAGCTGCACCCCAGACTTCAGCAACATACACTCTACCACTGAGCTGCACCCCAGACTTCAACAGCATACACTCTACCACTGAGCTGCACCCCAGACTTCAGCAACATATACTCTGCCACTGAGCTGCACCCCAGACTTCAACAGCATATACTCTGCCACTGAGCTGCACCCCAGACTTCAGCAAACTGGTGGAACTGACTGTTCAGTTTAGCTACATTTTTACTTTTAAAATAATAGATCAGTTAAAAGAAATAGGTGTGAGCTTTTTCAGTCATACGGAGACGGTCCACACTGGCATCATCTCCAGTTTATTTTGTGAGCAGTGTTTTCCTACTGTGTACAGACTCTCCCGTGATCTGCCGCAGAACTGCTTGAAGGTGTCAGTCGATTGCTGGTTTTTAAGTAGCAGAGACATACAGAATATTGGCCTACAGAATGACAGACATACTCAGCCATACTGTCTGTCAATTCATAGGTCATTTTCCTGTACACCAGTTCACAATGAGAACTTGCATTGCCTTCCGTGGTTGGGTCCTTCTGGTGACACAGCACTTGAATTTTTTTTTTCATTTCTCTTTATTAAGAAATTTTCTACTCACTCCACATACTATCCATAGATCCCCCTCCCCCCTCCTCCCACCCCCAGCCCTCTTTCCCAAGCCACCCCGCATCCCCACATCCCCCAAATCGAGGTCTCCCATGGGGAGTCAGCAAAGCCCAGCACACTGAGCCTAGGCAAGTCCAAGCCCGTTCTCACTGCACCAAGGCTGACAGCACTAGAATTTTAAAACGTTTATATTCTTAATTATTTGTTAGTTAGAAAATAGAGTGAAGGTTATCATTTTTCTTTTTTAATCAAATGAGATCAAGTACCCAGAAATTTCTGTTCTTCCTTTCCCACGTTTGTAGCCAGTTGGTGGCCATCAAAAGTAACAGCATCTCCACTGGAAATCAGTCCACAGTCCACATGGAGTTGCTGTTACATGTGATGACTCCATTCCATGTGTCGGAGGATTCCTTTTGTTTTAAAACCGTAGTTAGTGTGTATGATTCTGAGGACTGAACCCGGAGTTTGGTGCATGCTGGGCAAGCACTCTACAGGAGACTATGGAGCTACGCCCAGCCCTCTGCCTCCTCCTGATGTTTGTGTAGGTGGTGGGAGTGGTGGCAGTTTGGGGACAAAGGTCTAGCCTGTACCTTGCTGTCCTGCCTCAGCTTCCTGAGAGCTGGGACCCAGGGCGAGCTGCAGCACCATGCCTTCCTCTCCTGCTTGGACGAAAGTCTTCACATTACCTCTAAACATACTTGTTTTGCAAAAGAAAACCTTGATTTATTCATGTTCTAAGGAAGTTTAAAGACTGGCAGACTTCAAACTCTGGACTTGAACTCTGACGTGTTAATTTCATTTATAGTTTCGGCTTGCTTCTTTTTTCTCAAGAATAGTTCTACTTTTGATGTTAATAACATTGGTCATTTTCTGAATCTGTAATATAATTCCTGTGTAATTTAGGTGGAAATCTATTCTTTGGTTAGTAAAAACAAATATTTTTTAACTAAAATGGATAAAATTTAGAAACATTGGCCCCCTAGAGAAGACAGGAACTGTTGATAAAGTTTCTTTCCTTATTTCGGGCGTGTGTTGTCGCCAACACTGTTTACTTAGGCAGCGTGGAGCCGACTTTTAGAGACCTGCAGACTTTATGTTCGTGAAGTAAAGAAAGCATCCGAAATCATTTCCTGCTGCCTTTCCGCTGAGTGTAGGACTGAGTGGAGAGCAGGCTCTTCTTTCTGACGCTCCATTGTGTTCTTAGTCACATGCACTACACAGATAGGAACTCTTAACCTCTTACCTCACCCTTCCGGTAGCTTCCAGTGCGGCTCTTGTCCTGTCCCTTCTGCTTACAGAGAAAACAGAAAAGAGTGAGATGCCAGCGGGCTCCTCTTACCTGGGAGCCCTGGGTGCGGGCGCTCCCAGCTAAATATGCCCGTGCAGGGGAGAGCAGAGCTCGGTGATTGGCTGCTGCCGGAGCTGCTCTCACTGCCTGAATTTTCCCTGATGGAAACCAAAGCAGGGACACGTAATGTGTCAGATAAGGCCTTTGAGTCAAGTACAAAGTTTATTACGGGCTGACTTATTGCTCTGTGAAATACAGCATTAAAATGGAAACAGATTACATAGCGATAAGTGGTTTCACCCACTGTTATCAACGGTAATTTATACTGATCTTTAGGTCATAAGTCAACTGTGTGTTCAAGTATAGGATGCTGTTAATAAAATAAAGAGAATGCTTGAATTTGCAAGGACAAATTTAGATCCCACCCCAAAGAACATAATAATATCACAGGGGAATTCTTAAGAAATTCTTTTAAAATATTTGAAAGCATGAGCTCATTATAAATCATCATGATCTCATGTTCTCATTATTCATTATAAAAAATTCTACTTCTAAGTATTTGTTGTAAAGAAATAAGACTAATGAATTCTGTACAAAGATACCCATATGAGATGTCCAGCTTAGCTGTTTGTCAAGGAGTGTAATGATCTAGAAAAAAGATAGGACTGGGGGTTAGCTCAGTACTAAAGCCCTTGCCAAGCACTCAAATCCCAGCATCACACACATGCACACAGATGAAGTTTAATCACCCTGTGGAGGGGTGATCACGAAGACGTTTGAGGTGGTAGCTTTGCCTAAGTCCCACTTAATGAAAACCCAGGGACCAGACCTGTCCAGTATGTGGCTGTTTCTGGGTGGGTTTTGTTTGTTTGTTTGGTAGGAAGTAAATCCCTACTACTGAGCCACATTCTCACCCGGGTTTTCCTGAGACATGGACTGGGTAGCTCAGCTCTGCACACGCGTGGGAACCTTCAGTTTGCTGGTCCGTGCAAGGTGCGGACGGCAAGAGGAACTTCTCCTGGGACAGCAGTGCTGTGCTCTTGAACTCCGATGTGCTCAGATGGAAGGCTTCTGTTAGTGTACTTTTAAAAATTACATCTCAGTTTAAAGTTCAATTAGTTAACTTTTTTTAACTGACAAAATTGTATACATTTGGTATATACAACATGGCCTCTCAAAAATCATAGGTATGTTACATTAATATGTACTTTTGGTTTCCTTTATTCTCTAATTCTAGAGTTGATTTTGTTTTGTTTTAAAAATGTAAGTCATTTGTTTGTCCAGAATCTCAGAACAGACCTGAATACCGAGCAGGAGGCTTAGCGAGGCGCAGTGAGTGCTCTTCAGCACTGGAGTGAGATGGGAAGCACAGCCTCCAGGGAAGCCTGCCTTCTCAGCCGCCACAGCACCCTGGGGGGCCTGGAAAGAACCTGGGATAGAGAGCAAAACTAGGCTGTTTTCTTGGTATTATAGAGTTTAACTTGGCAATTTTGGGGGAAAGAAGTGTCTGTGTGTATGTATGTATGTAGATGTATGTACTGTGTATGTATGTATGTATGTGTATATTTGTGGTCCTAGGCCATGCTCATGCTAGGCCAGTGCTCTCCCACTGATCTACACACCTACCTTGACTGTATTTTGTTTGCCTGCTGCCTGGTCAGTCCTTGGAGCTCACGCTGACCTTGAACTCGGTCCCCCTGCCATATCCTCCTGAGGAGCTGAGGTGACAGACGCACACACCATGCCCTGCTTGAAGCTGGGTTTTTAAAATTATTGCACATTGTTTTTCACTGACGGAGATTACATTTGTAGTTGTGCCATTTGTAAAACTATGACTGAAGTAAAAGGAAAATGAAACCAAGCAGGCGTGGGACCCTAGACCTTGGAAATCTAAAATAAGGCTTCCATGACCTTCAGATGAACCGTGTAAAATGCAAGAGCGCTTAGCGTTTGGGTGACTGAGGCAGGAGGATTGATTGTGAGACCAGCCTGATCTATATGGTGACACCTCAAAAAAGAAAGGAGATGGCAGTGCACTGGAGAGAGTTCAATAAAGCAGCTGTATTTCTTCGTCTGTTAAAACATGGGTACTGTCTTATTATTAGTATTATTAATGTAAGTGAATTATTAATAGTTTTATAAGAGAATGTTGCAGTTCAAGGGAACTTTATTCAGGTGGCTAAGGTGTTTAAACTTAGGGTTTTATAGTTGACTTAATAAGATAGCAAATTTGACATCTTCCTTTGATTTATAGACTCAGCAAAGTACTTTAATGTAGTTAAATAAACACTTAAACTATAATTTTAAAGTATTATTGAGTTATCTGATATTTAAAGATAAGAAAAACAGTTCATTTAAGTTGAATTTGTTGTTATGAAATAGGTGTGAAATATATCATGTAAGGCTACTCATTTTTCTTCAGTAAGAGATTTTTTTTTAAAGTAAAAAAGTTTCTAATCTTTTTACAGCTTTTCATAGAAACTGAAGCTCAGAAAAACACCATATTTTACTCTTGGTGTTCGCCAACAAGCCAGATAGAGCATGGGCTTTGGACTCTGCTTGCTCTGTCGACACACTAATCTCCTGAGACGCCCTCGTTCCCTGCCTTCAGCTTCGGTTCCCGGCCCCTCTGCCTGGGCAGCCAGAACCCTTTGCCATTGCCTAGCAGCTCCAGAGGACAGGGTGTGAGTTCAGCCAGGAGCTTGTGTGACAGAGGTGGGACAAAGGAGTGGTGACAGCCCTGAGCAGCCTAGTTCCAACTGTGTCACTTATTAGGCTCAAGGTTTATGAACTCTGAAGACAGGGCAGTCAGCTCTCAAGAGTCCTTATTTACAGAACTTGTTGAGTGTGTTCTGGAAAACAGAACACATGGTGTTCATTTGATGAGATTAGCCTTGCCTGATTTGTTAAGTTAGTATGAAATGTGAACAGTTCACTTTCATTTTTATATTACTTTTTATCTGTTTATTCCAAACATTTAAAAATTTTCATTGCTTGTCTAAACTTGGCAATCTAATGGTAACATAAAAAGGCAGATGACACTCATCTCTTGACTCTTTTTTTTTTTTTGGTTTGTCAAGATAGGGTTTCTCGGGGTAGTTTTTGGTGCCTGTCCTGGATATCGCTCTGTAGACCAGGCTGGCCTGGAACTCACAGAGATCTGCCTGGCTCAGCCTCCCGAGTGCTGAGATTAAAGGCGTGTGCCACCGCTGTCCAGAGTCTTGACTCTTTTAAGGGAAAAATATATAATTGGTATGAACAGCATGCCCACTGTAATTATGTATATTTGAATATACTTTACTTGTGTCTCTGTTTTGTTCTTTGGGACATTGGGTTTATTCAGATTTTTCTATTACCACGTGTTCATATTTTCTTAACTGATAAAGTGTTCTGTGCAAACTATATAAAAGACTAATATGTAACTAAGTATTACTGTCTTATAACTAGTTATTTATTGCATAAAGTTTTATGGTGTCATTCAGAAAGCTTATCTTCACTGTTAAAGTCCATCTAAAGTGAATGGCCTGGCAATCTGGATCTGTGCCAATTTTAGGTTTTTATATTCATGTTGTATGGAAATTCTTAGACTTTGGTAGCATTATATATTCAGTCTTTCACAAAATATCACCTTAGTTATCTTTTGTTTTTTGTGATAGTCTCACTCTGTAGACCAGGCTGGCCTTGAACTCACAGAGGTCTACCTCTCAGTGCTGGAATTATAGCTGTGTGCCTCATGCCTAGCTTCTCTTTCCCTTTTTAAGATTTATTTTGTTTCATGTGTTTGGGTCTTTTGCATGCATGTGTATATGTGTACCTAGTGCCCACAGAGGCCAGAGGAGGGCGTTGAATCCCCTTAAAATGGAAGTACAGTTGGTTCTGAAGTGCCTTGTGGTTAGGAACTGAACCTGGGTCCTCTGCAAGAGCAGTAAGTGCTCTTAACCACTGACTCATCTCTTCAGTCCCACCTTAATCTTTTGTGAGGTATCTCAAATTTCAGGTTAAAGAGCATGTTAACTTATATTACCTACTTGATTTTGCTTCCTGAACAGTTTTGACAAGCAGCTTCATTAATTTGTAACTTAGCAGAGATGGAGACTCTGGGCATTTGCTTTGCACAGTTAATAATATGCCGGTGTAGATTCGGAGCTCAGTGATTCTTCCTGTTCACTGTTCTGTCCATTCCCGGTAACCGTGGTGGACCTGCAGTCAATTAAACTAATGGAGTGCGGTAGAGAGGGGCTGTTTCAAAGGCAGCGTTTACTCTGTGTATTTTAATCTTTAAATAATGATACGGAAGCTGAAGAGATAGCTCGGTGGTTAAGAGCCCTTGCTGCTCTTCCAAAGGATCAGAGTTGATTCTCAGCACCCATATTAGGCAGCTTTTGACATCCTGTGAAACCCACTCATGGGGTTCCAGTGCCTGCTGGCATCCAAGAGCATCTACATAAATGTAGTAGACAAACATACACAAACACACGAATACATAAATAAAAATAAATCTTAGATCCTAATGTAGGTATGTGATTTGATAATTAACATAAAATTAACTATTCAAATTTACCTCAAAGAGTCAGTCTGAACTTTTTTTTTTTTTTTTTTTATAGTTTTTGTTTTTGTTTTTGTTTATGTTTTTGTGTTTTCCAGACAGGGTTTCTCTGTGTAGCCCTGGCTGTCCTGGATCTCACTCTGTAGACTAGACTGGCCTCAAACTCACAGAGATCCGCCTGCCTCTGCCTCCCAAGTGCTGGGATTAAAGGAGTGTGCCACCATTGGTCTAAATTCTTACATAGAAACTAAATATATGTTAAAATGACAAGTGTTGCTGTAGGCATTTCATTTGTTGGGTCACTATTCATTATTGGGTCAGTATTAAGTCTCTTAGTGATGTACTGTTATTTGTGTTTTACAATGAGAACCCTGAAGTCAGTGTCTTCCCAGTGTCACTTGGTGAGGTAGTAAGGAAGCCAGCACTCAGTGCACCCAGAGCTGTGGGGTTCATGCTGCTGCCTGTTGTGTGTCTAAACACAGCCACTTCAAGGGGCCCTGGTGTCAGCAGGAGGGAAGGATTCCAATGAAGGACAGCACTGGAGGCCAGGCCAGGAGGCCTGTGAGCTCCAGGCTTGCCTCAGCTACATAGCTGGGCAGTCCCCAATGAGGCTGGAGCGTGTGTGGGCCCTGAGTTTGATCCCTAGCACTGCAGAGTAATAAAGTATCTCGTCCCACTAGGGGAGAAGCCTGTCTGGTTTCTCACCCGCTGTAGCGTCTCTAGTGCCTGGGATGTTACGGCACTGGAGCTGCTCCGTTGTGGTTGAGCAGACGGGTTGGCTTGTCTCTCAAGTCTTGGCCATCTGAGTGAGGGAGTCGGATTGTGAGCCTCCCTGTGTGCTTTTGGTGTCCGAGTAGAGTATGGGCTTCCTCTTATGCCTGGGGGATGGACCAAGTCATGGCAAAGCGGCCCTTGGAAGTTTCTGAGCAGGGATTTGTGTGAGAGCAGTTAGAGACGTGCTTCTCTGAGCGAGGGCAGTCTGGCATCGCATAACCAGTGCTGAGGCGGTGAGGCCGCACTAAGAGCCACGTGCAAACTGACTTGACGTGCCAGCTTGATTTGGCGGAAATGAGGACAGTAGTTCCTGGGTGGGAAATAGATGGACTGAAATAGGGAGGTGAGGAGACGTTTGTCTTCCTGTTTAGGGGTGATTTTATTTGTACTGAGCAGTGGTTTAAGATTCTACTGAAAGAGGGACTGTAAGTGACAAAAGTCTGTCACTCACATGATAATACATTGCAGATCCTGCCTCTCTCCTCCACAGCCAAACCATCAAGCACATTACTAAGCTAGTAGAGCAACATGGCAGCGACGTCTGGTGGACCCTCCCCCCTGCGCAGCTTCTTCCGGAGGATGTCGTAGCTCAGGTAAATTGCCCTTGGTGAAAATGTGAGTGACTCTTGGAGGTAAAAGGGATTTTAAAGGATTGTGTTGGGAAACTTTCCAGTTTGCTTCCCAGGGGCAGAGGCAGCGGCGGCGGCGGGTGCAGTTTAGAAGTAAACGGTTTTGCTTGTAGTCGAAGCATAGCTTGTAGCATAGCAGCAGATGTGGGGCGTTGTGACCTCACGGGGCCCCATGTCTGGGCTGGGTAGCTAAGCAGATGGTACCACGAGAGAAGTCTCTCCTGTTGGTGCAGCAGGCCTGTGTGAGCTCTGACATAGCACCCCTGAAGGTGTCCTCTGTCAGAGAGCATCCTGGGAGTTAACTGGAGCTGAAGCCAAAGTGATTGGTGCTACACCATAGCTGTGTCCTCATGTGGCCGTCCACTTTCCATGCTGCAGCGGGGCGTTGTATTCAACTGCGAAGTCATTTTAGTGTTTAGTTTCAAAATGTGAATGCAATGGTTGTATTTCACATTTCCTGTCCTGATGTGGCCTGTGAAGGTCAAGTCTCTTCTGCTGTCTCTGTAGGCGGGTGGTCCCGATGCTTTGGAGTACGTGCCAGGGCAGGATATTTTGGACATCTGGTTTGACAGTGGAACTTCGTGGGCTTGTGTTCTTCCAGGTAATTTCTTTTTTATTAGTTTTCCTTATGTGTGTTTGTGTGTGCCTCTGTGTTGGTAGAGATGTGAGTACAAGTGCCCATGGGGGTGAAAGGGCCCCGAATCCCCTGGAGCTGGAGTTAGAGCCAGATTTTAGCCACCCAATGTGGGTGCTGGGAACCGAACTCTGATCCTCTGGAATAGCAGCGAGAGCTCTACCCACTGAGTCGTCCAGCTAGCTCCTCTCAGGTAATTTCTAAAGTTAGAGTAAAAGCCAACTGAGGTTTTTCTTTTTCTTCTCCTTTTCTTTTTTTTTTTTTGGTTTTCGAGATTTATTTATTATGTATACAGAAGAGGGTGCCAGATCTCATTACAGATGGTTGTGAGCCACCATGTGGGTGCTGGGAATTGAACTCAGGACCTCTGGGAGAGCAGTCGGTGCTCTTAACCTCTGAGCCATCTCTCCAGCCCTGACAGGGTTTCTCTGTGTAGCTTTGGAGCCTGTCCTGGAACTCACTCTGTAGACCACACTGGCCTTGAACTCACAGAGATCCGACTGCCTCTGCCTCCTGAGTGCTGGGATTAAAAGCGTGCACCCCCACCGCCCAGCTGCCAGTTAAGATTTGAAGGCTGGGCCGGGCGGTGGTGGCGCATGCCTTTAATCCCAGCACTCGGGAGGCAGAGCCAGACGGATCTCTGTGAGTTTGAGGCCAGCCTGGACTACCATGTGAGTTCCAGGAAAGGCGCAAAGCTACACAGAGAAACCCTGTCTCAAAAAACCAAAAAAAAAAAAAAAGATTTGAAGGCTGGCCAGATGGCTCAGCAGGTAGAGGTATCTGCCATACAAGCCCGGTTACCCTGACTTGACTCCTGGAGCCCATGCAAAGGTAGAGGGACAGAGCGCTGTCTCTGTAGAGCTGTCCTCTGAGGTCACACGACACTGAGCATGCACAGTGAGACACCTGCACAACTGCAGTAATAAAGTTTTGAAAATACAGAAATATTACCTAGATCTCTGACCACAAGTGTTGTATGGATTACTGTTTGTTTTGTCTTTCTTTGGGAGAGTCTGGGTCTTAATCACTGTTCTTTTGCTGTGAAGAAACATTATGACCGAGGCAACTCTTAGGAAAGAAAACATTTAATTAGGGCTGGCTTACAGTTTCAGAGGTTAGTCCGTTATCATGGCAGGAAGTGTGGTGGCGTGCAGGCAGATGCTAGAGCAGCAGCTGAGAGCTAAGTCCTGATCTATAGGCTGTGAGAGAACCTGGGCCCGGCAAACCCACCCCCAGTGACACACTGCCTCCAACAAGGCCACACCGCTTAATCCTTCCAATCCTTTCAAAGAGTTCCACTCCCTGTGACTAAGCTTTCAAACAGATGAGCCTCTGGGGGGGGGCCGTCCTCATCCAAACACCACAGTCTGCTGCAGTTCCGCTTTGGACTAAAGTAACATCTTTAGTCCAATGATTTCCCAACATGCTCTTTTTTTTTTCCCAAGGTGAAATTTTGTTTAGAACTATACTACTTAAGATTAGAATGGGAACTTTTAGACAGCTTAGTGGTCTGTGCCTACAATCCCAGCACTTGGGAGGTTGAGTCAGGGGGATGATGAATTTGAGGACAGCCTGATATAAAATATCACCATAGCCTGAGCTACATAGGATACCCTATCTCTCAAAATTCACCAAAAAAAGATTTTTTTTTTGTTGTTGTTCTTGGTTTTTTTTTTTTGTTTTTTTTTTTTTTTTTTTCTCTGTTGTTTTTTTTTATCCCCTTCTTCACCAGCAGTTTCTTCTTTGGCTTACTTGGCAACCTCAAGGCACCCAGTTTGGAAACCACTGACATAACATGACTCCATTATTTCTCACAAAGGGATCAAATTAGAGCCAGGACACAGAGGTCACGTAGCTAATAGTGTCAGAGTGCACATGTGGCCCTCTGCAGTTCTGTTCTTCTGCCCTGTGTGTCCCTTCCTAACTATCCCAGCTCTACAGACATTTCATACTTCCAGTTAGGTAAGTTTTTGACTCACTGGCTGAAGAGAAAGAGGAGAGCATGGTCAAGAATCGGAAGGAAGCAAAAGAAGGCCGCTGTGTGCAGATGTGTTAGAAGAAAAGTCCTGGAGGATCCCAAGGAGTTAGACATAGAATGAAGAAAAATTGTCAGCACAGGGAGCCTAGAGTCAGGGAGGACTCAGTCCCTCCCACCCCAAGTGCCAGCTGTGACCACAGGGGCTTTCTGCTTTCTAGAGCAAGGGACAGGGGCAGTAGCTCCTCTATGCAGCTGACCATTAATGGACTGGAAAGAGTTACCTTCAGGTTTCACGTGGAATAAGTGTGTGATCCAAAGCCTCACTGTGGGAAGTGTGGTGTAGGGTCCTAGCAGATAAATGTGAATTCTTCATTTGGATCTTTCAGCTTATGCAGTTTGATTGTCAAATGTCTATAAATTCATGCTTATCTACTAAGATGTATGCTGGCTAACTAGATGTTAATTATAAATTTTTGTACGTTAATTTTTGGTAATTTTCCTCATTGTGTTTCCCTGGACATACTCGAGGCAGTATTGCAGGGTTCTGTGTTCTCGTACGTTTGTAGACCTTGTAGACGAGCAGCACTACGTGTGGTAGGTCAGAGCAGGAGAAAGCATTTCTGCTGGCATATTTGGGTCAGCCTCCCCATTCTCAGGACCGAGTGTGCCATGTAGAGAGGGGTGCCTGTGGTGCAGGACGGCACTCATTCCCTCCCGGCCCCGGCCTATCGCAGAGCTGTTGACTCACATTGTTGCTCTTAATGCTGGATGTGGTGTTGGTGACTGACCAGGCACAGTAAAGGCGAGAGGCATGCTGGGCCTTGGCTGGATTAAACTGCACGAACTGTTGTTCACTGCCTGTCCCATGACTTCCATGCATGCTAGGCAAGCTCTCTACCACAGCTCCCACCAGCCTCTACTGTGCGGATGTCTGTGATCACGTGGGCTTGACTTCAGTAGAGCACGGTCGCAGTAGAGCGCGGTCGCAGTAGAGCGCGGTCGCTGTGGTTCCCTTAACCCTCTGACACACGCTTGCTTTTATTTCTCGTTCTAATTGTAACTTCATTTTGTTGTGTTAATACATTTCAGGCACCGAGCAGAGGGCGGACTTGTACCTGGAGGGGAAGGACCAACTCGGGGGCTGGTTCCAGTCCTCCTTACTGACAAGTGTGGCCACAAGGACAAAAGCACCCTTCAAGTAAGTCTCCCCTCTGTGCAAAGTGAGCCTGCTTTGACGATCCTCCGAGTGCCTGCCTGGTGTGCCACACAGGCTGGAGCCACGGATGCACAGGCCAGCCACTGGCTAGCTGGAGCGCTGCTCTTCCTGGCTCTGGGATAGGGCGGTCACTGAGTCAGCGCTGTCCAGAAGAGGTGCGGTAAGGCTGAACGATGCTGGGTTCATCTGCTGTGTTAGGTGCAGTTTGTAAGAAAGTTCACAGGTTCCTCTTGTGCAGTCGCAGTGGCACATGCTGTAATCCAAGCACCCTGGGGGCAGAGATGGGAGGATCTCAAGGTTAGCCTGGGCGATGTGCAGACCCTGTCCCGAAAAGAACAACAAAAAGCAAACAGTCAACACAAGAAGAAAAGAAAAGGGGAGAGATGTCGCAGTGTGAGGCGTCTGTCATTCTGGAGCGGGTTGCCCCTCCTGGAAGATAAGATGGTATGGAGTGGAGTAGCTGGGTAAACTGTAGAGCAGCGTCTTCAGTGATGTGGAGATCATCCAGAGTGCAGAGAAGGACAGTGTGGGCTGGGGAGGGTAGCCTGAGCTCGGCTCCTGCTATGGGACCCACAGTGACTAGGGACTGAAGCCCTGCTGGGGTGGAGTGCAGACAGTTGCTCATCCCTGCGCCACACAGAGCAGGGTTCACTCAGAAAGACGGTTAGACAGTAGCCTAACTCTGCTACACTCCCAACCCATCCCAGACAGTTAGCTCACCAACCATTTCTGTCACTCTTACAAACCAGCCTGTAAGCACTGCTTTGTTGCTGATTGGTCAATAAATAAAACACTGATTGGCCATTGGCTAGTCAGGAAGTGTAGGCGGGACAAGGAGGAGAATAAAGCTGGGAAGTGGAAGGCTGAGTCAGAGAGACACTGCCAGCCACCACCATGACAAACACCATGTGGCAGGGTATGGATTTGTGGAAATGGATTAATTTAAGCTGTAAGAACAGTTAGCAAGAAGCCTGCCACGGCCATACAGTTTGTAACCAATATAAGTCTCTGTGTTTACTTGGTCGGGTCTGAGCGGCTGTGAGACTGGCAGGTGAGAGAGATTTGTCCTGACTGTGGGCCAGGCAGGAAAACTTAAGCTACACTGCTTTTCTTTCTTTCTTTCTTTCTCTTTCTTTCTTTCTTTCTTTCTTTCTTTCTTTCTTTCTTTCTTTCTTTCTTTCTTTCTTTCTTTCTTTCTTTCTTTTTTGGTTTTTCGATACAGTTTCTTAGTATAGTTTTGGTGCCTATCCTGGGTCTTGCTCTGTAGACCAGGCTAACCTCGAATTCACAGAGATCCGCCTGGCTCTGCCTCCCGAGTGCTGGAGTAAAGGCGTGCGCCACCACCGCCCGGCAGCACTGGTTTTCTGACGTTGTCTTTTTAAAGTCACTTTTAAGGAGGTGGTCTGCCCTGCTTTTTGTACAGTAGAGGCCTGGAAATGCTCTGATGTACAGAAAATAGTACACCTGTTTTGCTGTGTTTAAGTAGAAGATTCCCTGCTTAACAGCTTGATACATGAATGCTGAGAAATGACCTTCACCCACAGTCTGTCAAGACATATCTAATGATTAAAATGATCCTTCATGATGAAGTCACTTATCTTTCTTAGGACAGTGATGGTTCATGGATTTACACTCGGAGAAAAAGGAGAAAAGATGTCCAAGTCCCTCGGGAATGTCATTAATCCTGACACTTTCATCGATGGAGGAGAAGTAGGTGTCCGACTGAAGCTCGTTTTCGTTGGGTGGCCAGGCTCTTACATTAGCAATCCAAGACTAGAACTGTCTCTGACAGGCCCAGGATATGCCAGGGGTGGTGGCCTAGCTACTCAGGAGGCCGAGACAGGAGCGTTCCTTGAGTTCAGGAATTCAGGGCAAATCTGGGCCAAGAATAGCAGATGGTGTTGTGCGTTTTTAGAGGCCTCAAAGTGTCGGGCTTTATTACGTGAAACTACAGTTTTATAATTAAATGGAAGTTTGGGAGAAAAATGAGATTGCATATTCTGAGTGCACATTATTATATTCTTAGGATGTGTACACTTTAAGAATGGCCGTCGGATCTGGGGTGGCCGATAATTTGGGGGCAGGTTAGAGTTGCTGTCATGAGAGAACCCCATGGTGTGTTGCCCCTCACGTCTTGTAGTCACGGGGTTGCTGGAAGGGAAGGGAAGGGAAAACAGCTCTGCACTCCCCACCTCCGGGCCGTCCGGAGGCCGCTGTGTGTCTGAACCAGATGTCCTGGGCACTGGGACAAACCTGGGCCCTCCTGTCTGTGTCTGAGACCGGACTGTCTCACTCGCCTTTTCAGATACACCCTGCTTTGTGGTGGCTTTGCCTGCATTGGAAGGGGAACTTTAGCTAAAGCCTTTGTTTTTCTAATTAAATATTTATATTCACAAACTCCTTGAAGATCAAAATTACAAAGGAAAAATCTCAAAAGTGCTCATCAGATAGCCTAGTCACTGTACGCCATGGAAAGGCAGAGTATTCAGTTTGCCGCCCGCACTGAAAGCAGGTCTTATTTACAGTATCTTAACCCTCTGCTAATGGAGGAAGCGTGATGGAGGAGGAAGCTCTTACATGTTGTTTTTCAATGAAAAGGATCAGAGCAAAGAGCCTCCCTTCGGAGCTGACGCCCTGCGCTGGTGGATAGCTGAATCCAACGTCTTCACTGAAGTAACCGTTGGCCCCTCTGCACTCAGGGCTGCTAGAGATGACATCAGCAAGGTCAGACTTTCTCCTTGAAAGTTTATGAGACGTGTGTGAAAACAAACTACGTGTGACCACTTTAATTTGTTTAAAATAGTAACACCAAGAAATGTCCATGTCTTTAAGTCTGATTAATGTATAGACTATATCATAAGCTGATGTAAAGTTATACTTTATATACTTACCATGTACTTTGCAAGTTAAATCCACTTACCTTTCTTTTTACTTGTGAATCATGTGAAATAACATAACCATCTGTGAATAAACACATGAGCAAACCAGGCTAGGGAAGGGTGACTTATCCTGAAGAAGGTTAATGAAAAACTCATCCAGTTGTTTCTTTATCAAATTGGGTGTTAGCATGAGAGGTCATTTGTGCCTCTGCAGTCTTATTTAGGAATAACAGGGTTTAAAAATCTCACTAAGAAAATAATAGAACTTGAGCCAGGCAGTGGTGACACACGCCTTTAATCTCAGCACTTAGGAGGCAGAGGCAGGGGGATCTCTGTGAGTTCGAGGTCAGCCTGGTCTACAGAGTGAGTTCCAGGACAGCCAGTGTCTTGGAACACAGAGAAACATGGTCTTAAAAGAAGGAAAAAAAAAAGTAAAAGAAAATAACAGAACTTGGGGGGAAATGAACAGTTATAAAGTAACTTTGGTGACTTGGAAGTCTCATGATTTGTCTTTAACTGTGTACTTTCTTTTATTGTGAATAGCTTAGAAACACACTCCGCTTTCTCTTGGGAAATGTGGCTGGTTTTAACCCGGAGACCGATTCTGTTTCTGCCGAAAACATGTATGTCATAGACCAGTATATGCTGCACTTAATTCAGGATTTTTCGACAAAGGTCAGTATACAGCAGCGGGCTTTGGCAAACAGCAACATCAGCACCTTTTCCGTAACTTTTAGTGGACGGACCTTGTAAACCTAGTGCACCCCAGAAAGCACACAGAAAACCATGCTCCACACAGTTCAAAGTGACTGGGATGAAGCGTTTTCACATCTTTGCTGAATTATCACATTTTTACATTTAATTAGAGTGTGTGTGCACCAGAATACTTGTGTGGAGGTCAGAGGACAACTTACGGGAGTTGGGTCTCTCCTCCCACCCTGTGAGTCCCAGGGATCCAGCTTGGGCTGTCAGCCTTGATAGCAGCAGCTTCTCCTGCTGAGCCCTCTCGTCATCCCTTCCCTAGCCTCCTAAGACTGCAGGGGTCCCAGGCTTCCGGTCACAGCAGACTTTCCAACAAGGAGTAGAACCGCACTGTTGGGCAGGTGTGTCCCTCAGGGCAGAGTGACTCTCCTCTGTCTCCGGAGTCCTCGCTCCTCTGTCCTGTGTGTGTTGGTGAGGTCTCACAACCTCGTGCCTCTCAGGGCTTCCTTGCGGGGACTCTGCCCCTGTCATACATCTCCTGGCTTCCGTGGCTGTCTGGAGCCTTAGTGCAAGCCTCCATTTCCCTGAAAAACCAGCACCATGAACAATGGCCACACTGTCAAGTTCTGCTGTCAACTCAAGATGTCTTTTACCACATCTGTAGCTGCTTGTGTGTGTTTTGTTGGCAGGACTTAAGAAAACACTTCCCTGCATGGTTGATTTTGCGCAGGGAACCCCTTTGGTGGAATTCTCAGTTCAGGCTCTCTCAAATGAAATCGTGCATCTCTAAATTGGAGCTTTCAGCGGCTGGGGTTGTGGTCTCAGGGCACCTTTCTTACTGTCCCAGTGAAGAACACGAGTGTTCCTTTTAATGGTGCTAACCTTTAACAGTTACAGCTGCTGCTCTCTCTGCATGGAATCTCGCTCAGGTGCCTTTCCCCACCAACTGCACATCTTTCATAGCTTTGTGCTGTCTGTTGTAGAGGTGACTAACAACAGCAAACTGAAGCACACAGCGTGGATGCTATGCTGTCTTGAAGTTTCCGCTCCCAGACAACTTATTTCTTTTGAGTTTAGTCTCACCTGAGTTACCAGGACAGGGGCTGGAGAGATGGCTCCGCAGTTAAGAGCGCTGGCTGCTTTTTCAGAAAACCTGGATTTGATTCCCAGTACCCGTGTGGTAGCTCACAACCATTTGAAACTCCAGTTCAGGGGGCCAGGCGGTGGTGGCTCACGCCTTTAATCCCAGCACTCGGGAGGCAGAGCCAGGCGGATCTCTGTGAGTTCGAGGCCAGCCTGGGCTACCAAGTGAGTCCCAGGAAAGGCACAAAGCTACACAGAGAAACCCTGTCTCGAAAAACAAAAACAAAAAGAAAACAAAAAAAAAAAAGAAACTCCAGTTCAGGGGACTCCACGCCCTCTTCTATATCTGCAGGCACCGGGCACACAGGTGGTGCATACATATACATGTGGGCAAAACACCAGAATATAAAATAAAACAAATTCTAGAAACTTAACCAAGGGCAAAGTACGGCTAGATTCTTCGCCCGAATGTAACATGAATGACCTCTAGGCAGTTTCCAGCAGAGTCCCCTCTGAAGCCTCATGAGCTGAGTCTCCATTGTCCTCTTTTTTCTTGCCATTCTGCCTTCCAGAGTCCCACCACAGTGACCCATTAAGCATTCTAGCTTCCCAAGCTCACAACTCTTACACATCCCCCTACAAACCCTTCCAAAGACCTCTAAACCGGAACAGATTTATCACAACAACTGCCCCCCCCCATTTTCTATATTAGTTACTTTTCTGACAACTACCAGACAAAAGCAACTTAAGGAAGAGTTTATTTTGCATTTGTTTATTTGGCATGGTGGTGTGTGTGTATGTGTGCACCCGCGCATATGTGCCCTTCACGGTGCACACATGGCTGTCCAGGAATGGTTGTGGAGGTCCGTGTTAATAAAAAAAGTTGCCTGGGAGTCAGAGCTAATAGCAAGCCATAGCAGAAACTAGGCAGTGGTGGTGCACGCCTTTAATCCCAGCACTTGTTAGGCAGAGCTAGGCAGATCTCTGTGAGTTCAAGGATACAGCCAGCATGGAGACACACGCCTTTAATCTCAATACCAACCATAGAAGACCTGGAGGTCTGTATAGACAGGCAGTGACGAGGAGGTCATGTGGTTGGGTTTACAACCAATGAGAAGGCAGAATAGAAAGTCTATAAAAAAGACAAACAGACAGGAAGTAGTTCTCTTGCTGAAGAGGACAGCAGCAGCAGTGAAGGGTAAGGTTTTTAGCTCTTAGCTATCGCTCTGACCTCTTGGGCTTTCATCTCTGCATTGGCTCTGTGTTTCTTCTTTAATAAGACGGTTACATCTACAGGTCCGTTCTCTGTCCTTCATGTGAGCCTCAGGGACCGGATTCAGGTTGTCCAGCCTGGTGGCCGGTGCCTTCGCCTGCCGAGCCACCTCACTGGTGGGCTGGGAAGACACGGTGACATTGTGTCTGCAGTCAGGAAGGAGAGATTTTGCTGGCGCTCCACTTCTCCACTTCTCCTTTTCTTCAGCCCGGGGCCCCTGCCCGAGATCTTGCCACTCATGTTCAGGGCGGGTTAAATGTCTCAGAAACACTATCATGGACACGTCCAGACATTTATCTGCTTGGTGGTTCTAAATCCTGCCCAGTTGACAGTCACGTGAACCACCACACTTAAGAGATGGTCTGCGTTCCCAAAATCAGACATGTCTTGCTTCAGTGTATCCTATGGCAGAAGCATACATGCAGATTTTCACTAAAAAATGGATGAGAGCATAAGTAATTAAGAAGTCCCTGGCCGGCACCTTCTGTTCTTTGCTGTTTTAAAAACGATTTGATTTGAGCCAGTGAGATGACTTGGCTGATGAAGGCATTTACCCCAAAGCCTGATGGCTTAAATTTGATCCTCAGAACTCATGGTAGAGAGAACCAACTCCCAAAAGTTGCCCTCTGATCTCCATAGTCATGCCTGGTTGCACACACATGTGCATGCGCGCACGCGTGCGCGCGCGCGCGCGCACACACACACACACACACAAACACACAAATAAAAGTAAATTAAAAAAAAATTTAACCCCTCACTCCCCTTGAGACAGTCATGCTGTATAGCCCTGGCTGGCCAGTGACTTGCTATGTAACAAGACTGGCTTTGAACTCAGATCCACCTGCCTCTGCCTCCCTGAGTGCTGGGATTAAAGACATGGGCCACCACATCTGACCTAAAAAAAAAAAAAAAAAAAACTTAAAAGTGTTGTGATTCCATTCCTTCAAACTCACGGGCGGAGGAGTGGCTTGGTGGTGGAGAGCTTTCCCAGCATACACAAAGGTCCTGCGATCTCGTCAGCATGGTAGATTGAAACACCAAACTGGGCTGGGACGACAGTCTGGTTGGTAAAGAGGTTGCTGTACAGGCACGAGGGCCCGAGTTTGATTTCTGGAGCCCAGATGACATTAAAAAGTCAGGCGTGGCACGAGCTTGTGTTTCGAGTGTTGGGATCTTGAAGACAGGTGGATCTTGTGGCTTACCAGCCAGCCAGAGGAGCATGTTGAGGTCCAGACCAGGGAAGAGACCTGTTGAGAAAGCAAGGTGCGTGGCTCCTGGCTCGAGCTTGCCCTCTGGCATTCACACACACATGCACCTACACATACATGAACATGCATGCTTACACAAAACAAGCATTTAAACATAAACTCTCCTTTCCTTGGTATATATGAGGCTGCCATTTCCAGAGTAGAGCAGTGATTATTTTGAGTGGTTGTGTCTCTAGAATGACATTCTCTGGTATTCTTGTATTCTTGCCTCTGTTTTGGAAACATTTTTTTTCTTTTTTCATGTGTATGTATGCGTGGTATGCATGCATATATATATGCTTGTGCAAATGTGTATGTGCACGCACTGGCGCACGCACACATGTGCGCGCGCGCGCGCGCGTGTGTGTGTGTGTGTGTGTGTGTGTGTGTGTGTGTGTGTGTGTAAGCACAAGGCAATACTGTTCTTGTGCCTCATTCTTTGAGGCAGGTTCTCACAGTAAAACCAAATCAAGTCAAATGGGCAGGTAAGATGGCTCAGCAGGAAAAGGTGCTTTCTGCCAAGCCAGATGACCTGAGCTTAATCCCTGGGACTCACACAGTGGGAGAGAACCAACTGCAGATTGTCCTCTGACCTCCACATGTGATCTGTGGCTCATACACAAATGTCATAGCAGATGTGTAAAAATAACAAGAAAAGTGAACCAATAAACAGTTTATTTAAAATTTCAAGGGCGAGTTTTATAAAAGGGAAAGGAAGCCCAGAGCTCACCCCGTGCTGGTTTTGCAGCCAGTGTGCTTCAGGGATCCTGGCTCCATGTTGAGGCTGGAGTCACAGGCATTGCCGGAGGGCGGGCCATGGCCACCCAGCACTGACGTGAGTTCTGGGCATCCATACTCGCTTCTCATGCCTGTGCAGCAAGCGTGGTGGCCAAGCCATCTGTCTCCTGAGATGCTCGTGCAGGGAGCTTGCTTCCCCCATGACGATGCCTGTTTTCATTGCTCACCCCAGACCCCACATTTCTCCTGTCTTTGTTCTCTAGATTACTGATTCCTACAAACAGTACGATTTTGGGAAAGTTATCAGGCTGTTAAAAGCATTCTATACCAGAGAACTCTCCAGCTTCTACTTCAGCATAGTCAAGGACAGGTGAGTGTGACTAAGCATGCAGTCCTCAGCAGCATCAAGGATGCAGTGGCCACGGTGGGCAGCTGGGCAGTAGTTACATCTGGGATCTGGGTCAAGTCTCACATGTGCCCTGCCTGCCACTTACCAGCTTTATGTTTGGGGCAACTTAGAGTGCGATCTCAGTGTGTCTGAAAAATGAGGAGGGTAATACCCATTCTTCTAGTCCCAGTACTCGGAGGCAGAGGCAGGAGGATCTCTGAGTTCAAGACCAGCCTAGTCTACAAAGAGAGTTCCACGCCAGGCCGAGTGGACTTGGTGACTAGTCTGGCACGAGCTGTCAGCCCCAGCCTGTCACACAGCACCTCAGTGGCTTTGGCATAGGCTTTATAACTCATGCTCTTTTCCTGAGGTTAACCCTATGGCACCATTGGAGATGGGAGTCATTTACATGTTGTCAGTTACTCTGTTGGCTGTATACGGTGATCTAGACTGTCGTCCGCCTTAAAGTCAGAGGAGACAGGTACATCTTGAGAGTAAAATGGGATAGGAGAGAAGTTGTTCAGAACTGGTGTGAAGTAGATGCGGTGTCAGCGGTGGGTGTGCCCAGGCCGGGGCAGTGTGCCAGCTGCTTGAGCAAGCTGTTCTTCCAGGCTCTACTGTGAAAGCGAGAACGACCCCAAACGGCGCTCCTGTCAGACCGCATTGGCAGAAATTCTGGACGTGTTGGTCCGTTCTTTTGCCCCCATTCTTCCTCACTTGGCAGAAGAGGTGTTCCAGCATATCCCCTATGTCAAAGGTAAGGACAGCCGTGCACTGCACGAGAGGGCCGTGGCCAGGGTTGGACTGGGCTTTAAAAGGTGTCACACAGTGCACTTAGAGTGTCACTGGGACAGATGCCTTTTGGTCATTCAGTCTGCTCTGTACCTTCTCACAGGAGTCAGGGCTAGCTCTGTGCCTTCCGAGATAGGTTAAGTACTTGACAATATTGAGAAAATACTTGCTTAAATGTGTTTATAATGTTCTAAAATGTGTTTAAAGCTCTTTGTTTTGTTTTTTGTTTGTTTTTCAAGATAGGGTTTCTCTGTGTAGCTCTGGTTGTCCTGGAACTCACTTTGTAGACCAGGCTGGCCTCGAACTCAGAGATCCACCTGCCTCTGACTCCCAAGTGCAGGGATTAAAGGTGTGAGCTACCCCTGCCGGGCTGTATTTTAAGCTGTATTCAAGCAAAATACAATGCTTTTTAGTGAATACTTTCCTGTTAGTTTTTTTCTCTCCTGATTTTATTTCCATAGAAAACTAGAACTTATGGGGGTGTTGGGTGGGTCACCCCTAAGCTCATAGCAGGAGGAACAACTGTTCATACTTCGGCTTCGTTTTTGACACTCTTATGCTGATGTGTTTATATGTGACCCACCTTTCACTCATGGACCCTGTGAACAGCACACTTGTTCACTGAACTTCACATCCTGTGTAACAACCCTTGTCTCTCGTGAGTGGTGAGTCGCTGTTGGTTAAAGCTTATATGCTGTCTAGACCATGTATAACTCGGTTCACTTTCTTTTTTTAAAGAACCCAAGAGTGTTTTTCGAACTGGCTGGATTGATACAAGCTCTATCTGGAAGAAACCAGGACTAGAGGAGGCAGTGGAGAGTGCGTGTGCCATGCGAGATTCCTTTCTTGGCAGCATCCCTGGCAAAAATGCTGCCGAGTACGAGGTTACCATTGTGATTGAGCCGGGGCTCCTCTTCGAGATCATGGAGGTAGGTATGCGTAATGGTGGGGGCGTTGGATCTGGAATCGCTTTCTATTCTCAAATGTTTAAGACCTTGTATCAATGTAGAAACTAGGATTTCAGTCTTGCAACACTGAACCTGTCACTGTCCCCTGCTCTGAACTCGTGACACGTGCAGGGGGCTATTTAGGTCAGTGCTACATATCCTCGGCAGTAAGGTCAGATTACATAAAAACCAGGAGTTTTACACTGAAGGCCTGGGTTTTTAAACATTTTGTCCATCTGGATCATATTCCAAAAGTGAGTGAGTTCTCAATGGGCAGAGGTGGTGCTCGCCTTTAATCCCAGCACTCGGGAGGCAGAGGTAGGTAGATCTCTGTAAGTTTGAGGCCAGCCTGGGCTACAGAGCTAGTTCCAGGACAGCCAGGGCTACACAGAGAAATCCTGTCTTAAAAAACAAACAAACAAACAAACCAAAAACAACCAAAAATAAGTTCTCTTTAATTTCATAAGAACCAGAGAGAGCAAAGCAACATATTTCTCCAAACTTTCCTCATGTTTTAAATTCCACAAGTCCCATCAGAGTTTTCTTCGTGGGCCTCTTAGGGACTGATTGGCCAAGTAGCAGGATGTTAAGTGTTGAGCCTTGTGTCTAGTTCAAATGCTTTTTTAAAAGTTCTATTACTGTCAGTTGGGGGCTGAGGAGGGGGCTCAGCAGTCAGGAGCACTTGCTAATTCCGTGGGGGACCTGGGTTCAGTTCCCAGCACCCATCTAGTGGCCCACAACTACCTGTCACTACAGATTCAGGGGATCCAACCCCCTCTTCTGCATGTAGTACATATACATTCACACAGCAAACACTCCTGCACAAAACATACCTTAAGTCTTTAAAAAGGAACCATCTTATTTTGGTTGGTAAACTCAATGTAAACATTGAAGGATTTGAGACGTGGAGTCACTGGAGTATTGACATTGCTGGCAATGGTAAGACTAGCCGCTGGCCACTGTATGCTGCGCAGCCTAGGTCTGGTTTGCCGTCAGCCTGACAGCCACTGCACCTCCCCACCCCTGCACACATGTATGCTCATGGACAGCAAGTTAATCCGAGTCTCGTGGTCTTTCATTTTTTAAAGGAATATTTATATTAATTCACAAACTCCTCTTGAAGATCAAAATTACAAAGGAAAAATCTCAAAAGTGCTTATCAGATAGCCTAGTCACTGTACACCATGGAAAGGTGGAGTATCAGGTTGCTGCCAGTGCGCTGTATGCAAGCAGGTCTTATTTACAGTATCTTAACCCCTCTGCTAATAGAGGGAGTGTGATGGGGAAAGAGGCTCTTAAAAAGTTGGCAGAGTTTTGGCTTGACAGATAAGGGTAACTTAACCTCTTACTCATTGCAAAATAAGTGAAATAAATACCATATAGGTCGGGGTTTGAGGGGAACCATAGTTTTCAAAGTAAAAAATGAAAATTGATGGTCCAGTTTTAACTGAAGAGTAACTTTCCCATGCCTTCCAGATGCTCCAGGCTGAGGAGACCTCTAGCACGTCTCAGCTGAATGAGCTCATGATGGCCTCCCGGACAACACTGCTGCCTCAGGAGCCACGGGAGAGGACTGCAGATAGCATTGAGCTCACAGGGACATTCCTCATCAATCTAGAGGGTGAGCAGTGCGTGTGGACTGAAGAGCTGAGGGCAACCCCAGCTTGCCATGGGACAGCCTGTGACCTATACACAGCGGCGAGCTGGCTGAGCCAGCTCTCAGGGCTCTAGGAACTGAAGCTGAGGCAGGGAGAGTCCCTTCTCACCCACTGAGTAACTGTCACCGTGAGTCTTTTTCCTTCTTGTGTTCTGACCTCATATGTAGTGCCTAATGCTACCCAGACCCACCCACCTTTCCTAGGCAGATTCTAAAATTTCCTTTGATGACTATCCAAAATTAAAATATTATCTAGCCATTCTTACAGGGGTTCGGTAAGATTTCCTGGGGTTTCTATCACAGGACTTTGTCCCCTTGGTTCATCCTCATTAGCTGCAGTGGTGGAAAGTGTGGCTCCTTTTGTGTCACTCAAGTTGTTAGTGGCATTGCCGCTGTCTCTTTACCTTGGCATTTTAAAATCCTGGGTTAAGAGCTGGGTGTGGTAGCACACACCTTTAGTCTCAGCACTGAGGAGGCCTCACTCGGTGAGGGCAAGGCTACATGGAGACTGTCCTAATAGAAAAAAAAAGAAATTCCAAGTCAGCTGTGTACCTGGATCAAGAATGACAGGGCCAGCTCTAACTGAGCATTGCAGAGCTCCGACCTGGATGAGAAGCAGTTGGTCTGAGTCATCTGCTCTTCAGTAGTCAAGTTGTTTGATCCTGTTTCATTGACAGTTTGTTACAGGGCAAACGTGGGCCATGTTGGAAAGGTGAGGGGGAGGAAAGCCTGGGAGTGCCCACTGGACCGAGGGACGGCAGTGCAAGCTTAATGACTGGAGGTGTTCTATGTATTCTTTTCAAGGTGGCGACATTCGTGAGGAGTCTTCCTATAAAGTCATTGTCGTACCAACTGCCAGAGAAAAGTGCCCTCGATGTTGGAAGCACACTACTGAGACTGCCGATACTCTTTGTCCTCGGTGTGCAGAGGTTGTTGGTGCAAAATAGCATTCTGATGTTAACAGCTCTCTGAGCAAGAAACGCTCATCAATGCAGTCTGGGGGTGAATTATTAGAACCCTAGAAAGAAATCCAAGATTTAGGTAAGGATGGGAAGAGTAATGGTAAAAGAGAAAGATAGGAGTAAAAATCAGAATATTGAAAGTATTTCCTGTAACTACAGAAAGATTTATATGTATACATACATATACACATGTATATGTATATATATCACACACACATATACACACACACACACAGAAATACACATATGCAGAAACACATGTCTGCACATACACTCATGATGGACTTCTTCAGAGTCAGGCACTGAATATGGTTACTTTCAATGTGGCCAAACAGAATGTTTCATATTTTATTGAAACTTTTTGACTCAGTATTTAAGTTCTGTGATGTCTGAAAATAAAGGCATTCTGGGAAACTTCCAACTGATGATGGTGTAGAAGTTGTGGATAATGAAGAGCGTGTAACTTTGCAGGAGAGTGGTGGAGTCGCGTGCCCACACAAGGTGAAGGGAGCCAGTGCATTCTGTCCACTAGCAAACATCAAGTTTCTAAGGCAGCAGGATTTTGGAACGTACTGCAAAGAACAACCCCAAACTATTATTCAAGAGGAAGAAATCTCTTTGTCTTCCATGTATGAATGCCAAGGAAATAACATGAAAGCTGAAAATTTATTTCACTAATACACATAAGTTCACAATAATGAACAGACACGGAAAATAACGGTATATACAGAATTCACTACTTACAATACATTGACAGTAGATAAATAATAGAGCATCTTGTAAGGAATCCAAAACTGGATTGATCTTTCAAGGATGGCTAATCTACTAAGCAGAATCTAGCTGCCTAGCAAACCCATCCCTGCGAGGTGAGAGAGCTTTTACTGTTGCTATAGTGTACTGTAAGAATACTTGTTTCTTCATGAAGTGGACCACAACAACTTCTAAGTGAATGCTGTAATCAGTGTAAGCTTACTGTTACTAAGTTTAGTTCTCCATGATTTTAAATCACAAGTAATCATATTTTAAAAAGCTATGTAAATGCAGCAGGCTTCACACTGACCTTAGATGGACTTTTCTAACAAGGTACAGCTCTTTTCTGTCTCTGCCAAAGTGGGAAGCCTGGGAAGCCTGGTGCTGTGTACTTCTGTGTCTATGTTTATCCCAGCCCTCCTCTTCTACATCTACCACAACCTGGATAGAGAAGTTAGGGTTATCTGACACTTCCATTAACAAGATAAAAATATGGAATTATAAGAAGAGATGGGGCGTCTAGGGAAACACTACTGGCTAAGGGCATGTGCCATGCCCTTGGTGCAGGGATACCAGCCCCATAGTAGAACCGAATTCCTTTATTTGTGGCACTTTGTTGTTAGAGAATGGATACATAAATGTTAATTTTTCTTTATCAGATTTATTTTAAAAGCCCTTAGTAAAGTAGTAGAATATTTTACTGCTTTTGTTAAACAAACTCAGGATTTCGTTTTTAAATTCTATGTATATTACTATTTGGATGACAGATCTAACTTAGAGCCTTAACAATTTGTGTTCTGGTTCTCTTAAGTGACTTATGAGAGTAAATTTAGCCAGTTTTATTCTCAAAAAATACAAGCCATCCCCCTCCCAAAACAAGTAATGGAATTAGAGTAAAAAGGCCGTCATCGTTAGTAGTGCCCGCTCCTCTTCCAGAGCACTGCAGGGCACAGGAGAACGGACCTCCTAGGACCACTTAAAGGGTGGGGTTTCTGTCAAGCTGTGCTTAAAGAGACTGCAGCCTGTGGCCAGCTGCTCCTCAGCCACCCGAGTGACACCTGAAGCATTTCTCTTTGAAGGTGTGAAATCTGACAGTTAACAGCATTAGTTTTAGCCAGGCACAATCTTACTTAGATCTAACTTTTTAAGGGAAAAGACTTCACATTTGTGTGTGCTCAGGTTCAGACTTCTACTGGGTGTCCCTGAAGAATGTTCTCAACCTTCACAATGGTGGAGTTGGCTTCTTCCCACTATTAGAATGATCACTGTGAACCGTGGTCATGGCAGACACCAATAATTGCACTGTATGGCTACATTCCAGAGATAGTTAAACCGCAGTTAGTACTTGCCCATCTGCAGAGCCAAAGCGCTGTTGCCAGACGGGGGAGGTGGGTTTGCCTCCCACTTTGGTTAGCACTTGGTCTGCTCTAGGCACTACAGGCTACAGAACTGGTCGCAGTTTATCCTCTCCACCCAGCTATGAGGTAGGTTTGCTAAGGCTGTCACAGCACAAAGTGTGTTCTCTGTCCTGCTCCTAGGACAGGCAACATGACCAAGTCCCAGAAACAGACATTTTGGAACACTTGGAAGAAAAATAAAGTTGGACTTTAAATATTTTAGAATCTTTGCTTTGTTCTTTTTTTACATAAGTCTTACAAGATAATACATTTTTTACAATTACCTGATGTGGATACAATTTTGGAACTTGACAAAATAAAGAATAAATCTTAGTTTACATTATCATTGATTCTCCTGCATTGTTCACATCTCTGATTCCCAATTCTGGCAAGTACAGCAGGCTCGGGGTCCTTCTCCAGGTCCCTTGTGGTGATCTCAAAGCCATGTCTCCTCTGATGGCAGCAGCAGCACCCAGAGCTCCCTGCCAGGTGGCATCCTGGTGCAGGGCCAAGCCTAAGGACATCTCTGCATGTTCTAAAGGGATGTGGGCTGTATCTCTAGCGTGCTGATGATGGAAGCTACATGAACACACTTAATCCCCACTGCAGACATTTGGATAGGAACTAGAATACTACAGTAAGAATGAAATCTGCAAATTATAACCAGTTACAATACCAAAGTTTAACAATAAACTGCTTATTTGAATGAAAAAATAACAGTAAAGCATCTGTATTAATTATAGCACAGTTAATGTATTTTATCTTCAGTTGAGACTGAAGTGGAATTTAGCCAGGATTGCACTTTTTAAAAGTAATATATTTATTTATTATACAAAAAAGAAAAAAAAAAACCCTCCAGAAAGTTCCAGATCTTGCTGTGTAGAATGCCATGCAGTGATTCGTGTGGTCACAGGGTCTTAGACACTGTCATAGCGTAGCCATGGCTTCCACAGCTTCGATGAGGTGCAGAGCCAGGCTGTACTGGCCGTGCTTCTCTGGCAGGAGCTCTATCACTTTATGCACCAGTTTAGCTGTTGTTGCAATCGGCACATCAGTGTTTTGAAGATCCTGGGGGTTCTGTGAATGGGACACAAAAGCCCTTTAGTTTCACGCACTCAAACGGTGATTGTTACTGCCTTCAGCGTGATTATGGAAGTTCTCCCAATCAAAACATTTCTTTGGAATGAAACAAATTTCTTGCTGTGAACTCATGAGGAAAGGTCACCCATGGACCTGCTTATGCCGCCTGCACTCACCATTGCCTTCAGCCAGGTGCAGAGTGTGGGTGGGAGGCTGGCCAGCAGCTCCATGCCTTCTTTTGTCTGGGTGTGGAAAAGTGCATGAGCCAGCCTTTGCCCTGTCAACACGAGCAGCTGAGATGCCAGCACTTCTTTGTCATGAACTTGCAGAATGGCCTGAGGATGAACATGGAGAAATAATACAGCAAGAGTTATTCAGCCTGTTCCTTGAAGGCTGCCAGTGAGGAGAGTCTACTTCAGCTCTCAACATGACCACAGTATCCACAAAGGAAGACTGAAATCCAACCTAGAATTTAAACCCAAATCTTTGCTCATCAGCTAGTTTGGTTACCTAAGTTTACAATTCAGTATGACAGTATACCTCATTTTCAAGGGATGGTTGTAGTTCTCGTCATCCTCCAGTGACTACTGAGTATACTACAGTAACTTCAGGCTTGGAGGGCAGCCAACTTCCTCTCAATCACTCCTTGCTGGTGAGTGGATGCCTACCCACCCCTTACTCATGGCTGAGGAGCCTTGCACCTTGCCAAGCTGGTCCCCATCTAAGGACCTCTGTACTCTTGGTTCTTCCGTCTGAGGTACTGTTCCCTCTCCTTGAGAGGTCAGTTCAGCTATCACTTTCTTCCACCCACTGAAGCTCCTATTTATCCTATGGCTCTGCTCACTTTCGTCTCTTGGTACAGAACTGTCCATGCTTTCCTGCTCCTCCAGTTCCACAAGGGGCCCTCTACGTTTTACTGTTCTACCCCTGTATGAACCTGGCACCAAGAACAACTCTGGCTCCGGCTTTCTACTCTTTTGTTGTTTTTTCTGAGACTGGGTCTCATGCAGCCCAAGGTGGCCTACGTAGATGAGGATGACCTTAAAATTCTTATCCTTCTGCATCCACATCCCAAATGCATGCACCACTATATCCGACCCTTAATATTTGTTTACTGCTTCCTCCAGCTGTCTGTTTTATAGCTAGAGCTGTGCTTCTCTGGCAGGAGCTCTATCACTTTATGCACCAGTTTAGCTGTTTATAGGAGGGTCATTCTTACCTCCTCTCCTAAGAGGTCAGCTCCATAGTTGTACAGCTCTCCTACATAATGCCTTCGAATGACATCTTCACTCACTTGAAGGTGATGAGCTAAATCCACAGCCAGAACTGGCCAGTTGTCTTTCCAATGAGTGGTCACTGCCTCTTCGGCGGGATCTTTGTCCTTGGTGACAGAATGCTGAGCCTGGACAGCTGCACTGACAACTTTCAGTAAGAACTTGAAGACAGGAAGGCACAGCACTGCCTTGTCAGTACTTTTCATTGAAGAGTAACCCAGTGCTTGCTGTAGAAGCTGGTAGCCCGAGTTCAATCCCAAGAGTTCATGGGAAAGTGGGAGAACGGACTACACAAAGGTGTTCTCCCCATAGTGCTATGGAATACATAAGGCCATCCCCATACACACGACAATAAAATAATTAAAGTGCCTCAAGTCAACTTTGTGTCAACCAGAGAGACTCCATTACAATTATTTTTAATTTTTATTTATTTATTTGGTTTTTTGAGACCGGGTTTTTCTGTGTGTCCTTGACAGTCCTGGAACTCACTCTGTAGACCAGGTTGACCTTGAATTCAGCCTGCCTCCCTCCCAAGTGCTGGGATTAAAGGCATGTGCCGCCACCACCACCACCACCACCTGGCCTTTTAATTTTTAAAATTTGTATATGTGCCTGCATACGCATGCACATGTGTGTGCACATGCCACAGCATCAATGTGGAGGAGTCAGTTCTCTCTGCCATGAGGGTCCTGGAGGTCCAGCTAAGATCACTAAGGGCCTTTACGTGCTGGACTATCCCGCTGCTTTAAAGTTGTTTTGATACCAATAAAGGAATATATACTTGAATAACTTGAAGTAGTCAGCTTTTAAAAAGTCAGGTATATTTCTGCTTTGTTATTTCCTCCTAAGAAACAAGAACAAAATCCAGTTGCTAGCTTACCTGTTGTCTTATAGAAATAAAATTTGGATCCATTTCCCCACTTGGTAATAATTGAATTGAAGTTAAGTCTTTGAAAAATGCATTCTTTCCCTAAAGAGAAAGATAGAAAAACAAGAACAAAAACCCCTGATGAGTATGGATTATTAAGGGAGCATAAGGGAAAGATTTTTTAAAACCCATCACTTTACTATGAGTAATTCACGGTTGGTTTTTATTTTCCCCTTCCCTAAAGAGAAAGATAGAAAAACAAGAACAAAAAATCCTGATGAGTATGGATTATAAAGGGAGCATAAAGGAAAGATTTTTAAAACCAATCACTTTACTATGAGTAATTCATGGTTGGTTTTTATTTTCCCCTTAAACGGAAATATCTTAGCATTCTGTTCATTATCTAACTTGGTAACCATTGCTAGTATCAAGCCCAAGCAATTCCTCCTCCCCTGGACTGTGGGCTGCTGACGGGCAGCAAATATGATCATTAGACAGGTGACAGCAAGTCATGCTCCAGACTGGGCTCCAGAGAACTGTGGCTTCTGCCTTGGGTGCTCTTGTTCACTCCCCCTGAGAGGGCCCAGTGGCCAAGTGAGCCACCCTATAGACACAGCTACATGGAGTAGATCATACTTCCCAATGTAGCTGAGGCCTCCACGAAGCAACCCCACCACAGTCCCACAAGAACCTTTATGCCAAAGGCATCTAGGTAAGGAAGTCAGATTCCTGACCTGTTTATTTCTTCATAAGGTCTGAGGAAATAAACCAGGTGTGGTGGCACATGCCTGTAATCCCTGGGGAGCTAGGGGGGTTGAGTTCAAGGGTACGTAACTGACACTGCGAACTACCAAGGTCTGTGGTTCTAGTTCAGTGACAGAGCAACTGCTAGCATGTGCCAGGCTAAGCTCTAGAGTATCAAGTGTTGGTTGTTGGCAACCACCCAGTCTCTGGGATAACTTTGGTTAAGCAGCAGCAGGTAACTGAACAATCAGCATGTATCTGAGTCCTTAAAGACACTTATTACTTGTTTCAGAGAACAGACGTGGTTAAGGAGTCACACAGGGCAGGCTGGGTAGATGGCTCAGTGGATAGGAACACTTGCTGACCAAGCATGAATACTTGAATTTAAGCCCTCAGCACTTACATAAAAAGCTGAATGGCTGAGTGTGCGGCAACCCCACACTGGAGAGCGGAGGTGGGTGGTACATTGATCAGTGAGCTTACTGGCCAGCCAGCCCTAGAGTAAATATGGAGCTTTTGGCTGTGAGACTCCCTATCTCAGGCAGTAAGGTGAAAAGCTACACATCCTCCTCTGGCCTCCAACCCCAACACAAAAACCAATCAGACAATAGGGTCAGATTTCCCTCCGCAGGAAATGGAGTGCAGAGCTGAGAGCACCAGGTCAGCCATTCACCACCCACTCCACCTGTGAACAAGCCATCCCAGAAAGTCTCTAAGAAGTGTCTGCATAGTGAATATCTATGGTTCTAAGTTACACAGAGTGCCAAGAGGTTAAAACTATTTACGCACTCACTTCAGACATAGGTCAGTGTTTGCCCAGGTAGTCCTGGCTAGCAAAGATCCTCAGGCAGCGTCTACCTTCAGAGTGCTGGGAGTAAAGGCATGCACCACCATGCCAAACCTAGTATTTCTTAAGTATCTTTTACAATTTCAAGTAAAAGATACACTAATTCAAAACCAATATTTATTACATATAATGTTGTTTCATTGAGAAAAATTTGCCGTCAGACTCCCCCAACATTTTTTTTCTGTCAGAAGTTAACTGCTGGGGTAGCAGCAGTCTTTGTTTTTCCTTTGTGTCCTCTGCAGGCTAGATCCAGTCTCTAGCACTGTGCTGGACCCTGCCCTAAACAACTGTAATCTAAATATTCAATGTTGTTGATTAAAAATTTCTCTATTTCACTCTGCTTAGGTGGGATAGAACCCAGGGCACCAGGCATACCAGGCAAGAGCTCTACCACTAAGCTGAAGCCCAGCCCCAAATCTCTCTCTTAAATATGTACTACTCCTGCTTATACAGTGTCAAACTTCACATGGCTAAGACATTCTGAATAAGCTTTCCATGAGAGTCCCAAGCTTGAGAACAGGTTTGCTGTCAGTCCTTCAGCCTGCTTCATTCAGCTCTGCAGTCAGTCCTATGGGGGGATTCTTGTGAGCACTCAGAACTAACTATCTCCTAGTCCACACCCGCCCTGGTCCCTGACCGGACCCTTCTCACACAACGGATCTGCACACTGTGGACATGCGTCTTTCCTTGAACATCGTGATTACAAATGCATCCAGCTGAGCTCTTGCTTTGAGACAGGCAAGGTACACAGACATGGGAACAGCAAAGAGATGGGACAAGTTAGGGGACACAGACAAGCTCTTTGAAGAGGGTGCTTAAGGGGTTATCTTTCTTTTTTTTTTTTAAATTTATTATTTATTATGTATACAATGAGTGTTCTGTCTGCAGGCCAGAAGAGGGCACCAGATCTCATTGTAGACGGTTGTGAGCCACCATGTGGTTGCTGGGAATTGAACTCAGGACCTCTGGAAGAACAGCCAGTGCTCTTAACCTCTGAGCCATCTCTCTAGCCCTTAAGTGATTATCTTAAAACCTAAAAAAGTAACTAGACACCGGCCACACAAACTAGTTGCCTGTGAAGAAAGTGATGGACATGTGACCGAGGGATGGCTGACGCAGGAATGGCTGTGGGAACTGTGGCGCAACTTCCCTAGAGTAATAAGAACAGATCATGACCCTGAGGGCTGTGAGTGTGAGCGAAGGAGCTGAATCCTCCACGAATACTCCATGCCCTGTATGTCCTCTTGAGAGAGGTGGTGTTTCTCCAGGGAGACACCTTCTCTGCTCCTACAGGGACAGGTACCTGAGGGGAAGCCTGTCTTGAGAAAAAGCTGATGTTACACTTTAGCCAAAAGGCTGAGAAGTGACTCTCTACTTTTCTCATGCCCTGAAGCCACATTCTCCAATGCAGTCAAATCTGAGCGGTAAAGCTGAAGTTCTTACTTCCTGTTGGAATCCTCTATCTCGGGACTTACTAACCAGCCTAACGATGCAGTCTTTCCGAAGACCACCACATTGGTTTTGCGAGGAGCTACAAAATGTGAGGCAGGAACCAACTGCTCAGGAAGCCACCTCCCCCAGTGTTGGGCCTCGAGAGTGACGGAGGCAGGACAGTTAGGAAGGCCTGCTTACTAGTCAGGAGGGTGGGGACGAGGAACGAGCTAGGAAAGCAGCACTGAACAGCAGTGTCCAGGAGGTTGCCTTGGTTCTTGAGATGGTCTCGTTAGCTCAGGATGGCCTGGAATTGACTATGTCGCCCATGCTGGTCATGAACACACAAACTTCCAACTTCACTTCCTGAGTGCTGGATTACAGGCACAGGCCACCACGCCTAACTTCAGCTTTCAGTAAGAACAAGTGAGTAGACTGGGCTGAGGCAGGGCTCACCTCCAGGTTCTAGTGTGTGCCAGTACACAAAGGTTTCACCTCCAGGTTTCTAGTGTGTGCCAGTACACAAAGGTTTCACCTCCAGGTTTCTAGTGTGTGCCAGTACACAAAGGTCTCACCTCCAGGTTTTTAGTGTGTGCCAGTACACAAAGGTCTCACCTCCAGGTTTCTAGTGTGTGCCAGTACACAAAGGTCTCACCTCCAGGTTTCTAGTGTGTGCCAGTACACAAAGGTCTCACCTCCAGGTTTCTAGTGTGTGCTAATACACAAAGGGTGGCATTACTGTTAATAACTCAAGCCGGGGAACTCAAGGGAAAGCAAACTGAAGTCAGGGAAGGATGGGGTGAGGGTCTCCAGATACAAAGTATCTCAAACTCCTTAGGACATTCAACTGAAGCACATTCATCAGACTGTATGAGTAGGTCTGGATGTATTTAGAGAGAATATGCAGGATGAGAAGGACCAAGAGCAGAGGGCAAAACCCCATAGGACATCAAAGGACATCATGAATAAACTAGAAGAATGGAGCTAGGTAGGGGTGAGGACCTGGAACTCCTCAGTGGATCATCCCCCATAAACCACTAAAGAACCTGCACACATACCATTCAGTAAGAACCTCAGGTAGCTGTCAGCTGACAACTCCACAGCCGCTCTGAAGCCCTTTGGGGACTCACCTTGCTATCAAAAAGGGCGAGTGGCTTCACACTCTTCAGAGAGAAGCGCATGGCTGCATACAGGATGGAGCACAGGATGGAGTGATGCTCCACCAGCGGGTAGTGGATAGGCTTCTGCTCGAGCGCCAGTTCCACTATAGATATGGGGCCTTCCACGGACAGCCAGGCATCCTCAGTGTCCAGGACCGGCACCTGCATTTCATCCCTGCTGATGTCAGCCTGTGGAAGTTGAGAATGGAAGGAAGGCTGTGTCAAGAGCTGGAGAATAAAGACTGAAAACTTCAACATCCCAAACTGCAAACCGAGAAAATATATAATTTCTCACAAATTATAATTCAGGGGGGGATATATATCACTTTTTAGGCTAAAGCCAAAACCTACAAATGGCCGGGCGGTGGTGGCGCACGCCTTTAATCCCAGCACTCGGGAGGCAGAGCCAGGCGGATCTCTGTGAGTTCGAGGCCAGCCTGGGCTACCAAGTGAGTCCCAGGAAAGGCGCAAAGCTACACAGAGAAACCCTGTCTCGAAAAACCAAAAAAAAAAAAAACAAAAAACAAAAAACCTACAAATGAATATGTTAGCTAAGCCCATCATAATAATGTCACTCAATGATTTTCAGAATATTTACTATCCACAGAGACACTCAAATGAGGGTGTGGAGGGAAAAGGTGCTACGTGTGTGTATATAGTCTCACTTCATGGCCCTGGCTGGCCTTCAGTCTCAGTCCTTCTATCCCAGCCTCCCAAGAGGGGATTCCAGGCATGCCCGACTGCGCCCGAATAGCATACACCTTTTACCTCCAGTGAAGTCTGAAGAAGCTCCAGGCAGGACCCCAGGAAGGACGTCATTGCTGTGTCACTCATCCCCACATCCTGTTCTCAAAAAGGAACATGATGAGCCTGCATCAAAACTTCTGTACTACCAGAGAAACAAGAGACCTCAGCATGTCCACTTGCCTGACTTTCTACACTGAATACAATCTGATTATTGTATACATATTTAAGTTTCTGCCAGTGGGTTTGGTAGCATCCATCAATTTGATATTAGCCTTTAGTGTGTGAGCCTAGTGATCAATCTGAATGTTCTGGAGTGAGGATCCAGAGAGACTCTGGATTCTATCTCCAGCACCAAAGGGCAGAAGAGAGACATAACATGTAGTATTCTCTGTGCACAGTGAAGGCAGATCCTTCAACTTGCTAAAGCATTTGCTAGCCAACTAACCATGGAATACGGTAAGACACACACATGAGGTTCAACGAGGAAAGTTCTAAGGAAACAACATGGGTGCTGGTTCATGGCATCTTGAAGGCACTGAACTGAATTATCTGAACAAAACTAGAATTCCCCATTCGATGACCAAATACCAGATTCACACTTTTGGCAATAAATAGTTCCCAATGACCCCTTCTACAGGCCTATACGAGGAGCTACTGCATTTCTGTGTAATCTTTTTAAAGCCAACAATCAATTCTTCACACCTTCAAAGTACAAAATTCAGAGTGTGTGCGTGCATACTTGCACACATACATACTTAACTATAGTCACACAATCACTCTGTAGAACACAACAGAAATCTTCAGTTATGGTGATTTGGGGGAATAAGGTCTAATAGATTTATGTGTCTCAACACTTCTTGGGATATTTAAGAACACGTCAAAGTTTGGAGGGAAATCGATCAGCAGCCTTGGTGTCAGTGGATCAGAATGCCAACTGAGGTCAGCGGTTATTCAGTCAGGGTAGTCTGCCTGCAAGTGAGGTCAGCTATCTCTACTGTGAGAGGCTAGTGCAGAGTAGACCCAGGCAGAGATAGCAATCCTACTCCAGTCCAGAGTCCAAAGCCCAACGACCTTAAGACTTACACACGCTAACCGCCATCTAGACGGGGAAACCGAGTGACCACAGATCACAACCATTTCCTTAATGCAGTACTCTCTGTTTTTACTGTCATCTCAACAGTGAAAATCAAAGTTTACTCATACAGAAAGATATTATGTACAGTGTAGGTTTAACACTGAGAATCACTCACCCTTCGGCATAACCTATCCTTTGGAGATTTTCCAACCTGAAACAGACAGAAAATGTTAAAATTTAAACTAAAAGGCATTCAAATGGTACAGAAAATAAAAGCATCCAGAATTACAGCTATAAATCCATGCCAGTCATTAACTATTGGCAGGCTACCAACAATAAGAGCAACATTTTTCTGTGGTAGAACTAAAAAAAATATATCACAAAAAATATCACACAGAGCTCATGAATAATTCTTTTCAAAAACATATTCTTGGGCTGGAGAGATGGCTCAGCAGTTAAGAGCACTTGTTGCTCTCACAGAGCACCTGGGTTCAATTCCCTGCACCAACAGACATACTAATGTGGAAGAGGGAAAGGTCAGGAGGCCTCAACCACAGACGAACTACAGGCAAGTAAGGAATGCTGAGGGTGGGAGAAACAGCTTCCCTAGAAAGCGCGCGCATGTGCACACACACACACACACACACACACACACACACACACACACACACCGCTAGACCTGGGAAGTACATTTAAGCTAGAAGGAATAAACCACACTATCAATACCAGAAACACACACACACACACACACACACACACACACACACACACACACACACACAACGCTAGACCTGGGAAGTACATTTAAGCCAGAAGGAATAAACCACACTATCAATACCAGAAAGACTGTCTACCAGCTGTCTACACACCCCAGTGTAAACAATCTTTCTAACATTAAGAAACTAAGGGAATGGCTGGGTAGTGACGCACGCCTTTAATCTCAGCACTCGGGAGGCAGAGGCAGGAGTATCTCTGTGAGTTCAAGGCCAGCCTGGTCTACAGAGCAAGATCCAGGACAGGTACCAAAACTACACAGAGAAACCCTGTCTCACAGAGCAAGATCCAGGACAGGTACCAAAACTACACAGAGAAACCCTGTCTCCAAAAAAAAAAAAAAAAAGAGAGAGAGAAAGAAAGAAATTAATTAAGGGAACTCAATAAAGAAGTCAGTATGTGACAATTTAAATCACCTCACCTTATCCATCAAGTAGGTAGCAGCAGAAAACCTTTTAACCAAGAATGTATTCCACATCATCAATGCAATACCTACACAGCAAATGAAAGATGAACAGAGGGTTACAGATGCAACTTCAGCAGACTTGCAACTCTCTTCCCCAAGCTTATGAAACCATGTGGACTCTCTATTTACATATTATTTCTTGCATCTTACACTGAATTGTCATTTTTAATGAAAGAATAAGTGAACAGAAGAGTACAGCCATAAACAGTAATTATAAAATTCCTATCACAAGCAGCAAGAAAAATATCATCACCACCATCATCATAACATCACAGAGCCTCCAGAAAGGCTTAGAATGTTTGTTTGCTTGCTTGGCTGTGCTGGGGCTGTGCTGGGAGTGGGACACAGAGCCCTGCACATGCTCAGCAAGGCTCTATTACTGACTAGCAGTCCTGGCTCTCAAGCTTTGGTGAAAGTATGAAATAAATGGAGCACACACTGACTGAGACAGTGATTTGGAAAAACCTCTTGGGAAATGTCTGTTAACATGATACTTACTGGTCTCCCAGCACATCTCTGAAATTCATCATAAAAGGCATGCACAAATTGTTGAGAACAGCTTAATTCTTATGTAAAAGTATTAAAATATTGAAAGTATGTCAAGGTAGCCAGATGTGGTGGCTCATGCCTGTAATGCCAACCTTTGGGAGGAAAAGGCAAGAGGATCAGGAGTTCAAGGGTGGCCTGGGCAACATGAGACCTTACTGCAAGAGGAAACAAACAAGCACCTACCCCCAAAGATAAAAAAGTACTTTAAAACATTAAAAATAATTAAAGAAAAAACTCAGCTAAGCAAACAAGAACAAAACCTGTGCTTTTATTTACATAGCAAAGCAGTTGGCAACCTGTAGTAGTTCCCAGGAGGAAGCAGTTACAAGGGGAACTTAGCAAAGAGTAAGATGTTGGTGGAGGATGTAAGCTGAACAATTCATGTCCTGTTACGGCAGGGGCTCCCATGAAACCATGAGGCCTTAACATCTGCTACTCACCGTTTTGAACATGTGCATTAAGAATGCGCTTCAAGTGTTCTATGGACCTGACCAAAAAGCGTGCTTCCTTAGACAGGAGAGAGAGAGAAGATAAAGGTTACTTCACATCAACGAAAACCTTTTCTTTAAGCTTTACTTTTATTTCTGTGTATGTGTCTGTGGCGAGTGAACACTGTGTGTGAGAGGATACCTCTGGAGGCTAGGGGAGGGCATCAGATACCCTGAAGCCAGAGTTACAGGCACGTGTGAACATCCAGACTAGGGTGCTGAGAACTGAACTCAGGTCCTCTGAAGAAGCAACCTTAACCACAGAGCCCCATCTCCAGCTCCCACTGGAGACTTCTTACTAAATTCTGGCAAAAATCTATTTAAGAATTTGGCAAATGGGCTGGAAAGATGGTTCAGTGGTAAAGAGCACTTGTTGCTCTTGCAGAGGACCCACATGATGGCTTACAATTATCCACAACCCAAGTCACAGGGGATCCAACACCTTCTAATGTCCAAGGGTACTGGGCATCAGGTAGTGCACATACATACATGCAAGCAAAACAGTCACATACACATGGAGGAGGAGGAAGAGAAGGAGGAAGAGGAAGAAGCAGCAGCACTACCACCACTGAAGCAGCAGCCGCTGGGTATGGCGGCACACACCTTTAAACCTAGAATTCTGGAGGCAGAGACAGGTGGATCTCTGCGAGTTTGACGCCAGCCTGGTCTACATAGTG
The DNA here is from genome assembly GCF_949786415.1 of Peromyscus eremicus. Lineage (NCBI taxonomy): Eukaryota > Metazoa > Chordata > Mammalia > Rodentia > Cricetidae > Peromyscus > Peromyscus eremicus. The sequence goes on from NC_081431.1 coordinate 10,329,804, forward strand.
AGTTCCAGGACAGCCAGGGCTACACAGTAAGATCCTGTCTCAAAAACAAACAAGCAAGCAAACAAAAAGAAATTGACAGAAGCAGAAGGACCACAAATTCCTGACCACATGGACTACAAAGGGAATTCCAGGCTAAGCGATAGCTAAACCCTGACTCAAACAAACAAACAAAAGGAGGGGGAGGAGAAAAGTAAACCAAAGAAACTCTGTGAATTAGGAACATAACTTTTGATAAGATAACTTCAATCATCCCATTATCTAATTAATGGTTAATGTCTAGACACACCCCGGATCATGCTGACAGGGAGGTTCAAACTCTCTGCAGTCTATATACCACACAATTGTTCTCTACAGGCAATACTTGAATTTCACAGGCATGAAAACTTAGTTTCTTTCTGCAAACAATCATTATGCAACAAATTTGGAACAGCTACTATGCACAAAGCCTATTTAGGCCCCAGGAACACTACACTGAAGAAAATGGACCCAGATCTTCGTCTTCACTGAGGGAAAAGTCTAGTGAAGGAGCTAGACAATAAATATGAAAGCGAGCGTATCAGTCTGTCAGAAGTAAATGGAAAGGAGAAAAGAATTAGAGTAAGGGAACAGGAAACACCAGAGGGAAGGCTTAAAAGTTATCTGTGTAATCACAAAGGTTGACATACTCAAATTTACATAATAGCATGTAACATAAAATCATCCAGATGTTTGCTAAAACCTTTTAAAGCCCCCTATCACTACTGTCCCATAATGTTGATACAGGAAATTCTCCAAAGAGAACTCAATTTAAAATGAAAGGTAGATGTGTGTATAGTGGTGAAGTTAGGATGGGGGTGATGTGTTAAGTGGATGAATAGTTAACAAGAAAACCACATAAACAAGCCAGCCAGCCAGTCTTCAAATCATCCTAATGGAGGCCAACGATTGCACTAACGGGAATACTGGGTACTATGCATGCCATCTTCTCTACGCTTCAAGATGACTACGACTGTAGAACATTCTCGTTTAGGAAGAAATGAAGACAGTGGACTCAGCGGTGTTTCCAAAGGTCAGGCCACTGTGTGCTGCAACCAGGATTAGCTGGAAGGAATGGCCACCGGGCACAAAGACAGTCGGGCCCCTCTGTGAGCCAGAACCGAAAGCTGTGCTGCTCATTCCTCCTTCCTTTAACACAGGACTGTACTGGTACAGCCCAGTCTGGAACACAGTTCTCCCCTTACTTGAAGATGTGTGCTTTGCCCTGTCCTCAGTGAACTGGAACAAGTATAGTTTTTATTTCCTCCTGCATTTCTGTGTGAAATGGCACCAACCTAACATATGTGTAAATCTTGGTAAAGTCAAAGTAAGGTCCTAATGGCAGCCTAGTGTCTCATGGCTCTAGTGTGTCTATGTTTACCACTTTTCTTATATTTGGACAAGAACAATAACCCAGAAACAGCCCTACTGTATACAAGGCCAACTCCTGTCCAAGGTTAGCCTTGCTGGCTTAACTCTCTGATAAAGGCCATACTTTCAGGGTTACAAATTTTCTGTGGGCATTTTGGTCTGGAAGTACCCTAGGGAGTGGCCCCAAGTTTGGCTTTGGATCCCAATTAAATGGCTGACCCTCAACTGGTCACCAAATCTATTATCTCACCACTCCATCCATTTAAGAAAGGCATCAATCCTTCAGACTTGACATCAAGATGAAACACCATCTCCTTCACTCAAGCCTCCCTCATGAGTATTCTTGTAAATGATTCCTCTTGTATCCAAATTCTTTCTCTGGGGTCTTTATCTCGGGCTGCATTCTTGTATAAAAACCTCAAAGGTGAATTAACTCACATTGATACAATAGGACATCCTTCCCCCCCATAAAGTCTTTTTAATATGTAATGGTGTTACATATTAAAAGACTACACTAACAGAATGATTTAAACAATACACTGTCTTTGCTAAACTTTAACCAAACCCTGGTGCCAGGATGGGGATCCTGTTCATGTTCCTCCATCCCATCTCGCTGAGTCCCCACAGCGGAATAGGAACTACAGTCAGTCTTGACTTACCCCATGCTTCTAGTCAATGAAAAAAGGAATGCTAGAACTACATGAGGCTATAACTCCTAAAATCTTAACGAATTACTGATTGAGGTCTAAAAGAGAGACACTTAAGAACACAGTTGACCACTTCAGTACACACTGCTTACTACCCAGGAAAGCCACAAGTTCAAGGCCAGTAAGGGCAACTTAACAAGACCCTGTCTCCAGGAAATAAGTTTAAAAGGGCTAGGATATAGTTCAGTGTTGGAGTGCTTCCCTGGCAGATATGAGGCTATAGGTTCAATACTCAGTATTGCCACAAAGGCATACAAGGCAATGTATGAAAAGCACCCAGCACACTTACTAGTACAGCACTAGGTCAAAGCAAATGTTTCGAGAGCTCCAGGACAAGCCTGGCCTGGGTACATGTGTGCAGACACAATCATCAGATGGAGATGGACGTACCTCCGGGTCTTTATTCCACTGAACAACATACTCCCAGCAGCAGTGTGCATGCAGCACATCCAGCTCAAGGCTACAAGGGAACTGTTCATAGGCTAAACACAGCAAGTCTGAAAGACACGAGAGGGTAACAGCATCCTTTCAGTAACAAGAACACAGCTACATCACTCCGCCTCAGACCACTCAATGCTCATTATTTGGGTGTCACCTGGTATGGCTCCTAGGTCTATCTGCACCTCTGGCATCTCAAGGAAACTTCGGGCAATACCTTCTTTGGGTTCATCTGGGTTTTCTGCATCTCTTTCTTGGTTGGCACATTTCAACAATTCAGGGCTGAGGTCCTGTTTAAATATCCACTTGGCTACACTGTCTGCAACACCACCTACAGGTTTGAGACAAGAAAGAAAATAAAATCTGGTAAAATTTGAGTAGCAATGTACTAACCAAAAATAGGGTATGCTGGATGTTCCCACACCACATTCACTTCTGAATCTGAATGGAAGGTGATGCCAAAAAGCCATGGGATTTACAGCAGTGTTAACATCTACCATTCACCTTGGGAGGGCAAGCAAGACAGCTGCTATCTGGGGGCACACTTCTACATTGAGAAAAATCTCAAATAAACATAAATGGACATGTGTCAATACTGTATGTCATATACTTGCCAGATCCATAAATTCAAAATACACTACACAGACACAGATGGAGAGAAATTACTTTCTTAAAGGGTTTTTTTTTTTGGTTTGAGAGTCTTATGTCAGGGCTGGCTTCAAACCAACTACATAGCTGAGGATGGATGACCTTGACCCTCTGATGCTACTCCCTCCACCTCTAAAGTGGTAGAACAAGTATGTGCCACCACCCCTAGTTTATGATGTGCTGGGGATTAAGCCCAGGACTATGCATGCCAGACAATCACTCTATCAATGAAACTAATGCCTCCTCCTCACGTTACTTTTTAAAATTTAAAACAAATGCATATGTGTTTGTATAGGTGTGGACGCACACATACGTACATGTGACATCAGAAGGGGACGGCGGTGTCCTGCTCTGTTACTCTGCCTTGTTGACTTGAGACAGGGTCTCTCACTGAACCTGGATCCAGGATGGCAGCAAACTCCAGTTTGTCTCCCTCTCCCATAGCACTGTGGTTAAAGTGTACACAGCCACACTTGGCTGTTTACATGAGTTCTGAAGACTCGAACTCAAAGATTCCTGGTTGGCAGAGGCATTCTTCCGCATGGAGTCACTGCCCCAGTGACACTACCCATCCAACCCATATTACATCTAATATACAACTAACTTTGCTATGTGAAATATCTATGGGCAAAATTTAGTCATAATTTACATGTTTTACTTATCAAGAGGGTACTGTAGTAGAATATTATTTTAAGGTGTATTACTTTTGTTTATGTTGCATTTGTTTTAACTCTGTGAAGCTGTGTTACTGTGCCTGTCTAAAACAACTGATGGTCTAATAAAGAGCTGAACAACCAATAGCATGGCAGAAAAGGGAGATAGGTGGGGCTGCAGGAGAGAAGATACAGAGGGAGAAATCTGGAAAGGGAGATGGAGAAAAAGCCAGAGAAAGGGAAAACATCAGGGGCCAGCCACCCAGCTACACAGCAAGCCAAGGAGTAAGACTTATGAAAATAAGAGAATAGGAAAAGCCCAGGGGCAAAAGGTAGATGGGATAATTTAAGATAAAGAAAGCTGGCTAGAAACTAAGCCAAACTAAGGCCGGGCATTCATAAGTAATACTAAGCCTCCGTGTGTGATTTATTTGGAAGCTGGTGGCAGCCCCCCCCCCCAAAAGAGCAAGAAACAAACAACAACAAATTGGCATACCAACTTGGGGCTCATATATCCATCTAGAGCCTGAGAAAGTTGAATAACAACAAAAAAGGGATACGGCTCCTTTAAGAGTTTGGGCCGGACTGTTTCTGCCGGTCAGTGAGCCCTTGAGCAGCTAGTATGTTAAAAAGGAACAAAAAACTAAGAAAAAACACCTGCCACAGTGCAAGCATCAGCATTCTAGAGCTCTAGGAAGAGTGAATGCAGTTCCTGGTCAGACAAACCTCCAAACAGGCCAAGAGTTTCATGCTTAAATTTCCCGGACCGAGAGCTGCTGATGCGGAGAATCCAGGTGTACCTTATCAGCTTAAAAGTTTGCTCATACAGTCAAAAAAAGGCTAAAAGATACACAGTAAAAGAGATCTAGACAAAAAAAGTCTAAACAGGTTCCAGTGTGTTTTACAATGTATATAGGCTTAAGAAAGAAAGAAAAACCTGGGCGGTGGTGGCACACGCCTTTAATCCCAGCACTCAGGAGGCAGAGCCAGGCAGTTCGAGCCCAGCCTGGTCTACAGCGTGAGATCCAGGACAGGCACCAAAACACAGAGAAACCCTGTCTGGAAAAACCAACCAACTAACCAAACAAACAAACAAAAACAAAAAAAAACAAAAAAAAAAAAAAAAAGAAAAAAAAGAAAGAAAAAGGGTATGGACAGTAAAAGAGAAACAGTTTAAAAATAATAAAGACTTTGAAGAGAGAAGTACAATAATAAAAAATAAGCCACATAGAAATGGGAAATACACAGAGAGTTTGGATTCTGTATGTTGTGTTGATTTTGAATTTTTTAAATGGTCATAAGCAAACAAGAGCCACTAAGAGACATAGGATTGAAAGAGGGACTGTTGAAATAAATCAGCCTTTATACCTTAGGAATGCCTTAAAATATAATAAATCAGCCTTTATACCTTAGGAATGCCTTAACTTTTGAAAAGTCAAAAAATGTATTTGTCTAATAGAAATAAAAAATGCTTTGGAGTTTTGTTCCCACAGGAGATGAGAGGCTGTGGATTCTTTCAGGGTTAATATGGATCAGGTTTGATCAGGCGAGACCGCCTGAAACTTGACAGGTGATATCGATCAGCAAAGGTTACTGCTGGTCTTCCCAGGACTTGGCCATTATCTCAAAATTTTCTCTCTAGGACCCTGAAGATACTTCATCCACAAACAGCAGGAAGAAGTATGGAGAAAACTATGCCCACATTCCCAAGAATTGGGAGCTAGGGGTGGTTTCTGGTTAATTGGTGGGTTATAAAAGTCATGCATCAGAAGAGGACACTGCTGAATGCTCTCACTTACATGTGGAAACTCCAGTTGCTCTCACAGGAGTAAAGGGTGGAAGAGCTATGAGCAGAGGCTGGGGAGAGTGCAGGGCAGTGAGGAGGAGGAATGAGGGCAGTAGGAGGTACTAGGTACTAGGTACTAGGGTGCATCTGGAGAGGGGGAGTACACTGCCAGTCTACAGCACAGCAGGGACTCTAAAGTTGACAACTAATTCAATATTCAAAACAGACATCGGAGAGGACTTGGAGTGCTCTGACACAAGACAATGACAAACAGCCACATAAAGGATCTGAGCTAATGACGCATAAATGTATTAAAATGTCACACTATGTCTCATAAATACATATGACTACTGTGTGGCAATGAAACATAAAACATATACTTATGGAAAATTGAGAAACACAAAAAGGGGACGAAAGAGAGGAAGGGATGAAGTTATTAGTTCTAAGGAGATCAGGAGGAGAGAAAGCTGGCTGGGAATGGCCTCTTGGAGGGATACTTGGATGGACTTTTGAATACGAGCAAGACTTAAAAGAGTCTGTGGGTGGCTGAGGTGGGACCAGGGAGAAGGATGGACTCAGATCCAGGATGGGAGTCTTGTAAACATCTCATTCAATGAAAACTAGTCTAAAATTAACTTGAAAACACTCACACCTATGTTCATGGCACTTGGCTAGGGAAGGAGGACTGTGAGTTCAAAGCAAGCCCTGGCTGCATTGTCAGAGCCTGTCTGAAGAAAACAAAACAAGCAAATACATACTCGAAAGGACGCATGTGCGTCAGCTCACCTTTTCCTCCTTCTAACAGTTTTTTAACAGAAAGTCTTGGAAGTGGCTCTGTCTGTGGAGATGACACTTTGGCAGTTGGAGGACTGGCCTTGCTATGAAGCAGAGTCTGGAGTATGAGGCAGTCCTCCAGCTGTTTGAGCAGGAGCTTCCAGTACTCGGTGTCAAGAGAAAGGGCTTCCCAGGAGTCTGTGAGGGCTTCTGCATCAGCACCCAAAACCGTCTGGGAAAACTAAGAGAAAATATCTTGCTCATACTCTGGCAATATGTTTGTTTTTGATGTGCTGGGGATTGACTCCACAGCCTTACACACGCTGGGCAACCGCTCTAACACTGAGCCACACCCCAGTCGTCTGGCAAAGACTCTGAATAACATTAACTTAAATGAAAGCAACAGAGACGTCATTTTACAGATTACTACTTGACTGGATGAGACTGGAGACTCGGGACATTTAGAAGAGGTCCTGTGGTAATAAGTCGGGCTCAGCCAGTGTGCATCTTAGAGAGTCTTCTGGCCTTGGGCAAGGGCTGCTCTGCTCAGGACACTGACAGAATATACCAGCCAACTCTATCACTGTAAACACCTCAATCTGGTAACGTCATAGTTAGCTCTTAACTTCCAGGGCTGACAACGTTTAGAGTAAACTGCTATAGACCCACTCAGGTTTTAATCTAACATCCCACTAGGAAAAACCACTTGACCTACCATGAAATATAAGAGAAGCAAATCTTCTCTTCTTAATGTAAATGAACCCTCAGGAGAAGAGGGGAAACCCTCACAGCAAATGCTTGGTAAAGTGCTGGCCCGTCTGACTCAGTGCCGGGTGTGTAAGAGGAGGAGGATGGAGATAATCATGGGCCTGCAGAACCTGAATAAACCCAAGAAGTGGTCTAGTGTGGCCCTGACCCCTTAATGAGGAAAGCATCACCATCCATTACCAGCTACTTAAGTTCTTCACACATCCCACAGTCTAGACACTCCAGAGCACTGCAAGCTATCTACTCAAGAATGGAAACCACCCACCGGCCAACTAGCTCGGCACAGAGGGCAGCTGCACAGCTACCCACTCACTTTCTTATCTGTAGCACTGTTGGACATCTGTGCAGCAACAGAATGCCCAACATGTGCAGACAGCAGGGCAGCGCCATTGTTCTCCGACTGAATACAGGCCATACGCATCTGCTGCCACCAAGGGGACACAGACTGAGAATCCCACGTCTCATCAATGGCCACTGCAGAGAAAAGAAGAAAAGCAAAAGGTAAAATCTTACCCTGCCAATTGGGTGTGTTGTATATGGGTCTCACTCTTTATGTTTAAACTAAATCCCTCAAAGATATACCCGCGTATTTCTAAATGCACCAGAAAATTAATTTTGTGTGTCAGCTAGGTTTTTATCAACTTGACACAAGCTCTTGACATAAGAGCCATTGAGAGAAAGGGACCTCAAATAAGAAAATGCCTCCATAAGCTCAGCCTGTAGGCAAGTCTGTGTAGCATTTTCTTGATTGGTGGCTGATGTGGAGGACCCAGCACACTGTGGGTGGTGCCACCCCTAGGTAGGTGGTCCTGGGGTGTGTAAGAAAGCAGGCTGAGCACAGAGAGCAAGCCGGTAAGCTCCACTCCTCCAGTCTTTGCTCCAGTTTCTGCCTCCAGGAACTGAGGTTCACTGACCTCCTCAGTTATAGACGTTACCTGGAAGTAGAAGAAGAAATGAACCCTTTCCTCCTCAGTTGCTTTTGGTCATGGTCTTTATCACAGCAATAAAAACCCTAAGCCACTGCAATTGATTTCTTTCACAACATTTATCTTCCATTTCTTTATATTGTTAGTCAAGCTGTTTCTTGAATCAATACCAAACTCTTCATTTTTTTTTTTTCCCTTGCGGGGGAGGAGGTTGTTGTTGCTGTTGTTTTGAGATGGGGTTTCTTTATGTAACAGCTTTGGCTGTCCTGGAACTCACTATAGACCAGGCTGGCCAGATCTGCCTGCCTCTGCCTCCTGGGTGCCGGGATTAACGGCGTGCACCACCACTGCCAGGCCCCAAACTCTTATTTAAAATATTTTCATCATTACTAAAAAGGAATAATGGGGAGATATATACTTTTAGAAAATTTTTATTATTTACTTTATATGTATGGGTTTTTCATCTGCATGCATATCTGTGTATCACATGTATGTCTGGTGCCCACAGAGGCCACAAGAAGGTAATGTATCCCCTGGAACTGGAGTTACAGGCAGTTGTGAGTCACTGTGTGGGTGCTGGGATTGGAACCTGGCTCCTCTAGAAGAGCAACAAGTGCTCTTAAACACTGAGACACTTCTACCAAAAAAGGCAAAGTATTATTTCTACCAAAGACCATTTTCCAATAACGTTACATCTTCTGACGGCAGAATTTCACAGTCCTATATTAAAGCGTATCACTAATACACAGGAAGCTTTCGACCAGTGCATGAAGACTTCTCCAGCAACAGGGTCACAGAGCCAAGGATGCAAACCAGGACCTGGTGTGTACAAAGGTTCCTCCTAGCTTCATGCCCCACTGAAACGTTTTCTACACTGTGGTCTCCTTTTGTTGAAAGAAACTCCTCCTGTCTTTGTGTGGTATTTGAAACACTACGTTTTATTTCAGAGCATCGAAGTGGAAACCCTGAGCACTGGCCCACAAGATGTTCCATCCCCTACCTTTCATCTTGCTCAACAGGGACAGCATGGTATGAAGACAGCAGACAGACTGTGGTTTGTCCAAAATATCTTTTTCCTTCGAAAGCCAAACACTTAGGAGCAGAGACTAAAATAAAATTAAAATGTTTTTCAGCCTAAATAATATTTAACAAAGAGGAGATTTCACAGTTTCCTACAGTGTGCATGTGTACACGATGATGCAGCTGTCTAGCTGGGTGCTCGCTCTATCATGTAATGTGGGGATCACTGTCTCCCTAAGAGATTCTCAACGCCTGCTGGGTACCTGACCTCCACCTCTTAGGTCACACACACTGTCTTCCGATCTAAGCCATGTTAAGGAGACACTGCCAGGAAGGACACCCCTGAGACCTTCGACTGTGGAGTACAGTGCCCGCTGCTGTTCTCAAAGGAGACGTAGGGAGGAGGGGCTGTGCGGCTCTCGTGGGCAAAGTACAAACCACCAAGTTCCCATTCCAGAATCCCTAACAAGTTAGGGAACACACGCTGTAAACAAGACGATTTTGGCAAACATGAATGAAAGCCTTTTAAGAGTTAAGTCTACAACACCTTTCAGATTTGTGAAGCTTGTTAAAGACAATTGCGAGATGGTGAAAACTTGAAGAGCAGTGTCACATCTGTACGTGCGGGTTTGTTTGTTTGTTTGTTTGTTTGTTTGTTTCTTTTTTTGGCTTTTCGAGACAGGGTTTCTCTGTGTAGTTTTGGTGCTTTTTCTGGGACTCACTCTGTAGTCCAGGCTGGCCTCGAACTCACAGAGATCCGCCTGCCTCTGCCTCCCGAGTGCTGGGATTAAAGGCGTGCGCCACCACCGCCTGGCTAAGTGCTGGTTTCTATGCAGCACCTTGGTTGCTTATAGAACTGCAGTAGTTTATGTGGAAGAGCTCTAAAAGCTGTTGGTTGAAATGGGTTAGTTCACATTACTTTCAAACAGTGAGGGTAAGGAGCGGCGGAAGGTGGTGTATGAAGGGGATGAGTTTACACAGGTGACCCAGGACTAGGAACCACATAAAGTGGCTGGCGTTATATTTCCTCATTGATTTTAACAATAACCCCTGTGGCAGGGACAGCCACCCACATTTCAGAAACAGTGAACAGAGTCCCTAACTTCCAGCACCATGCACATAAGGAGTTAGAACTTTAGTCTAAAACTAACTTAGATATTCTCTTTCTTTAAAAAGGTTTGAGTACATATATACATAAATACACACATAAATCTGAATATGTATATAACTTTTACATATATGAAATCACTCACATGCTTTCTCTCTTTAATGTGAAATCTTATTTCTTCCCCCTTTCCTTTCATATTTTTTCCATGCCAGCCCCATTCTAGTTTAGCCTATACAAGAACTTTAAAAAAAAAAACTCTGCCCTTAATTTCCTCATGTCCATAAAATAGTGACAAATACGAATGGTTACATAAACCATATGTTCTTCTGACACTGGCTTATAAGATGGGAGGACAGACAACCACTGACTGACAAAAGTAAGATCATATTCTAGCATGTTATTTCTAACATTGGTGACCCAGCACGCTGCTGAGTCCAGAAAACTGACTGTCTTACCCTGATCATCAGGGGTCTCCCCTCTGCTTTAGACGACCCCCAGCTTCACACAACCTGTTGTTCATAACCAACAGGTGGTTCTCAGTGGTAACGAAACACCCACCTTCAGCATTGCCTCTGCCTGTGTGCACATGCTGTGCGGCAGCGAAGGGAAGAACTTTCTACCTCTAGGCTCAGGCTCCGCTGCTGTAGACTTACCTACTGGTTAGGTTATAAGGCGTGTGAGCGGTTTACTACAAGTACATCCTGCTACAACTGAACAGTGGTGCCTGGCTGTCACCTGCACTTGTGAGGCAGAAGCAGGCGGTCCTGAGTTCCAGACCTGTCTATACTCCACTGCAAGACTCTCTCACTCCATCCTGCCCCCACAAAGAAATAAACAAAATGCCACCAGGTTTTTAAATATATGTAAGAGGTTTAAAGTCTCTCAAATCTTGGTCATCACTACAGTAAGAGAACAAATTTTCAGAACAAGAACATTGTGCTTTTTCACAAAGGTTACACAGATACCCCAATTTGGATCTTTTTAAAATTGGCTTTTTCCCACTTTGTATATTTTCCTTAAGGGAAAGTTACAATGTGTTTCTCAATGGTTCCTCGGTCCTTTTTTTTTTTTGCAAATATACAATAAAGATATGTGAAGTTTGCTTAACACTTCACTAACTAAAACCCATTTGCTTACTGATATTCATGCATAATTTTAACTGTCCTACCTCCTGAGGTACACACTTTCACAGACTAGTAGGAAGAACCCATCTTTAAAGGACTTTTAGATGAATGTTCAATGGAAGCACACACAAACATAGTCAGTAAGCTGATGGGGGTAGGCTGTCCAAATGCTGGCCAAAACCTGAGATGTGTGCTGTGTACACCTGCGCATGAGCAGGAGGCAGTAAGGAGGGAGCTGAGGGTGATGGGTAACTTCCTTGCTCTTTGTATTTCAGTTTTCTCACTGGATGATTCTTCTGTTTCACATGTGTGTAAAGACTGCACCCTCGAATATTTGAAACTTGAAAATGTTGACATCAATTTTATTCACATTTTAGAGAAGTTTGTTTTTAAGAACTTTTTCTTTCTAATGTAACAACTGATGATCAAAATCTACTGTAAAGGCATTCACCTGTTAGAGTCTATATTTATTTGAGGCCAAAAATTTATAAGATAAAATAACACAATCTTAATATGGTAATTACAATTTTCTTTGATCATTTCATGTTTTTTTATGTGTGTTCTTGATATGCTAAGGATAATGATTTGAAAGTTAACACTTCTATGTAACTTTTGCCAAGGATTCAATAACAAAACCTTACCAGTAACTGCTGAGGGCTAAATCCCGCAGACTCCAGAGTATGACACATATCCTCAGTAGAGCTTTCTCCATGCAAACACTTCCAAAAAAAGAAACTGCCTAGCAAAACAAACAAACAAACATTTGTTACTGAGGAGGAATGCTCAGATTAACAATCTTGCTTAATTGCAAAGTGGAATCCCAGAGGAGGAGGACAGCATGAAAGAAAATAATTTGTTGTTGTTGTTGCTGATTTGTTTGTGAGGGTTTCTCTATGTAGCTCTAGCTGTCCTGGAACTCACTATGTAGACCAGGCCAGCCTCAAACTCACAGAGACCCATCTACCTCTGCCTCTCGAGGGCTGAGATTAAAGGTCTCCACACCCGAAAGAAAAGAACTTAATGTCTGAATTTGATTTAGGAGAACAGAAGGGAAATCATCATGTCTTAAAACTGACCCTTGTGTGTATGTTGTATGTGTATGTGCATGGGTGGAGGCCAGATGTCAATGTCGGAGGTCTTCCTCAAATGTTCCCACTTTATGTTTTGAAATAGATCACTCACTGAACCTGGAGTTCATCAGTTAGGCAAGACTAGGTGACCAGAGAGCCCCGGGGATCCTATCATCTATGTCTTCCCAGTGCTAGATTATAGGCAGATGCACCATGCCTGGCCTTTTGCACAGGTGCTGTGACTTCAAACTATGGTCCATATGTCTGCGTGGCAATCACTTCACTGAATGAGTCATCCCTTCAGCCCCAACCCTTCCACAGTGTTAAGGCTTATTAAACGTGTGTGACATGGTGTGTGGACACCCAGAATATATCACTGACCAAAAAATATGTATGCTGAATTCTTTGGTTGTTGAATTTCAAACAAAAGCAGATACTGAGTTGCTGTATACTTGCACCAGGACTTCTGTAGAAGAGGGAGGGCATATGGAGCAGATTCCAGGATGTTACCTACCGAGAGCCACATACTCCTCTTCACTTATCTTCTTTATGCTGAGCGCATCCTTCTCATACTCTAGATACTCAAGGAAGATCTTGACAGGCAGCACTCCATCTGTATCCTCAGAAAACCGGACAGTGGTCTTGGTGTTTTCTTGCTTGTACTTCTCTAACAAGGCCCGGAGCTTCACGAGTTCCTTATCATCCAGCCTTAGCAACACAGCCAAGTCCTTCAAGAGTAAGAGTAGGCCTTGTCTCTATGAATTGCCACAAACTCTAGCCCCTTATTGGAGCTGAGATTCAAGGCTGTTGAGCAATGGTAGCTTTAAAAATTAGTATGAAATATAACAGAGGTATTGTACTGTTTAAAATATTAGTTTTGAATGATATTTCATGAATATAATGTTATATAAGTAAACTAACCTTGAAAAACTATTTACTACTAACAGTGCCATTTTAGGAAGTTTCTTTAGAGTACTATATACTCTTCTAAAAGTTAGGACCCTAATAAATATGTATTACATAATAGAAAGTAATCATACAGTATGTAAGTGTAACTTTGATTCCAAGAAAACTAAATGACATGTGGCTGTATTCTTCTGTGCAACATGAATAGTACACCATAACCACAACCCTCACTGCATCTGCTCATAGGTCCTCTGTGCAACATGAATAGTACACCATAAACACAGCCCGCACTGCATCTGCTCATAGGTCCTCTGTGCAACATGAATAGTACACCATAACCACAACCCTCACTGCATCTGCTCATAGGTCCCCTGTGCAACATGAATAGTACACCATAACCACAGCCCGCACTGCATCTGCTCACAGGTCCTCTGTGCAACATGAATAGTACACCATAACCACAACCCTCACTGCATCTGCTCATAGGTCCTCTGTGCAAGGTGAATAGTACACCATAACCACAGCCCTCACTGCATCTGCTCATAGGTCCTCTGTGCAACATGAATAGTACACCATAACCACAGCCCTCACCGCATCTGCTCATAGGTCCTCTGTGCAACATGAATAGTACACCATACCCACAGCCCGCACTGCATCTGCTCATAGGTCCTCTGTGCAACATGAATAGTACACCATACCCACAGCCCGCACTGCATCTGCTCATAGGTCCTCTGTGCAACATGAATAGTACACTATAACCACAGCCCTCACTGCATCTGCTCATAGGTCCTCTGTGCAACATGAATAGTACACCATAACCACAGCCCTCACCGCATCTGCTCATAGGTCCTCTGTGCAACATGAATAGTACACCATAACCACAGCCCGCACTGCATCTGCTCATAGGTCCTCTGTGCAACATGAATAGTACACCATACCCACAGCCCGCACTGCATCTGCTCATAGGTCCTCTGTGCAACATGAATAGTACACTATAACCACAGCCCTCACTGCATCTGCTCATAGGTCCTCTGTGCAACATGAATAGTACACCATAACCACAACCCTCACTGCATCTGCTCATAGGTCCTCTGTGCAAGGTGACTAGTACACCATAACCACAGCCCTCACTGCATCTGCTCATAGGTCCTCTGTGCAACATGACTAGTACACCATAACCACAGCCCTCATTGCATCTGTTCATAGGTCCTCTGTGTGACCAGGGATACAAAGATGTCAAGCCTCAGCTAGAACCTGCCAGCCTTTCAAGCCATTTCACACAGAACATATGAAGACACACTGCCTGATGTTACCATTTTTTTTTAAAACCCTGTAAATCTGTCATAGCAAGGAAAGCCTTTTGCTCAGTGCTACACAATTAAAACCACAATCGTACACATTCAATTTTGTTTCGTTTTTGTCTTTTTGAGGTGGTGTATAATTATGCTGTCTTTATTTCTGGACTTGCAATCCTCTCTCAGCCTTCCAAGTAGCTGAGGCTCCAGGAAAGTAACACCATGCCTGGCTATTCATTTTCACCAGGCACATGTAAGTGCATTTGCTCTTGATGAGAAGAACCTAAAACTACACAGGCAGTTCTTCCTGTAAACCTCCATCAACTCACATGTTCCTGATGTTTACAATTACTGAAGTAGATAGCCTGATCCTAAAGAACTCATTTCACAATGTTTATTGGTAATGAGAGAATACCACCATGAATGTACTACTAAAATGTTAAAGTCCAAAATCCCAAAGACCAGAAGATATGAGAATGTATTCTTTCATTTTTCAGTTTAAAATTATTTATATGGTTGTATATGTAACCTTAACTTTGAATAAGACAGGCTAATTTTTAAACAAGTATTACTGGTAACTTGACAAATCACTAAAATCATTTTAATAAACCTGCCGTGAATAAGCAGAAGACATGGGGCTTCCGAGCTGGGCAACCCACTCTAGGGAGCAGTTATGTGAAAGGAAGGAAGACCTTCTACCTCTAGTTTCCACTCAGGGAAACTCTGAATGCATTTCTTAGAGCAGCTGCTGCACTACACTACAGACCGAAAGGGACTGTTGTAACTACTTGATGTTTTACACAAGTGAGACAACATTTAGTTCAGTTGTCTGTAACACTTGGATCTGAGAGAGACGATTTTAGAATTGTATTTCAGTGTATAATTCACAAAGGAGCAAGCAGCATTAATTTACTAACAATGCAGAAAAACCGACCTCTTGTTTGGTAGGATCTTTCTATTTTTTGTTGTTGTTGTTGTTGTTGTTTTTTGTTTGTTTTGAGACAGGGTTTCTCTGTGTAGCCTTGGTTGTCCTGGAACTGAAAGATCTACCTATCTCTCCCTCCCAAGTGCTGGGATTAAAGGTGTGCACCGTCCAGCTTGGCAGATCCTTTTTATAGTTTCTTTTGAACTTGGCCAGTGAGACAGGCCAGCAAGTGAAAGTGCTTGCTACGTAAGTCTGATGGTCTGCGTTCAGTCTGGAACGTGGCGGATGGAGAAACAACTCCAGACGCTGTCCTCTGACCACCGCATACGCGAAGGCAGGGCTACACCACACTCATAGGCATACAAACAGTAATAACAACATGAAAGGTAAAGAAAAGAAATGATAGTTTTGTCACATCAGAAAACTGAAAGTATTTTTATTGTTAAGGTTTTCAAAATATATTTTAAAAAGTCACCTGTGGTGGTTTGAATGAGAATGGCCACCATAGGCTCATATATTTGAATTCTTAGTTTTCAACTGGTGGACTACTGGGGAGGATTGGGAGGTGGAGCCTTGTTGAAGCAGGTGTGTCACTGGAGGTGGGCTTTGCCTGGCCTAGTCTCCCTCTCTGTCTGTGGATCAGGATGTAAGCTCTCAGCCCCATGCCAGCCTGCCTGTATGCTGTCCGTCATGATAAAGATGGACTAACCCTCTGAAACTGTAAACAAGCCCCTAATTAAATACTTCCTTTTATAAGAGCTGTTTTGGTCATGGTGTCTCTTCACAGCAATCGGACAGTGACTAAGAAAATTTAAGTGACCTTAAAAAATGTGTCAAGAAAAATCTAAGGAGTCTAGAACAGTAAAGATGAATTAACAATGAGATTTAATACCTTTGTATTTTTACAAAATATAGATTTAGTAATATAAAGCAACAAGGGATAGAAAGGAGGCCTGATAAAGAAAAATATCAGTTCTTAAAAACAATAAAAAAAAACCCACCCCAAACCTTTACTTTTCTACTGTTTACTCAAAAACTTTAAGAACTAAAAACACTCAAAGGGATTATTGTGCATAATACTAATATTTGTGGTTACTCACATTATCAGAGAACGGTGTATCTGAGTGAAAATCAAGAGAATTTAATTGACTGACAGATTCATAAAGCTGTAGTAACTTCAATTTACTGGCACAAAACTGTAGCAGTCCTTCATCAACAGACTCAAGCTCTAAAAGGCGGAGGGAAAACTTATTAGACATGTTTAGCAGACTCATAAAAAGATGTTCATAATCTCTTAAATATGTAATTCCTTAATGGGTTAAACACTGATATGCTTAACCCAGCATAGAGTTGGAAAGCAAAAATATTTTTCCCATTATAGTAAAATGTCTTTTTAGTGAAATAATATTTCCTAATAAGAGGTATAGAGTAAGAGTTTTTTGAGTGGTACTTACTTGTGTGTGTGTGTGTGTGTGTGTGTGTGTGTGTGTGTGTGTGTGTGGTTTTTTGAGACAGGGTTTCTCTGTGCAGTCCTGGCTGTCCTATAACTCCCTGTAGACCAGGCTGACCTCGAACTCAGAGATCCGCCTGCCTCTGCTTCCCAAGTGCTGGGATTAAAGTGCACCACCGCCGCCACCACCCAGCCTGTGGCACTTCTATTTAAAGAAGTCTCTGGAAATACTCGGCTTCATCCCAGTGCAATGCACCTGCTGTGCTCACCCGAAGATGTACGGATGTAAGGCTGCCTGGCTCTGCTTATTATCCAGAGCGTCAAAGACAATGACGTTTGGTCAGGATTATGATGAATGTATCTTCAAGAGAGCCTGGCAAAAAGACCTAAAGTAGAATTCTACTAATATCCTCCAACAATTAGGTTTATTTTGTTCAAGATTAATGCTGAGGCACACATCTGCATAATAATTTAAATATTCCTCGCTAATGTAAAACAAATACATAGTCTCTAAAAATGCAGAAGTGGAAAACTTGAAGAACTCTTATTTAAGACAGAGTAACAAGAAACACTATTATGTTCTCACAGCTATAATAAAACAGCATACAAAACTCTTAAGAATATTTAGGATTCCCATTTATCAATACAACCTGAAACTGATTTGATTTTTAGTTTTGGTTTTGTTATCTGGCTTATTCTCTACATAATGTCAAATCTCTTATTAACACTTTCAAGGGATGTGGGATTTTATGAGCATGGTATACCTTTAAATGAGCTGTTTCCCCTAAGGTGTGAGTTCTAAGAAGGCTACTGTTAACTAAGAGCCAGCTCTCTAGATCCACTGAAAATGTCAAGAATGAAAGCAACCTCAAATTTAGATGCTTTATGTCCTAAAGGAACTTAATATGAAGTTGTTGTTTTTTAAAGCCATTATAGCATAAATGTAATTAAATATAAATCTAACTTTATATATTACTGTTAGGAAAAAGTCACAAGTAGATGGATTCAATCTACTGCACACCATAACTTAACTGATACTGGGAATCTGAAGCCATTTATTTTGCAAGCTCAGCTGAGTAGAATACGGAGTTACAATACACATGATTCTTTTCAGTTAAGTTTAAACAAACAGAAGTCAGCCCCAAAGTTCCGTCTCATTAATCCAGTCACAGGCTCTGAATTCTGGAACTTCCTCCTCTGTCCTTAAGAGAGAAGGGTGAGCCTGTACAGATGCTCAAGAACAGAACACCACTTCAAAGGATAAAATGATCACTACCCCAATCAGAAATTAGTACTTCAGTAGAAATCTCTCTTTTCCTAGAAGGCAAAACAAAAGCCAAAGACAGCAAGAGAATCTGTTTGGGCTTTGTTGTTGTTTGTTTATAAGACTGGGTCTCCTTTGTAACTAGACTGGCCTTTGAACTCAGAGACCCATCTACCTGTGCTTCTTAGGAGCTGAGATTAAAGACATGCACCATGATCCCCAGCCCTACTTAGGTTTTGCATATCATCAGCTCATCACCCTCATCCCAATGGCTTTCACAATGTTCTGCAACTGTCAAAATAATAACTTCTCATCATTCTTTAAAATTTTTTATACTGTTAACTAATTTCTTAGTTCACAGTTTTATTTTTTAATATTTAAAATAATACTTTTGTTAATTATTTAAGAATTTTATATATCATAGAATACATTTTAAGCATATTCACCTCCATCCCTTCCCAACTTCATGTCCACTTATCAAAAGATTTGCAAATAAATAAAAATATCACACATCAAAATTAACTGGACACAAAGTCTATAGGAGGCATCTGGAATGGAAGCTGTGGCGCTTCACATTAACTTTGATATTTTATGAACACTTTTGAGGGATAGGAGCTTTATAAATATGGTATGCCTTTTTTCCCCCTAAATCACTCATTGAGTCCAATTTCTGCTTCCCATATACTCAAGGATGTGCACACTGGAGTGTGTTTGACCTAATAGGAGCCCAAACCCCTAATGAAAATTGACTCCCACCTCCAGAAGCCACCCACTGTAGATAGCTGCTCAGGGAGGGGTGCGGGTTTGTGATCCCCACTGCCCTCAATGCAGGGGCGTGTACTGGCTGGATGCTGACAGGTTGTGTGCAGGCAACAGGTGCTGTGACTTCACGAGTGCAGTGGTTCTGTCATGTCCAAGACTGTCCTCCAGTCCCCCTATCACTCCCCCACCAACCTTTGGTTCTTATGAACTTTCTGTCCCTTTTCCAAAATGTTCCCTAAGCCTTGGAGGGAGGGGATACAACATAGGCATCCTCTTGGTGGCTGTTTTTCATCATTCTCCACTGACGTATTTCCTCACAATAGTGAAATGTGGACAAAAAACTTCCTAATAACAGTTAATATACTAAGACAGTTCAGATGAAAATTAAATGTGAATGTTAGATATGAAATCTGTTAAAGCTCCCAAGTAGTAAGTGTATGGAATAAATACCTACCCTATTTTATGTCTACCAGCCCATCCCCCTACCTGTCTATCTATCATCTACCAGTCATCTCTACATTAATATGTGGTGGCATCATAGGTCCCACAAAGAAATACATAATCTGAGCCGGGCGGTGGTGGCACACGCCTTTAATCCCTGCACTCGGGAGGCAGAGGCAGGCGGATCTTTGTGAGTTCGAGGCCAGCCTGGTCTACAGAGCAAGATCCAGGAAAGGCACAAAGCTACACAGAGAAACCCTGTCTCGAAAAACCAAAAAAAAACAAAAAAACAAAAACAAAAACATAATCTGAAGTGAAACCGTAACAGTATCTATTACCTTGATTTTTTAAAGTGTCCATTAAAGTCTGAGTAACATTTCTAAGGCAGGAAAATGATAAACGTTCACTGGCCAAAATGCTTTCCAGAGCCTAGAAGAAATAGAGTAATTCTAGTGATTATATGGCAACAAATTTGCTTTTATTTTATACATATACCTATATCTTTGCAATACACAATTTCAATACACACACCTGAGATTCAAGTTATATCAAAAGCAGTATGTAACCAATCCTATGTCCAGACAGAGAATGAAACAATTAGAGGGCAATTGCTGGGTCACAGAATGCCACGCAGCATGGAGAGCACAGCTGTTCTCCAACAGAAAGTCTGAATTGGCCTCTACCAGGAATGAATGAGAAGCAGAGGTTACTGGCATGCCAGTTATAACTTCATTCCCACTTGCTGCATATGCACATGGCAGGCTGCCATTTCCACATGGCTAGCTAGACACAATATCCACTCTACCCTCCCCACTCTCACTCCATCCAGATGTTTAAACATCTTCAATTTACAGGTTTTAAAATACCTCATCATACCTGAGGTAGCGGCCAGGGGAGACACCAATGAGTCAGGACAATTAAAGTTCATATTTACCTTTTTGTATTAGCATATTAAATTGGACTTTAGCTGCTGAGACACATAGTTTAAAACCCCTAACCCTATGCTGGCTGTGGTAGGGCATAGGACTCCCAGCACTCGGGAAGGCAGAGGCAGGCCGGTCTCTGTCAGTTCTATGTAAGCCAGAGCTACAAAGTGAGACTGGTCCAAAAATAAATAAAGTAGACTAAAGATAAATATCAGTCTCATAACACAATGATGTCTATGTTTGAGGGGGTGAAACGGGCACAGAAGGTGACTCATAAAACTACCAGTCCTATTTTGAGGCGACTATCCACAGTATAGAAAGAAAGTGACCAAAGAGACCAGAACCCAGGATAAATGTAATCCTCTTCGGCCTGCCAACAAGGCGGGCTGGTGGGCGAGCACACTTTCTTCCCATCACTGGACTCAGTCTCCTACAGTCTTTACTGAACTCTGCCTTTCCTCTCGTGTTAAAAGGCAACAGACATTTTGACTTTTCGAGCATTTTAAATAAAATCCATGCTTTCGTGTATGATTTGACGAGAGAGAAAGAGAATCCTTCGTAAGACAACTTGTGCCCTGCCGTCCTGCTCTGTGACGGACAGTAAGGGCAATGATGGCATCTGAGAGAGAACTTCTAGTTATGTCTTTCTCTACTTTATTCACTAAACTCTCTCAGATGGCTATGTCATCACAATGTCATGTTCAATAACTGAGATATTTGTTCTGAGGAAAATGAAAGCCAATTAGCAGTCAGTGGAATAAAAATCACAGAGACTTTCTTGCTCTATAATAAAACAATAAAGTATTTTTTAATGACTCCAACACAAATCACTCCTCACCAATTTCTCCCACATATGTAGTGAAGTAATAATATGCACACGTGTCCCTGTCTCTGCCCATGGTCCCTGGGATACAGCACCTCTAATTTCTAACAGTAATTTTCTGAGTGACAGGTGTTAGAAGAATCTGTTCTAATGACTAGTCTTGGCCCTGCTCCTAGGAAGGTGTGCTAAAACCCTGCAGAAAGAAAAGCTGGGAGAATGTTCTGCTGCAACATTTAGTGTTTGCCCCCAGATTCCTGACACAGAACTCCTGAGACCTGTGTAGCTCCATGGGAGAGAACACAAACACCTTCTGTTTCAGTGAGGTAGTCTCCAGCACAGTCTCAAGATGGGGCTAGTTACCATGGCAACCATCCAGGAGAGTAGAGAATTATAATTTTTAGACCCACTCCTAACCTCTGGGGAGGAGAAGCACTTAAGGATAAGTTGACCAATAATAGTCAATGATTCAATCAATCATGACTAAGTAATGAAACCTCCATAAACTCTTGCAAGGATAGAGGCTTTGGAACTTCAAATCGTGCTAAGGCTTTATAACATGCAGAGGCTCCTGCAGGGGACAGGGAGGCCACACCCCCTTCTCCACAAGCACTGCCCTGTGCACCTAGCTAGTTGTCAGTATTCTTTATAGTATCTGCTTCAACATACAAACACAAGAATTTCCCTGCGTTCTGGGAGCCACCTTAGCAAACAAGAGCAAAGGACAGGTCATATAGAATTCGTAGTTGGGCGGAAGCACAACAACCCACTAGTTGTTACTGGCATTTAAAAGTGGGGAAAGTTTTACGGGCCTGAGCCCTGCAGGTCGGTAAAGTCAAAACTGATCTTCAACAATGAGCTGGAACACGTGACACGCTGAGACCATGGTGCACAGGACTCAGCAGTAAAGTGCAGCGAGGAGAAGCAATCGGTCATCTGCTGACAGAGCTGAGGAAAGAGCCTGGCAGTCCCACTCTGTGTAAGTTCAGGACAAACCTGCAGCATGTGTACAGGAAACACACGCGTCATGGTTTCACTGAGAAACCAGAAGCAGCCTGAACGGTTCACTGGCAGGAGAGTGAACGTGAGCTGCAGCATGCACATTAGCAGGTTGCAACTGCAGTGCCATTAAGCGTGGGTCACCCACAGCAACACACTAAAAACAAGTCACAGAACACAACAGACAACGTGTCTCCAACAATAAAAGGCTGAAAACGTATCAAGACTTGTCAGAGGAGCTGCACAGAAATGAGGTATCAGTAAGAAAAATACAAAGCTCCTCAGGGATGAGATGGGTTGGGACTGAGGAGGGACAGCTGGAGTCTTCAGAGACTATTTCCTCAGGTGATAGTCACACACCTGTATTTATGCTATTATGTTTCCATTATTCCAGATTTATATATGGATGTGCATGTATAAAGCACATATATAATATAATAAGTTTTTTTTTAAAGAGAAACAATAGACACTCCTACATGGGGATATGAAAATAAATTTTTCTCAGGATCAAGTGATATATCAGTTTCTCAGCAGGAAAGTTCACTTAATATACACACTTACTTGTCTCTTGGTTGCGGGGTACTTTATATCAAGGATCAACTCCTTTATTTCCGTTTCAAGTGAATCTACAATGAGAAAATCCGATTGGAATTTTCAGTTTACTGAAGAAGTTCCTCTGAAAGAAAATAAGCTCTCTGCACTCTGCCACTCTAAAGGATGCACAGGGGCCCCTGCATTATCATTTTACTGAGAGTTTTAATAACCCCAAGACCAGCAGTTCTCAACCTGCAGGTCATGACCCCTCTGGAGGGTGGAATGACCCTTTCACCGGGGTTGCATATCAGATATTTACATTACGATTCATAACAGGAGCGAAATTACAGTTATGAAGTAGTAATGAAAATAATTTTATGGTTGGGGATCATCACATGAGGAACTGTATTAAGGGTCGCAGCATCAGGAAGGCTGAGAACCACTGCCCTGGATGCACATCATCCTCTCAGAGCACTGACAGAAGATGCCATGTCCCTCATCTCATCCTGGAAGAGGGTTGAGACAGCTCAGAACAGTCAGGTACTTTGCTGCACTCACAATGCCATGGCATTGTTATTACTTGATGTGATCAGAGGCACCTACCGAGCCCGGGAGACTTGGTTTTCAGCAGGGCCGCCAGTTTCTTCACCAGGTGCAGGTCCTTGGCTCTTTCACTCTTCTTGTCACTAAAATAACAAACACAACTTACTATACAATATGTATTTGTGTTCTTTCTACTCCTTTTTTGTTTATACGCTTCCTATTTAACTTTAAGGGATCATCTAGTGATAAAACAAACCACAAAGTACTAACTATAAAACAAACAAAACAAAACAAAAAAACCCAAGGTAAAGAACTAAGCAAATGTGCACAGGAAACTTGTAGCAGACACAAAGCAACTCTTACCTCAGTGCTAAATGGAAAGGCACGTTCACTGTTTTCACACTTGCAGACACCGGGTCAACAAGACAGATCTGGTAAGTCTGAGGCTGCCAACTCTGACTTGTCACATTGTTTAAGCCCATTATTTTGTAGCCAGGATACAGCAGCCTAAGGCAATCACATACCAGTGGGTGATTAGCAGCAGCAGGAGTCAAAATCCCACAAGGTGCTCTGACCGCAGCTACGTCTTCATCAACTCAGGGCTATCTATCCACTGGGCAAATACACACTGATGCCAGAAAGCTAATTGAGGCAGAACTAACTCAGAAGGAGGAGTCTACTCTCCTCAAAGGTTCTAGAAAACTGTATGAAGACAATCAAATCTGAAGCCCAACAGCAAATAAAGCGTGTGCCTTGCTTAGCATCATCACCGGGAAACTGGTGGGTTTTTCCTTTGGGGTCTTCACAACATAAGCAAAAGACAAACGGCTAGAGCAAGCTCACTAAACCAGTAGCAGACCATGGCATTCTCAGTAATATCTCTCTGCTATATAACACATAATCCTCAATTATACACCAGGCACTCCCAGGAAAACACGACAGAGCATTCTGCAATTCTCCAGCGCCCTGCAATCTGCTACACGGCTTTAATGAAGGCTTTAAGGAGAGCTCCCCTGTGTGTCTGTGACCAGTGACTGGCAGGGCTGGCAGCTTACCTGCAGTGCTTACCCACGTTGAAAGCTCCCACCCTCGGTCCTTGCTGTGTGTTCCACACTTCCAAAATTCCCCTCCGTGGCGCATAGATCACGAGGAACTGAGCTACGCGACTAGGACCTTGATTATTTCCAAAGGGGGAAAAATCCCCCTTTTCTGGTACTCTTTCATGAAGGTCCTCTACAATTTGAATCCATCCGATCTGTGCATCTCGATACCCTTGCAGACAGAAAGAGGCAGCTAGTCAGTTTATTCTTCTGGGCTCAACAGTAGCTCCTCATGCACTTCTGACTACTTAGGGGGAAGAAGGGCAACAGGAAAAGCCAGAGAAGTACATTATCTTTTTATTATTAGAGATCTTAAACAGAAAAGATCAAAAAAGTAATGACCTGTCACCCTAACATCAAATTTTAATATTTCACCATGTATATCTGCCTCAGATCACTCTTTTCTTTAAAAAGAAAATACTACAGACATCACCAAAGCTTCCTGAGTCCATCCCTGCTGGCTCCCATTCTCTTCCTTTCCTCTCTTTCAGAGATTCCTTCCCTTACAAAACAAAACAAAAAAAAGGACGTGGGCAGAGTATTAGTTTGGCTAGCTGAAAATAAGCAAAGACAAAGTCATCCTCCTGCTACCCAAGCTCCCTGGTGGACAGAAGATGGAGGCAGGTGGCAGAGTAGACTTGGGATGCTAAGAGCTGACGCTGTCTTGTCTGGGGTGGCCCTCTGAGCACTAACACACACAGGAAGGGCTGTGACTGAAGCAGCTGCAAACCTCAGGCATCACTGTCAGCCTTACAAGTGGAGGAGCAATGCAGGGGCATGACAGACCTAAGGGGTGCAGGAGAAAGGTCAGGAGCATTACGTTGAGATGTGTTACCTTTGTTCACGCTGTGGGACATTTGTTTAATGATGCAAAGATGGGCGGCATTCTTTCATGCTGCATTTGTTTAACTCTATGAAGCTGTGTTACTTTGCCTGTCTAAAACACCTGATGGACTAATAAAGAGCTGAATGGCCAAGGCGGGAGAGAGAAATAGGTGGGGCTGCTGGGCAGAGAATAAATAGGAGGAGAAATCTAGGGAAGAGCAAGGAGCGAGAAAAGGAGAAGGAGAGGAGGACATCAGGGGCCAGCCACCCAGCCAGCCACAGAGTAAGAAGGAAAGAAAGATATATAGAATAAAGAAAGGTAAAAAGCCAGAGGCAAAGCATAGTCAAAGAGAAATTGTATATTTTAAGATAAAGAAAGCTGGCTAGAAACAAGCCAAGGTAAGGCCAGACATTTATTAGTAAGAATAAGTCTCTGTGTATTTATTTGGGAGCTGGGTGATGGGCCCCCAAAGATTGGGAAAAAAAGAATCAACTACAGTTAAAAGTGTCTATGATGAGTTGGAGGTATAGTGCAGTGGGAGCATGCACAAGGCCCAGGGTGCAAAGCCTAGCACCACAAACAACATAAAAGCCAAACTAACCAACAAAAAGCCACTGCTTTAATTGATGATGTATCAATTAACTACCAGCCAAGTGTTGTTGACCTGAGTTGATATTAAAAAGAAAAGTCATAGAATTCTGAATACTGTTATTAACCAAGAGTGGAGGATGATAAAGTTGCTCAACTACTGGGGTAAAAAGTGAGGCAACTTTTCCTCCATTTTTGTAGGGAAGTACCTTTCCACATCCGTATTGCAATCCCTCGAGCGACATCCAACAAAATAACTCTTCCAAAATCATCTGTGACTGCTGCCAGGGTGTTACAAGGAGACAGGCATATGCTTTCTCCATGGCGTCTAGAATCCGGAAGTCCAAATCTATCATTAAAAAAAACAAAACAAATAAAAACTAAAATCACATCCAAAGCTAGAAATGTAGAATAATATAATTCACAAATAAAATAGACATGTCTATTTCTAAATGAAGAAATAAACCTTGCCTGGATCGATAACTCATCATAGTTGGCATTTACAACACAAAATACCTAAAAGAACCATGCTCCCACAGTATTATTTTGTCCCTCCCGTCTTTCTTTGAGTAAGAGTCTTGTCACAGAAGACAGCACAACCAACTCTGCTGCAGGATGCTCTGCTCCAACACAGGCATCTTCTGTTTCAGTCCCCCAATGTGTTCTCTTTGTCTAGACACCAATACATCTATCTGTGATGGTTAATCTTGGCATCTGAAATGGTAAGAACTTGGGCTGGACTGAGAAATGCCCAGGACATAATAAGGGGCACTTCTGGGGTGTCTGCAGTGTGTTTCCACAGATGACTAGGGAATGTGGGCTCTGACCTTGGACAGAGTAATCCCTTGACAGATTTAGGATACAATGGCATCATTGAGAGGTGGTGAAAATCAGAAGGGGACACTTAATTGAAAGCTGTAGGTCACTGAGTTGGGGGAGGTGAGGGGGGCGCGTGTCCTTGGAAGCTGTATCTTACTCTGGCCTTTTCCTGGATCCCATCCTTCTACACTCAATTAAGAAGTTAATGGCTCTCCTTGGCCACATTTCCACTGCAGTGATTTTCTCCTCAAGAACATTGGATCAACTGACAGTGGACTGAACCCTTTTGGAAATGTGGACCAAAATAAATTTTTCCTGCTTTAAGCTGTTTTTGTCAAATATTTTGACCTTAATAACACAAAAGTAACTAACCCTCTGTCTGAAGCAAGAACTTTCTACAAAGTTTCTGCTAAAGTGCTATTGGACTGTAACCAACTTATGAGAATTCTCAGTGCGCCAGAAGCGAACGGAATGAAAAGGAAGGGAGCTCACATAGAAAAAGCCCTTGACAAACTTGGTCACATCAGCGATCAGGTGTGTTGTAACATATGGTAAGGGAGGCTGGGAAACAGGTCAGTGTGGTGCTTGCCTCGCATGAAGGAAGTCCCAGGACTGTCCAGAAGAAAAGCAACTTCCTTTGCTTAGAAAGTAATGAATGAAAATCTACAAACCTCAAAAAATTGATTTTACTAACAGTTAATTAGTCAGCTTTCTCCAGGTGAAGAACATCTTTTAAAAAGGGAGCTGCAGTATTACTTTTATGGTGGTATTTTGTATTAGGTAATAAGCAACAATTACAAAGAAAGCCAAGCAAAAATCAAGCCCTCTCTTCCCCCAAATTAAAGTAACAACAAAACTGATACACTTCGATGTTCTAGAGTAAAACAAGAAGGAAATCTAGTTCTGAAGGGCTACCCTCATCACGGAACTCATGATGTGGTTGAAAAAGAATTCCACATGAGGAGTAATTCTCAGGAGCCCGCAGAGTCACGGAATAAGAAAATCATCTATGGCCCAAGTAAGTGTGAATATAACAGCGCTGCTCAAAGCACCCAGAGAGAAACAGAGACGCGCTCACAGACTTGCCTCACAGCTAGGGGAGTGGCTGGCTCCATCTTGGGCTTCTGCTTCTGGCCAGTTTCTTCTTCGTGCTTGCTTTTCCAACCAAGCCAACCGCTGAAGGGAGAGGACACACGTAAGTAAAATAAACTAGGGGAACGATTTCAAGGGTCTTAGAGTACAGACTACTAAAGTCTAGGCACAATCAAGCCAGCCCAAATCAGACCATTTAAAAACGCAGCTTCATTACCTGGCAGCGCTAAAGAGAGCGGAAGTCAGTTTACTTGCAACTGCGAGTGCGACATGAGACAGCAGTGGCTGAGTGCTTCCCTGCAAAACAGGCATGCGCACAAAACTGAGATGGAGCTTGTCGTCTACAGGAGACTTACATAAATGCAAGTTGCAAAGTCTGCACCAGCGGCTCTTTATGGAGGCATTGGCCTCAGTAGCAGCAACAAGACTGAGTAAGCCTAGGATTTAGAGGTAAAATCCGCGAGCAGCCCAAGGTGCTCCCCAAGTATTTTGGCCTCAGCAATGCAAACTAACACACTGACTGAAGCAAGGACTTCCTGTTGTGCCGAGCTGATGCTGGCTGTGGATTTCCCAGCGGTACACAACTAGCTCTCCCCTGCCCCTTTCTTTTTTAGTAAATATATATTTGTGTAACAGTAAAAAGACAGTTCAGCACATCCAGAGAAGGCTACTTCTTAAGTGAGAAATGTTGCCAAATGTAATGGTTAACTTTTCTCTATTTTAGGAAACAATTTTCAAAGCTTGTATCAACAATAATGGGAGCTTGTTCTGTCTCACAGTTCATTTATTCTAATCCCTGGTGGGTGGACATAATTAACCCGCAGCTGCACCCATATTTAAACAAAATGTAGCTGTCAAAAAACTTAGGGCTTCAGAGACCAAAAATTATTGGTTTTACCTTGGGTTTCTGTTACACACACACACACACACACACACACACACACACACACACACACACACACACACACCACATTGTGGGGAGCTGAGAACAAGATCTCATGTAGATCAGACTAGCTTCAAACTTGCTATGTAGTACAGATGACCTTGAATTTCTGATCTTTCTGCCTCCATCTCTCCCAATGCTAGAATGATAGGTCTTATATGTTGCTGGAGATCCAACTCGGACTTCAGGCATGCTAAGCAAGTGGTGTACCAACTCAAGTACACCCCCAAAGCTTTGCTGTGATTTTAAGAGCTTTTCAGGTAATCTAAATAACTTACAAGAAACTCAGACTGCTCACATGGCACAGTGGGTAAAGGTACATGCAGCATAAGCCTGATGGCCTGAGTTCAATCACCAGAACCCACACAGAAATGCCAGATGCAGTAGTGTGCATCTGTAAGCCCGGCTCTCCCAGGGAGATGGGCGGGGGAACTGGAAGTTCATCTCAGCCAGCTACAAGGTAGAAGGAAAAGCAAATGTCCAAGAGTTATCCTCTCTCACACATACATCACACAGACACAACTATCTATACACAATAATTTCTTTAATTATAAAAAAATTTTAGAAGACACTTGTGATTAATTTTAGCTTCAGGTAAAACTTAGAATTTTAAACTTCATCTTTCTAAGGCTATGTTACTATATCTAACTTTTAGGCAAGTTAAAAATCAAGAGTGGCTCTCCTCATGGTGAAACTCATACCTCTAGAGCATAGAAGAAGCCAGTGAACGGACTGGACCCCACAGTGATATACTGAGACATAGCAGGTGGACTGTTTTTAATGGCTGCATTAAATCCACCAATATTGGAAGCAGTCTTCATTTGATCAAAAGGTGACAGAGTCATAATACCTTATAATTTAAAGAAAAAAGAGACAAGAACCACAGTTTGAATACATTAAAATGACTTCATTTAAGTGATTATTTTTGACATTTGTTCTAAGATGCTACTGAGTTAGTTTTATTTCAAAACTATAAAATGCTTTGCTTTTTAAAATGCTGATAAATATTAAAAGCATTAACCTGAATTTCAAGCATAGCTGTTTTTTATCTCCATTACTTTAATGACCCCTTGCAATGACATTACTATTTTACCAACTGTTTCAACCTACTAATCCTGCTATTTTCCCCCTCTATTTATCAAGCAACTCTTGGGTTCCCTTTCCCTTATCATCCAGCTTAGAAATATCTTCTATTACAGCCCTTCCCAGAAGCCCTTGCACTAATCTTGCTCCATACGCTCTCCAGAGTAAATCTTAAGTAAAACTTAAGAAGTTTCTGCTCCTGAGAGAAACAGTTGTTGACATAAGACCCAACCCCAGCCCCGCTGTCCTAGCACTTTCCCTACTCCCAATCCTTTGCGATCCATATGCTGAACAAAGCAGACTGTCTGGCACTAATGGCCGGTGCAGACCTGGCTAGCCTGCTCTCTGCAGCAATACTAACTTGGTCTTCTAGCCTACACACTTCTGCATGTTGGCAGCTGGATCTAGACGAACGATGCTTTTGTCACAAGTGCTGGAACTGTGCTTCATGCATACAGGGTGAAACAGCTCACTGAGGACCCTCTTCTCCCATCCCTTTAAAAGCTGTAGAGCCACTTTAAAAAATAAATTCACATTCACTGTTTTCATTAAGAATGATATAAATCTTACTCGTGGCTGAGAAAGCTTTCAACTATACTTCTATTTCCTTAGCTGAGATTTTCCCACTGGGGTTATAATCTTGTCATTGGAAGTTTTCCCCAAACACAAGCCCTTTCCATACTGTGAAACACACTGAATTTCCTCTGCACATAAATCTCCATAAAGTCAAGTCCACTGGACCACTTCCACTTTTGCCTCATACCTATGAGGGCTTCCTTGACAGTGACATGTGAACAGGGGCTTGCACTGAGTGAGGGAAAAACCACATGGCTAGGTGGGCAATGTTTCAGGCAGGGGAGCAGCAATTATAATGTTTTGCAGGAGGCCCCTGGGTGTTCTGTGGAGCCAGATCAGCACATCCAATGCAGTGAGAGACAGGCTGGGAGACAAGGCCAACCAGCACCTGAGCAAGCAATAGGCCCTGAGTGCAACTGGGAGGGATCAAGGGAGGGGGGGGAGGAGGCGGGTGGAAGAAGAACGAGAAAAGAGCAGCAAGTGTGAGGGAAAGAAATCAAGAATTTAGTATTGGAGGTCAAGTTTGGACATCTGTAAAAGTGTTCAAAAAACTGGCCAGCACTGGAGATGAGGAGTGGAGATGCTGTAATTTTATTTCTTGTACTTATTTGTTACTTTGAAGATAGGAAGTGGACACATTTATTATGAAACAAACCCACTCCAGCCTGGCTTCTGGGCTCACCTCTCCCCTCCAACTGCTCATCAAGTCAATACAGAGATCCAAGCCAAACCCAGTGACCCACCCTTTCTCTTGAATGCTGCTGTCTCACAGGACCCACCCAAACCATTTCTACCTGCAGCCCCAACTGCCTCTGAACCTCAGATCACACGTCTGTCTGCCTGCTCCACGCTCTACCAGAATATGCTTTTGCCAGAAGTCAACATGCAAAAACCTCACTCTTGTCTTG
This sequence comes from Peromyscus eremicus, assembly GCF_949786415.1. NCBI lineage: Eukaryota > Metazoa > Chordata > Mammalia > Rodentia > Cricetidae > Peromyscus > Peromyscus eremicus. The sequence continues at coordinate 10,361,012 of NC_081431.1, forward strand.
CCCTCTGTAAATATCCTCCTCATTCTCCTTCCAGTGAACAACCTGCTTATCCACTCAGCTGCTCACACTTAACACCTGCGATCCCATCGCTTAGGAGGGTGGGGGTGGGTCCTTGAGTCCTTTTCTCTCATTTCTCAAACTCATACCCAAGCGACTGTACAATGTACTCCACATTACTGCTTCTGCTCTCAGTCTATCATTCTCACATGCCTGAATTACCAAAATACTCCTATTGCTTTGCTTTCTCTTCCACACCTGTCTCTAAAGAGCACCCGAGGGGTACTTTTGTTTTTGTTTATTTGAGACAGGGCTTTTCTACATAGTCCTGGCTGTCTTAGAAACCATGAATTCAGAATGAAATTCAACTTCCTTATTTTCAGCTCTGACCCTCTGTACATCTCCAACCTGACTCCCCTTTTCCACACTCACTCTGACTATCAAGCTATGCTGACCTCCCTTGTTTCTCAGATCCTCTGAGGTTTTTGGGGTCCTCAGGCCTATGTTCATTTTGTGTCCTCTGCTGAGAAAGCTCTGGCTACAAATCTTCCTGCAGCTGGCTCCTCACCCTTTCCGTCTCAGTCCAGGTGTGTCCTCTGGAGAGGTCTCTTCTTAGCACTTCCTTTACTCTAGAGCAGCGGTTCTCAACCTCCCTAATGCTGTGACCCTTTAATATAGTTCCTCATGGTGTGCTGACCCCAACCATAAAATTATTTCATTGCTACTTCCTAACTGTAATTTCCATACTGCTATGATATTTACACAATGTAAATATCTGTAAATACGCAGGCTATCCGCTATGTGACCCTGTGAATGGGTTGTGACCCAGGGTTGAGAACCACTCCTCTAGAACATAACTCTCTGCTGAGTTCCTCCACAATGTCGACTAGTGTTTTGATAGCACCACAGTTACTCATTTAGTTATGTTTATCTCTACCACAGAACACAAGCTTTCCCAGGGCAGGGTCTGGATTGTCATGTTTCCAGCACCAGCATTACCTAAGGAATAATAGGTATTTATTTATTGAATGAGTTAAGACTTTACATAAAGATGTACATAAAATAAAGTTTATTGTACCTTTTGTTTTCTCATTTGTAGGCTGGGGAGTAAATGAATAGAACAATGTTTTCTATCCAATCATTTTCCCCAGCCAGCTTCAATGTTCCAAAGTTTAATTAACAGAGCAGGGAGGAGACCCTGGGCTGAACTCAACACTTTGGAAATTTTATGTTAGCATTTCTCTTAGCAAAAACCTGAAGACACACCCAACTGTTTACCAGGAAGGCATTCAATAGAGCAGTCTACACGAGAATGACATGCAGGGCTGTGAGGACGGAGCCTCCTGTCAGCCCTCTACACCACTCCTGCCTTTCCTAGACCAGACTTTCGACAGTTCCTGCCGACTTCTGCCTGAATTCAGACAATGAGAATCCGTCAGGAGACCAAAGAGAGAACAGAGAATGAAGACGGGACGTCTTTTTCCCTGGCTCCTTCCCTGAAAACTGGCCATGAGCCCGAGGAAAGTCATCCTGCTCCCCAGGCGCCAATCCCGGTCACTATCTCTAAGTTTGAGGAGGACTCGCGTCCGCCCTTAACTCTTCAGGCTTAGCAGTGATTGACAGCCTGGCTGCTAGAGGGCTCATTCTCTTACTGTCAGATTACGTCATGTTGCTCCATGCTGGGGCTTTCTCTTTCTCCTTGATTCCTCCTACAGCTGTCTAATCTTACGTGTATCTTTCAGTTAGCCTCGTGCTTCTGAACAGAGTCATGACTTTTTAGCTCTTCATTTCTGCTTTGGCTCCCCCCCCCCCCACCTTCCTTTGGTATATGAGTCTTATATAATGTAGTCTGGCCTCCAACTCCCAACCCTTCTGCCTTGTCTCCCAAGCCCTGAGATGACAGGTATGTACCACCATACCAGTCTTTGATTCTCTACTCCTGAAAACACGACAGGCCTTCAGATACTGCCATGGGAAGAAATCTGCTTCATATATGTCCTATTGGTTCAAAGTAAGGTCATTACAAGAATCAGAATGTCAGCATACAAATGACATCAAAAGAGTGAGTGACTACTGAGAACTACAGTATTGATGCTGAGGGCAAAATTAAATCTACTAAAACTGCTACTCGATCTTTTTTTTTTTTTTTTTTTTTGGTTTTTCGAGACAGGGTTTCTCTGTGTAGCTTTGTGCCTTTCCTGGAACTCACTTGGTAGCCCAGGCTGGCCTCGAACTCACAGAGATCCACCTGGCTCTGCCTCCCGAGTGCTGGGATTAAAGGCGTGTGCCACCACTGCCCGGCTGCTACTCCATCTTAAAGATACAAACCTAGTGAAAAAATTCAGAACTAACTTCCCAGTGTCTCACTGAAGGCAGTGGATTTTTTTTTATGTAAGAATAAAATGTCAATTTCTAATAAGTTAGATGCGTCAATAAAAAAGTGTAAGAATAAAAATAGAACTAGTAATACTTACCAATACTAGCATGATCAATAATAGTGTCAATATCTTGCAGACCCCACTTCTTGTAAGCTAATGGTGGTGGTTGTATGTTCTCATTGCCTGATGCCGCAGCTGTCAAAAATAAAAAAATCAGACAATTAAGATGGATAGAATGACGTTTATCAAAAAGACATCTAATATAAAATTTGCTATTCTAAAATGTCAACTACAAGGAAGCACAGTAATAAAAAAACTCCTAAGATGAGATTTACTCACGCATGGCAACACACACAGACGCAACTGCTAAGTGCCCTGCTGACCCTGGCCTGGGTGAGCAGCAGCCTTCGCCTGTGGCAGACAACCCTGCAGGAGCCTGCAAGCCTTCTGCTGCCCAACGGGAGGACGACGAGCTCAAACCTCTGCCAGCAGCGAGCTTCGGCACTGCCTGAGAGCCCAGGCTTTCAGTCTGCAAGCCTGTGTGCTTCAAGAGGTTGGAGGCACCTGCTGACCATCTGACTACACTACCTGGCTAAAAGGGCAGACTTTATTTTGGTCTTATACACAACAAATAAATAGGGATTGTGGTTAAAAAAAAAAGCCATCAATACCACTAACACAATTGTCTCTTGCTAGTTTTTTAATAGAATTCTTACCTACAAACAACTGTTGTTCTCTTTTGGTAAATACATTCATGGTGACTATTTCCTAAGCACAGACTCACATACCACAGTCTATCCTGAACTTGAGATCCTCTCGCTTTAGCCTCCCAGTAATGGTGACTGTTTCACCAATCTCAAAATAATGAAGTTACAATGGGTTAAATTTAAACAATTTAAAAGATAATGAAAATAGGTATAAAAATTCAAAGTATTCTGACGTGAGGAAAAAACATGTATACTTACTGAAAAGAACCACAGAACCAAGACTTGAGAATTTTACCAATCACAGCCTGCTGAGACAATCTGTCCACTGAAGGTATAGTAAAGGTGTACACAGGCTTATATTCCCTCCAGAAAAACTGCTTGTTTTGTATCTTATGTAAAGTTAGCTTAGAAACACACACACACACACACACACACACACACACACACACACACACACGTTATATATGTTAAGCATATATGTATTGTTAAGCAGCAAACATATCCTAAGAAACTGTTCTCAGCAGGCTGGCAAGATGGCTCCTTCAGTATTGCACACAAGCATGAGGACCTGTCACCCCAGCAGCCATGTAAGAACCACAGTGTGACACCTGTGACAAACCCGTGACAACACTTCTGGAGGGGTGAAGACAGGCAGGAGGTCCCTGGACTCACTGGCCAGCTAATCTTGCTGAACCAGTGAGCTCCGGGCTCAGTGACGGACCTTGTCTCGAATGAATGAAGGAAGGAAGGAACAAATAAAGTGGAGAGTGCTGAGGGGACACCCTTGCTGTTGACCCTAGCTTCCACACACACTCCATCATTAGCACAATGAGGCTCCTTGATTATCTGTGCAGCTTTCAACCTCTAACAATGAAGCCCTCACACACGAGGTTCAGACCGCCAGGATCTTTCCACTGACAAGTGCTTCAAATAAAGAGGCTAGCCGGGCGGTGGTGGCGCACGCCTTTAATCCCAGCACTCGGGAGGCAGAGCCAGGCGGATCTCTGTGAGTTCAAGGCCAGCCTGGGCTACCAAGTTGAGTTCCAGGAAAGGCGCAAAGCTACACAGAGAAACCCTGTCTCGAAAAACCAAAAAGAAAAAAAAAAAAAAAAGAAAAAAGAAAACAGAAAAGAGGCTGTGCTGACCCGCTGGGCCCTCTTCCCTGTGAGGGAATGTGCCAGCACACAGGACACCTCTATCCTCGGTGAGTCAGAGGACTTTAGTACATGTGCCCTATAGCTTCTCATCCAGGGAAAGGTTTGCTAACTGCACCAAAATCCTCACCCAGTGACCAAATTTCTCCCAACCCAGCTATATCTCTGAGTTAAGTGAAGCAAGCTGCTCACAAGCTCCCACATCCCACTGCCAACATCTGAACAGCACGGAGGCGCCAGCCCCTGCTTCTAAACAACATCCCCCTGCAGGAGACACCTCACTTGTGTGAGGAGGCCACACTGAATAAAATTATCATCACCAGAAGTTAGACCCTTCTTGCCAAAACATTACCTTTGGCCACCTGGTTTCGACAAGCACGGAGAGACTGAAAAAGACTGAAGCCATCAATGGTCACAATGGCCGCGGGGTATAAGATGCTCAGCTCTTCATTCTGTGTGGGAATGAAGAAAACACACCCTTTCTTAAACAGACACAACAAATACACACCTTCCCTTTTAAAAACACTTAAGAATCACACTCAGTTAACTACTAAAACAGCCATCTGCAAACACCAGCAGCCAGAGAAAGCAGCAGAAGGCAGCAGGAACTAATTTCAGGACGCCTTCTGGCCAAAGACTTCAACTTCCTCTCAAATATGAGCTTTGCCTGTAGTAGGAAATGGTTTCTGGATAATGGTTGAGAGTAAAAATTTTGTTCCAGCTCACGAGAAATAGTCATTATAGAGATGTAAGTCATGTGCTAAAAACAGAAGCTCACAGGGTGTGGTGGCACATGCCTTTGATTCCAGGTGAGGCAGAGATAGGCGGATCTCTGAGTTCAAGACCAGCCTGGTCTACAGAGTGAGTTTTAGGATAGCCAAGACTACATAGAGAAATCCAGTGTAAAAACAAACAAACAAACAAACAAAAAATAAACAAACAAAACACCTCAATACCTCACAGATGCTCACTTGAAATCAGAGGCTTGTCCCAATACACATTCTCAAATAAATTCATACACATCTGCATAAGTTTATCATACACATTTTATATACACATTTGGCCTACAGCACAGTACTGAGTGTGATGCCTCTAATCATCAATACTACAGTTATTTATTTACTTATAGTTATAGTGCTGAGGACTTAACTCAAGTCTTATATACTAGGCAGGCATTTTGTCAATTATGCTTCATCCCAATCCTAATTTTCCCATTTTATTAAGCACAGATATGATTTAATTTTGTTTTTTGTCACAATCTTCGCCTCAGTAATTTTTAAAAATCCAATTTCAAGTAGGGCATGATGAGATACACCTATAATCACAGCACTAGGGAGGCAGAGGTAGAGGGATTATGGGTTCCAGGACAACATGAGCTATACAAAGAAACACCAAACCCCCAAACAACAAACACACCCCCACAGGCACCCCCCTGACTCCAGTCTCTCACACTGTGGCCTAAAAACAAGTGCTCCAGCAGCCTGTGACTGCACCTCTGCCTTCTCTGGGAGCTTTTCTAATCCTCTGCATCAATTCTGAGTTCAAACAAACTTGGATTACTCTGCTTACCAATCAGATTCTGCTTTCTAATGGGTTTCTTTGTTAGTTACCATGCACAAAATTCTACATTTGAGCCTTCCCTCACTTTTCTCCTGACTCCTGGAAATATAACCCTTTCTTCTCCCACTAACCAATCAAATTGCATTCTCCTTATCCAAGGCCCACAGCCAACCTCACCCCATGGAATTTCCTCCTCTCAGGACAGCCATAGCTCAGTCTTTCCCCTGCAGTTTATTTTGACTGTGTGATTGACTGACTGTTTATTTTCTTGATTAATTCATTCTTAGATGCTGACAGACAAAATCTAGTTTCTCGTACTGGATTGCTTTTTCTATAACTCCTGTAATTTATTGTGCAGTTTAAGTCCATGTATGCATTCAGTATATGTCTGCTTGACTTGGGTTTTCTGGAACTAAATAGTGCAAAAAGAAAGACTAATTATAACGTTATAATAATAATAACTAATTATTAACCCTACCCCGTAAATGGAAGAAAAGCATCTTGGTTCAGTAGTGCTATGGTAACTGTTTTACTGTGAGACAGACACTTTTTTTAACTATTGGTAATTTTGACATTTGAATTAAAATTGAAAAGGTACAAAGTTTCATTAATATATTTTTACCTTAAGTTGCTGTGGTGGTTTGGCCCCCATAGGTTCACAGATTTGAATGCTTGGTCACCAAGGACTGGTACTATTAAGAGGTGTGGCCTTGTTGGAGGAAATGTCACATGGGAGTGGGCTTTGGGTTTCAAACACTCAAGGCAGGCCTAGTGTCTCTCACTCTTTCTGCTGCCTGCAGATGCAGAACTCTCAGCTCCTCCAGCACCGTGTCTGCCTGCATGCCACCATGCTTTCCACCATGACAATAACAGACTAAACCTCTGAACTGTAAGCCAGCCCCAATTAAATGTTTTCCTTTATAAAAGTTGCAGTGGTCATGGTGTCTTTTCATAGTAATAAAACACAAAGATAGTTATCTCAACACAGTATTTCATTTATAAAATATAAAGACTGGTATTCTACTTAGCTACAAATTACATTTCTAGAATACGCCAGCTCAGCTAACTGTGCCACAAGACAAATCTCTCAATTTCCAGGCAGAAAAAGCAAAACAAAACTGCTTCAAAACAATGTCACTGTTACTTTTTTTCTAATTGATTTTACAGGTATAGATGTTTTGTCTGCATTTATGTCTGTGTATCACCTGTGCCTAGTGCCCGTGGGGAACAGAAGAGGGTGTCAGATCCCCTGGAAGCTACAGAGGGTTTTGAGCCACCATGTGCATTCTGGGAATTGAATCTGGGTCCTCTGCAAGAGCATCCAGTGCTCTTAACTGCTGAGCCCTCTCTCCAGCCCTGCCACTGTTACTCCGAACGTAATCTTTACATTACCTGCTCAGTCACTCCAGGGTGTCGGGGGATTTCATAGGTCCTGCACTTAAGCTGAAGCACTCTGTCCTCGTTCAAAAGTTGTGCAAGCAGAAGCACACCACTCTAAAAGCAAGCACAGAAAAAGCCCTGCTGGTTTCTCCAGTGTGACTGAACAGGGACAAGTCAAACAGACCATTTCCCAATAGACTCCCAAGGACACCGAGTCCTCCTTTTTCACAAGCGTACGGCGTCTCTTCTGTTTCTTCTACAGATGGTTGCTCATCTGGTCTTCTTCCACCCCATAAAGCAGCAGTTCTCAACCTGTGGGTCGCAACCCACAAAGACCATCGGAAAACATATTTACAGCACATTTCCTAACAGTAGAAAAATTACAGTTAGGAAGTAGCAACAAGATCATCTTAAGTAGCAACAAGATCATGGCTGGAGGTCACCACACCATGAGGAACTGTATTAAAGGGTCGCAGCATTACGAAGGTTGAGAAGGACTGCTAAATCATCAGCTACACATTTCCCAGCATTCTTAGTAAGACTATCCTCTTGAGTCCCAACTGTGTTCTTGATAAAGTAGTCATAAGGTGGCACAACATGATACACAACACAGTCAGCTGGCTCTCTTTGCTGCTGGAGACCCAACTCACCTCAGTGTAGAACCGCACGTAACCAGACGTGAACCCCACCACAATGCAGGTCCAGTCAGGACGCCCAGTGGAACTCCTGTCACGAATAAAATTGACGATTGTAATGGCTCAGCCATCAAAGCAAAAAAGACACAGAGCCCACCCTCATCCTTACCTCTTTTGGCTTGCCAGTGGGATGCAGAGAGCACTGGTCACATACTCCCTACAGGCAGAAACCAAAGCAAAACCATGAGCTCAGTCACTGTGCAAACGAATTTTATCAGACGCTTTCTGTAACTTCCTCATATTCCTCCCAGGGTGGAGATATGGTCCAGCAGCTAAGAGTTCTTGTTGCTCTTGCAGAGCCTGGGTTCAGCTCTGACATCCTCATTTGACCTCAGAGGGCACCAGGCACATTGGTGCACACACATACATGCAGGCAAAACATTCATACACATAAAATTAAAGAATAAGTCTGTGAAAAACAGTTTTATTCAGATTAGGGTTTATAAAAAATCCTAAGAGTAACAAAAGGAAATCTGCTAACCAAATAGTTCTGTACAACCAGTAAGTTGGGAAGGACACACACACACACAAACACACACACTCACAAAACCTGTACACATGAAACAGATGCACTTACAAACAGACCCATTTTCCACATCTCACGCAGACAAACAAGAAAACTCGCACCTACCCTTCGTCCACGCTCAAGGAACCACTCCAACCAACAGCAAACTGCATTTCTTCCTTCCCTTTATCACCATGCTTCCACTTTGCTGGGGGAAAAAAAAGATAAAATAAAACCAGTAACTTACTTATAAATTTTGATCTTTCCCCTTTAAAAAGCTGAGTATAAGATAGTTCTGCAGAAACTGACTTGGATATTTATTATAGGTCAATACATAATGTTTTTAGTTTGTAAAAGCATTTTTGAAAGACCAGCTGGTCCCCTAGCCTTTGGTCTCGCCTTCCTCTACTTTAAACCACAACTTATTACTGTACTCAGAGTTTTTGCAGAATAAAGTTATGAATGCTCATATGCCACTGTACTAACTTTATTCAGAAGACTACTTTTATTTTCAAATGGCAAGGGCAAGTTTTATATTAGAGTTATGCCATGGGAATGGATTTTCTCTGTAGGACTACCCACAGACATCTTATACATAATCTTATTTTGTTCTATGAGGGTTTTATTTTTACAGTCTATCTAGCTCCAAATCTTAATATTTACATCTTCAACAAAAAATTATGAGCTGAAAACTTACGAACCAAGTGAAAATTTACAGTACTGAGTTTTCAAGCTGCAGCTAAGTCCCTTTTACATTGCTGTAAGGAGCCAGTTACAGCTCTTACAGCACTGAGTATTCCTTGCAAGAATTAGGTAATGGCCAGACCTGCCTCAGACGTGTCACAGAAGGACAGCTTAAAAACAACAACAAAACAAACAAACAAAAAAAACCCCAAACCCCAAAAAAGCAGAGGCAACCCAGACTAAAAAGGAAGCACTCTGGGTCTAAGGAGATGGCTCAGTCCATAAAGTGCTTGTCATGCAAGTGTGAGGACCTGAGCTCCATCCCTAGTATGCACGCGCGCGCGCACACACACACACACACACACACACACACACACACACGCACGCGCGCGCGCGAAAAGAGCGAGCCAGGGGCAGTTTAGGCCTGTGAGCTCAGTGCCCAAGAGGCAGAGATAAGAAGATGCCAGTTTGAGTTGTAGGTTCAGAGACCCTGACTCAAAAACTAGGGTGAAGAGCCATAGAGAAGGACACTTGACATCAGCCTGTGGTCTCCACACATGTGCAGAGGAGCCTGCACATACATGTGCACACACATACACATACCCCAAAGGGAAATATTCTATTTATATATATAAAATGTAGTGCATAAATAATGTAGTGTAATAAATTATAGAACCACCATATAATACAGAAGAGAAATAACACATTTCCAAGTTCACATTCTGTTCCAATCTCTGCACTAAAATGGAGGCAGCAGAGAACAACGGTACTTACGCACTAAAAACGCGGCCTTTTGCTCCCGGGCTATCACCATAAGATCACTGGTTGGAGATAAGGATAAAACACACTCTTGAAGCCAGGAAGTTTTTTGTGTTTTAGAAGTATTTCCTTCTTCTTCCTATGCATAAAAATGCAATTACTATAAATGCAAACCATTTAAAGAATACTACAACTGTGCCTGCCTGTCCTGAGTGAAAGGGGGAGAAAAGAAATACTCTTAATTCTTCCACACCAAAATGACAGCCACCCAACAAAATACTACTATAAACACATCTGTTGTGAAACTGACACAAAACCTTCATACATAAACAGCACGGCATTAGCAGAATGCAACACAAGAAACACTCAGAATTAACTCAGTATTAGGAATTTCATCAGGCAGTAAAGTGGTCTTTAGAAAATCTCTCTCAAGGTCAGCAAGTTGGCTGGGCAAACAAAGGTGCCTGCCACCAAGCCTTAAGACCCGAGTTCAATTTCCAGAACTCACATGTTGGAATGAGAAAAGAGACGCCCCCAGGTTGTTCTCTGACCCCCAACACATGTGCTGTGGCATGCCCATGACGTGGAACATGCGTATGTGTGTGTGCACACCCATACACATAACACACAAACACACACAAATAAATAAACATCTTTCAGCAGGCTCTGGCCAACTAGAGAAACCAATGAAATGTATTACTGTATGCTCCTTTGCACATACAAACAAATACATTCACTGTGCTTCTCTCCCTTTTCCCTTGTGAGAATTGCACATATAATACATGCATACTTTAACATGTTGCTTTCTTCATTACACAAGAAGTTTCTTCTTCTTTTTGAGGGCTTCTGTCAGAAAAACACTTAAAAATTGGGATGCAGAGCCTGCAGCCTCTGGTGTAGTTACATGTGCTTCCCTTCACGTTAGGAATAAGAATGGACTTGGAGCCAGAGCTGAGAAGGCTGCACACTCTTGAAAACAGAAAGGCATTATTACTGGCAAAATTCATATTTTAGTCAAGCTCTTTTTAAAGGGAATTCTGTATCTACCTTATTGTCTTAAAGACATATTTTCTACAGAAAAACTAGAGAGAAAATTATCTCTATGGATAAAAGTCAGCTGTAAGTATATTTCTCCCTGGATCTATGATTTCTACTAGAACATAGTCCATTTACTCCACACAGCATCCCAGGCTCCTCAGAGTGGGGCGCTATCACACCCTATGGCCTCTGCACTAGTGACTGAGACCCAAGATACTAAGTCTGAGTCTTGGGTCCTTTCATGTAAGGGAGATCCCACTTTCGGGCAACAGCCTGGAAAGAGAGCAAACCACAGAGGAATAGTAAATATTTGATTAAAAAAATAGTGATAGTCCAGGGATTATGGGCATACACCACCACACTCAGCAAAGACAGTGTATTCTTAAGGTATTTCTTTAACCATACCTTTAAAAAATCTTTCCTTTTCCCCTCTGTGGTGGTCTGAATGAAAATGGCCCCCATAGAATCATAGGGAGTGGCATTATTGGAGGTGTGGCCTTGTTGAGTAGGTATGACCTTGTTGAAGGAAGTGTGTCATGTTGGGGTGAGCTTTGAGGTTTCAGAAGTTGAAGCCAGGTCTCTTGTGAGGCTCTCTTCATGCTGTATGTGGATCCACATGTAGAACTCTCAGCTACCTTTCCAACACCTTGTGTGCTGGCATGCCACCACCATGCTTCCCACCATGATGAAAATGGACTAAACCTCTGTACAGTAAGCCAGCCCAAATTAAATGTTTTCCTTTATAAGACTTGCTGCTGGATGTGGTGGCGCACGCCTTTAATTCTAGCATTCAGGAGGCAGAGGCAGGTGGATCTCTAGTTCAAGGCCAGCCTGGTCTACCAAGTGAGTTCCAGAACAGCCAGGGTCACACAGAGAAACCTTGCTTTGGGGATGCGGGGGAGTGGTGTTGCTGTGGTCGTGGTTTCTCTTCATAGCAATAAAACCCTAACTAAGACACCCTCTATGTAGAGTTCCAGTTCCTTTGGTAACTGCACCCTGCTCTGACTTTCCCGTTCTTGAAAATGTGGCCAGTTGATAGAGAAGAACAAGGGTTCTTAGGAATCCAGCTCAAGGCATGGGGCAGTGGCAGCAGAAATAGAAGCTATGCATGAAGGACAGAGATGTGTCTGAAGGAGTTCCTGTGTCAGACCTTTCAAAGACACTTCAAGTCAAAGCAGAAATAATCTCACAAAAATACCAGGATAGGGAAAATAAAGAAGCCCCTACCTCAGGCTGGATCACAATGAACTAGCTTCACCACAAAGCTGCATTTCCAGCTTAGCAGCAGGCTAAGGCATCGGTGCACAAGGCATTGGTGCACATTTGGTAGCTGGTAAGATGCAGGCTCACTGTTCACTTTGTAACACAAGGATCTCTGCATACCAATTAGGTGTGTGGAAAAACCTGCCCACAGTAATGGTCCACAGTCACTAACACTGCTCTCTTGAAGCTAGTGATCCTAAAGTTAACACCACAAACTGAAAAGACGCTTAATTTCCCAAATGAGGAAGAAATTAAAAAGAAAGAAAACAAAGTATGTCACACTTAAACCAGCAAGTTTCTGAGTTTCCCACAAAAACCAGACCCTGAAGCTAACACTGCATCCATTGTTATAAACGTGACCCTCTCGGGAGAGGGATGAAACCTGTCTTCATCTGATTGGTGGTGCAGGAAGCGGCCACAGTGGCCCTGGAGAAGGCACTTGCTCTCACTCAGGGCTTCGTCACAGCCTTAGCATTCCTTTCAGACTACAAATTTGTCAGATGATTCATTCTTTCAGGATGTGTCAGATGATAATCCTACAGCACCATAACCAGCCTTTGCTTGCAGACAGCTGCTACCACGCCAATGAATCATCATTTGCCTGATGTCTATTGGTGTCTCCACTCCTGTATGGAAACAGCCATCAAAGCAGCCAGGGGCAGTTTCTCAGTTTGCAATTTTGACCTTGGATGTTCTTTTCATTGGGCTAACTTTCAAAGTTGTTTATGTATCACAGGGTTGCCAGTAAAATCCAGTGTTCTCAGGGTCTGTTCTCATACTCACAGTAGTTCTAGTAGGTGCCACCAAACTCAGAAATACTCACACTTTCTGAAAGCAAGAGAGGTACCATAAAAGCAAGGTCTCCATGCCACGTTTCCTGGTAGTAGTCTGCTTCTAATCTATGTTATGCCCAATGCTTTTCAAACTTTCTTTTCCTTATTTTCTCGGGGTAAGGTATAATGGGACTTCTTGTCCCCAAACAAAATTCTACAGAACAGTTCAAAAGACCAAACAGAGCAGAGATGGCAAAGCTTTTCGGCCCCTCTGCCAAACCTCACACAGTGTAGAAAGATCAGAGCCTGAACCACCCAAATTAAACATCTTATGGTCTTCTCAAAATCAAAAATGGGGCAAAGCATGAACTCTCTCTAATTTGGTTATAATAAAAAAAAAGCTCTCTTTCAAGTAAAATTAGTGACAAAAATGTACACTCTGAATGTCAATTTTTTAAAATTAGAGGAAGTCAGTAATTTTACAGTGTATCTCACAGTTAGTTCAGGATTATTTGTTGTTATTTTCCTGGTTTCAGTGCTAAGGACTGAGTACAGAGCCTTGGTCTCAACAGGCGAGCACACCCCGATTCCACTGTTATTTATGTCTAAACTGTAGAGTGTGATACTGTCTCTTTACTCCACCAGGTGCTGTGTGGTACTAGAAAGTACCAAATAGTATCTACCCAGAGACTCTACCATTTAGTTCTTAGACCAACACGACCAATAAATAAAGAGCAATGAGTATCCAGTTGAAGTCAGAATAGACCATATTGCTAAATTAAATGCTAAGGGCTTTAAGCTGCTATTAGATTTTAGAAAAAATAAATAGTAGTAAGTACTCACCAAAAAGATTTATATATGGAAAACATAAGAAGATGACCAGTGTCACCCACAAGTGAAATCAAAGATTAAAACATTAATGAGCATTTCACACTATCCTAAGATTGAAGTTTGCTAATATACTAGGGGCCCAACCATTTAGAATACACTTACAAAGGGTAGAACCCACTTTAAAAAGTCAACAACAGGCATGCACTCACTTCTTAGTCCTCTGTTTAAGTGACTACAAATCAGTCACTAGCACACAACGGAGCAGCAGTAGAGGGAGCTGGCGCAGTGGATGACGTGCTGGCTAAGCAAGCACGAGGACCAGAGTGTGGGTCTAGAATCTGTCAGTCAGTGGGTGTGAAGCCTGCCTGGAATCGATCCCAGCACTTTGATGGTGGAGACAGAACCCCTGAGGTAAGCGGACTAGCAGGCTAGTCAGATGAGCCCTAACAGTGAGCTCTGGTTGTACCTTAGACACTGCCTCGATGAACAGGAGGGAGTGCAACTGAGAAAGACACCTGATGCCAACCCCAGGCCTCCAGGAGCACTCATGTGCACACACACACACACACATGCCCAAACACGGAATATACATTTACACACTCGGGCATGCTACATGTACACATACACATTCAAGTAAAAAGCATGAATTAACCGTGTGAATTTTACTTTTATTCTCCCTGGTACAAAACCCCATTAAAAACAGCATATCTGGGGGCTAGGGAAGGCACTAGAGATGAAACCTAAGGCCCTGTGCATGCTAAACTGTGTTCTACCCATTCTACCCTGATCTTCATTCACTCCAGCTGAAAGGCTTTTTCTTCATCTCTGCTGTAGTGCTGAGGATGGAGCTTGGGAAATTAAGTGCTAACTGATGGGACAGGGAAGCTCAGGAGCAGTTTCCCTGGTTGTTGGGAAACCACCAAACAGGCTTGGCTGGAAGTGAATGAGGTTGGAGGAGGAGGCTTGCTTGGAATCATGTTTGACCACTCAGGCCCTAGATCCCTTTCCCACCCCATCCACCTGGACAGGAGGCAGAACAGAGACCTCCCCGTCAAGCCCAAATGCACAGGACAGAAGGTTCCCTGGGGGACTTCCTGAGGAGTGCGGAGGTGAACTAAAACCAACAATCACAGATGAGAAAGGAAACGTTGCAGCTGATAAGGAAGAGAGTAAAGTAAGGCTCTTCAGCATGTCAGCGACCACAGTGCCATCCACACTGGACCTGCGCAGCTTGTTACTCTGAGGACAAGAATCTAGAAACAACCCAAAGCTACCTTTGCTGGCCAGGATCACTTTAACTGTACCCTTCACACTAGCAAACCACTCCACCAGAATTTACTGAAACTAAGCCAGTGTCTGACAGAGCAATGCTTTGAAGCTTACCACTCCAAAAGGCCAAGAAATAACAGGAAAAAATAAAAATAACAAACAAACAAACAAACAAACACAGAAAGGCAGAGACTGGAGAATCACAGGAAAAGCTCTGCAGCAAGCCAGGGTGCTGAACCTCAGCACTCCGGACAGTTTGAGCGGGATCATGCTTTGCTCTGAGTGACTATCCTCTGTGGTAGAAACTGCCTGGTAGGACCTTCAGCCCCTGTCCATTGGACATACTTCTGCCCCAAACTGAAAACCAAGACTGTCCACATGATGCCAAATCACTGTCCTTGTTTAGAGGGAACAAAACAAACCACTCCCCATCGAGACTGACTAGGTTACACTTGGCTCGCATTAGTGCTGAAAGAAGGACCATTGACAAAATAAGCACTTCTTACAGTCAAGGTCCAAGCTCCTAGTGAGAACTAGCCTTGGGAATGAGACCCTCTGTGGTCACCTTCCAGGATGGCTGTGTGTCCAGTGTGGCAGATGGCAGCAACATCTAACGGAGGTGATGCAATAAGGCTGGAGATTCTCCAGAATCATCTTAAATGATAGATACTCTAAGAACATGTAATCAGCTTGAGTTATATTCCAATTGTTGGCCTATAAATAAACATTTTTCCAGGGTCTCTTTCCAATCAGCATACTCTCATTCCTTATTAATCTGATGAATCATGATTGCCCTTGAAAAATCACACTATACACCCTTCTGTAAAACAGATGAAACATAATTCAAAGTACTCTGAGTAGAAATTCTCCCCGCTGCCCACTGGAGTTGAGGACCTCGGGTAGAACTTCCCTAGGTCTACTCCTCTCCTGTCTACTATCTGGTTATGATGGAGCCTGCCAATTCTATCCTTCCTTCCACTTGCTCTAATGCACCAATGAAAGAATACCTTACCAATTTAGGTTAATGTAAGCCTCCGTAAGCTTCTTCCAAAACTGTCTCAGTTCCCTTATGGCCTGACACTGGTTGAACAAACATTCCACGTTCATCACTTAGTTCCCACAGCAAAGCAATCACAGTCCCAACTACAAGCTCTTGTAACGCTAGAAAATAAAACACAAATCCTTGCAAGGTGATTTACTGTTACTCACAGGACTGTCCTCTATCTACTGGACAGTGTGTTTATCTTCTTTTCCAGGTTTCCCAGTCATCCACTGCTTTATCACGGTGCTATCAACCTGTCATTCTCGAGCAAGACTGTTATCCTTTTCCTTACGTCCCAATTCATCCCGAATACTTATTTCTGCTTGTCTCCTCATTCTCTTATTGCACTTCCTTGTAGGGAAAAAGGAATTCATCAGTTGTGTTCTTTTCATTTGTCCAATTAGAGCTGTGACCAGTTAGACATGGAAACATTATTTTGGACACTGTATATATTGAATTGTAGTCCCCCTGCCGCCCTAACTTAGATATTGAAGCAGTAGCTCCATGTGACTATACTGAGCATAGGGATTGTAAGAAAAAAGTTTATGTTAATGGAGGTCCTGAGGGCTGTGCCTTATCCTATAGGACTCATATCCTAAGAAGAGATGAGACACCAGAACAACTCCACAGTTCCACTTGTTCACAGAGAAGCCAACAAGGACACAGGAGCACAGCTGTTTGCAGTAGTCAGAGGAGGGGCAATACCTGGCACCTTGATCTTCAGCTGTGACAAGATAAATATTTGTTCTTTAAGTGACCCAGCCTGTGGTAGTGTGTTATGGCAGTCTTAGCACACAATTATAGGGTGAAATATCTACAGGAGAATGTGGTGGTATTGTGTTCCCCAAAATATTGTGCACCCTAATAAACTTATTTGGGGTCAGAGAACAGCCACTAGATAGACATAGAGGCCAGAAAATGGTGGCACACACCTTTAATCCTGTCACCTGGGAGGCAGAGAGCCATTCGGATCTCTGTGAGTTTAAAGCCACACTGGAAACAGCCAGGCATGGTGACTCACGCCTTTAATCCCAGGAAGTGAGCCTTTAATCCCAGGAAGTGATGGCAGAAAGCAAAAAGGTATATAAGGCGTGAGGACCAGGAACTAGGCAGGTTAAGCTTGTAAGCTTTTAGCAACAGTTCAGCTGAAATTCATTCAGATGAGGACTCAGAGGCTTCCAGTCTGAGGAAACAGGATCAGCTGAGGAATCGACAAGGTGAGGTGGCTGTGGTTTGTTCTGCTTCTCTGATCTTCCAGCATTCATCCCAATAACTGGCTCTAGGTTTGATTTTATTAATTACACCTTCTAAGATTCCCGCTACAGGAGAAAGATATACCAAAACCTCAAAGGCCACTAATGTCATAGTCACAGACACAGACCTTCTTGGATATGGCTCTTGCTGATGCAGATATTGGAATATAATTTTATTGTTTTGTTTGCAGAAGGACTTTATTGTTCAGTGACATTATCATTAAAAACATCCAGAAAATGTGTCTGGAGAGATGGCTCAGTGGTTAAGAGTGCTTATCACTTTTCTAGGGGATGTAAATTCAATTCCTAGGACCCATGTCGGGCAGCTCACAACCACCTATAACTCCAGCTCCAGGTGAGCGCGCACACACAAGCACGCACGCACACACGCACGCACGCATGCACACATACACGCAATTTTTTTTAAACCCAAGAAAAAGTACTTTGCTTTCATTTTTCGCTACTGGTTAGTGTGAGAAAGACAAGACAGTCTGCAGAAAGAAGCCCAGAAAGTACAACTAGGTTCCTGCCCTGTGTTTCCAAGCAATTCCCAGCATGGGCAGGAAGGAGCCTCGCTGACAACAACCCAAAGTGGACAAAAGCCAAGAGGAGCGCCTAGTTTATCTTCTCTACAAGCCAGCGGCCTAGAGTGGAGCCAGTTGAAGCAGGCTCGGGGACATGTCCCTGGAGCCCTCGCAATGCACTTGGTGCTGCTGAAGAGTCTGCACTCCACACGGAATAAAGAGGTAGGTCAAGCACATGTGAAGAAGACTCAGGCTACTGTGGCTTGGTCCCTGGAGGTTTTAGTTCACACTGACCAATGGACTCTTGAAAGCACACAATGACCACAGACCCAGAGCTCCCCAACCATGAACTGGTTTCTCAGCATGACTAAGATGAGGTTCTCCCAGGAGGAAGCCAAACCCTTCTGGAGTGAAAGATCCTCTTGCCACCATTGTATTTGAATCATCCTTCAAAGTGGCTCTAATGTCTTCTTTGAAGAAAGAGAAGTCATTGTGACCAAAGGCTCCTGGGATACAACGTCCTCTCCAGAGCTGCAGCACAAAGGTGACAGTACCAACCTCTTTGAGATTCCATTCACAGCTTTATGAGCTGGTGGGACAGCTGGGGTCATCATGGAGCAGCAGGAAGTACACGGAATCCTCTCTTAGACCCAGACACAAACATCTTCTTGGTGGTACTCCACTCTCCCTCACTGCACCTTTTCCTCCTCACCATCCTCTCCACATGCCGTACTCTCCACTTGGACCACGGCCCTCCTCACCATCCTCTCCACATGCCGCCTTCTCCACTTTGACCACGCCCCTCCTCACCATCTTCTCCACATGCCGTACTCTCCACTTGGACCACGCCCCTCCTCACCATCCTCTCCACATGCCGTACTCTCCACTTTGACCACGCTCCTCCTCACCATCTTCTTCACATGCCACACTCTCCACTTGGACCACGCCCCTCCTCACCATCCTCTCCACATGCCGTGCTCTCCACTTGGACCACGCTCCTCCCGTCACCATCGTTCAGGGCATTTAACTTACGGTTTGTTTTCCTGCTGCTGTCACTTCCTCACAGGGTGACTTCCACTCTGCTGGGTCCAGCCCTTGTTACAGCTGACAGCTCAGAATCTCATGAGCAAAACTGGCTTCTCCTTTCTTAAAAATGGCTTTTCCAGACTCCCAGGATTAAGTCTCTCAAATATAAAAGCCTTTTACTCTTTCAAGTCATCAAAATGAAACAACTTTCAAAGCGACGAGAGGCATCCCAAAATAAAAGGCAGCCTGGAGTCCATATTGCTTCCTGCTGAGCTCAAGAGATGCGGCTGGCCTCCAGGGCGGCAGCACTCAGCTCTGGTGGCTGCTTCACTCACTCTTTGAAAGCTTGCTCTCTCAATGCTCTTCATGCCACTGCCGCACCAGGAACCAGCTCTCCAATGATGGGCCAGCCACAGCCAAAGCTCACTCTCCTCCACCACTCACCACAGCCTCAGCCCAATGGCAGCTGACTGAGAATACCTTCAGTGTTTACAGTATAGTGCCTCCACACAACTTAACAGTAAGTGAACAGCAAGACACCCTACTCCCACTGTTGGCGCCATCTTTAATGTGGGCAAAACCCAGTTATGTTCTCGAGGAAGTTGGAGATCTGTTCCTAGCAGGAGCATTCAGAGCTTCCTGTCCACTCACTCCCTGTGGGTGATGGTGTCTGTTGCCTTGATCAGGCCTTGGACTCCTGTATCTCACATATCTGCCGAGCCTTTCACTCTGCTGTTTGTTGTGCCTCTGGATATAAACCTTAGAGTTGTTTATAATCACTGAAAGTAGTGCAAATAACAATCTTACCTCCACCGAGTGACATTTCTGGCAGTCCTGGTATAGCTGTGAGTGTGAAACAATAAAAAGGAGAAAGACTTCCAGACCACAAACAAACGATGTAGGTAAAAACCATGAAGTGGTTTGAATTATAAGTAAGTAGAAGCCAGTCAGTCTTGTTTTAATTGCACATGAAATGCTTAGAACAGGTGAATCCATACACAGGAAAGTAAATCAGTTATTACTGTAAGATAGGTAATGCATTGTGGGGTTTCCGCTAGGGTAATTAAAATATTATGAACTTAGATCATGATAATAGTTACAGAACTTTGAGAATATTAAGAAAACTGAGTTATATACTGCAAGGGTGAATTACATGGTATGTGAGTCATATCAATATCATATACAATTAACATCACAATACTGATAAAAATCTGAATGATTAAAATGGTACACTAAACATTTGTTTAACACAAAAGAATGGAGTAAAGAGTTAGAAGACACTGTGATGGCCAATCCTGGTTATCACTGACTAGAACTGGGAAGCACCTCACAGCCAGCCACCCAGCACTGAGTGGAAGATTTGTTTCCATTTCGTCACCTGAAGTAGGAAGGGCCATCTTTAATGTGGGCAGCATCTTCCAATGGCAACCCATACAAAGAGGTCTTAGAAAATGTTGTGATTTTGCTCCTTGCCTCTGCTCCTGCTGGCAAGCTTATCTGCCACTGAAAGCCTTCACTGACACCAGAACCATGCTTCTTCAGGCTTCTAACATGGACTGGAGACAGTGGCTCTCCAGGAACTCTCCAGGCCTTCAGCACCACACTGAGGCAGCCTGCTGCATGAACTAAGCAGCTATAGACTCTTGGCTATAGCTATAGTCCAGGATACAGACAATGACTGTCGGAGTCCTAGACCATGCCATGTGCCAACCTAAGACAGTGACTGTCGGAGTCCTAGACCATGCCATGTGCCAACCTAAGACAGTGACTGTCGGAGTCCTAGACCATGTTATGTGCCAACCTAAGACAGTGATTGTCAGAGTCCTAGACCATGTTATGTGCCAGCCTAAGACAGTGACTGTCGGAGTCCTAGACCATGTTATGTGCCAGCCTAAGACAGTGACTGTTGGATATTCAGACCATGTTATGTGCCAGCCTAAGACAGAGATTGTCGGAGTATTCAGACCATGTTATGTGCCAGCCTAAGACAGAGATTGTCGGAGTATTCAGACCATGTTATGTGCCAGCCTAAGACAGTGACTGTTGGAGTATTCAGACCATGTTATGTGCCAGCCTAAGACAGTGATTGTCCGAGTACTCAGACCAGTCTAATATGTCCCCTTCTAATAGCAGTCATTCTTTTGATTCTGTTCCCTTAGGGTACACTGACTAATAAAGGAACTAAAAAGTGACTAGGTATACACAAAACACATAGCCAGCCGGGCGGTGATGGCGCACGCCTTTAATCCCAGCACTCGGGAGGCAGAGCCAGGCGGATCTCTGTGAGTTTGAGGCCAGCCTGGGCTACCAAGTGAGTTCCAGGAGAGGCGCAAAGCTACACAGAAAAACCCTGTCTCGAAAAACCAAAAAAAAAAAAAAAAAACAAAAAACAAAAAACACATAGCCAAATGGCAGATGAGAATTTAGCTACACCAATAATCACTTAAAATGTGAAGAAATTATTTAATGAATGCCGAAAGTATCAGGTTGATTAAAAAAGCAATATCCAGCTACCTATTAAAAACACAATTTAGCTTCAAAACCAGAAGTCAGTTAAAATGGAAAAGAAGGGAGAGACAGGCGATGGTAAAGCAATGCCTGTGTAAGAAGCAGAGAGGGCAGACATTAGTACACATCACTGGGAAGGAACACTGACGCACTTCAGAGCAGGAGCAGCCCAGGAGGCAGACAAGCATAAATGGAGACACAGTCCACAGGAGGACCGCTCAGTGCCTGAAGCAACACTGCCAGTGCTCACGGGAAGAGGCAGGTCCACCAGAACACACGGACGTTTCCACTCCCTTCTGAGCAAGTCCACCAGAACACACGGACGTTTCCACTCCCTTCTGAGCAAGTCCACCAGAACACATGGACGTTTCCACTCCCTTCTCTCACTAGCAGAAAGAAGAGAAATCCGGAAGAACACAGAGACAGGAACAGACCAACCTAACTGAATGCAGAGAACCCTTCCCTGTCAACAGAGACAAATATCTAATAGAACACACCGTGTATGAAGCCATAAAGTAGGCCCCATAGATTTACACTGTTTGGAAGCACGTAACAGAAGCTCTCTGATAACATCAGGTGAAATCAGAAATAATCAATCTGGTAAATTCCCAGTAACAGCCTTCCTTATCTGCAGTTCTACTTCTGTGACTTGAGTTATCCAAAGCAAGTCATGGTCCAAGGGATAAGTGGAAAACTCCAGGAATGAACCGTTGCAGGTTGTAAATTGTGTGCTGTTCTGACTTAACGTAATGAAACCGCACAATGTCCCACTCCACCAGGCCCTGGAGTCCTGAAGCTGTGAACTCTGCCTTTGTCCAGCACATTGCTACTCACCCATTAGTCTCTTGTAGTCATTTTGGTTGTTAAAGCAACAGTCTGAACATCATAGAGCATATGTTCATGTAACTTTATTTTAATTAATTAACACTGGCCCCCAAATGTAAAGGTAATGATGCTTGCAATTTTATTACAGCATATTGTTAAAAATGTTCCCACTTCATTATTGGTTATTATTGTTAATATCTTACTGCATCTAACTTATGAATTAAACTTTTTTTAAAGTATGGACATGTTGGATAAATAGTACAGGTAGGGTTCACAGCTGTCCTCAATGTTTCAGGCCCATAGGAGGTCTTAGGAAAAGTCTCCCTCCTCAAGGGGAGACTATTACATTTGCAATTAAGTAACACACTTCTAACAAATCAAAAAGAAAACCAAAAGAAATTAGAAAACATTTTAAACTAAATGAAGTTGAAAACACACATAAAAACCTGAGTGCATAGGTAAATATGTAGATTTATATTACAAGAGAAAATAGATTTAAAATAAGTAATCTATAGTGACATTTTAAGAAGCTAGAAAACAAACTCAAAGTAAAGAGAATTAAAGATATAACTAAAGACAATAAAACAGAAAAAAACACTGGTTACTGAAACTCAAGTTTGGAAACTAACTACTAGAATAAAAGCTAAAAAAAAATTTAGGTAGAATAACCAAGGGAAAAGGAGAGAAAAATAAAAATACCAAAATCATGGTATAAAATGAGAAATTACCCAAATCATAGACTGGAAGAGAAGTCTCTCCACACACATAAAAGTCAGTGATTACAGAAACAAGCTATTTCTAGGTGTCATACGGCCAGGTTCTGGCTAAGAAATGATGTGGCAAAGCTGTAAGTGGCTTTTAAGGAAACCTGTTTCCCCAGAACAGCAGGTGACAGTCCAAGTCTTTTCCTCCCTCTGGTCACAAATAACCACCCCATTGCCTGTGACAGAAACAAGCCAGACAGACAGACATGCAGAGACTGATGACATACAGAGCTCAGTGACTGGGTCAAATGACCCAGGAGCCACCCTAACTCTGGATGGCCTTCCATGTGAAGTGATGAAGGCTCCCGCGATTTAAACCAGTTTAAGTTAGATCATCCACGACTCACAGGTGAAACAGGAAGATGCACAGGGACTTGTCTACTTTGGTCATTGATATAGTCTCAGCACCTAGAATATGACAGGCACAACAAATATTCTAGAATATTTAGAAGGCATCTAGAATAACTTAGAAGAGGAAAGACTCCCAAAGCAATGAACGTCCTCTATCTAGCCCACCGCTATGGTTCTACCGAGTCCCCTGTGCCATGTCTGACACTTAACCCCATGTAAGAGGAGGAGTTGAGAACCAATAAGAAGTGAAGTCAGAAAAGCAGAGTGAGCAAATTAATGCTGCCATCATGGGATGGGTTTGCTATAATAGGAGTGGGTCTGTTCTGAGGGGGCGCGGAAGTTTGGATTCTACACACACACACACACACACACACTTTTCTTTTGTCTCTCCTTCATCTTTTGCCATGCTATGAGGCAGCAAAAAGGGCACTGTCAGATGCTAAGCCCTTCATCTTGGATTTGAACTGGCCCCCCAGGACCACAGCCAATGATACTTCATCATGAATTACAAAGTCTCAGGTCCTTGTAGCATAGACTACAGTGCCCATTTATTGTATACATTAAGTTCCTTAAAAGCAGGTATCTAGTTAGTTACTACAAACTAAACCTATAACCGTTTGTGATAAAGATTTTTTTCAAAATGTCAACCTAATACTGAAATATGCCATTATTATTACAAAAGATGTCACTATCAAAAACCATGTTGGGCACCAGCTCAGTGGGTAAAGGCACTTATTATGTAAGCCTGGGGATCTGAGTTCGATTCCTGGAACCCATTAAAGGGGAAAGGAGAGAAGCAGCTCCACAGTTGTCCTCTGACCACCACACAGACCCCTTCCAGACACAAAATCAAAACAAGACCATGCAATTATAAAGACTTACAGGTTCTTGGGCTTCTGTTTCTTCCCATGCTCCCCAACTATCATCTTCCCAGTTTGATAATTTGCCTAGAGGGAGGAAGAGAGAGAGAACACATAAAATTAAAAGGCTTATTAACATATTTTAAAACATTTTTCTCTAATAATAGAACATAACAGAAACAAGTTGTTTTTTTGTTTGGTTGTTTTTTGTTGTTGATTTTGAGACAGGGTCTCACTATGTAGCTCTGCCTATCCTGGAACTTGTTATATAGACCAGGCTGGCCGTGAACTCACAGAGATAACCCCTGCCTCTGCCTCCTGAGCACTGATCATAGATTTGTGTCATCACACCCAAGCAGAAGCAATCGCTATATGATGTTAATGGTAAAGAAGAATGTGATTGTAAGCTGTGCTACCTCAGGATTTGGTCATAGATGATAAGAACCAAGAAACATAACCTTCTTAACTTCCGAATCTATGTCTAATAAAATGTACAAGTTATTCAAATCTTAAAATATTGGACATTGAGTAGATCCACATTTGAATTAAATGTAAAGGTGAGTTTAAAGATTAATCTGAGTGGGGCTGGAGAGATGGCTCAGCGGTTAAGAACACTGGCTGTTCTTCCAGAGGACCGGGGTTCAATTCCCAGCACCCACATGGCAGCTCACAATTGTCTATAATTCCAGTTCTAGGGGATCCAATACCTTCACACCAATGCACATAAAATAAAGTTAAAAAACAAAACAAAACCTGGGCATGGTTGACACATGCCTGCAATTACAGCTCTTGGGAAGTAGAGGCAAAAGGATCAAGCTCAAAAATTCAAGGCCAGCCTTGACTACACAGCCAAGTTTGAGGACAGTCTAGGCTACCCTAGACCCTGTCTCAAAAAACTACACACACACAAACTTTAACAAATATTTGTTACTTAAAGAAGATAAATATACAGCAACAAAAATTGCTAACACACCTAAAATTTCACACAGATGTTTTCAAAGTGAATTGTTGTTTCTTGATAAGATAAGGTATCCATGGAAACAACCTGAATTCTGAAACAAGAGAAGCCTCCTATTCCTCCCTTATTTTTACTCTTGTCTCTTACATTGAGACAAAAATCTTCTTAGATTAAAATATATTCACTAAAATAAACAACAAGGAGTTAAAAACCTCAGGTAAGTTTAGAAAGCACCATCCCTTGCATCACTCATGTTGATTTTATGTAATTTGCTTAGAATTTACTTAAAGCAATAAAATTATCATCTCTCAGCAACCAGAGACAAGAATGAGATGCTCCATCACCCCAAATGAAGTTAGACCACCAATGAAGTTTCAATAAGACTCAGGCTGCAGATGTTTCACTTTAATTCTATCAGTTTTTTACTTATGAAATGCATTATGAAATACCTAATGCTTGTTCAAATCCCGGATGCAGCACTTCCTACCTCTGAGGAAGGAAATTACCTCCCCTGTATGCTTTAGTTTTCTCGAAGAGTTCTCTGAATTGTGGGGCTGTGTAAGAACTGAACCAGACAGCACACTCAGGGGCTCTGCGTGTGATATGTAAGTTCTCACTGCCAGCCATCATGATTTAGCCATCAAATATAACCATGAGGTAGAAGTTAAATATATTTAAGCAATCAGCTTTCAAACCCTGAGCAGAGTCAGCACGAAAGATGAGCAGGACCTTGATGACTAATGAGGGAAAGAAGCAATGAGAACATTCACTTACACACTCAGCTTTAAAGGTTGCTGAAACAAAGACACAGATTATTTAAGTGGTTACAGTCTGGCACTTGGAATCACTGCTCAATTAGTGTGTAATAACAACAGTCTAATCTTCATCACTTAAATACCAAATAATTACTTCCGAAAATTCCAAATACACTGCTAGGCATATATTAAGTCCTAAAATAGCACCACGCTTTGATTAAAATCACATGATCTACAGATTTCCAGATACAAGTCAATTAAGTCAATTAACAATTGCTCTGTTAAACACCATGTACCAAACCTTGTAGTAGGAGCTAAGAAAAGTGTAACACCTCCCTTGCTCTAAAAGAATCTAGGATCTTATGCAGGATGTGAACGGACACTTAACTACAGCACACATGAGTGCTGTAATTACTACAGTACCTTGGACAAGAGAAAGAGATATTTCATAGGTATACAAATGCATATATACACATGCTCTGCAAATAGTCACCATCACTATATCAAGATTTTGGTTTTATTTTTATTTATTTTTATTGGTGTGAGTACATGTGCATGTAAATATCTGTGTGAATGAATATGCATGTGTGTAAGCAACCATGGGGACCAGAAGAAGGTTGGAGCTAGAGTTACAGGTGTTTTTTAAGCCACCAAACATGGGTACTAGAAACTGAATATGGATCCTCTGAAGACCAGCAAGTGCTCTTAACAGCTGAGCCATCTCTTTAGCCCCTATTTATTTTTGAGACAAGGTCTTGCTACAGAGCCCTGGCTGACCTTAAACTGATGGTCCTCCTGCCTCGGCCTCCCAAGGGACTAGGATTACAGATACATGACACCACACATGGCCAAAATAGTGAGTGTCTTTACAAGGTAGCTAGAAACTTTTCAAATTAACTGGAAAAACATGAACATAAGGCAAAAGCCTCAAGGCACAGAACACTGGTAATGACTCTATCTGCCTGAGTGCTGCATGTACAGCAACTCACTGAAACCTCACAAGGTTCCTTTACAATGTAATGTTACATGAGAAAACAGATTCATCAACAGTTTAAATAGCTCGGCCTAGGTCACAGAAGTGAGCAACAACCCAGTTCAATTCTGCCGTCATTGCACAACTCAAGTCCTTGAGACTCAGGCTAACCTCCTTCCATGTGGCTCGGGGACAAAGACAAGAGAGACATTGTTAAAGGAGAAGGGGAGGAAGACAGCAGAGCCAGCCACCCGGCTACACAGCAAGCCAGCGAGTAAGAAGCAAAGAAAACTACGAAGACTAGAGAAAGATAAAAGCCCAGAGGCGCAGGGTGGTGGTGGCACTCACCTTTAATCCCAGCACGCAGGAGGCAGAGGTAGGCGGATCTCTGAGTTCAAGGTCAGCCTGGGCTACAGAGTGAGTCCCAGGAAAGGCGCCAAAGCTACACAGAGAAACCCTGTCTCGAAAAACCAACCAACCAACCAACTAACCAAACAAACAAACAAACAAAAAAAGCTCAGAGGCAAAAGGTAGATGGGATGGATAATTTAAGTTAAGAAAAGCTGGCTAGAAACAAGCCAAGCTAAGGCCAGGCATTCATAAGAAAGAGTAAGTCTCTGTATTTATTTGGGAGCTGGGTGGCAGGCCCTACAAAGAGCCAAAAGAATTAAAAAACAAAAACAAAAACAAAAACTACAAGGAGTGGTGATACAAACCTTTAAATATCAGCACTCTAAAGGCAAGGCGAGTAGATCTCTGTGAGTTTGAAAACAGTTTGATTTACATAGTGAATTCCAGGCCAGCCAGGGCTACACAATGAGACAATGTCTTAAAACTCCTTTGGACAATTAAACTTTGCTTTTTTGGCAATATAAGTCATTAAAAACTCTCTTCATTTTACTATATCACCAAAATAAACTATCTCACTGTGGGCTGATTGAGGCAACTTAGCCAACCTATTAATCCTTTTAGAAGCCAGGCCGTGATGGCGCATGCCTTTAATCCTAGCACTGGGGAGGAAGAGGTAGACAGATCTCTGAGTTCAAGGCCAGCCTGGTCTAGAGAGCGAGTTCCAGGACAGTCAGGGTTACACAGAGAAATTCTATCTCAAAAAAACTGAAAAACACAAAACAAACAATCTTAGAATATGCATTGTCTCTTAAGCAAGAAATTTAAGTCCACGGTTCATATTTAAAACTGCTATAAAATTATGTAAATATCAAATTACCAGAACATCAAAACAACCTTGCAAAATAAAAGCCCTTTAGGAAGCCATTCATTCATTCATTCATTCATTCATTCATTCATTAAGTAGCATCTGTTCCATGCTTGACACTAGATACAGAAGAAAGTTTCCAAAGACCTTAGTTCAAGCACATAATCTCTGTTGAACCCACAACACTATAAAAAGGATTTTATTTTTCCTTTATATTAGTATAAAAAGAGCCTGACTCAATTCACAAATGACTCATACAATCAGGCGGAAGACAGTAGTTATTTGGATTTCCTGCTCCTACAGAGACCCAGTATCTCTTCATTCTTCAATTCAAAACATGCCCCAAGAGAAAGGCTCTGAGAAATACATTATTTGTTTCAATAAAGGTTTACTCACTTTTCAATGTCTGGCTAGAAAACTGTTTTCACTGAAGGAAAAGAAGAATTAGTTGGGTAGCTCCTGCTATCATGGGAATATTTTCTCAAAGTCATTTGACTATAGATAGATTAAAGGGGACTGAGGAGACAGCTTGGTGGGTAGTGTTCATTGACAAGTATGAGGACCTGAGCAATCCCCAAGGCCCACATTTTTAAAAAACTGCCATCTCGCCGGGCGGTGGTGGCGCACGCCTTTAATCCCAGCACTCGGGAGGCAGAGGCAGGCGGATCTCTGTGAGTTCAAGGCCAGCCTGGGCTACCAAGTGAGTCCCAGGAAAGGCGCAAAACTACACAGAGAAACCCTGTCTCGAAAAACCAAAAAAAAAAAAAAAACAAAACAAAAAAAAAACTGCCATCTCTACCGTTAGTAGTGTTTCTTTACAGATTGATCATTGATCAGGGTTATAGGTAAGCAAAGCAATGTGTTTAACATTAAACTATATAATTTTATGTTAAGATGGAACATTTCTGTAAAACCTGAGGTCTTATAAAGTTCATGTAATCAGGAGGAAATAGGATTAATCTGTTTACTGTATTATCAATTACTATGAAGAAAAGCCACATTCCAATGCTCACTAGTACATGTGGCCAATGACTATGGTGCAAGACAGGGCAAGTCTGGAGTAAGGAACGATGTATTATCAGGCTGTCTGTGGTGGAGTCGAGATTTTGCCTTGGAGAGTTACAGGAGCTTGGGCAGTTTAATTAATCCCTTGCTGCCTCACCTTCCTCTTTAGCAAGGTGGAGCTAATAATTGCATCTGCCTCAGAGAACTGTGATAGTTGTGTAAGGCACTGAGGACTGCGACTAGTCACTGAACAATAACCAACCGGCAAACACAGCATTCTCATCCACACTCTACCTTTGCCTACCCTATCATGTTAACCATATGCTAACTATATTGTTATTTTGCCAGAGGTGAGTTCTTTAGGGTTCATATTAATCCTTTGGGAAGTCTGCTTGCAGATTTTATATCTAGGATCAAAACAACAAATTTTCCATGAAACACTGTAACATTAATAAATTCTGTTGCACTTAGTGAGGCAAAGCAACTTAAAAGTACTGATTCCTAGCTTTAGTTTTATTAAGGAATAACAGGAAAATGTGATATTTCTGGTTGAATTCAAGTGTAAGTGGCAGATTTCTTTAGGAGCAGAAACATACTTAGCAATCAAGTTGAAAGCACATGGTAGCTATGGACTAAAGAACCATTACATTTCACATCTACCTGCACAGACAACATCTACTTCAACAATTAAAAACAGGACATGCCTTGCTACTAACAAAAGACCCTGAGGAGCCAATACAAAGTCAGTTTGCTCACTCACTCACTGTAACAGTCTTCTTGAGAGTGCTAGGAAAAAAGAATCATAAAGGCCACTGAGTTCTCAACAGCATCCCACTCTGAAGAAGAAAAGAACCTGTTATTGCTCAAATATTTTATCAACAGTGAATAAATATATAAAGGCAGATTAATAATAGCAAGCACTACTGGAAACATCTAAATATTACAATGGAACGCTTCTGAAACCTTGTTACTTCCATATCATGATTCATACCCAGACACTGCCCCTAAAGAAGTCATTATATCAGGACATTTCTATAAGGAAATATCCCAAAGGTGCATGCATCAGTGGGCTTTTTCCCACCTGCCTTGCTTAACCTAATGACAACATAGCATTCTAGGATATACAAGATATGTGCACTTTGTATAGCATTCTAGGATATACAAGATATGTGCACTTTGTATAGCATTCTAGGATATACAAGATATGTGCGCTTTGTTTGGACTCTTTAATCTTTGTTCCTATTCCTCAACCCCTACCCTTGTGTTTGTCTGTCTGTCCCCCTCCACTTCCCCATGTGTGGCAAAAGGGAGGGAGGGAGAGAGAGAGAGAGAGAGACACAGAGAGAGACAGAGAGAGACAGAGAGAGAGACAGAGAGACAGAGACAGAGAGACAGAGAGAGAGACAGAGAGAGAGAGAGAGAGAGAAGAGAGAGAGAGAGAGAGAGAGAGAGAGAGAGAGAGAGAGAGAGAGAGAGAGAGATAGATAATGTGTGTGTGTTGAGACAGGGTCTCATGTAGTCTAGGAAGCCTTGAATTCATTATGTAGCCAATGCTGGCCTCGAACTCACAACCTTCCTGCTTCTGTCTCCCAAGTACTATCATGAAAGGAATGAGCCTCCACACCCAGCCTCCCACATCTGTTCTGAGGCATGAATTTCCTTTAAATTTTATTCTCTCATAGTCTAAATAAAAATTTCCTTAAAATTCACAGGTTATCGAGGTTTTTCATTAAGAGGTGAATTTGAGCTTAAAATATTTTGTGTATTTAAGTTATTAAAATTACCCTTCATTTGTTTCACACTGCATCTTGAATCATAACTTTTCTTTAAATAAAAGAAGCTGATCTCCTACCAACTTACATGGCATCGAGAGAAATAAAGAAGAGCAAGAGGTTCTAAGTAAGAGAGATGAAAGTGACATCTGCACTGACTGCTAACCTGCCTGACTGCTAACCTGACTGCTAACCTGCCTGACTGCTAACCTGCCTGACTGCTAACCTGACTGCTAACCTGCCTGACTGCTAGCCTGACTGCTAACCTGCCTGACTGCTAACCTGATAACATGACTGCTAACCTGACTGACTGCTAGCCTGACTGACTGCTAACCTGCCTGCTAACCTGCTAACCTGACTGCTAGCCTGACTGACTGCTAACCTGACTGACTGTTAACCTGACTAACTGCTAACCTGACTGACTGACTGCTAACCCGATTGACTGATGCTAACCTGACTGATTGTTAACCTAACTGACTGCTGCTAACCTAACTGACTGATTGCTAACCTGACTGTCTGACTGCTAACCTGATTGACTACTAACCTGACTGACTGATGCTAACCTGATGGACTGCTAACCTGACCTTTGAGCCTACTATTTTAACAGCAATCACTATTCACTACTCTGAATGGTCTAGAATCAGAAAAGTACCAGGAAGGCCGGCAAGCACCACCACACCGGGCTCCAGGACCATTATTCCTGTTCTCACCCTTACCTGGTTAAACATTTTGCCTCAAAGAAAAAAACCAATGACTTTCAGATGCAACAATTCTCTCCTAGAAAGAATGTTCTCCCCTGAGCATGTTACACCACTCTAAAGTACTGTTCTCTGACTTGATAAAGGAAACTTCAAACCACAGAGAAAACATCCTCCTCCAACACAAATGCCTTATTTAGGGTTATTGCCAATGAATGAATCAGTCTGCTAACAAAGGCCTTCTGCTTTCTACAGCTTTATTTCATTCCCCAAATACATTATCCTAACTT
Source organism: Peromyscus eremicus (assembly GCF_949786415.1). NCBI lineage: Eukaryota > Metazoa > Chordata > Mammalia > Rodentia > Cricetidae > Peromyscus > Peromyscus eremicus. Next base: position 10,392,825 of record NC_081431.1, read on the forward strand.
ACTTTTCAATAGTCTGTACCTCTAAATGGAGAGCACATTTTTTTTTCCATTTAACAAGGACCTGAAGCTAGAAAGGAAATTGAATTCCGTAAGTGGACAATTAATTTGACAGTTATTTGTATGAGTGTGCCAAGAACAAAAATTGAATGAGAAACTGAAAAAATAAATGTTAGAAGAGGGGAAATTTAATTTTTATAGTCTAAGATCTTAATACAAAAGCAAATTAATTTTCATCTTTATGTATTACTTTTATAAGAAGAAACTTCTAGAACCTATGATTTGCAACTTATTCACAGGGTTCAAAAGCCTTCAGTGGGTCCTTTCAGCTCAGAGAAGGCAGGCACCATCAGGCAGGACAAAGTCAATTACAAAGAATAAAGAAGCTTTTAATGTTCTGTGCCTCAGAACTCTTATAGACTTTTTCCATTTCTAAGGACGTGCAAAATGGGAGATAAACATCATTTCAGCAATCTAAAATAAGGATGACGTCCTGTGTTCAACAGCTGAATTAATTTCTTTCAAACCAACATTATTAAAACAGAGTATATCTCTAAGGTCCTTATTCATTATAGAATTCTTACGCTCCCTCCCATTCTCAAACAAATGACCTCCCCTATATCATAAAGAACACACATTCAGATAACGGAATTAGAAATGACAGAATTAAAACTATCATACAGCAGAAATAAAGCATAGCACATTTCCTGGGCTCAGATAAGAATCATCTAAAGTTCACAAAAATAAGCATGCTCCTTTTTCCCAAAACCCTATGAAATCTTTAGGCTTATTTCTATTAAGATGAACAGATGATCTACAAGCATAAGGAAACTTCATATGCTCCAGTCTCCTTTAGTTTCTATGAATTAATATATTTATGACGCTATACAGCAGTATTTTATACATTAATATTATTATTAAAAACATTTTATAGTCCAGGAGGAAGTGGCGCATGCCTTTAATCCCAGCACTCGGGAGGCAGAGCCAGGAGGATCTCTGTGAGCTTGAGGCGGATCTCTGTGAGTTCGAGGCCAGCCTGGTCTACAGAGCGAGATCCAGGACAGGCACCAAAACTACACAGAGAAACCCTGACTCGAAAAACAAAAACAAACAAACAAACAAACAAACAAACAAAAGTCCCCGATAGTCTGTGGTATTCGAACACTTACTCTCCAGCTGGTGGTGCTGTTTGGGGAGGTGATGGAACATTTAGGAGGCAAAGCCTAGCTGGAAGAAGTTTGTCACTGAGAGTGAGCTTGGAGGATTTATAGCCTCATCCCACTTCTTCACTTTCTGCTTCACATGTATGGTTGAAGATATTCTGCCTCCCGAGTGCTGGGATTAAAGGTGTGCGCCACCACTACCCGGCAAAATTTTTTTATATACTCTTGCACAGAAATCACTTAAAAAGGGGGGGGGGGGTTGTAACTTAAAAGCCCATTGAGTTTGATATGTAAGCCAGAACACACTTTTTTTTTTTTATAGAAAATTATGCTTCCCAAACTAGCAAAAATAGAAATCAAATAGTAGCTGAAATGTGAATTTATAAGCGAGGTTAGATTCTGGGACCCAGAAGAAACATTAACTTCATTAGCTGAGCCATATTTTCCTTAAAATTAAATCATCTAAATGAAATTAGTATTAATCTTCCTTCTTACTCAATTTATCAGTTTTCATTGGGCTAATCCTTAATCCTCATCTAGGTTTTAGCAGTTCCCCATTAATGGTAGTGACTACATCTTTCAGTTTGCTCAATGAGGTGCCTGTTCCCACATTCATCATGAAATATTTTGGTTTTTATTAAAGCACACCCATTTGGGCAAAACCATAATCTAAATAAAATCTACAAGGTGCATATGGGCTATCATCCAACACCAATCTCCCGTGGCTTTATGAGAAGCCAGGAGGAACAGGAATGGTGAATACCAACATATAGATCAAGGAAGAGGAGCAGGTTCAAATAGATTCCCCAGTGGTCAGGCAGTTGGTTATGGGAGCCCCTTACTAAAAGGTTATCATGAAAGAGGTAGTCATACATAAGAACCATTGTGCTTTCTATTTACTTTAGTTTTCAAATGAGTCAGCACTAAAGGCAAATAATATATCTCATATATTAAAAGAACTTAGTTAATTCTATCTAAACCTTTCATCCCTAGTTTCCTCCCTTCACTTTCATATGTGTTTTATTATCTCCCTCAAAAAGGGCCCTGCACCTCTCCATTTCTTTCTTGTTTCCTGGCCTCTACAGTTATCACTCCATCTTAAATACAGAAAGCTAAAACTTCAAAGCTAGCATCCACATATGAGAGGGAGGCATTTGTCTTTCTGGGTATGTCTTATTTACTCAGTGTATTTTCCATTCTTAGTTTCATTTTTCTTTGTGCTGAATGAAAATTCCACATTTCCATTACCCACTTACCAGGTGGTGGGCATCAAGGCTGATTCTATGTTTTACCTATTGTGAACAGAGCATCCAGGAAAACAGATGTGTACACATGCCATGGTTATACAGTCCTTTCAAATAAACGCCCAGGAGTTATATTGCTGGGTCATATGATAGTTCCAGTGTTAGTTTTTTGAGAACCCTTCACACTGATTTCCACAGTGGCTGCACCAGTTACACTACTGTCACCAACAGTGAACAGAGGCCCCTCTTTCTCCACACCCTCACAAACATTTGTTGTCTTGATAATAGCCATTCTGACTATCATGAGAGGATCTCTCAAAGTAGTTTGCATTTTAATTTCCCTGAGGGCTAATGATAATGAACACTTTTTAGCTGTTTATTAGCCATTACTTCTTTTGAGGACTCTGCTCAGATCCTTTCTGTGTTTCATGGTATTTATTTTCCTGAGTTCTCTGTATAGTCTAGATATTAATATTCTGTGAGATGTATAGCTAGCGAAGACTTTTTTCCTGTTCTGTAGGCGGCTTCTTTATTGACAATTTCAGTTACTTTTGTTGAATAGAAAATTTTAATTTTGTGAGGTCCAATTTGCCAATTATTGGCCTTATTTCCTGAGCAAATAGAATCCTATTTAGAAAGTGCTTGTCTCTGCACATACTTTGTAGGACACTCTACCTTTTCTCCTAAAAGTTTCAGAGTTTTGGGTCTTATGTTGAGGCTGCTGATCCATTTTGAGTTGATTTTGTCTAGGGTGGTAATTAAGGATTGAGTTTCATTCTTCTACACGTAGGCATCCAGTTTCCCCAATATCACATGATGAAAATGTGTTTTCTCCAGTGTACACTTTTTGGCATCTTTGTCAAAAATCAGGTAACTGAAAGTTACTCATACCTATCCCATTCTATTAATCTAGGTGTTTATTTCTGTGACAGTACATGCTGCTTTTACTACTATGATCCTGTAATAATTTTAAATCCCTTTCTATACTGATCTGTTTATTTATGTGTCAGTACAATGCTTCTTTTATTACTATGATCCTGTAATAATTTTAAGTCAAGAATGGTAACACTTCCATCATTCTTTTATTCAGAGATGCTTCAGCTAGCCAGGGTGCGTGTGCTTCCATATGAATTACAATTTTTGTTTCTTATTTCTGCAAAGAATGGTGCTGGAATTGTGATCAGGACTGCAATGAATCTGCAGGTTCTTTTGTTAAGATGGCCATTTTCACAATCCATGAGCATGGAGGTCTTCCCACTTACCAGTGTCTTCCTCGATTTCTTTCTTTCTTTCGTGTTTTCAAGTTTCCCTACAGAGGTCACTCTCTTCACTGGTTAGGTTTGTTGTTGTTTGTTTTGAGGCTAGTGTGAATAGAGCTGTTTCCTTCTCAGTATGTTATAAAGGAAAGCTATTTTTTTTAAATATTAATTTTGTATCTTGAGACCTTTGCTCAGTGTCTATCAGCTCTAAGAGTTTTCTGATAGAGTCTTCAAAGATTCTTATCTGCAGCTCCACACACAAGGCACAGAAGAGGGAACCCAACTAACAAGGCTGAGGAGCATGTGCCAGTATGAAATGTGACAAAGGCATAAAAATTAATGAAACTATTCTCCACATAGTCTACAGACTCCAGTTCTTCATCTTCCCTCCTTAACTTTTCTAATGTTCAACTACTTTCCTTGTGCAACTCATTCTTTATATTTAAAATAAGTCCTCTGAACACTAGCCAAATCTTGCATCATAGTTGTGGGGTTATTGCTTCAAGTGCACATAAAGAAAGGCTGAACATTTTAACAATATCACTGAGAACCTGTAACAGTTTAGATGCATAGTAAAGGAAAATATATACAAGCCTGTTTATCATTGTTCTTTGCTTCATAGTTAGCATTTCTGAAATAAGGACAACATCCAGCTTAGGTATATATTGCACTGTACTCTTGAAAGTTGCTAAAAATAAATAGAAAGCGCTCTGCCCTCCACACCCTCCAAAACTAGTACGTGAGGTGGCAGGTGTGCTGAGTTGATTGTAATAATCATTTTTACATGTAAATCATGTATCAAATTTCACACTGTATGTCTTTAATATACAGAATTTCTGCCAATTATACTCATTTAATTTAGCCTGAAAGAAGAATTCCTAGTTGGGGAAATGCCAACCATCCCCAAGTGAACATAAGCAATATACGCTAATCAAAAATCCCAAAGTGAATTTGGCCTTTAAAACTTAATAAATTCTAAAGCTCAACTGGGATAGAAATGTGTAAGACTATTCCTATGACATTCTTTAGAGATAAGTAACTTGGCAGAGACAATCTACGATGCATTAAAACAGACAACAATCAATAAATACATCAATGGAACTGGATCAGAAAGGAGTCCAAAACAAAAGCAAGTAGCAAGTGTGGCTGCCTCCACAAGACCTGTATAAGATCAAGCCAGCAACATTGCAGCCTGGATGAGGAGGAGGCTCACAGGATTTCACCCCCAGCGAAAGCTACTGGCAGTTAGCTGCTAGTGGAGGAAAAATCAGTTCCTTTGGGGTGTACTTCCTGAGTTACCCATGATCCAGTGGATGGCCCTACACTTATGTGCATATGGGCAGTTCTAATTGGACTCAATGGGTTATAAAGAAAGAAAAAAAAAGGACTTGAAGTTGGGAGAGGGACATGGGGAGATCTGGGAGAAGTTGGTTGGGACGTGGATGAGATAAAAATATATTTATATGTGTATGATGTTCTCAAAGAACAGATAAATAAAATAAAAAAATCTTAAAACCTAAATCCTTTCCCATTAATAAAGTTAAAGACAAATGACAAATGAGTATAAATATGTACAAAATATAAGGATAATATATGATGAGCTTTTATAAAACAGCCATATACAAAAATCCAATAGAAAATAGATCAGACATGAGTATAAGAGTTAAAACTATGAAGCTACTAGAAGAAAACATAGAAACACTTCAGAACACTGTTGTGAGTAAAGATATCTGAGGGTAGGCTCAAAAGTGCTCACAACAAAAGCAAAAACCAATCCAAGGGGTAACAGCTAAGAAATAACAGAATGATGGCAACCCACAGACTATACAAAACGCAAGCAACTCAACAGCAACATGATAGTGACAATCATCCAATTAAACAATGACATGAACAGACAAAATGACCAGGAAACGTAAGAAAAACTGCTCAACAGCATTAACTGTCAGAAAGTCACAACCACAACTAGAAGAGTTATTATGAAACAGCAACAGCAAGAACAAGAGACCAGCAAGGACGTGGAGAAACATTCTTGGTGAGAATATAAATTAAATTAGTACAAATTAGTCTAGCTATCAGAGAAGACAGCACAGAATTCTTTACAACTCTAGAAACAGAGTTGATATAAGCCTGTATTCCCATTACAGGATATAGAACAGAGGAAATCAGCATGTTGAAGAAATACACTCCTGTGTTGATTGTAGCACTGGTCAAAATAGCCAAGATATGGAATTAAGCCTGGAGATCTACTGACAGATTAGTGAAGAAAATGTAATATACATAATGGAAAGTTATTTGGCCATTAAAAATGAACTTGCCTCACTTACAACAATACAGATGAAACAGCAAGGAAATAATGTTAAATGAATTAAGTCCGACACACAAATACAAATACCGTATTTTTTTGCTCATAATGTGGAAGTTAAAAAGTTTAAGCAGTCATAGCAGTTCGTGTCTACAATCTTAGCACTTGGGGGGGCTGAGGCAGATCTTGAGTTTAAAGCCAGCCTGGGAGAGCTCCAAGCCAGCTAGACCCTGTGCTAAAACAAACAACAACATCATCTATTTCATAAAGACAGACAGGATAGAAGAGTGGTTGGCAGAGGCTGGTAAAGACGTGAGAACAGTGGCAGAGGGCTTGGAGAGAGGCTGGTGAGGACGTGACAACGGTGACGGGTCATGGAGAAAGGACCGTTAATGATACAGAGGAGGTATGAACAGACAGGAGTGATGAATGTTCTAACGCACAGCACAGAAGACATTACTAGTTGTATGTTTCAATATTGCTAGTAGAGAGGATTTTAACTGTTCCCAACAGGAAGAAATGATAAACGTCCGAGGTGATGGGTATGCCAGTCATCCCAGTCTGATGGTGACACACTCATACATGTACTGAAATGCTGTCATTTATAAATATGTATCCCTAGACACCAGTAAAATATTACGATTGTGATGATAGCACCTTTACCTGCTGAGCCTTCTCACCGGCCCAGAACGACTGATTTTAAGTTAAAGTACAATTAAAAAAAAAAATTGTGGATTATAAGAAGGAAAATGTTATTTAAATTAGATCTTTGAAGCTTACTAGGACTATTGTTGAAACTAATTAGAAGAAGCCAAGAGTGGAAGCAGGAAGGAAGTCTGTTAGCAGACCGGTGCCATGGCCCAGGCTGAGACGGTGGTCTGGACCAGGACAGTGGCAGTGGGTCAGAGATATGCTTCTCTGCTCTACATTCCCTGTTTCTCACTCCAAATGTTGTCCTTCACAGCTAAGCTCCCTAAAACGACTAACTTCACTATCCATTTTCCAATTCCTCCAACACCTTACAGACATACTTCTGGCCACTATGCCACTGAAACAATGCAAAGGTCCCAGCCACATCCATCTTCCCCAAGCCACTGGGCACTTTCTTAGTCCTACCTGGCCTCTGCTGGCCACCCTTTACCTTCATCAAATCCTCTTCTCCGTTTCTGAAAGATTTCCATCACCTTATGTTCCTCTCTCTGCTTCTCAATCAATCCCCTGCTTCCTGACTCTCCTCCACAGTACACTACCGGTCTTCAACAAGTTCTGTAAATGGGATCAAATGCAAATCTGACAACTTCACTCCTCTGATGGAGCACCTCTCCTGGTATTATAGCCTCATCTCTCACACCCTCCTCTCCAGTCATTCAGCTTTTGGGGGTTCTTTAAACACCAGAGCTGTTCAGATAGACCTGCTTCTTCTTCCCATGCTTTCTCTCACTCTTCTATCTTCTACTTCACAGGGAGACCTACACATCATTACTTTAAAGAAGTGCCTCATAGGGGCTGGAGAGATGGCTCAGGGGTTAAAGGCACTTGCTGCTCTCCCAGAGAATCTGAGTTTGGTTCCCGGCACCCACTTCAGGTGGCTTACACACACATGTAATCCCAGCTCCAGGGGGCCTGACACCCTCACTCAGGTGCAGACATACAGGCAGATGTTACCAGTGAATCATAGGTCCTACAGGACAGAAACTACCAACCTTAAGTGGCATGTAGCACCAATGATTGGTACAGACTATTCATTCCTAATTTGATATATTTCAAACATTATTCTTCAGACAGACCCAAGCTGGCCTTGAACATGAGGCTGAACCTTCCTAGTGTCCTGTGATAGCTTCTAACTTCTGAAACGGAGAGTTTTGTTTTGTTTTGGTTTGGTTTTTACTGTTGTTATTACTGGGTTTTATATTACTATTCTGCTGTAGCACAGAGTAACAACACTATGCTACAAAGCAAAATGTGTTTCATATCAAAAAACAAGAAAGGAGCACAAGACATACTCTTTCAAAAGGAGAAATGAAGGAACATATAACAAATCCTAAAGAAATACACAGCATCTAATAACCCAGCCCTGGGGTTTATTGCGCTGAAGTGTTTGATGGTAATGATAGGCAGAAGGCTTCTGTCCTCAATAAACGCCAATTAACTTTTCTTGGCCATGTCGCTGTAATTTTAGTTCCTACCGTGGACTCTCCTTCACTTCCTAAGTGGCTACTTTTCTTATTTGGGAGTTGACCCACCACCTTAAAAGCCCCTCACTTGCCAATCAGCCATTTATTCCGTAAATATGAATGGCAGACAGGAGATGGGAGAACAGAGAGGGTGGGGATGCTAAACACTTTGGGAAGGGGTGGAGCAAAGGCCACAGTCCCAGGGATGGAGAAGGGTGGAAGTTGGGGACAAGCACAGGGTGGAGGGCTGGGATCTGGCAGGGACTGGGGCGGAGATGCGCTCCCGGAGCAGGTGGTGCGCAGAGGAAGAAGGCATGAAGCTGGAACTGGGAAGGAGGGGGTGGGGAGGGGTGACGGACAGGCGACAGGGCGCTAGACGCAGACGGCTGAGGAGACGCCGAGGGGAGGCTCTCAGCCGCGTCCCGGTCGCCCGCCGGACACTTACTCGGGTCCCTCCTCAGGGCGCCGGGGGTCTCCTCCCGCAGCTGAGGGAACAGGAAGTCGCGCGCGGACTGCAGGTCCTGGAAGGAGCAGAACTGGACGATGGAGCAGGCCATGGCTGTAGGGACCCCGCTCGCGGGGACCTCGTTCCCTAGCCACGCCCGGCCCACTCCACCCTGCGGCTGACAGCACGGAGCCCCGAAAGCTTCAGCCACCCGGGGGGCGGGGACGCCAGGCCGGAAGCTGTCAGCGCGCGCCGAGAGGCGGGCCTGGGTGCTGCGCAGGCGCAAGCCGCTCCGGAGCCGCGCAGGCGCGGGACGAGTCCCCGGCACGGAGGGAAGGCACGGCTTGGGGCGTGTGACTCGCAGTCAGTCGTGCCGCTGAGAGTACGACGTGGCGACTGGTTAGGTCCCCGCCTTGCGCCAGCCTGTCAATCTGGCCTTCCTCCAGAGGTGATCTAATTGGGCTCTGCGTGGGCCTTTGAGCCACCCAAGCAATCTTGTTGTGCTTTTCGGGACACGACCTAGGTAGTTCACAGATAAGGCGGTTTAAGCTGAGTTTCGGGAGGTTACCCGTGAAAATATAGGTGTCTTGAGAATTTCGTGATTTTCTTTTAATATGGAAGGCTATCCTCAGCATGCAATATACACTTGTACCAAACCAAAAAAAAAAAAAAAAAAAAAGTCTTCCTTGCCCATGCCTGTAATCCTCCTTCGTGTGCTCAGGAGGCTGAGGCAGGTGGATTTCCGGGGGGTTCAAGCTACTAACTCGGGGGCAGTGTAAGACTATGTCTCAATAACAAGGCTCTGGAAAGCAGCTCCATAAAGGCTCGTATTAAATATTGCTATAGATTGCCACGGTACTGCGAAAGCCTAATGTATTAATATGAGCTGCGCTGTATTAGATGATTTTTTATTAGTTCATTCAAATGCTCAACAAATATTTGTTAGTGTTTTCTGTGTCAGCTACACACTCTAGGCACTGAGCTTCAGGGGGAAAAAAGGACATGTTCCCACGGAACTAAGAAGCTAGTGACTGACCCAGACCAAGTGAAACAATTGCTCAGCTAACTAAAATTGAGACAATGCTAGAAGGGAAAGAAGTAGAAAACACCACGACAGGACATAACAGGGTGAGGCTGGCCTGGTTACTTTTCCTTTGAGTTTTGGACTAGAAAAGTGCCATCTTTATAGATTCCTGGAGGACTGGGATCCGTTTAACCCCTTATATACCAGGTCTCTAGCATGGGATCCACCAGAGTTGACTCCTTAATGCATACTTGATGAAATGTGTACACATAAATTAAATAGACCAACCCGATTATTTCACGTGGATTTAAAAGTACTTTTCCATGTGTTACCTAACTGGATGGCCACAAATGCATCTTCAAAGAGTCTTGTTTTTTTTTTTGTTTTGTTTTGTTTTTTTGTCTGAGATATGTTCTAGCTATGTAGTCCAGGTTAGCCTCAAACCTTCAGTTTTCCTCAATGTCCAATCTCTGCGATTACATGAGTGTACTATACCATGCCTGTTTTAGAAAGTATGTCTTATCCCAATTTTTTAAGTAAAGAAATTGCTCTGAGAAGGATCTGGAAACCCATTTATTTTCTAAGGTGTATAAAAAAAGAAAGGTTATTATTTACGTGTTAGCACTAAGGCCTGTAGCCACTCATTTCCCAAAGGAAACCTAGGTGCAATCCACTTTTTATGAGGCAGACAGTATTACAGGAATCATTTTAAGACACAGAGAGGGCATGGAGCATTGGTGTCCGTCAGTCCTACTCTACACACTCAGTCCCAACAATGATGCAGTTGTAACTGAGTGTCCTGGTTCTTACTCTTAACTCCTGCTCCTGAACTGGAACAGCTTTTTACTAAATAAGACAGTTTCTATATTATCAGGTTACAGACATTAGTTTTTCCCTTCTAAGATACATGTTAAGTAGGTGTACTATAAGGTCATTTCCAGCATCAGGGACCTACAATTCTATAATCACAAATGGTAGGAAAGGCAGTTATCTGCCACAGTAGTCCTATCAGGGATCATCTTTTAAAAGAATGTTGTGTCAAAGAGATGGCTGAGCAGTTAAGAGTACTTGATGCTCTTGCAGAGGACTTGGGTTGGATTGCCAGCACCCCTGTGGTGGCTTACAACCCTCTGTAACTCCAGTTCTAGGGGGACCCCCACACCCTCTGCTGAGCTCTTTGGGGACCAGACATGTATGTGGTATACATGCATACATTTGGATAAAACACTCATACACAGAGAATAAAAATAAATCTTTCTTTTTGAAAGCCTGCCTTGCTTCCTCAGAACCCCACTCAGTAGACATTCTGATAATAATCCAGTTCTGATAAGGTCCCACACACACACACAAAAAAAAGCTATGCCAAACTAAAATATAATTTAAATTTGGATCTGTAGCTTTACTGAGAATGCAGAACATATGACACTTCATGGAAAAGTACAATGCCATGGTTTGAAAAGCATTCAGGTTCTTCGGGCAAATGCATTTTGTGGAAGTAGCTGCGCTTGGCTGCTCCAGCTGGCTGGCTTCTGTCCTGTCCAGAGGCATTCATATAGCTCCTCTGTGGCACTCACTGAATTTCATTACCGCGTTGGCTCCGTCTCAGAGTGAAGTTCTCTGACTCCTTTCCAAGTGCTGTTGAAAAGCTCCATTCATGACCGTTTTGAGGAACTTCAGAAACCCTTCACAGGAATTACAACAGGCTCAGGCGCTGAGCGCTTTCCTGCTTGCCGTTCTGCCACCATGCCATGCTTTCTGTGGAGAGCCGGGGGTGAGGATGACACAGACGGGACTGTTGTTAGAGAATGCCACTAACCACACAGTGTCAAAAAAGTGCGCTGTGGGAAATGGGCAGGTCTTACACAGACCGGGTCTGAGACTGAGAGGCAGAAAAACAAACAACAACAAACAGTTCTGTGACTGACTTCACAACAGGCTGGTGGCAGGGACTACTGTAACCATTCTCCAATGTCTGTCACCAGGAGTCACAGCACCAATGGCTGTAGTTAGGACAGAGAGGGCTAATGAAGCTGGTTAACAGCAGGTCTTTACCAATCCTTGGTGGCAGCCTGAGGACAAAGGGCTCCAGCTGCAGGATTTAAAGCAAAGCGAAGAGCAATGGACTTGGAGCAAGGAGACCCGGGGTCTGTCTGTCTTCTGTGCTTAGTTAGTTTTATGAACAAGGCAATGCTCAACACCTTTCTGGGCCCTCTTTTCCTCCTTTCTCTTTTTAGTTCTATGTGTATGAGGGTTTTGCCTACATGCATGTAAGTGCTCTATATGCATGTGGTGCTCAGGGAGGCCAGAAGGAGGCATCAGATCTCCTGCAACAGAAGTTACAGGTGGTTGTTAGCCACCTTATGGGAGCTGGAACTGAACCCCCATCCACAAGAGCAGGAAGTACTCTTAATCACTGTTCCATCTCTCCAGCACCAGGGGACTTATTTTCTTGATCTGTAAAATCAAGGGGCTGAGATCTTGGGTCAGTCCCAGAAATGTGTAGGTTTAGAGAAGAGACCAGGGAGTCAAAGCTGCCCCACAGCTACCCCAGCAAGAGGACAGTTGGCCGTATTCCTGACTCTTCTGTTGTTGTGATAAAACACCATGACCAGGAGCAATTTAAGGGAGAGTCCACAATGATGGGGGGGAGGCACAGCAACAGGCAGACAGAGTAGGAAGCCGAGAGACCGCATCTTCAACCATACATGTGAAGCAGAAAGTGAAGAAGTGGGGTAAGGATGTAAATCCTCAAAGCTCACTCTCAGTGACAAACTTCTTCCAGCTAGGCTTTGCCTCCTAAATGTTCCATCACCTCCCCAAACAGCACCACCAGCTGGAGAGTAAGTGTTCGAATACCACAGACTATCGGGGACATTTTTTTTTTTGTTTTTTTTTGTTTTTGTTTTTCGAGACAGGGTTTCTCTGTGTAGTTTTGGTACCTGTCCTGGATCTCACTCTGTAGACCAGGCTGGCCTCGAACTCACAGAGATCCACCTGGCTCTGCCTCCCAAGTGCTGGGATTAAAGGCATGCACCACCACCGCCCAGCTATTGGGACATTTTAATTCCAACCACCAAAGGTGGCTCAGCAAGAAGCATGATGGACATGGGGACTCTGGGCATCCCAAGGTAAAAGAAAGCGACAGAAGCCTTACCTCCTGTCTTTGCTGAAGGACATTTTTGAAGACTGTGAACAGAAACAAGGATTTTCAACAACTTCTTTTGATTCCGCTAACATCCGTGAATGGCATATTACACTGTAAGTGCAGCAGTGATCACAGGGAAGAAAAACAAGCTCTGCCAGGACTCCCTTTCTGAAAACAGATGGACACCAATAACTCTGATGAGAAGCAGAGTGTGGTCGGTGGGTGCCTTCCTGTGGTGGCCAAGCTTGGTTGTCAACTTGTCATCTCTAGAGAGAGGGAATCTCAACTGACGAATGGCCCCTGACAGATTGGCCTGTGGGCATGTCTGTGGAGCATTTTCTTGGTTGCTAATTGATGTACAAGGGTCCAGACCACTGTGGGTGGTACCACATCCCTTGGCAGGTGGAACTGGGCGTCAAAGGTAACTTATCTGGGCAAGCCAGAGGAAGCAGACCAGGAAGCATCATTTTCCCCTGGTTTCTCCTTCATTTTTTGCCTCAATTCCAAGTTCTTAACTTGGCTTCCTCTCAATGATGGATTATTGTTGCGGGGTATTTGATTATACTGTGAACCCCAAGATTGCATTATTTAAATAAAACCAACCATAGGTCAAGAGGTGGAGGAAGCAACCAGTTTCCTGGAAGTAACCAAAGAGAGTGAGGGGAAGCTGGGAGGTCAGAGAAGGAGAGGCACAGGAAACAGAAGGGAGGGACATCCGGTTGGAGGGTTTTGTTTGTTTGTTTGTTTGTTTCAGACCGGATCAGAAAAGTCTTTTTCTAAGATGATGGCAGTGGAGGAAGTTCATCCGGCTGCTTTCTCTACCTCTCTGAGCTAGTAGGTTTTCACCCCAGCATCTGAGTGATGGCTCCTGAGTCTTTGTTGGTAAAATAAAAAGATGCTTAGTTAAAACAACATTTGCCTCCCTATATGGAGGTGGCAGACATGAAGGCTCCCCCCAGGCTGCAGTCTCAGCAGCAAGGAGGAGGCAGCAGCAGCATGTGAGGCAGCGATAGGATCAGGTGCAGCTGCTGTGCCACAGATATAAAACACCAGACGATAATCTGTAAAATGAAATAAGCCCTTTCCTCCCCAAGTTGTCACAAGTTGTCCCCAAGTTTGTCACAGTAGCAGAAAGCAAACTAGAATACTTGGGTGTCTTGGATGAAGAGCTTGCTAGGCTTGTTTTATAGAATAGTGGAGAAGAGATGGAGGTGGGGTGGTAATATCAATTTGATTCCCACCTATCCAGAACCTTAAAATACAAATTATATATAATCTGTTTCTCTTCTGTGTGCTGGGGCACCTCACCTCTCCATATGATGCCAGTTCCAGGGGATCTGAGGTCCTCTTCTGGTCTCCTCAGGCATTGTTATATGCACACACACAATTAACACACACACACACACACACACACACACACACACACACACACGTAAAAATAAAACAAAAATGGCTGGAAAGATAGTTCAGCAGATAAGAGCACTAGTTGCTCTTGCAAAGGACCTCGGTTCCATTCCCAGCACCCATTTGGTGACTCACAACAATCTGTACCTCCAGTTCTAGAAGTTCTGATGCCCTCTTCTGGTCTCTGTGGATATTGTACATAAGGTGATACACATGTAGGTAAAACATCCATACACATAAAATAAAATTTTTAAAAAAACTTAATTTTTTTTAGGTGTGTTAGGTCCTATCCTTTTTTTACACCAGTGCATTTGGGACTCCCCAAGGAACAAGGACTGACATTTGTGGAATGGATGATTAGTACCCACCCATTCACCCCCTCCTTATTTTTAACTTTACTTTTTATCAAGATAAACTTTATATTACCGAGGTAAGTATGTTCCTACATTTGAAAACAAACCCATTTCCCAACTTCCGTTGATTGTGTGCAGCCATGTGACTAAGTTCTGGCCAATGAGATGGAGCACAGAGCTGTTAGGCTGCTGGTAGAGGTCTCCAGGAAGCTGGCAGGGGTCTCCAGAAGAAGAACAAACAGCTCAGGAAAACTGGTCTCTCCTTTACCTTTCCTGTTTCCTACCTAGAATTTAACACCAGCTACAACTTCAGCCTCCTTTCATGTGTTTGTTAGAATATATTAATTATATATAATAATGTATTACACTAAGGAAGAGTTTCAACACATGTGTGTATAATGTATTTTGATCATACAGATCCCCATTACCCTCTCTTATTTCCTTCCCACCCCAGCTGATCACCTTCCTTTTCCCAAGTAGTCCCTCTTCCAGTGTGTGTGTGTGTGTGTGTGTGTGCGCGCTCGTGTGTGTGTCCCAGTGAGCTGCTTACAGGAGCATGGATGAAAGATAATTTAAACAACGTGAAGCAGCTTGAACCAGGGTGAATCATTAATACAAGAAATTGAATCTCTTCTGTATGGCAGAGCTGTCGTCCCATGCTTGGATGACTACATCTGGATTTCTTACAGGTGACAAAATAGATCTCCACATGTTTCAGCCTGTTTTATTTGGAATTTCCTGTTGCTGTGACTGAATCTAATCTTGACATGATAGGACCTAAATAAAGAGAATTTTTTTTTCCATAAATCTCAGCTAAACAAAAGAATTTTATTACATGAATATTCTTTGGTTCTCTAGCATAATTCAGAAAAGGTGGGGTGAATTACTTGGACGTTTTCAATGTTTTAAGTAATTTGGTTTCATTGGAACATGAAAACAAGTCCCAGGTAGCCAAGTGTTTCTTGTTTCCTTATTTTTGGCTGGACAAAACTAGATCTATAAAAGATTCTGTGAATTAAAAGAATTCTCTCAGTGTTTGGTAGCTGGATGAAGTGTTCTAACTAACAATTTTCACAATGAGAAATAAAGAGCAAGATAGAGGAAGGAGAAAATTCAGGAAGGGGTTGTACTTGAACATGGGGACGACTTCAAGTCCAAAAAACAAAACAAAACAAAACAAAAACCCAACAAAAAAACATTGCCTTGTGGTTTGTGGGTGAAGGCTCAGCTGAGCATGACACATGCATTTGTGCCACATTCTCATTATCTGTGGAAGGACAGTTAGGTTGTTGCCATCCCCTGGCTGTTGTGAACAGGGCAGCAATGAACGTTGCTGAGAGAGTGTCTGTGGACTAGGATGCTCAGTCATTTGGGCAGACACTAAGGAATGGTATGGCTGGGTCATGTGATAGATTCAGCGTTTAGTTTTGTGAGGATGCTCCATACTGATTTCCACAGAGGCTGCACCAACTTGCATTCCTGAAACATCAAATGAAAGTTCTTCTTTCCTCACAGACTCACCGGCATTCGTAGCCTGTTGGTTTTTTGATCTTAGCCATTCTGACTGGGGTGAGAGGAAATATCACAGTTGTTTTAATTTACACCTCCCTACCTGCTAGGGATGATGAACACTTTCTGAGGTATTTCTTCGCTTTTTATTTCTTCTATGGAGAACTCTTTAGATCTTCTTA
This sequence comes from Peromyscus eremicus, assembly GCF_949786415.1. Lineage (NCBI taxonomy): Eukaryota > Metazoa > Chordata > Mammalia > Rodentia > Cricetidae > Peromyscus > Peromyscus eremicus. Next base: position 10,409,026 of record NC_081431.1, read on the forward strand.
AGCCATTTTTCAATTGGGTTATTTGCTTCCTAGACCCTTTGTTTTTGTTTGTTTGTTTGTTTGTTTATTCTGTGTATATTCTAGATATCAATCCTCGGTCAGATGTGTATCTGGCAAGTACTCTCTCCCATTCTGTGGGGTTCTTCCTCACTTGGTTGTTTCCTTGGCTGTAAAGAAACTTTTTAGTTTTATGAGATCCCAGTTATCAATTGTTGGCCTTAATTCCTTGGCAAGTGGAATCCCGTTCAGGAAGTCCTTCCTACACATATGTCCTGTAGGTACTGCCCATGTTTTCTTCTAGTAGTTTTAGTGTTTCAGGTTTCAGATTGAGGCCTTTGATCCGATCCACTTGGATCTAATTTTTGTTCAGGGTGATAGATACGGGTCTAATTTCATTCTTCCGAGGGTGGGCATCCATTTCCCAAGCACCATTTGTTGAAGATGCTGTCTTTTGTTCAGCGTGTTTTTTGACTCTGTTGAATATCGATTAGACAGCTATAATTATGGATACTCGTGCTTCGGTCTTCTATTTAATTCTATTGGTCTACACATCTGTGCCAGTTCCACATTAATTTGATTACTTTAGCTCTCTAATAATCTTGAAGTCAGGCGTGGTGATATTTTGAACAAATAAAATTTCCCTGAAGATGAGAGAACAGAACAAGCCACTAGATTAGATTAGAGGTCAGGCAGTGGTGGCGCACACCTTTGATTCTAGCACTCAGGAGGCAGAGGCAGAGATCCATCTGGATTTCTGTGAGTTCAAGGCCACACTGGGCTACATGAGATTAATCCAGTCTAAAAGAGAAACAGAGCCAGGCAGTGGAGGCACACACCTTTTATTCCAGCACTTGGGATCACACACCTTTGATCCCACCATGAGGAAGGTTAAGACAGGAAGTGATATGGCTGGGCAATGAAAGGAATATAAGGCGGGAGGAGACAGGAATTCACGTTCTTTCAGGCTGAGGAGTTGGTGAGGTAAGAGGTGGTGGCTGTGGCTTGCTCTGCTTCTCTGATCTTTCCACTTTCACCCTGATATCTGGCTCCAGGTTTTTATAAGACCAATTAGGATTCATGCAACAGTCAGGAATAGCAATCTCTTCAGTATTATTTTTTTTGCTCAAAATTACTTTGGCTATTTGGGGTATTTTCTGGGCACCCAAACTCACATGGACATACCCTCACACAAACACACATAATTAAAATAAAATAAATATTTAGAAACATTGTTTTAAAAAAGCTGGGCATGGTGGTACACACCCTTAATCCCTGCATTCATTGGGCACAGTCAAGTGGATCTCTGTGAGTTCTGGGCTAGCCTGGTCTACATAGCAAGTTCCAAGCTATCCAGGGTTAAATTAAAGCAAAATCCTGTCAAAACAAAACAAAATAAACTAACAAAAATAAAATAAAAAACAAGGTCACGTAGCAGGGCAGGAAATTTTTTGTCAGATTAAAGAAAAATGAGCTTAGTCTTTTAAGCTGATCTTAGGTGGCATATGAGACAGAAGGGGACAGAGGACACATCATGACCTAAAGCTAGAGGGACAGCAGCAACTTGTGTTGGTGCAAGGAGAAACAGCTATTTCTAGAATGTGAAGTGTGATGCTTTGGGCGGGGCGAGCCCAGAATGGTGGCCTCATTTCCTCCAGAAATCCAGGACTAATTAAGGTTGTTCAGCTTGTGAGAAGTGTCTCCTTTTATATTTTTTCCCACTTTCTTCATTAAAGCCATTTTTCACATCTTGACTGCAGGAGGGGACCAGGTTTTGCAGGTCAGGAGCGGGTGGTACTGTACTCTGCCCTGGGCTCTCCGATCTGCACGTGATCAACATTGGTGTGGAATTTTACTTCTGTTCCTCCTTGCTAAGACTTTCACAGTTCAGTTGATCCTAAAGCTGAGGATGTTGCCCTCAATGTGTTCTTCCAGGAGTCCCCACCACGGCCTTCTAATTTCTCCTTACACTGGCGGACACCCAGCAAGCAGGTGATTTTGTCTTTCTTGACTCAGTCTCTTTCCGATGGACGGAGTCAATGACAACTGTCCTGCCAGGAGCCACCAGCGCAAAGCGACTTTGCATTTAAAACCTTTGACTACCGACTACTGAACTACTACATTCCTGGCCTCATTCTCCCATCTTTCTTGTGCCCAAACCAAACAGGCCCCTGGCAGATTTAAACCATCAAATTTGCAGACCAGCACAGGAGCGGGAACTTTCTAAAGTAATTTCTGACAATCTGTTAGGTCTTTTTTTTTTTTCCACTCAAAATATCTAGAAATCTTTCAAAAGTGGGCTCAAATATTATCACCTTTTGAAAAGCCTGATTCCCCAGGCAAAATGAGTCGGTTTGGCTCTTTATAGCTTTAAAATCTATGAGTCTTTCAAAATGTAACTTCTCTTTTAGGTTTGTCTGTATTTCTGTCTCTCCACTAGATGGTGGTGTTCTCAAGGGCAGGGGTGATGACCTGTTTGCTTCTGTGAAGTTCATTCATTTTACCCATTAAAAGCAAACCAAGCCACTAGGCATCAGGACCTTATGACTAACCACATGATTCATTCCCAGCACACACACACACACACACACACACACACACACACACACACACACACACACACACACACACACTGGGGGTGGGGGACAGTGAGACAGACAGAGAATACTCTTTTTTTTTTGGGGGGGGGGGTATTTCGAGACAAGGTTTCTCTGCAGAGAATATTCTTAATCTTAGCTGTTTTTCAGGCCTGAGGCTGTAGCCTAGTTGGTTCAGTGCTTTCCTAGAACGTATGAAACCCTGAGCTCAACCCTTGGAATCGCATAAAGCCGGCATGGTTAGAACATACCTGTTGCCAGGAAGTGGTGGCCCATCCCTTTAATCCCAGCACCCTGGGAGGCAGAGGCAGGTGGATCTCTGAGTTCCAGCTCAGCCTAGTCTACAAATCAAGTTTATGACAGCCAGAGCTACACAGAGAAACCCTGTCTCAAAAAACCAAAACAAAACAGAACACGCCTGTCATCTCAGCACTCTGGAGTTGGAGCCAAGAGGATCAGAAGTTCAAGGCCATCCTTGGCTACATATTGAGTTTGAGGTCAATGTGGAATACAGTTTTCTTCATAAAAGCAACCAACACCTTAAACATTTCAGGCAAGAGTTAATTGAAAAAAAAAAATCTGGGTACTGGTGAGATGACTTGGTGAGTAGTCCAACTGACGACCTGAACTGAATCCCCAGCACCCACATGGTGGGAGGAGCGAGAGGAGTGGGGGGGGGGTTGGGGGACAATGCCAAGGGACAAATTACAGCCTTCCAAGTCCCACCCCCTGTCATGTCCTACTCCCTATATTCAGGTCCCATTTCTTACAGTTTCCACCACCTTCAGGTGCTACTTTCAACTGGGGGCCAGGCTTTCAACATGGGAGCGGTAGGGCATCCCAGATGTAATCTATTACTGGCTCAGGAGTTTAAGCTTAAATCACAACACTGTGTTTTCAGTAGTTGCTATGATTTGTATCTTAAATGTCGCCAACACAGCAGTGTCCAGAGGTTGGCCTTTGGGAGGTGATTGGGTCCTGAGGGCTCTGTGACACCATAAACAGCTTAATCCACTGATGGATTAATAACTTAACGGTCTGTTGGGGGTGGTGGTGGAAATAATGGGAGGTGTGGTCTAGTTGGAGGAAGTGGGTCTTTGAAGCATGACCTCAAATATGTGTTGTCTTCAGCCCCTTCCCAGGAGCCATGAGGTGTATACCAGCACTCCTGGCTTTATGTATTTTCTTAATACACAGCTTTCATCTGTGTCTTCAATAGTTTTTACCTGCCCCTGACATTCATTTTAATGTGAAACTGATCCTGTTCTGAACAGAATTTAATTCCTGGTCCTCTCACTGAGCCTTGTTCTTAGCACACAATAGCTGTGAATGAACTATCTACCTGCTACATTGAAAGGGAAAAACTGAGCTGTGGCACTCAAAGAATCAGTGCCCAGGTATTCTAAGCATAACAACGGTTAATGTTTAAAGTTACTGTCATTGATGATAACACAAAATGAATACGGCTTTTATGTGCAGAGAGGAACCATCCACACTTCACTTTTTGAAATCAGAACAATCTTAATGTTTCCTGCTAGTAACTAACTGAACCACACCATAGCAGTTGCTGCCACCCTTTAGCATACTGTTTAATTTGTCTGTTCTGTGCCTTCTGTCCCACTTCATCTTTGCACACTAATTATACACTTTCTGTTTACCTGGCATATGTAGGCTTAGTAGAGCTTAGGCGGCCTAGCTAAGCCAAATTCTCTGAAATGAACTTTCCCTTCGGAGAACAATATTTTTTGTAGATTAACAATATTTTTTGTAGGTTATCATAGTAAGCTCCATAAATTGGCAAAATCTATTTGGAGATTTTTTTCAAAGAAATTAAAATTCAAAAGTGCTGAGATGTTAAGTAATGAATAAAATAAAGGAATTAATAATTCATTAATGTATTAATAAATATTTCAGTACTAAATGGAGTCCTGGTGAATGCACATTAATATCTTAGTAAGTGAAATTCTTTGAATGTTTTCTAAATTTCAGTTTAATGTATTTAGTATTGACCATGGATCTATAGATAAGAGATTTAACAAAAGTCACTAATAAATAGGAAAAGGGAACTTTGAGAAGTTTTAATAAATGAACGTATTCACAGTGTGAGACATTTAAAGGCAAAGATAGCTACCAATCATACCCTAAATGTGAGTTCATTTTACTAATTAGGACTCTTCTCCCCTGAAATTTATTAAGACGCATTCAGACACTCATTAAGAGAATCACGGCTATTTCAATGAAGTTGTAGTCTCTCATTATATATCCTGAAATGTCTTCAAATGAATGCTTTTAACTCATTGTAATTTTATTTCATTATTAGCCATGACTTTTGGGATTCTGTGTGTGTGTGTGTGTGTGTGTGTGTGTGTGTGTGTGTGCGCGTGCGCACGTGCGCCAATAATGCTCTTCTTTCCGGTATGTTACTCTTTAGATGTTAATGGCACTCAGGCCAGTTGTGAAGACCAAATACATCTCTAAACATTACTAAATGTCCCTCCAGAGCAGAAGGTCACCTCCTAAGGGCCACCAGCTCTATAGTAATGTTTTCTAGAAGGCTCTTGATCTTAAAAGACCTAAAGTAGGAAAGTCCCAAGAATCGACAATTCATTCATTAATTTACTTATTCATTCATTGACTGATTGTCTTACCTATTCATTCATTTATTTCAATTTTGTTGAAGCATCAGTCACAGCTCATTCATTCATTAGCCATGCCTTCAAAATGCTCTTTGGGCAAGGTATCATGGTGCATGCCTCTAACCCCAGCACTTGGGAGGCAGAGGCAGGCAGATCTTCGAGTTCAAGGCCATCCTGGTCTACAGAGAAAGTTTCAGGACAGCCAGAGCTAAGCAGAGAAACCATATCTCTAAAAACCAATAATAATAATAATAATAATAATAATAATAATAATAATAATAATACATGTTACCATACCAAACTTTTTAGGCAGGGATAGACAGATCCCTAGGCCCCTTGGCCAGCCAGCCTAGCCTGACTGATGAGTTGTAGGCTAGTGAGAAACCCTATGTGGTGGTTTAATGAGAAGGCATTTGAACACCTGGCAGTTAGTGGTGCTGTTTGGGAAGGTTACAGGGAAATGTAGTCTTGCTGGAGGAGCCCACCTGGGGGAGGACTTTGAGAGTCCATAGCCTTGTTCTACTTCCGGTGAAAATAAACAAACCTACATTCATCTCATTAGTATGAAAATTTGCCTTCATCTTTAATAAATGGTAAAATTACATGTCTATCAAAGAATTGTTTTGAAGTTTATTTTTATTGTTTTTGAGAATTTATTACCTGAGTACTGTATGTATATTATTTCTGCCCTGCCTCTTTACCTCCTCCTGTCTCCCCCCCAACTCTCTCTCATGTTTCTGACTTGTTTTTTTTTATAATTATTCATGTTACACACACATGCACATGCATACAACCTACTGAGCCCACTAAGTGTTGCTATTATGCATATGTGTTCAGGGCTGACCACTTGGGACTGGAAAACCTCAGGAGGTTCAGACATAGAGAAAACTGATTTCCCCTCTTTCCATACCTAGTGACTTGACTACCTGTAGCTGTTCATCTAGAGACAGGGCCTTGTGGGACTTTCTCAATCTTCATGGCGTGTTGACTGCTGTTGTTTAAGGGTGGGTCTTGTTTAAGTGATTGTACTACCAAGATTCATGGGACAGCATCCCTGCTGTGTCTAGAAGACACCATTTCACAGCAGACATGTTGGCCCTCTGTCTTTATAGTCTTTTCATCTCCTCTTCCACAATCTTCCTTGAGCCTTGGGTGTTGGGGGTGCTGAGCACCCCACACTTATTCTCTGCATTTTGACCAGTTGGATAACTTTTTAGCAATTCCAAATGAACTTCTTTATGAGTTATTATCAGTAGATGTTTGGTTAGTATGCCCGTTTTATGCATCTGCAGACCAGGATCATGCATAAATTTTTTTTTAGACAAAGGGGGGTTGCGAGAACTAAAAGTTTAATAAGCTCTGGTCTAGACACAGGCTGCCTTATCCACAAGAGCACACGCTATCAATCGTATATCCAGAAAGGGTTAACTCCCTAAGGTGTGGTGGCTAGTAAGGCATACTTTGTCTGTTACGTTCTGCACACATCCGTCAACATCATAACTACGCTTGATTTGCAACCACAGCCTTCTCGGACCACAGCTGTGATAGGCTCCCAGCCCTCTCCTTTGTCCTCCACAGATCACTGTGAGACAATATCGTCTTATCCTCTGTGCATCCCCAGGTCTTCTATAACGTCTTTTAAAAACTTAAAATAATTATCATAACTTGCATATCCTTTGCTCTGTTTCTGACCTAGTCCATGACTGAACTGGTTCCTCCCAGTATTCAGGTAACTCGGCTTTCAAGTTCCTCCATATTGAAACATTCCCTGCTGGAGGGAGGAGGGAACCACGAGACTCAGGAAGCAAGCTCACCTCACAAATCCTGGAGTGTGAAGATTGCGAGGTTTCCAGGGCCCCTCCCCGAGATGATAGCAATCAACAATCGCTGAGGAGGAGGCAGAGTTGCCTGGAGGAGGTGCCCCAAGCTGTCCAGCCATTGGCAGGTTGGCAGAGAGCTCCAGAATACAGCTGTCATGCATTGTCACCAGCTGGGTGGTCTTTTTAGGAATGCAGCCATTAAAGTAACCATTCACCCAAACTCCCAGGAATAATCCCGGGTGAAGTCATGGCGTGTCAACTTTGCTTTTGCTAGAATCGCTCTTTTGACCTGTCAATGGTTCCCTAACCAGGGTGAAGAGACGTCTGTGCTGTGTCTCCCCAGGAAAGTCCCACACAACATCAGTGAAAGGATCACTTCCTCAAGGATCGTTTCCTTGACATTGTCAAGGTGTGTTTTCACTGTTTCTATGGTAGTTCAGAGAACACCTCAGGTCTCTACTTCATGGCAATGTCCGTTTTCTCTCCAGGCAGAACTCAGACTCTGGAGGTTCTTTTCCTAATTTAGTTGAACCACTAGAGGGGGCAGTGACATTCTCTGTTGCACCTGGATGTAGGATAGTAGGGTCAGATGGGTTTTAGGGACCTAGGGCAGACTTCTCCCATCTGATAAACCAAGGAACAGAGTGGAAACGGGAAAAGCTTTTCCCAAGGCTATGGAGTTAGTCAGTGGCTTCCCCCCTCCTTGGGATTCTACATGTGGCACACTTATCCTGTTTCCAGGCCTTGGGGGGGGGGAGGGGAGTCCTACAGGTTATCTGGATATGGCTCATGTGTGACAAGGACGATTAACTCATCCAGAATTCCCTGGGCTGCTAACGTTTTTTTGTTTTTAATCTAAGTTTATTTATTAATAGTCCATATGTGAGCATGTGAGCTGGAGGGAGGAGAAGCATGTGGTGATGGAGGTTGTGCTGGACCTCAGCGCTTTTAGAAAATGAGATGTAGCAGACAGTGATGGCTATTGCCTTTTTCACCAGTGCTGGCTTCCTGTCACCCCTCTGCCAGTAACCATCCCCCTCCCCGCCACTTACAGAGGCATGGGCCGGGGGCAGTGTAGGCTAGCCATAGCTCCCCCATTCCTCCCTGACAGAGGGATGATTCAGGGGAGGGTATGAATTTCAGGTGGGTCTATGAGAGGCCTCCTCAGAGTCTTGGAACTCCTGATCATCCTGCCTCCATCTCCCAAGGACTGGGATTACAGGTGTGTGCCAGCATGCCCAGCAGAGGAGTCCTGCTTAAAGAGTAGTTAAGAGAGCTCCGCAGAGACCCAGAGAGACGATCCAGGCGGGGGACACAGCCCCAGTTCCAGTCCTTCCGCCCTGGAACCTGCAGCACCTCTCACACTTTTTGAGTTATGCCACCTAAAAACAGGCTTTTCCGTTCCCTTTTTTTTTCTTCAAAGATAATTTGACTTGGATGTTTGTCATTCACAATGAAGAATTTTACTGTAATTCTACAGATTGTTAGAACTTTCCAGAAATAGCTCTGAAGTTGAGTGGATGGGCTATGGTCACTGGGAATGGGACATCATCTCTGTGGTGGTTTGAATGTAATCGGCCCCCATAATCTCACAGGGGGCCAATTACTGTCTCTTATTCCCAACCAGCTGGTCCCCTTTCTCTCCTCAGCCTCTCTTCCACCTTCATGTTGTGGTGGTTTGGATGTAATTGGCCGCCATAATCTCATAGGGAGTGGCACTATTAGGAGATGTGGCCTTGTTGGAGGAAGCGTGCCATGGTGGGGCGGGGCTTTGAGGTTTCCTATGCTCAGGATACTGCCCAGTATCTCAAGTCAACTTCCTGTTGCCTGCAAGATGTAGAATTCCCAGCTACTCCTCCAGCACCATGTCTGCCTGCACACCGCCGTGCTCCCTGCCGTGATGATAAGGGACTGAACCTTTGAAACTGGCAGTAAGCCTTCACTCAGCCAGGAAAGATGTGGTACCAGTGAGGCCCAGGGCACGGACACGTGATTCAGTTGCTTCTGCACTTGTCTGTAACACAGGTTTTACTCTAAAACTCCAAGCTGTTTGCAGTTCATCCCTTGAGTGGTGTGCCAGTATGGCTCATCTATATGGGCAGTACTGGGTAGTTTGAAGCATCGCCCTGAATTTAGGGAACAGCATTCAAGTCCTCACTCTGAGTTTCTCTTATTAGAAAGCAACAAAGTAAGCCATCTTACAGCTCCAGGCCTCTACTGACCAGCTTAAAACCATGGTACTTGAACAACCTGATCCTAAGATATGTTCTGGCCTTAAAATTACATTATCAACGAAGGACAATTCAATATATATTTTGAGAACTGCGTGTTGATTTAGCTGATCTTGTGAAGTCCACCCCCAAATCACGTTTAACTTCACTGTTCTTTTCATGAGCGCCTAAGGCAAGCCAGATGCAGTATCATTCAGTATCTTCCAAATAGAAATCTCTGCTTCTGCCAGGGAAGTACAGCCCTGCCCTCCTTAGCAAATCATTTGTTACCTACCCTGAGGGTTGAGCACACGATATGGCAGGGAGAGCCAATGCCTTCTTCTGTAATATTAATTACTGTGAAGTAGCAATTCTATACTTCGGGGCCTGGGAGGAAAGAGCTTTCCTCACATTCTCACCTCTGCCTCCCAGACTCCCTCGACACATCCACCTCCCAGACTGTGAATAGCCAGGGTTGCTAGGAGACCTGTCGACTGTGGAATAAAAAGGGAAGCAGCTACTTCCTGGATGCCCCATCTAGTTTGAAAAGACGGAGTTAAAGTACAAGTGGAGGTGGGAAGGGAGGGGAGGAGAGGGGGGAGGGAAGATACACGTGAGAATCTTGTCATGCTTGCCAGGCCTAAGCTCCTCTCCAAGAAGCAGTGAGCTAAACTGGTTTGCTCTGGGAGGCAAGGCAATACAGTGAGGCTCAGCCTAACTGGGTGGAGGGTGACCAGTTAGACACTGATGAGACCCATTTAGGACACAAAGTTAAGGATAATTTAAGGAATGCTTGGGAATGTAGCTCAGTTGGTAGCATGGATAAAGCCCGGGGTTCGAGGCCTAGCACCACGTAAAAACTGAGCATGGTGGTACACAGCTGTAAGGCCAGCGCTCAGCAGGTAGAGGCAGGAGGATCAAGAGTTCAAGGTCATCCTCAGGTACATACCGAGTTCAAGGCCAGCAGGGCTACATAAGACCTGTTCTCAACCCAAGCTCTTCCCCAACGGTAAGAGCATTCTCAGGTGAGGTCTACCCAGTGGTTTCAGTGACCTTCCTGTTGCCCTGATAAGACACCCTTACAGAAGCAATCTAGGAAGGAAGACTTTATTTCAGCTCTCAGTTCCTGGGCACCATCCATCATGGCAGAGAAGTTAAGGCCACAGGAGCATGGAGCAGCTGGTCACATGACAGTCTTAGCCAGGAAGAATGAGATGAATGCTTGTGATCGGTTCACTTTCCCCTTCTGGTGGGTTGAAAGAAAATGGCCCCCAATAAGGAAGTGTGGCTTTGTTGGAGTAGGTGTGGCCTTTTGGAGGAAGTGTGTCACTGTGGAGGCGGGCTTTGAGGTCTTCTATGCTCAAGCTACACCCAGTGTCTCAAACCACTTCCTATTGCCTGTGCAAGGTGTAAGAACTCTCAGCTTCTCCAGCACCACGTCTGCCTGCATGCTGCCTTGCTTCCTGCCATGATGATAATCGACTGAACCTCCGAACTGTAAGTCACCTCCATTAAATGTTTCCCTTTATAAGAGTTGCCATGGTCATGGTGTCTTTTCACAGCAACAGAAACCCTGACTAAAATACCTCTCCTCATATGATCTGGGATCCCAGCCCAGGGACGGTTCCACCCACAGTGGGTAGGGCTTCCCATCTCAATCTAATCAAGATAATTCTTCACAGGCATGCCCAGATAGGCTCACATCCCAGGTGATTCTACATCTTATCAAGTTGACAGTTGAGAAACCATCACACCTATTCCACCATACTATTGGGTTTCTGGACATATCTGTCATATGTGCCAAGCCCAATAAATGGTTATTATTGTTTTGATTGTCCTTATAGGTATAGATTTTGTCTTTGTAATTATTTTTAAGTCATTATGGATTAAAAACACTTTTTTAAAGACATGGTCAAGTTATGTAGCCTCAAACTCCTGATTCTCCTACCTCAGCTTCCTGACAGCTGAGATTATAGGCATGTGCCACCAAACCCTACTTTACATTACAAATGTCTTTACCATAGACCTGTCATCACTTAATATCTGTCTAAAAGCATAGTATCCTATTCCTACACATGTCTGAAGCACATACTGAGAATCAGTTTCCTTCATCTAATCCACAGGCACCATGGTCCCCAAGAGTTGTCCCATAAACCAAACCAGATAAACTGAACTAGCTAATGAAACAAAATGTACCACCTGCAACCCCTGTCTTATCGGAAAAGAGTCACTGTCCTTCCATTCCTGTTCTCAATGTTTCAGCTGAGCTGAGTGTGGCATGTGCTTGAAGTTCCTGTGTTTGGTGGGGCTCACACCTCCCTTGGGTACACCTGCTGTCCACCTCATTTTGGCCCGTGACCTGGACAAAGCTGCCTTACCTGATTTTACTCAGGCTGGTTGCTCACAACAGCAGTTTCTGAGGCAGGGGGCTGGCAGTGAGTTTTCTGTTAGGAGGGATCACATCCTGTAAAGACATAACATTTCCAGACATGTGGTGGTCGGGTCATGTGAGGTCTGGGATCATCTGGAACAGTGAGCTTCCGGGAATGCTGCCCTTAGCAACTTTGCTCGGCAGACACCGGAACACAGCTCTTTCTGGATTCAGAAAAGAAAACAAAGAGAGCAAAAACACAAAGTGATGTGCTAGCTTCAAAAATGTGAGGAGAAAGAGCATCTGAATATCAACCCATGGACCTTCTACACCTCATGCCGCAGGACTCAGACTAATCGACAATTCAAAGGACTGGGGTGGGGGTGGGGCTTTACCTGGTCCAAACTTTGGCCACTTGTGTAGATCATTTCTGAAACTTTGGTGCAGATGAAGGTCTTCAGAACGATTCTCAAAATCCTGCTTTGGTTAAGCAGCTCCAGAACCATGACCTTTAGTCATGCCAGTCTCTGCTCTGCCCTCTGACTCCCTTGATGTGTGTGTGTGTGTGTGTGTACTACCTCTGAAGCCTCAGCTGAACCACATATGGAAGGTAGCCAGGGAGAAGGGGGTCCATCCTTCCAGCATGAATTCCTGTGAACTGTAGTAGGGAAAGGAAGTGATAGACAAGTATGGAATCTTAGAAGTGCAAATTTTGCCTCTGTTTTTCATGATGATGTTTCTGACCCAAAATTTCAAGACTACTTAAAGATGTACTCATCCGTACTCTTCTTGGAGGCTCATAAATTAGTAACATGTTTATGTATCTGCTTTAATGTTGTCTACTGCACACACACATACTTATATCTCTCTGGATAATGCATATCACACACATATGCATTACATATATTTTATATGTGCACACATTATATAAAGTTTTATATTTATATAAAATGTGTCCTCAGGTAATATTACACATAAATTGAAGAGAAAAGTTCTGTCTTTCTCTCTCTCTTTTGTAGCATGAATCTTAAAAGTTCTTATTAATAAAATCAAACCTGGGGCCAGTTATTGGGGGTGAAATGCTGGAAGATCAGAGAGACAGAACAAGCCACAGCGCGCCTCACCTGGCCAACTTCTCAGCTGGTCCTGTTTCCTCAGACTGGAAGCTTCTGTGTCCTCATCCCAATGGCTCTCAGCTGAACTGCTGCTCGAAAGCCTGAAGCTTAACTAGCCAAATGCTTAACCAGCCAAACGCTTAACCAGGCCAAAATGCTTATAGTTTCTGGTCCTCACGCCTTATAAACCTTTCTGCTTTCTACCACCACTCCCTGGGATTAAAGGCTGCTTTCTGGGATTAAAGGCGGGAGTCACCATGCCTGGCTGTTTCCAATGCGGCCTTGAACTCACAGAGGGATTTCTGTCTCTGGAATGCTAGGATTAAAGGTGTGTGCTAACATTTTCTAGCCTAAGTATCTTGTGGCTTTTCTGTTCTCTGACCTCAGATAAGTTTATTAAGGTACACAATATTTTGGGGAACACAATACCACCACACTCCTTCCTTTCTGTTATCCCTCCCCTGCCCCTTTAAGTTTTCTGAATAATTATAACAAACTATCAAACCTAATGTATAACTTCCTCCCAACCTCCTTCCTCTTACCTATGCTGAAAATATCTTCTCTCGAAGCAGCAGGGTTACTCTTGTGTCTAGTCCTCACACTTGAAGAAAAACCATCTACTTTTGCCCTCTCTACGTAAACAAAGGAGAGCTTTGGCCGCCCTGCGCTCCACTGTCTCTTCATTCTCACTGAGAGGAACAGGAAGTAGTAAGCAGAGAAGATGAGCCCTCTGGGGGCCAGGCCAAACTGGACAACAGCCAGGATTCAAAGACTTTCAGCTCTGTGCCAGCTGCAGATGAGCACAGGTTGCTCTGCACTGCTGTCCTCTCTGTCCTGTGTCCTCTTCATCAGTTACATAAGGAGCTTCGTGTGTGTGTGTGTGGGGGGGGGCAATATAAAACGTTACATTGTAAAAATCCCTTTCTGAAGACCCCATGCTCACAGTCTCCCCACTTTTCCTTACTTTGAACATGCAGCACAGTCCACATAGACCTGTACGTGCATGTCACCTCTATGGTTAACAGCTCAACTCTGGATCATTGTGCATCATCTGTGTTTCAAGGTTATGTCCTTTAGCTCTCTGGCATGGCTTCTGCAACCATGGAGTTTGTAACCCAGAATATTATACATACAAAGCATATGGATGTTTATTGTATTCAGGAAGCTCGGGTTCCTTTTAAACGTAAAAAAACATTATGTATATGTGTGTGTTTGGTGCCCATGAAGGCCAGAAGGGGGTGTCAGATGGCCTGGAGCTGGAGTTACAGGTGGTTGTGAGCCACCCCAAACCTGTGCCCTCTGCAAGAGCGGCAAGTGCTCTAACTGCTGGGCCGTCCCGTGACAGTGCAGGTTGAGCCTCACATTGGTGGAAGGAAGTCTCTTCAGAAAGATGCTTAGGGTGAAGTCTGAAGGAAGAGCAGGGGACAGTCAGGAGGAACGAGCTAGGCACAGGTGTTGGAAGGAAGAGATTACTGTCACAGATTTCTGCCTGAGGCCTAGAGGAGCCGATGCTCATTGAGGACGCTCTCTCAGATGTCAGGTAGCAGGCATGTGTGAGGGACGAACTCCCTCTTCTGAGGAGCCCATCTTTCATACATCCTCTGTGTTAATCTGCTTCCATCACTGTGACAAAACCCGGGAGATAAACAACGGAAGGAAGAAGGAGGGATTTCCTTGGCTCAGGGTTTCCAAGATCTCAATCTGTGGGTCTTTCAGAGCCATCGTTTCTGGACATGTGGTCAAACCAAACATCATCACAGGGTGTGTGTGGTGGGCAGTTTGCTCCTTCATGGCTTCCAGGGAGCAGGGGGGACTCAATCCCTTCGAGGGCACGCCTCCAGTGACCCAGCTTCTTCTCACTAGTCTGTGTCTCCTGCAGGTTCCACACCCCCCAACAGCAGCCAAGCCTTCAGCACAGAGCTTTTGGGGGACAGTCCACATCTAAACTTCACCTCTCTTCTTCTCAGACACCCCATCTGTTTTTTGTTTGTTTGTTTGTTTGTTTTTGTGCCAGCAGCTTGGCAGGGCAGAAGCAGTTGTCTGGTAGGGCATACTTCCAGTCCCCTTATATTCAGAGGGGACTCTGCCAAAGATCACATGCAACTTAGTTTGACTCAGCTTTCCTATGCTGAGAGATGATCAATACCTGAGAAAACAAAAGCAAAATCTGTGTGAGACAAGGAGCGGATTGATAACATTCCAGGTCAGAGAGGAGCTGCATCAGACTCTGCAACTGCAGAAATGGGGCCCAGCTGCTGTTTCTGTTTCTTTTCTTTGTGTGTGTGCATACTCACATGCAAGCAGATATATGCACGTGTGTGCATGTCCACATGCAAGCAGGTATATGACCATGTGTGTGCATGCTCACATGCAAGTAGGTGTGTGTATATGTTCACATGCAAGCACAGGTGTATGTGCATGTGTGTGCATGCTCACGTGCAAGCAGGTGTGTGTCCCAGTGTGCAGGTGCATGTGAAGGCTGCAGGATGACACTGGGTGTCTCCCTCAACTGTTCTTCACCTTATTCTTTGAGACAGTCTCTCCCTGAAACCAGAGCTCACCAGGTCAGCTGGACTGGGGGCCAGCACATCCCCAGCCCTGGAGTTGCAGGTGTGTCCTACAGTGCCTGCTTTTAACATGGGTGCTGCAGACGGAACTCGGGTCCTTGCACCTGTGCAGCAGGCGCTTTCCTGGCGGCCATTTCCCCAGAGTACCCAGTTGTGGTTTCCATCCATTGCACTTATTAGAGTCTGCATCAATTATTTTTCTCTTCAACATTGTTTTTAATTATCTATCGAAGCTTTTGGGGCTTAATGAATTGTTTCACTCAGCTAAGTGTCAGGATTACTGTAGAAAACACTTACCATAATGTGTGTCTATTCTGACGGTCTTCTCTCTCTTCCTCAGTTGGAAACCTTTTTTTTTTTTGAGCTAATGTTTGATGTCTCTGGGCACCCATTCAAGGTGGGAATGGCAATCTGTTCTGGATTAATCTACGGATAAAACACTTTTAGCTTCATTTTAGAGTGAGAATTCAACCTTACTAGCAATTATGCCATGTTTACATATCTACTCTGTTTTAAAACCCCTCACTTCTTCCTAGTATCATCACAAACTATGGGCAGGCATAGGTGTAGAATCAATAATGGTATAAGAATTGTCCTCTTTGGAGTATTGAAATAAATTCTGTTATATATTGTGGTGGTTTGAAAAAAAATGGCCTCCATAGGGAGTGGTACTATTAGAAGGTGTGGCCTTGTTGGAGTGGGTGTGGCCTTGTTGGAGTAGGTGTGGTCTTGTTAGAGTGGGTGTGGCTTTGTTGGAGGAAGTGTGTTACTGTGAGGGTGGTCTTTGAGGTCTCCTATGTTCAAGCTACACCCAGTGACACAGACCACTTCCTGTTACTTGCAAGTCAAGATGTGGGACCCTCAACTCCAACTCCAGCACCATGTCTGCCTGATGATAATGGACTAAACATCTCAAAATGTAAGCCACTCCAATTATATATTTTTCCTGTATAAGAGTTGCCATGATCATGGTCTCTTCACAGCAATAGAAACCCTAAGACATATATGAACTAAAAATATATTTCAGATGTGCAAAATTCAGTCAATCAGATGTTTAGTTCTAGCTATAATGAAGCAGAGGATACTTTTATCATCTGTGATAATTAATCTTAATTGTCAGTTTGAATAGATTTGGCATCACCTAGGAGACACATCTCTTTGTTCTGTATACTTAATGTTTTAATTATGATATGCTATGGGCTGTTTCTTTCTTGGCCTAGTCTAGTTGGGGTTCTATGTGTTTCTTTTATCAGCATGTGAATGTCTTTCCTTAGTTTGGGGAAGTTTTCTTCTATGATTTTGTTGAATATCTATGTCATTGATTAGGAATCCTTCCTCATTTATGCCTATAATTTAAAAGTTTGATCCTTTCATGGTGTCCCACATTTCCTGTGTGTTCCTTTCCTGTGTTAAATCTTTTTCATATTTGCTTATTTCATCTCAATCCTCTACTTTATCTCTAAGTCCCAATGTTCTATCTTCTGCTTGTTCATTCTACCCATAAGGCTTTCCTTAGGGTGTTCTAGCTAGGTAGTTGGGTTTTTCAATTCCATCTTTTTTGAAGCTTGAACTTTCTTCAATATTTCTATGTCTTTATTGAACTCCATTTTAAAATCCTGGATTGTTTCCATCAGCCTTAGGTTTGTGTTTTCCTGGGCATCATCAGGTATTTATTCTCTTTAAGTCTATTGAGTTGTTTCTTTTTGTCTTCTTCAAACTCCTTGAATTTTTTGATTAAGTTTATGATTACTCTTTTAAATTCTGTGTCTTGGGGTTCATCTAGGTAATTCTTATTGCCAGACATTTCTATAAGACTAGTGGATTTTTTAGGGGGGAGATATTGCCTTAATTCTTCATGTTGTCTGTATTTTTGCAAGGAGATCTGGGCATGTGAACTTCTTTTGTTCTGTGTCGGAGGTGGACAGAGCAGGTTGGGGCAGGAGAGAAGATGTGTGCGTTGGGTTGGCCCTAGAGGTTGGACATGGCTTAGATGTAATGAAATCAGGTGAACATAGGGAACTAGTTGATATGCAGGTGTTGCATCCTGATCCTAGCTTGGAGTGTGGGGGTAGATGGAAGGTGGGGTTGCACAATCCTTAGTGTGTGGCTTTTTCTCTGATGGGCTCAGTATGTCTCCTCCATGTCCTTCAGGTTCCACATTCTCATTCTAGGCAGGAGGAAGGAGGCAGGACCACAATGTGACTGCCAGCCAGTCTTTGACATTGTTTTTCATTGGTAAACAATCATCTTTCTACCATTTCTACTCAGTAGAATGCAGCTTACGTCTCATTGGCCAGCACTGTATTACTGGCTCATTCTTAACTGCAAGGGGAGCTGGGAGATCCTCCTCACCCAATGTTTTTCCTATGTAAATGTATCCGATTTTCTCCCCTGCAGACATCCCGGTTTGCTCTGTCACCTCCTACATTGAATATGCTGTAGGCTTGACGCTCTGCCAGAGCCTCAGGACACGTCTATTTCCACCAGCCTAAGACTTTCCTTCCCCTCGGCAGAGTCACAGCCCCTGCTTCTCTAACTCTAACTCTGCTTTCCTCTCTTGCCAGGCAATGCATATCCATCAGTAGCTTTTGGAATAGGAAAGTGAAGTTTTCAAGGTGTTGCATAGCTAGATATCATCTAGATTGTGTCACACTTGGATGGTAGCTGAACTGAGTAAACTACTAGATTAATAATCATTTTTTCTTTGGCTTTGGGAAAAATGTTGCTTTCTAAAGATTTGGTTGAAAAGCCTGATGTCATGCATACCATAGAATTTGTGCCTATATATTTTTAATCTCTCAGCATTTTTGGTATGCTCTATCACTGGTATTCTGAAGGGGATTTTATTGGGCACTGATGGGCTTTTTAAATCTGCAGGTATATGTCCTTCAAATCTAGGAAAATTTTCATAGCATTTCTTTGACTCTTTCTTTAGTTCTACTTTCTATCATGATGAATACTGTTGTACCTCTTGGATTATCTTTTGTATTGTCTTACTTCTGTCTTCTGGTGCCTTGTGTTTGCTAGACCAATGCTCAATGACTGAGCTAAATACCCAAGTGCACCTCTTACATTTTACTCCACTACCTTATAATTTGTATGTGCACGATATATCTTTCTATCATTTTGCTTCTAACTTACCCGCATTGTTTATGTAATGTACATCTCTTGTAAATACACACAGTAGAATCTTTCTTTCATTCAATTTGACAACCATTGCTTTTTAATAGACCTAGTTAGTTCATTCATATTTAATGTAATTATTGATGTAGTTTGGGTCCAAGCCACACTCTTTTCTTGTATTTGCTGTTTGTGATCCTTTTCCTTTCGTTTCTCTTTTTCTGAAATCTACTAATTTAATTGAATGCTTATTCTAATGGCCTTTCTATTGCTATGATAAGGCACTATAACCAAAAATAACTTAGGAGAGGAAATGGTTTATTTAGCTTATATTTTCAGACATCCTTCTCCAGGTTCTAGTCTGCCTTATACTCCCATCTACTCACTCCTCCCAAGCCCCCTAGATCTAGCCTGAGTCCCATGACCCACTGGGACTAGTTTAACCTAGTCTGGCTACCCCTGTCTGTGCCACCACCAATCCCTAGGCTTTCAAGAGTTCCTGCTCTTCCTATCCCAACCAACAGGTCCTTCCCACACCACAGCCAACCTATTTATCTTATGGTACCCTGTACATCTGCCTCTAGAGTCTAGCCAGGTGACTCCTGACCCCCACGCCCAAGATTTTACTTCATAATGAACTTATGTCTTGACATCTCTCAAAAAGGGTATGAGTACCCTGCCTGGATAACCAGGTACACCAATATGGTGAGGTTGGTCCCTACCATGGCTTTCCCTCCTTTGGCCATGTCCTACTGACAACCTGCACATTGATGAAATCTCCTAACGTTTGCTTGCACGCTTCCCAACAAAAGTGGTTTCCTAGGGGACTGCTCTCTTGGTTGCTCACCCATTTGGTTGAGCCTACTTCCTGTATACTTCTTCCCTAGGGCTTCGTGTATGGTTGGCAAACCTTCCTCTCTAAGACCTGTGATTCTAACAAATCCCTTAGTTTCATATAGTGGTCTGAGTATGATTTCCATCACAGTGTCACAGCTGTCCTTAAAGTGGTCCTTAAAGCCATAAGGGGACCTTGTTCCTCCATTTGCAACAGACAGGGAATGTAAAGATCCAGTTTTTCAAGATCAAAACAAACTAATGTGGACTGAGGAGACAGCCCAGTCTAAAAAATGTTTGTTGTGCATGCATGAGGACCTAAGTTCAGTCTCCAGAACCCATGTGAAAATGTCAACTGAGGCAGTGTGCACCTGCTAATCCAGTGCTGGGAGGCAGAGACAGGAGGATGACTGGGACTGGCTGGTGAGCCACATCAGTGAGAGAGCTTGTCTCACATTCATGCACACATACTGGCACATGCATCCAGTTTCCACAAGTGTATACACACAAAAGAAATACTAGAGAATTGTTTTGACAACATGGAGAGATACATAGCTGTTGCCCAAGCAAAAGAGAACCACCTCTTAACGAAGTTGTCAGAACACAAGGGGGAGACAGAAGCATGGTATTGTGGGAAGGGAAACAACTCTCCATGACCATTGTTAGTCAGCTCTCCATCACTGTAACACATACTGGAGATCATCAGCTTGTAAAGAAGCAAGCTTTATTTCAGTTCTCACGTTTGAAGCTTCTGCCCATGGCCAATCAGTCCTGTCGTTTGGGGCGTAGGGTTAGAGTCCAGGATAGAGCAAGATCAGTCTCTTCTTGGAGGGGAACTGAAAGGGAGGAGAGAGAGCCCAGGGTGCTCCAGTCACCTTCAAGTGCACACCCTCCATGATGGAAGTACTTCCTACTAGGTCACCCCTTGTAAATGTCCCACCACCTTGCAATTGCACAAGGGACTGAACCTTTAATATATGGGCCTTTGAACATTCTAGACAAAACTATATGACATCTTTTCCACCCACTGCCATGCCCCTGTGATACAAAGGGGAAGTAGAAAAGCCATAACTGGACTTCCAGCACTAAGGTAAGTCTATCAAAGCAATCTCACTTCCCAGGATAAAATGGTATTACTTTGCCTCACAAAACGGATCACTCTTTAGAAGTTCTTCTTCTCTTCCCTCCTGACTCAGAGTTCTTTTGAAAATAAATGATCTGAGACACATCATGCATCCCTCCTGGTCACCACATGACTCTCACATCCAATGTTTAAACCCTGAGGACTCAGGTGTCCCATCCAAACAGGTTGGATGCAACAGTGTGAGTGTTTTTACAAAAAAAGAATTTCAAAATCTAATTGCTGGCAGCAAGAACAAAGATTCAACCTTCAGTGTTCTCAGATGTAGGTGGATTCTGTCCACGCAGATGCCTTTAAAATTTTCATTTTCAATCCCTTGCATTCTTCAGAAGAAGACATTAGGTGAACTGTGAGGCTTGATGGCAATTTTTGTTATTTGGAACATTCTATTCTTAGTAAAATTAGCTATGCTTCAAAACAGGAAGGGGAAAATGCCAGCAAATTGCCAGGTATGGTATCTCTTTAGTTCTTGTAACCATGATGAAGAGTGGTGTTGTTGGTATCCAACATGGATCTTGTAGGGGACAGTCACTTGGTCCTTGGTCCTCTTGTTGTCAAGTTGGGGTTGGACCTCAGGTTGTTTTGACTCTCTTTTCTCTCTTTCTCTCTACTCTGGTATCTTTATAGCTGTGTAATCTCATCCAGTGAATCATGGGTTGTTTGGATGACAAACTGAACTCAAGTCTCCGCCCGTGTCTTTGTTTTGTGGCTTAGGATAATATCATTCAGGGGAAATTGAGAATGAATTTCTGGAGACCCCTATAATACACTGAGAAGACATGAAGTGGAGATTCCCAAGCAGAACTGGAGTACTGCTCTAGGTACCTGTGAGCTGATTAATAGACCACGATATGTTTCCGATTCACTCTCCAATTGGTTTGTGTTCTCTGGGCAGCTTAGAGAGACCCTGCCTCAATAGTCAGAACAAATCAAAGCAAGCCAAGAACAATGATGCAGGCCCCCTAAAATCTTCTATAAAATTACTTTCCAGCTATATGCATAAGTGTGTATGAAACAAATTTAATTTCATGTTATTTAAAAAGTGTGTGTGTGTGCGCGCGCGTGTCACAGCAAATGCCTGGAGGAAAGAGGACAGCTCTTTGGAGCTTGTTTCTTCTTCCATCTTTATGTAGGTTCTGGGGATTAAACTAAGGTCATTTGGTTTGTCTGTAAAGTGTTTTACCTGCTGAGGCATCTCTCTGTGACCTCAAGTTTGTGTTTAGATATGGTGTGATATCCAACATTTTTTCATTATTTATATACATGTAAAGATTCTGAAACACTTTTGATGCCAAGCTTTTTGCATAAGGAATGTTCTACGTGTATTGTTCCTAGGGCCCTCAGGGGATGCCAATAATCGGCAGTGTGTTACAAAGATTACCACAAATTCTAAATATACAAATAACTGTCTTGTTTCATTTCCAATTTATCTTGCCACTGATTTTTGTGAATCATCATCCAGGTTGTCTGGTAACCTCCATAGATCATTGTCTTCAAACTGAAGTAAACCCCCAAACTGTCTTCAAGTTGAAGTAAATCCTCATGAGAATTAGGGATAGGCAGGTAATGAATGTGGTGTGGTGAGGTGCAACCATGATCTGTGAGAAGGGAGAGAGAGAAATGTGACCTCACTTTGTGTTAAAGCTACTATAGATAGAAGCCCTGAGCCAACCAAGAGGACTTATCTAGATTAGGTTGGCCTGTGGGTGGGTCTATCTATCTATCTATCTATCTATCTATCTATCTATCTATCTATCTATCTATCCATCCATTCATCTACCTACCTACCTATTATCTGTCTGTCTATCTGTCTGTTTGCAATCAGGAGGCTGCAGTGAGGAGGTCACTAATGGAATCACTTGGTTGCCTCCAGTTCCTGGGTTCCCACTACTGTGCTTAGGTATTTGCTGTGGTTTCATCTCACAGCCCAGAAGCCTAAGCTCAGCGTGATTCGATGCCCAGCACAGCCCTTTCTAATACTCTTGCTGGTGTGAGTGAGTGAGTGAGTGTGTGTGTGTATGGTCCAGCTCTAGGTGAATGCTGCTTTATATTTTATGATACCCATAAATGCTGCCAGCAGATGTTAAACCAGCATTTGCAGCAGCCTGGGTAAAAGGAGCTTGTTCTGAGTTGTGACTGCAGCACAGTTAAGGAGACAGTCTGCCCACAGAGCACACTGTCCTCCTGCTGGCCTCTTCCTCTGCCTTTATTCAGAACCACGGAGCTAGAGAACTGGCAGGTAGCCAAGGAGATAGCAATGATCTGTGCAATCCTCTATTTGGCAGCTTAGGGACGAGATTCCCAGCAAGGCTTCCAGAAGCCCATGCCACACATTTGCTTATAAACCCCTGAAAATGTGAAATAACAAAGGCTGCCAGTAATCGTGATTTCATCATGTTTTTTTGTTTCTACTTTATTATTTTTTGAGGCAGGATCTTGCTAGGTAGCTCAGGCTGGTCTCAATCTCACTATGTAGTCTCGGCTAGCCTTGAACATGTGATAATCCTTTTGCCCCAGCCTACTAAATGCTGGGACTGCAGCCATGTGCCTCCATGTCTGGTTTGCCTCCTACTTATTCAGAAGTAATAGTTTTCTACAGTCATTATGTCCCTTGGTCTCCTGTGAAAACACAGCGGCTTCGGCTTCAGAATACGTTGAAGGCATGGGTTCTCGACACTCTGTCTGCATGGGGCTACATCTGTCATGTGGAGAGTGAAATAAACAGAATGCATCCCTTGCAAGGTAACATCTGGTCAGATGCATCTATTACCAGCTCTGCCTGGGATCTGAGGGGATTTGAGAAAGAGGATCCCATGTAGACTGGGGCCCAGGTGTTCAGTAATTTCTCAACAATGACACGTTGGGAGAGAGGTGACATTGAGGGATGCATGCTTGTCCTGAGACCTGTGGACCTTAAGAATCTTTATGCACCAACACTTGTGAATTGATGGCCTGTGAGAGATGCACAGGATGGTGCATTATGGTTCCTAGAACAGCTCTGAGGCAGTGCACCATTACACCTCTCAGCAAAAGCTGTTTAAAAATGTGAAATTAAAAGTTTAGTGTATTTTTAGATGAGCCATTGAACAGAAAAAACAATACATATTAAAAAATACAGCTTTCTGCCAGACTCAGAGAAATATCCTGTTTTCTCTTATGTGTGTACTCTAGATGTGTGTGTGTGTGTGTGTGTGTGCGCGTGCGTGCGTGCGTGCGTGTGTGTGTGTGTGTGTGTGTGTGTGTGTGTGTGTTAGCCCAACTATCTCCTTTCCTCAGCCCTGGGATTAGGAATATACACATTCTCACTCCCAACTTTTTTTTTAGTGTGAATGCTGAGATCAAAGTCAGATGCCCGTGATTACAAGGCAGACACTTTACAGCCAAGCTGCTACCTAGACCGTCATTCCCCTTCTTTGGGGATATCACACATTAGTGCCTACTTACTTATTAGGTTCTTATTATATTTTCCCATAAGTTATCACTATCACTGTTGGGATAAGAGACATTAGGAGGTAAATATGTTGAGATCCAGGGAAAAGGGGTTCCAGGTGGACTGTTGCAGACCATAGACAGGGCAAACACTAGGGCCGAATCTCCTTTTTAAAAGTCAAGTTCAGGGGGGCTGGAGAGATGGCTCAGTGGTTAAGAGCACTGGCTGCTCTTCCAGAGGTCCTGAGTTCAATTCCCAGCAACCACATGGTGGCTCACAACCATCTGTAATGAGATCTGGTGCCCTCTTCTGGCCTGCAGGGACACATGCAGGCAGAATACTGTATACATAATAAATAAATAAATCTTTAAAAAAAAAAGTCAAGTTCAGTTTTCCACAGCAACATCAGGATCACAGCAAAATGAAATAAAGGACTCAGAATGTTTCCATACACCCTGTGCCCATGTAGGCACAGCCTCCTCCAAGGCCATTGTGCCCTAGAGGGTGGCTCTTCTATTTCAACTGAAGATCCTGCATTTGCTCATCTTTACAGACCCAGAACCCATCCTTTCCAATGAAGTTCACTCCGATACTGGGCTGGCTGGATGTGATAGAGCCTACACCACCTTTACACTTCCCTTTTCAAAGCTTTTATACTTCCCAATTGTTCCTTGAGCACATGTGCCCTAAGGCAGAGGGTCATCCCATGCTGGACCTGTATTGCCAAGGCACATCTGATAGATGTTTTGTGGTTGCCCGGCAACTCTCCACATTGGGACTTTTGATTATGTCTCTTCTTGGCAAGTTTGGTGCTTTTCAAGGTCCTATCTAGTTATTGATATATGACTGTGGAGTGAGCCGCAAATGGAGGCAGCAAAAAGCTGTGGGAGACAGGTTCACACACAAAGGGAGCATGCTCACAGTCTGTGAATTTCAAGGAGGAGGTTTGGGCCAGCTAAAGGGGTAGTTACTGCTGAGCTGGCTGACTTTAAGGTACCTCTGAGGCCACAGCAGGAGGTCTCCTGCTCTACCTGCGTAAGACTAGGGCCCATGCAGAGGGTGCATCATGGATCCCCCAGGTGTTTCTCAATCTGATTGATTTGACAATCAACATTAACCAGCCCTCTCTCCCTCTCTCCTTCCTTAGGAGCTTCTCGTCTTCCTTCTTTCACTGAGATGAACAAACTCCTCAGGTCAGGTCTTCCAGGGCTGGAGGTTTTAGGCAATGGTGGGTTAATGAAGTCTAAAAATCGGCTTTCTGGGAAGAAAAAGTTTGTGACTTTTTTGACATAAACAATGGGTGACATACTGTTTATGACTAGTACTAAAAATATATACAGTAGTTAATTGAAAATTCCATGCTTTCAATAGACTCACAAAATGCTTCTGTTGGCTTTTGCTGAGGTCATGTATCCAACCTTTGCTGCAGTTCAGTCACACCAGGAGAAACAGAGTTGATCCTAGTCTGTCAAATCCTTCCATAATCAGTTTATTGTAATACCTGCTCTGTGGCCTGCTGCTGATCTACTACTGCATGTGGGTTATGACTTTGAGAGATCCTTTGACTCCAGTAATGTTTGTAATGCAATTCTTCCAATAATGTTTTTGTTTGTTTGTTTGTTTGTTTTTTAAGACCCACCTTGCAAATTCCTGAACATTTCACTCTTGGCTCTTATAGCTGTCCCAGCCTGCTGGGATTCTTCTTCCATTTTCTCCAACCACCCAATTATGTTCTCTTTCTGCCGTGCTTCATGTGGGGAGTCTGCTGCCACTGGGTAACATCCCATCCTCGATACCTGGAAACCAGCTACCAGAAGAGACTGGGGCTTCTGAGTGGAACTCTGGTCTCTTTGTGTGGTGACAGTACCCATAAGAACTGCCCTATACCATTCGTTCACCTCCCAGCTCAGGCTGACAGTACCCCTAAGAACCGCCCTATACCGTTCACCTCCCAGCTCAGGCTGACAGTACCCCTAAGAACCGCCCTACACTGTTCACCTCCCAGCTCAGGCTGACAGTACCCCTAAGAACCACCCTATACCGTTCACCTCCCAGCTCAGGCTGACAGTACCCCCTAAGAACCACCCTATACTGTTCATCTCCCAGCTCAGGCTGACAGTACCCCTAAGAACCACCCTATACTGTTCATCTCCCAGCTCAGGCTGACTGTACCCCCTAAGAGCCGCCCTATACCGTTCACCTCCCAGCTCAGGCAGGGGTGCTCAGACCCTGAGGAGCGAGCAGAGACGCAGAGGGGATGAGGGCAGGAGCTTAGAGCAAGGTTGTTCAGTCTGTTTTCTCCAGACTTGTGTCTTTCCATCTGCTTGACACAGCGTCCGTGACGTGACTGTCCAGCATGACCACTTTCCTTCCTCACCCCGTGAATCTGGTGTTTCACAAAAGCCAATTCTGGGAGGAAGGATAAGAAGATTTTTTTAAAAAAACTAAACCTATAAATAGCATCAGTAATAACATCGGTATCTATGTGGAGAAGAAAAGGAAAAAGGACCCCAATATGTTTCTTTATTCTTTGTGTGTTAACCTCCCACCCAGGAACCTGCAATTCCATACTGCTGCTATGTAGCAGCCCAGACTCCCCCAGGACTCACTTGACTATAGAGCACGTGATTTCCCCTTTCAGATTGTCTATTGATTGGGCAGCCAGTTGTCCTAAAATTGAGTGCTGTATTTTTGCCAGTCAGCTGCAGAGAGTTGTGTTTAATTTCCAGGGTGATTAATGCAACCATGACTAATTCTGTAGCTTCAGAAAGAATAAGTAAAAAACTGTATTAATTACTTTTCTCATGAATGTGACCATGACAAGAAGCAACTTAAAGGCAGGAGGCTTTATTTGGACTCCCAGTTTGAGGGTCAAGGAAAGGAGTGGCCCCAACAGCGACAGCAGGTGTGGCCCCAACAGTGGCAGCAGGTGTGGCCCCAACAGTGACAGCAGGTGTGGCTCCAACAGTGACAGCAGCAGGTGTGGCCCCAACAGTGGCAGCAGGTGTGGCCCCAACAGTGGCAGCAGGTGTGGCCCCAACAGTGGCAGCAGGTGTGGCCCCAACAGTGACAGCAGGTGTGGCCCCAACAGTGACAGCAGGTGTGGCCCCAACAGTGACAGCAGGTGTGGCCCCAACAGTGGCAGCAGGTGTGGCCCCAACAGTGGCAGCAGGTGTGGCCCCAACAGTGACAGCAGGTGTGGCCCCAACAGTGACAGCAGGTGTGGCCCCAACAGTGACAGCAGGTGTGGCCCCAACAGTGACAGCAGGTGTGGCCCCAACAGTGGCAGCAGCAGGTGTGGCCCCAACAGTGACAGCAGGTGTGGCCCCAACAGTGACAGCAGGTGTGGCCCCAACAGTGACAGCAGGTGTGGCCCCAACGGTGGCAGCAGGGTCAAGGGAAGGTATGCTTTCACACTCAAACCATAACAGAGACAGGGTAAGAATGCGGGAGTAAGAAAGAGGAAAGCAAAAATTAATATGCACCTACTTCAAAAAATAGAATATATTTTATTTATTCTTAAACAATCTTACATATATAATCAATGTACCTTGACCGTATCCACTCCCAATTCTCTCCTCTCACTTCTCCCCAGGACTCCTAAAACATTGCCCGTCCCATTTCGTGTCCTTTCCTCTCTTTTTTAATAACCCAATGATTCCAACTGATACTGTCTAGTGAAATAGCAACCGTGGTGTTGGCTTGGTCTGCACAGGCCTTGTGTAGTAAGTGTAGCTGCAGGGAGTTGGTGGGTGCAATGGCCAGGTCATGCCCAGAGGGCAGCGCTTCCCAGCACCTTGTCCTCATTCTCCCCCTTCTCTTCTCTGTTCCCTATGACGAGGGAGTGTTGACATAGATGTCCCATTTAGGACTGAACACTCAACAGTCACTTACAAATTTCTGTATTACCTGATATCATGAGAGAGAGAAGCGTATCTTGCCAAGGTTGAGGGAAGCCCTAATCTATGGGTCTCAGCATAACTATGAAGGAGGCAGTTTAACAGTAAGTCCGCTTAGCAACAAAACTGTAGTAGGTCATCCTTCCTGACCCTGGGCCTGTAACATTCCAAGCCATGGGATTTGACCAGGTTCACAGTACCAGGTGTGAATTCCCTCTTGTGGTGAAAAATCTCTAATCCAGTCCAAAGACAGTTGGATAACTACATGACCTCTGTACTACTAGAGTATCAGCGAGAGCATCTTACCTAGCAGGCTGGTATCATAACATTACTCTCTCTCTCTCTCTCTCTCTCTCTCTCTCTCTCTCTCTCTCTCTCTCTGTATCCATGCGTGTATGTGTGTATGGAGTATATGCACATGGAGGGCATGGACACAAGTGTGCATCCTCAGAAGACAGATGATGATGTCAGTTTTCCTGTTCTGCCTTATTCCCTTGAGAAAGGGTCTCTCACTGAACTTGGAGCTAAGCTGGTGGCCAGCTAAACTCTAGGGATGTCCTGTCTCCACCCCTCATAGCTCTGGGGTTGTGGATGTACATGAGGCCGGGCTTGGCTTCTAGACCTCAATTCTAGGGATTTGATTTCAGCTCCTTGTGCTTGCTCAGCAAACACTCCTACATGATGAAACACCTCCCCAGCCGCCCTAAACTTTTTTTATTAGAAATTTTTAAAAGTTGAGGTGAAATTCATGTGACATAAAATCATTTTAATTATTTAATTAATTATTTAATTTGAGTTTATCATCCAGTAATCTTCACTAATCACAATATTACTCAGTGTTGTCTAATTGCTAAATGGTCTTATTAAATAAAAAACACAGAGCCACATATAGGGGTGAAAACCCAAGAGATCAGGGAAATAGGAAAAGCCACAAGCTAAGCTCACCTCACCGACCCCACAGCTTCCAAAGAGAGCTTCTTTCCTGTATACCTACGCCTATATGCCTTTCTGTTCTGTTCTCTCATTGGCTCTCTCAGCCCAGCTACATCACTTCCTCTTCCTGCCCAGCTCTGTTACTTCTGTCTGTCTGTACAGACCTCTAGACCTCTATGGTTAGTGCTGGGATTAAAGATGTGTGTCACCATGCTTGGCTCTGTTCCTCAGTGTGGCCTTGAACTCACAGAGATCCAGACAGATCCCTGCCTCCCAAGTGATAGGGTTAAAGGCATGTGCTACCATTGCCTGACTTCTATACAGTGGCTGGCTTTTTCCTCTGGTCTCCAGGCAAGTTTTATTGGGGGACCCAGTATATTGGGGGACACAATACGTCACCACATTTTCCCATTTTTGTCCAAAATAAAAAATTATAACTAATACAAGAAAAACTATATACAATAAGTACAATAACTATATACAATATATACAAGCAATAAATACATCAACAATGTCTAGTCCATTTGCATTTGACAAATTCAGTGAAAATATTCCATTATCTATCCTCTTTTGGTAATCTGAAATGCACCTAATTAATTTCTATCCTAACTTATTACCAACTTATATTACCAACAGAAAACTATGTTATGATGTCTTTCAAATTTATATACTTCATACTTTTTAGTTTCTTTTCTGAAATTTCTTAACAAGGAAAACCGTAACTATCTAATCTTCAACTCCCTCAGAGACCTGAGAAGGAAATAATATTACCTAGTAAAACAGGAAGTGAAAACAAGCAACTTCCAAAAAAATGTGAGTTATGACAGAAATACCTGGCTGCCTGGACAGTCACTTGAGGTTTCTGCAACGTTGGGGCATCGTCTTCAGCCATATAGGCGTGGGTATACAGGAAGAAGCTCTCACTGGAAGCTGCGGGGTCAGTGAGATGAGGTTAGCTTGTGGCTTTTCCTACTTTCCTGATCTCTCAGGTTTTCACCCCTATATCTGGCTCTGTGTTTTTTATTTAATAAGACCATTTAGCAGTTCGACAACAGCTCAGCTGTTATCACTGTCTGGTTCCAGAACAGTTTCTCATCCCCAACGGAAACCCAATGCCATTAAGCATCACTCCCTCTCTGCCCCTCACTCCACCACTCACAGTAACCACTAATCTGCCTGGCTATTTCATAGATGCATTACTCCACTACTCATGGCTTCACGTTCATTTAGCATGTTTCCGAGGTCTATCCTATACCATGAATTACTTTTGAACTTAAGAGAAAGACAAGCCACAGACCTGCTTCTCCTGTTAGATTTCTCCATCTGCCACATTTTACCTGGTGGTCTAGGAAATAATGGGCATTGCAAACTCAAATATGATGCCTTACTCAGATTCCTGGAAAACGGGTGAAGGAAACTAAAAGAAATAAGGAATATTACTAGTCTCAGATAAACAACTATTCCTCCAGACAGGGTCAACTGTTTTGTAAGTCTTGGTTCTATTTTAGTTTAGAGCTGCTTTATGGATGGCACTCTGTTGGCAAGGTCTTGGGTGAGTTAGAGTTGATTTGTACTGTCTCTTTAATGGGGTCTTACTTTCTGATGGACACAGGGGAGCAAAGGACAAAGTTATGGCAATGCAGAAATAAAGGGCGTCCACACAAACCCGTGTGCTCACCAGAGCAGACGCTTCATTTAGTGTGCGGGGAGGACCTCAGCGTTCAACTTGGCAGTTTTGTCAAGGGAATGGCTCTAGGGAATCCCTGCTTGCTGGTGGTTTGGAGCCTCGGTGCTTGTTGGTTGCTCGGTGGAGGTGGAGTGCTTGCTGGGGGCTAGGCGCCTCGTCACGAATATTAACAACAGGGAAACAGAAGTTTCCAGTTTCCCTCTTATTGTCAGCTTTTCTCTAAGCTTCTTGTGAGATGAGCTCTGTGGGTAAAGAGCTAGGGCTGATTCATGTTTGTGCAAACTCAAATCTATGATGGCTTAAAGGTCCTTATTTGTGTGATAACAGGACTCCAGACATCATTTTATGTGACTATGTTAGAGTCATTTGATGTCAGCAAAACAACCTAAAATATCTCAATAGTTTAACACAGTAAATGTTTACTCCGTCGTGATTCAAAATAGGTCTCTCTTCCGATGGTTCAGGGATTCAGTCTCTCTGTATTTGAGCTTGCTGTCCAGTACAGCCTTCCTGGAGTCTTCCACATAGCCACTAAATTAAGCAAATAAAGAGTGCATGGGTAGAAAAGACTATGAATTTTTAGACTCTAGACTTGTATCATTTCCAGTTACTTCCTGGTGAAGATCCATCTCCATTGCCAACTTGGGATTCAGAAGTACCATAGAAACAAACTTCAGGGCATTGTCTGTGAAGAGATTATCTAGATGATGTTGATTGAGATGGGAAGACCCCCCTGAATGTGGGCAGTACCTTTTCAGGGCTGGGATCTTGGAATGAGCACACTCATGTACACACACACACACACACACACACACACACACACGCACACACGGAGAGTAAAAGAATTTGCTGTGCAAGCTTGAGGACCTGACTTGAATCCCCAGAACCCAAGAAAAATGGAAATCTATAATACCAGTCTTTCTGTGGATTCAATGTAACCAGCTGCCTTATGCATCTGTCTACATGCCTTCCTCTCCATGACAGACTGTACCTTCAAACCTTAACCCAAGTAAACCACGGATTCTTTCCTTAAGCTGCTTTTCTCAGATATTTTGTCGCAGCGTCAGAAGTAACTAATAAACTCCCTTTGGCTAGTGTAACAGATCTGGGAGGTAGTC
Source organism: Peromyscus eremicus (assembly GCF_949786415.1). NCBI lineage: Eukaryota > Metazoa > Chordata > Mammalia > Rodentia > Cricetidae > Peromyscus > Peromyscus eremicus. Next base: position 10,440,501 of record NC_081431.1, read on the forward strand.
TTGGGTGTCCTCTGGAGGAAGAAATGATACTATCTAGCCAGACTCTGCTCTAATTGTTACTTTCCCTCCTGCCTGCTCCAGAAGGGGAGGGTGTGCGGGCGGGGAGATCGCCTCCATCTACCTCCCAGGTCAGCCCTGTCTCACTCATGCTTCAGCTTTGCAGGATTCCAGCCTAGGGGTGGGAGTGGGGTGGGGAAGATTCCTTTTAACCATGGGCCATCTTCACTCTCCTGAGGACTGTTTCCTTTTGTTCTAGAACACTCTATCTCCCATCTTCCTCCAATAGAATAGTCTAATCTCAGAGTGAAGAGAATCTATACCTGCCGCCCCCCCCCCCCCCCCCGTCTTTGCAGTCCAGCCAAGACCAGACTGTAATAAGACTTTACTGAAGTTTTTAATATCACAGAAGGTAATTACAATGCAGGAAAATGTAGAAGTAAACTTAGCTACGACTCTGCCAGCCAGGTTTCTGTCCTCAGAGTCCACTAGATGAGGTCTGTATAGCTCCTTTGGCTGCCTGAGCCTCACTGTGGTAAAAGTCAGCACTCTCCACAGGGCAGTCTTTGTGGATGTCCACCAGACACCTTCAGTGAGTCACAGCCCTGTGTCCCCAAATCCCTCAAAAGATAAAAAAAAGTTCCATGCCTTCTGAGTCATTTATTTGTGATCTCTATCTACCCATTCCAGTAAGACAGGCTGTGAGAATTTCTGGGTTTTTTCGTTTTTTTGTTTTTAAATAGGAAAAAAAAAGCCATTTCCAATCATAGAGGTGCTGTCCATGCTCAGCTGGAGAGTTCTTTAAACATACAAGTCAACTGAACCTTCTGCCTCCACAGTTAAAAATCACAGATCCCAGGAAAGAGCCTCTTCTTCTTCTTCTTCTTCTTCTTCTTCTTCTTCTTCTTCTTCTTCTTCTTTCTCCTCCTCCTCCTCCTCCTCCTCCTCCTCCTCCTCCTCCTCCTCTTCTTCTTCTTCCGCTTCTCATTATTATTATTACTGTTATTGTTATTATTATTAAAGGTTAAACCTTTTCACTGACGAATAAGAGTCCACCAAGATTAACTTAAGCAAAAGAGCAAGTCTGTATAGAACTTACAGAAGCATCAGGGCCACAGGCAGGAGGCAGGTCCCTTTCACAGAGCCTTGGGTCATTAGCAGCTCACCCATTTCTGCTTTCTGACTGGACATAATCTTTCCCTCTCCATAATCTGGCCTTGGCCTGTCCATGACTGTGAGGGATTATCTTGGTTAGGTTAAGTGTGGTAGGAAGACCCACCCTAAGAGTAGGCAATCCCATTCTCTTGGCTTGGGTCTTTGAATTAAAAGAAGCAAATAAGCTAAGCATAAGCATTCATTGCTGTAAGTGCCACGTGACCAGCTGCCTGGAGCTCTTGCCACCAGGAGTCCCCCACTGTGCTGGACTGTACCCACGAACTGTGAGCCAAATCCAACCAGTTAGCTCTTAAATTTCTTTTGTCAGGATATTTTACCATAGCAGACAGAAAAATGCCCAATACAGGATCATGTTTAGGAATATTCTCCTATTGAATACTTTGTGGCTTGAGAATGTCACTGCTGTGACACTGTGATTCCCAGAGCAGAAGCATCCTTGTGATTTCATTTTCTGCTGTCACTGATACAGGATATTAATGTGAGACTATTCCAGACTCCGTCTTCTTTGTTCAATGTTGACGATTATGGGTTTAAGTTTGGGTCAGAGCTCAAATCCCCCCCCTCCCTGCAGGAAGGAAACATCTCCAAGAGCTGTGCTTTGGAGGGTGCTCAATCCTGAGATAACAGCCAGTGGTGCTCTAAATTGCCACTCCACATCTACCTACAGGTAGCTTGCTTTTTTTTTTTTTTTCCTCTCATACTTTTATCAACCACACAAAGAACTTGGGAAACTCTTTGCGCATGTTAGGCTCTCTGCTAATGCTTGTTGGGATGGGTAAATCACTGGTTGGTGGTTCACACTGACCCACTGGCTTCCAGACCTGTGGGCCACCTACCGCCTCGTCCCACGTCCTCAGCACTGCGTTCTTTTCCATATTGTAGGTGACTGACTTCAGGGTTTTTTGTTTGTTTGTTTGTTTTTTGGTTTTTTTTGGGGGGGTTGTTTACAGTTTTCTGAAACTTTCCCAGAAATTAATTTTCACCTCCTTATACCACTGCAGTAACTGGCTTGCATTGTTGGTAAATTATGTCATACTGAATTTCCGATATTCACACTGAGGCTGCCTGCCCAGATAGAATGTGAACTGATTAAACATAGGGATGGTTTCTATACACTGATTTCATGTCAGATGAGCAGAAGATGTTTCTTAAAAGCACAAATCAATACATGAATGAGGTATACCAACCTTCAGCTAAAATTTGAGTCACTGTAACAGTCGTCAGCCCATTTTTTTTAATTTGCCTTTTTGGTTTTACACCCACCCCCAAATTCCTATCAGACATTTCTGGTATTACCCATGGACAAGCATTATATATTTTCTCATTCATTATTTTAAATATATTTTAATTAACTGATTTGTTTTTTTATGGATATGTGTGTGAGTATATGTGTGGAGGTCAGAGTTCAATTGAGGGAGTCAGTTCTCTTTTTCCACCGTGTGTGCCAGGGATTGACCCCAGATTGTCAGGTTTGGCTCTGCGTGGCTTCCTCTGGAGTTATCCTTCTGTTCTGTCCTTACCTCTCAGCCTGAGCATTACACCTCCCCCGACTAATCCATCTCACCAGCCCAGATTAAATATATTTCTAGGCATCTTCTAGGACCAAATAATATACCAGACCCTGGGGGGATAACAATTGATGAGGATGACGATTGTGGTGATATTTTATTTGTGCACCCCAATAAACCTTATCTGAGGATCAGAGGAAAAAGCCAGCCACTATATTAAACACAGAAGTCAGGCAGTGGTAGCACACACCTTTAATCAGGAGGCAGAGATCCATCCAGATCTTTGAGTTCAAGGCCACCTGGGGAACAGAGCCAGGCATGGTGACACATGTCTTTAATCCAAACACTAACCATGGAGGTCTGGAGGTCTGTACAGACAGACAGGAAGTGATGTAGCTGGATGGAGAGAGGAAGTAAGAGAGCAGGGACAGAAAGGCATATAGGCATGGGTATACAGGAAGTAGGTCTCTCTTTGGCTGAGGATTTCTAGTGGTAAGAACGTGGTTGGCTTCTTTCTGCTTTCCCGATCTCTCAGTTTTTATCCCAATATCTGGCTCTGGGTTTTTTATTAATAAGACCGTTTAGCAGTTCATCTTACAGATGATGATGATGATGATGATGATGATGATGATGATGATGATTTCTATGAGACAATAAGTAATACTTCTCTTTCCCAAGTTTTGAACTAAATAAAATAAAAGAATATGGGCTGTGGTGGCGCACGCCTTTAATCCCAGCACTCGGGAGGCAGGGCCAGTCGGATCTCTGTGAGTTCAAGGCCAGCCTGGTCTACAGAGCGAGATCCAGGACAGGCGCAAAGCTACACAGAGAAACCCTGTCTTGGAAAAACAAACAAACAAACAAAAAAATAAAAGAAAAAGCTGGTATCTAAAGCAAAGTTACAACACTTAAAACTTCTTAATAAAGCTACTATGGGCAAATGTGCCTTGTGTTGCTGGATAAGTGGGTTTCTTCTCTTTTAAATGTTTATTTTTTTAACTATGTGTATGTAAATCTGTCTGTGTGTGGGTTTGTGCAAATAGTGCCAGTGTCCACTGAGGCCAAAGGCATCCATCTAATCCCCCCTAGAACTAGAGTTACAGGTGGATATAAGTCACCTGACCATGGGTGCTGGGACTTACACTCAGGTCCCCTGCAAGAGCAGGACACGCTCTTACCCACTGAGCCAACTCTTCAGCCCCTATCTAGGCTTCCTGGTATTAAGCTGGAGAATTGAAGGGACCCACCCATTCGGTGGTCCCTGATGATTCTCAGTATAAAATAAACTAGCCATGGAGAAGCAGTGTGTGTTCCCTGAGGGAAGACTAGCCACCCAGGGAGGGGGCAAGGAAGTTGAGTTGATGGAAAAAACCATCTTGGTTACCTCTCGGCTCTCCAATTCTCCCCATCTTCCTGGCTCTCACAATAGTGAGAGGAATGCTCCACTGTCTATACATCCAGAGGTGCAGCCAGTGCCGGTACCACTTGACGGTTGAGGCTTTGCCAAAGCTGCTAACACCTGGTCAAGATGATAATGTCTCTGCTGATGCTTGTGGTTACCACAGTCACCAAAGGTGCTGAAGATGTTGCTGGCACAGGTCTGCATGCTCGGCATCTCAGTGACTAGCTACATCAGGACCTCTTCCTGCTCGCTCTTCTCCTGTGGCCAGTAGACATAGTACTCAGGCTGGGATGGTGAGGATGGATCAGAAGGATGAGTCTAGAGGGGTCGTGGGCAGCATCTCAGAGAAATGTCAGCAGAACTGAAGGAAGACAGCGTTCCCCACACAGTCTTTTTGGAAGGAGCACGATGGATCACATCACCCACACACTGAAGTATGAATTTGTAATGCTTGCAAAATCCATTAATATCTTGTGAATAGCACCAATTATTTGCAATGTTTTTTTTGGTGTTAAAAACCAAATATGTTAGTATGCTAAATGAAAATGTGTAAAATATGCCTGCTTTTATAACCTAGTGTTGATATACCTTATTGTAATATTCTGGAAGTTTTAAGAATTTGAAATTCCATCAGCCTCTGAAAGGCCTCCTCACTCTCTTTACCTCTCTGCCTCTCCCACTCTGGACCACTGTCCTAGTATAGACTTGGTTGTTCTAGAGCTTTCTTGAGTAGGAATTCCCTCTATTTCTCATCTAAGAAAATTCCTGGTGGGTCTCCCACATGCCTACAAGTCCTTGCAACATGCCTCAACATGTCTGAGCCCTGGCCTGAATGGGCTTAACGCATGCTGGGTTCCATTTGGGGACAGGAATGAACCAAAGGGGGTTTGCCTAAATTAATCCAGGAGCTTATTTCAATTAATAAAGGCAACTTTCCCGAGATAGGTAGAAGGAGGACCATGCTGCTCAAATTTGTTTCTAGTCCTCTGTGCTTATCTTGGATTCTACATTCAGCCCTGACTCAGTCCACACATTTCAACAGTCACCCACAAGTCTCAAGGGTTTGTAACTTGAGGAATGGTTCAAGCCCATTTTTATGGGGGCTTGGATAAACAAATCTTGCTAGGTGGAGCTTCTAGATCGTTCCATGTTTTGTTTCTCACTTCTATTTCTATGTAGAACTCTAATGTATTTGTGATTTGTGTTTGTTACCTGGGGAAGGTGTTCACTGAAATGCCGTTCAGAGGCTGGGGGGAGCAAGAAGGAAGAAGCTAAACCCTGCACAGATCTTTATTAAAGCATGTAACTGCTCCTGGATGTGTTGTCCTAGCACGGGGTACTGCTATGCTTTCCCTTTGCCTGGTTGTCCACCGACTAACCCAGCTAATTCTTTCACATCTAGCATCATTCCTCAATTCCTAGTGATGTTGGAGTTCTCTGGGTGCTTATGGTTGTTACTGACTCCCTGGCTATTTTGGTTAACAGCATCACCAGGATCTCACTGTAGACTCCCCAGAGCCTTGTGGTCTCTCTGAAAAAAAAAATCAGAAAAAATACACAAGCGTAAATGTAGAAGATACATACAGTTCATGGAGCAAAGAGAATAAAGAGAAATACTCTTAAGGGGTAAAAATGGCCAGGTGGACCATTGTGCCAAACTACTATTCTAGGTTAGTTTTATACAATTTCTAAATAGTCTAGCAGACAGCTTTCCAGAGGAGCGTTTTCCTGGATAGGTGATTGACAGGCCCGTTTGGATTGACTCTTACATAAGAGGATAAGGTATGTCTTTGTGCTTTATCACAAAGCATCCTGATAGTAATCTTATAGGGCTAAGGACTCTTAGAATCAGGTTTAAGATAGTTATCTACTAATGCCCATCCACATAACAGTTTAGGATGTCACACCTCCTTCCGGGGCCAGGGGTCTGACTTGGTCCATTCCTTGGGCTGGTAGTTCTGGTAGTTCTGGTACTGTAGTTCTAGCCTTAGTTTTACCAGCTGTTGATTGTGAGGGAGGGGTCCAGCCCTAACGGCCTCTAATCCTGCCAACTATCAACCTAACAGTGTCACCGCCACTGCATGCCTGTCTGGAACACACATGCAAATGCTCAGGTAGCCTCGTTATCTCAGGTAACCAGGAGTGTTGTTCCTGGAAGGGAGAAGCTGCCTTTAAATTATTCAGTGAGCCTCCCTCCAGTTCACGGGCCTTTGCAAAGGCAGGGAAAGCGGCAGGAAAGAGCCAAGTTTAACAGGAAGGGAAACCAATAAGGGAGAAGTCACCAACAGGAAGATGCCGAGCAGGGACCGGACCATTGCAGAACCTGGACTTCTCTGTTCTCCAGGTGGGAGTGCTGAAGGAGAAGTGTGAAGTGGCTCTCCATCAGTGCCACTGCCACCTTTGGGGACACTTCTTAACATGTGTGGTCCTGTGTGTATATTGCTCGAGGGTCTGTTTCTTTCTAGATGGCTGTTTGAGGACAATAGCTTCATTTCGTGTCATTTTAATGATATTTATCCAGATCTAGATCTTAATGGCTCTTAATAAAAATATGAGGAGTCCCAGGGGTGTGCTTGCTTTGGTTCCTTTCCTGTACCTCTGTCCTAGATGCCCCCATGTCACAAAGGAAATCCATTTCTTTCACTTGACAGTTTAGCTCACAGTGGTTCACACTTTTGCAGCTGGCCTCTCTTTGGGTTGAAAAGAAGTAGTTTCAAAGGGATTAATTGCTTGGAGGATAAGAACCTTAATACTTTAAGAATAACAGAGCTAACAGCACCCCCAAAGTTGATTTGCCGTTCTGCTAAGTGTTTCTTAGCACTACAGGGCTGAGGCAGGCAGTCTACTGTAGGAGAGGAAAAATCACTTTCTCTCTCCCTTCTTTTGCGCCTGTGAGTAAAACCAGTACAAGACAGATGAACAAGAGAAAAACAAAACCAGTTTCAATTATGTCCATTTATGTTGTTGCTCACCAAGAAAAATGTGGCTCAGGAAAGCAGCCAGAATTGGGCATTTCTATACCACCTTAGGCAAGGAAAGGGGGATCTTAACCTTGGTGAGGCAGGGGAGTTATGAGAAGATGACCCAGGCCTAGATGATGAGCAAGGCAGTCTATTAAAATGCAGTTTGCAGATTTGACTTGGTGCTTTCTCTGGTGGTGAGTTGCAGCCCTCACCCTTTTCTCTTGGTACAGGAGAGTACGTCACCTTTACAGATGGGAATTGCTTTTCTAAGTGTAGATGTCCTTAAAAAGGGAAACTTACATTCTATTTTCAGAGTTTTTCCTGGGCCTGCTGTTCCTCAATTGCCTTCAGCACAGAATAGTCCATATGCTAAGGAGCCTATTTTGGGGCAGCATATTCCTGTCCCCATCACTATCATAGTTCTTTCTACACTGGGATAGACTTTTAAAATCATATGTGCTTCCGTTTACATGGTCAATGCATGTGGGGACCATAATACCAATTTCTGTAGGCCCCTGATGCTGCCACGATGCTCTGTTGCATGTGATCTGGTGACCTAGTGTGTATGACCTATACTGTGTCTTCAAGGAAGAGCACTTACACTTTTTCATTACATTTTGTGAGTCCAGAACCCATTGAACACATTCAGCGTCGTCGGTCAATACAAAGAAGAAAGAGAAGAGGTCAAGGTAGGGGGTGATGCCGAGCTCAGTGGGGCTGGTGTGCCAAGTGCCATCTGGGCAGAGGAAGAGCTAATGGCCAAAGCTATTTGCTCCTTGCCTCTCTAGTATCCAATTCGGCTTCCGTCAAGAGCCCCTGTTCTCCTTGGGGATCCATTTCTTTCCCGTCTTATCACCTGTGGCCCAGATGCGGTCTTGCTGTGGGGGTGGAAGCTGGATTAAGGCCTAACCAATTGTCACAGCGTATTTTGTTGGCACAGGGCAGGGTAGAGACCCATACCAGTGGAATGACTGTGAATTTTTGGACATTTCTTAAGAATTCTGAATAAGAATTGTTCACTGTGTTCTCTAGATATAAATTCCAGGGGGCAAGGACAGGGGCCAGAAACTGGCCGGGGAGGGCAGGAGCCCCAGAGTGACAGTTCTGAGGGCATCCCTGCAGGAGGAGAGACGTGGCAGAAGAGAGAGCTCTGGTCCTGCTTCTTTCCTGTCTCCTCAATGAGTACCTCGGCCTAGAAGTTTGACAGAGGTGGAGAGAAGGTGCCTGGAGTAACCAGCTCACCCTCCTCTCAAACTTTAACCAGTTTCTTCCATAAGTAAGTCCTTTAGGAACACCCAGACTGACTGGACCCTTCCTGTTACATAGGAGCTCTATATACTCTTAGCACCCCCCCCCACTTAAGAATCTGTAATAAACATCTCTCTAAAACTCACCCTCTGTGGTCTGTGAATTATTCTTCAAATTTGCAAAACAAGAATCTGAAAGCCACTGACTTCTGTGGCCTCTGATTTTTTTTTTCCAGGACCCTAGCTCCTTAAGAGGAGAAAGCCTCCATTGTCTTCAGAAACCCAATATTCCCACGTCGCCCAGAGATGCTTCCAGGGCAGGTAGCACTATTTTAGGGCTGTAGAGAAAAACAAAGAACACCAGAGAAAGGAGTCAACCCAGAAGCTGACTCATAGGACATTTAGAAAATCAGTCCCAGAAATCAGCTGAACATTCATGCTTGAACTTCTGAACTTCCCAAGGAAATGAGCTGATGGATTTCTTTTTGGTTCAGATCGGTTTGGGTCAAATACGGTGTTATTTGCAAATGTGAAAAAAAAATTGGAATGTAGACACTGGGTTGGTCCAATTCCTTCAAGTCCGGAGGGTGAACATGGAGTGAAGAGAGAAAGAAAAAGGCACCATATAGTAAGAGGGTGCTAGAAAGGTCTGTGGAGTAGGAACAACGGCCTCTGTGAAGAGCAAGCATCCACACGGTGACAGACTGTACCAACAGCTGACATGTTACTTATCTCCCAATTCAGTTTTTAAGGTTTAACTTTTGGCTAACTCCCCAACATTTTTGTTTAAAACATAATTTTAATAATCTAAATATAGTCTATAAACCTTCCCAAGGCCTACTGACCTTCTGAGAAATATGTGAACTATAAAAACCCAAAATAAACCAAGTCCCGTTTCTAAAACCTTTAACCATCTGAAAGTCAAAAAGGACCATGGATTCCTACAGTTCAGTTCCCTGAGACTTTGTTACCAATAGCAACAGATAGTTATTTTGAACACAAGCTCTAACATCGCTCTCTTTCTCCATATTCTTATTGGCAAATGGGCAGAAAAATCTATGGTAACCTCCCACAGTGAAAACATGAGATAATTTTAGCTAGTCCCAGACATATATCAACTTTGCCCTTCAACCTCTAATACATGCTCAGAACCTGTGGCTTCAATTCCACCACCATCATTCGTGTCTCTACTGTTCAGAACACAGGATTCTCTCACGGTTAGGGGTTCCATCTAAACAATACACAGAAGTACTGGTGGTTGAATGACTTGTTCATGAAGAAAAAAGAGTATACATGGGAGGCAGAGGGGTTCTTGTGCTCACAGATCTGCACTAGGAGAACCAGGAGTGTTAAACATACAGGGTTGTCTCTTCAAAGGGAGAGATGTATATCCTGTTTTCCACCCAGAAGGCTGGGAGCAGACATGTTTTATAACCTGATGACTTTTGTGCTATCCGTATGGCTGAGACCACAGCAGATCCTCCCCTTGACCCTCATTGTGAGCTTATCAATCTATAGAATGCACCTTTATAGAAGGCTTTTTTTTTAAACAAGAAGTTTTGACATTAGTCACATCTAAAACTTCATTATGCATAATAGATTGAGTTACTTGTCACCAGGAAAATTTTCACCAAATTATGCTGTGTTTAAATATGCCTAAAATAAACCACTCAGGGTCAGACTCTCAAAGTTTGAACCAATACTAGCTACTGAGCACTGTTGAACAGAACTGCCTTCTAGTCTCTGCCCCAACAGATCGTTACTCTGCTGATCATGGTGGTCAAAGAGACCCCCCACCCACCCTGTTTTAGGGTTTCTGTTGCTGTGACAAAACACCGTGACCAAAAAAGGAAGTTGGGGAGGAAAGGGTTTATTTGGCTTACACTTCCAGATCATAATCCATTATTGGAGAAAGTCAGAACAGGAACTCAAACAGGTCAGGAAGCAGGAGCAGATGCAGAGGCCATGGAGGGGTGCTGCTTACTGGCTTGCTTGCCCTGGTTTGCTCAGCCTGCTTTCTTATAGAACCTAGGACCACCAGCCCAGGGATGGCACCACCTACCATGGGCTGGGCCCCCCCCCCCATTGATCACTAACTGAGAAAATGCCTTACAGATGGATCTCATGGAGGTATTTTCTCAACTGAGGCTCCTTCCTCTCTCATGACTCTAGCTTGTGTCAAGTTGACATCAAAATCAGCCAGTACACCCCTACAAGTATAGATGTTTTTCCACAAACCATTACTAGGAGGAAAGATGACAATTTGGGGACAGCTGGGAAATTTCACCATTGCAGTTAAATCTTTCACTTTTGAAAGAATGGTCATTAATTCTCACAGATCCTTTTCATTCATATCTAGGAAATTCTGAGCACCATTTCCTACCCATCTCCCATACAGTTGTTTGCATCTAAAGCAAGGCCAATTGGAGACAAGTGCATAGGAATAGTTTCTGTAGTGTTTTAGAGTCTGGTACACTGAAACTTCCTCTCAAACATCTTGCTCACTTTCCATGAGAGTTAGAGTGGCAATGATCTGTGTGTAGTTTTAAAACACACCTGCAAGTTCTTTTACATACACCTCATAACATGGTGGAGTTTAGTTCCCTTCCCTTTGAATATTGAATTGGCCTTAGTCACTCACTTTTAAAGGATGTAATGCACGAAGTGACACCATGTGACTTCTGGTGTTACATTAAGTAAAGCAATACAATGACTACTAGGCTGACTTTCTATGACATATACATTGGGTGCCTGGAGCTAACATATGAGAAGCAGGTTTTCCAGAAGCCACCATGTTAGAGAGGCCAACATGAATCACCTTCTTTATATTTGGGGTTGCTCTATCTGTGTGGCTTCTTATCTCCCCTGAGGCTAGCCTTCAGTCCTCTTCATGTGGCATGATTCTGGGAGTGGGTAGGTGGGGGGTAGCAGGTAGGGGCTGATCATCCAGCCAATCTAATTAAAGGAGTAGAAAGCCCTCTACCTTTTGATGTGAGGTATTGGAAGAATTAATGACTTCTTTTTAGTATCCTAAGAGGCCATCTAAATGCCTTTCCTTGATTGGTAGGGGCTAAAGGACTGAGTGTTAAGGTGCAGAACTGGTTTATCCCTTCTGGATTCATGAAGTGTCACAAGAAGCTGCATTGAAGAGTACTTGGGTATGTTTCCTTTTGTCTTGTAAAATACCACTTGCCCTTTCTTTTTCCTTAAGAACAATGGTCCCATTGGACCCGTGTGCAGGACTAGGCAGAGTTACCAGTTAATTAACTCTGCAAGGTCCAGGCCTAGGAAACAGAAAGGAGGGTGCTGGAGTCTTCAGAGGGTCCTGAGCAGTGGTCCTGAACCTCCCCAGGCTAGTACACGCTGAAGCATGAGTGACAGAAAGAACATGTCCCAAAGCAGGACAGAGGGCAGGATCTGGAGTTGGGAGATTATTGAAAGCAGGGGCTCCCTTGTGGGGTAGGAGGATGGGTAAGGCAAGGTGAGCTGTTTCTCACACTCAAACTCATCTCCTCAGTCTTTCATATATTCTCCTCACAGAAAGCATAACATTGTTCCGAATATGCTATACCTTAACAACCAACCCCGCAGGTCCAAGAGTTCAAAACCATTCTCACTTGTGTCTTAGCCACTCTGCTACCTTGAGCTTCATTTGGACATTAGTCAGGTCTTTTCTGTGGGCTTCTACTGTCCCTGAAGAGAAAGTGGCTGACCTCAAGCCTTCACTTCAGCTTGATATCGATGGGGTTGGGGTGAGGGAAGCATTGTGTGATGGTTTGAAAGAAAATGGCCCCCAAAGGGAGTGGCACTATTAGGAGATGTGGCCTTGTGGAATAGGTGTGGTCTTGTTGGAGGAAGTATGTCACTGTGGGGAAGGGCTTTGAGGTCTCATATATGCTCAAGATACTGCCTAGCATCACAGCCCACTTCCTGTTGCCTGCATATCAAGATGTAGCCAGCACCATGTCTGCCTGCATGCCACCATGCTCCCCATCATGATAAGTGAGCCACCCCAATTAAATGTTTTCTAAGAGTTGCTGTGGTCATGGTGTCTCTTCACAGCAATAGAAACCCTAACTAAGACACATCAGATGAATCACTAGTTTTCCTTAAGCTACCTGAGAGAACTCACCCCCATACACACTATAGAGAGAGCCGATTTTTCATATCCATCTACCTTCTTCAGCATTATTTTGACTCTACCATAATGTAGTAGCCCTGGCTTTATTATGGTGGTAGATATTAATTTACTTGATATTCATTGCAGAGGGCCTGACATTAAAATAAAAATGCCTGTATTGGGGCTGTCATGGATGAGTGGTACAATTCTTCATATGATGTCTCTGGTCCTCCTGAACTTGTCCCCTTAAAATTGGATTGCAGGTAAAGTGAGTCAGGGAATAAGGAAGATTTCTATTTATTTTAATCAAGAACACTCCTGGAAAGAGGGGGCTGGCATAGGAAATCAGGAGCAAAGCCCCTGCTTTTGTATTATATTTTGATTAGAATTAATCTAAGCATCTCAGAATGATAGGCCAGAAGTCATCAAACTGCACAGGCACATTTTTTCATAATGTGGACTATGGGTGTGTGTCTGGTACTCACACACCGCAGTCTGATACATAGTTTCATAGATATAACAGAAGAGGATTGCTTCAAAGTAACTTTGCCAGAATCAAGATTTGTAACCCCACAAAATAACTCCAACTATGAGAAAATAGATGCTAAACATTTTCCCGAAGGAACCAGATCTTAGTGTTGGATTTGTTCTCACACATCCTCTCTGTATTCATTCTCTGCACCATCTTTGTGAGTGTGCTGCCTTGATCAGACGGTCATTTAGATCCCAGGGATGTTCCAATGAACAAGAGGCAGCATCTAGTAGAAGATGTTCATGTAAGACTATTGGAGTCTAACCAATTCTGACTGTAAGTCTAGGAGCGGTAAGTGGCTACTGCGTGGACCATATCTAGTCAACGGCTAATCTGCCCTGTGACTGTCTTGCCTCATCATGGCACCACATCCTAACTTTGTATCTCTGGATTTTACTGTCTGCTTTTTGTTGTTGTTGATTCAGAATTTGCTACTTAAGTTAATGTTAGCAGTCAGGGAAAACATACAGCATCTTCCTGCCTTTTTCTCCCCCAGATATTCAGATAGCTGTGTTTCAACAGTAAAGCAAACATGGGCTGGTGTGTTACCGTGTTTATTATTAATTAAGATGTTTCAAATATTCTTGCCATGGCATGGTCGTGAGCTATAGTTTTAAGCATCGATATGAGTGTCTCCCCACCCCACCTCCTGCAAGCTGTCATTACATTTGCTATACAGCTGAGGATGGCTGTGAACTCTGTCTCCCAAGTTTCGAAACCCAGTTTAATAAGGTCCTGGGGATCAAACACAGGACTCCATGCTAGGCAAACACTCTACCAACTGAGCTCCATTAGCAGTCAGGACATTGTTGCTTTCATGCATTGGGTATCTTGATATACCACATGTTTGAGACAGGGTCTTGTTAGGTAGTCAAGGTTGGCCAACTTACAGTTCTGTCTGTCTTGTTAGGTAGTCAAGGTTGGCCAACTTACAATTCTGTTGTCTGTGTTCTACACGATGGAATTACAAGTGTGTGCCACCACACCTGGATTCCTTTCACTTTATTTTATTTTACAAATCCTTTTAAAATTACTTTTATAAGATTTATTTCATGTGTGTGAGTGTTTCACTTTTGACTATATATGTGCACAGCCTGCTTGCTTGGTGCCTATGAAGGTCAGAAGAAGGCATTGGATCTTCTGGAACTGGAGTTATGATGATCATGAACCACCACATGGGTGCTAGGAAATGATCCTGGGTCCTTTGCAAACCAAAACCACTGGGGCTTTTCTCCAGCTTCTCCCTTTTATTTCAGTGATGACCAATAAGGAGGATTCACTTTCTAGTGAACACATTTTTCATGATGTGAATAAAGTCTGCTTGGTAATTTCATGCAGGAGTAGAAGGAATGGAGAGGGCTGGTCTACCCACGTGTGTGCACTCTGCTCATTTATACAATAAATGCTATACCAGAGGGCACTGATGATGTTTAGTGCTGCAGTCCAAGACAGAGGCTAAAATACATGGCAGAAATCTTGCCCAAACATCTGTTCCCACAGGATCAAATCTCACACATTCTCTGTGCATTTCCTGACCAAAGTTTTGATCCATTTAGAGATTTGAAAGTAAAATGAGTCCTAGTTTCTGCTTTGGGAGCAACTTAAGGAGACCTACATCTAATTCCTCCTGTGAAGTGTGTTCAAAGACACCACGGGATCCCAGGAGCAATGGGTTCAGATCCTGCGTGGGCTGGTAAGACATGAAAGGACTTGGGGGCAGAGCTCTTCTATCTTCAGTGTGCCTCACGGAGAGGATTATGAATTAAAATTGAGACACGAAGCCAAATGCTGTGGGTTGTTCTTACTGTAACTGCATTGCAAAACACGAACTCCAACTACCCTGAATCTTGCCACTCTTTAGAGACATCTGGTCACCGTCTTTCAAGTGCAAGCCGCTGCCTTGCTTATGGGAAAGCACTTGGTAGGCAGGCGTTTGTCTTGCCTTTCGTTCCCACTGGGCAAAGCTAAAGAGAAAACCAAGGGCAGGGAAGTTACTGGGCGTGCAGAGGAAGAGGGAAAGGAGCCGCTAACACTTGAGTTTGGTTTTTGCCTTTGCTCACCGGAAGATGCTGATGTGAAGATGGAGTCGCCAGGGCAGTTTCCATGCCAACAAGGCAGAGTTCTGGAAAAGTGGGATTAAATGCAAAACAGGGGAAATTTAAATACTACGCTTTAAAAATTGACCCCTCGTAACACATATATTACAATGATATCATGTAAGGACCAAAAGCAAAGGATAGAACAGTGTGCCTTCCCTTCTTCAGATACGATCACCTCTTCTAGGAGGTGAGCAAAGGCACTGAGGCCTGTGGGTAATTGAGAAACATGTCAGGACAGTCACTTCCATGAATAGAGGTTTTCCAGGCAGCAAATTGCCATGGGGACAGAAACGCTGGACACCGAACCTCATCTGTTAGGCTGCTGAGCCCTCGTACCCGTTAGACACTAGCTTCTTCTGGTCCTGGGCTGTCTCTGCCTCCTGCTCTAGCCAAGAGCCCTCATCTTGTCTGCCCCCGTCCTTTCCTCACTGTTTGCACTGCAGCTCGACTCTCTGACACAGCCCAGCCACTCTGTCCTGATGACTTTACTGCCTGCGTGTTGCTCTGTGTTTTGCTGCTTTTTCTATCAACTCTTGGGTCTCCTCAGATCTGTGCAGCTGCTTCTGGTCTTGGACAGTATTGAGACTTTTAGTTAGTCACAGCCTTTCTGTCAGAACTCTAACATTTTTCCTTGGGCACAAATTTCATCTGATATGATTTTGAGGGAAGAGTCTCTTGACCTATGCTTTTGGCTCGAGGAGGGTTGTCTCAACACAATTCAGGGATAGGTTCCATCCTGTCAGGAACAAAATCTCTCCAGCAGTGATTCTCAACAGAAGTGGGTATAGAAGGACAGACAAATTCTCATGAGCTTATGTCAAATTCTCCCAGAGTAGGAAAAAGGGTAGCAACGAGAAGCTACCCTCCTTTGCCACACATATCTGATGTATATCCAGGGGGCAAGCTTTCATTTCACATCTGTTTCTTCTTCATAAATCGATTGCAAACAAGGGCTAAGGAAAGAGATGTTCCGTCATAGAACTGGTCAGCATTTTGTGTTTCTGCAACAGGAGCCAGAGAAACTGAAGGGCCACAGTTTAGAACTCAGCTGGAGGCTCCCTCGCCCAGCGTGGGACATTCACAGGTTAGAGCTGGGTCTCAGGTTGGTGTTGTTTTCCCTCTGTCCACATGAGTAGAAGCCTGTGAGATGGGGAGTAGGATTCACCCCACAGTTGCTTCTTTGATTGTGGTGAGCATATTTTCCCCTGAGTTTGCCAAACAGAGTACATGCTCTGGGAAGAAGATGCCGGGCAAGACAGCCTGTGACAGACAGCAGCAGAGAACCAGGAGAGAGGCAGAGGAGAAGAGAAAGTCTTCTTCCTGCCAACCATTCCCTGGAGGTGGCATGTGTCTCTGGGCAGGTCTCGTATTATTTCTGCCTTTTCTTAGCCAACAGAAACTTTTCATAATGGGACCCTCGAGTTGTGGTTGGTACCATTACTCCTTCACTCACACACAGCCTTTCTCATACTTCCTGCCTGGGAAGCATCCTTCTGGCTGCCTTTGATATTTTATTAATATTGACATTAGCTCTGAAGGGTTGGGGGGAAATTGCTCTTATGCACCAATAGTTCCTCTTTTTAGAGTGAGAGTGTCTGCCATTCTTCAGAGTCAAAACCAGCCTTGGGATATTATACACCCCCCACACCCCCCATAAGATAGAGGATAACTAGTAAGACTTTATTGCTTTGAAGCCAGAAAAGTAACACATGTGAGAGGAAATCTCTCTAGAATGTGTGTCTTAGCAAAGCATGACTACTATGCCAGCTGGGGCTTCTTTTTTCATTTTGTTTTGTTGAGACAAGATCTGTCTATGTAGCCCTAGCTGGTCTAGAACTCGCCATGTAGACCAGCAGACTGGTTTCAAGCTTGTATAATTCCTCCCGTCTTTGCATCTAAAGTTCTGGGATTTGAGGTGTGCACCACTGTGCCTGGCTAAGTTTAAGGCTTTCTAAAGCCAATAGATGATCATAGGCATTTAGAGAAAGTCAAGCCACGATACGGCAGGATAATACTGGCAAATGAGACAAGACAAAATTTAATCAATATGGCCTATTTTGAGGCATGCTGCATTTCTAGTCTGTCCATTCTATGAGCCAAACATTTGTTTGCAATAAGACAATTAAGTCTACTTGTTCAAAGCATACGTTCCAACATACTTATTTAACGGGATTATTTAATTCTAGACTTTATAACCTCAAATTCCTCCACAGTAGGAATTATTGAAATACTTTTCCAAGTTGTCAAGGAGAATTGCATTGGCTCTGATGTAGTTTGACTGTTCTGGTCCAAGTTTGGGATGCTCATATTTATTGCCCACTGTGCTTTCTGGTTTTATATCCAGGGCCTTTATAGCCCTTGGTAGATAGCTTATTGTGTCTGTGATCTACAGTGGGTTGTGGATACTGAAAATGCATCAGTTGCTATTTAGAGAAGTTCTCTTCTGTGGTGGTTAATTCTGATTGTCAACTTGATCCGATGAAGAAATACCCAGGGGAGCTGGTGACATGGCTCAGTGAGTAAAGGCATTTGCCCCCAAGTGTGATGGCTTAAGTTCAATCCTTGGGAACCACACGGTGAAAGGCAAGAATTGACTCCCATATGTCCTCCTCTGACCTCACATGTGCGCTGTGGCATGGGTACACACACACACACACACACACACACACACACACACACACACACACAGAGAGAGAGAGAGAGAGACAGAGAGACAGAGAGACAGAGAGACAGAGAGACAGAGACAGAGAGACAGAGAGACAGAGACAGAGAGTGAGAGACAGAGAGAAACACAGAGATAGAGAGAGACAGAGATACAGAGACACAGAGAGAGAGACACACACACAGGAAAAAAACTACCTTGGGCATCCAGGAAGAACACCTCTGGGTCTGTCTGTGATGTTTCCTGAGTTGTTTTGGAATATTTGTTTAACTATGCAAAGATGAGTTGCATTTGTTTAATTACGTAAAGGTACATTGCTGTTTTACCTTGCCTGCCTAAGGTACCTGATTGGTCTAATAAACAGCTGAACAGCCAGTAGTGAGGGAGAAGGCATAGGCAGGACTTCCATGCAGGGAGAGTAAGTAGGAGGAGGAATTTAGGCTTGGGAAAAGAAAGAGAGGGGAAGAAAGAAGAGAGATGCCAGGGGCCAGACAGACAGACACGGAGGAAGCAGGAAAGTAGGACATACAGAATGAAAGAAAGATAAAAAGTCCCAAGGCAAAATGTAGATAAATAGAAACAGGTTAAATTAAGTTAAAAGGGCTGGTGGGACAAGCCTAAGCTAAGGCCGAGCATTCACAATTAATAAGTCTCCATGCCTTTATTTGGGAGCTGGTTGGTGGGACAGAGAAAATTTCAACCACACAAAGGCTCTGACATAATCAGTGAATAAATTTCTTGATGCTCAGAATCTGGTGACATTATTGGGAGACGGTGAAAGGTAGGAAGTGGGGCCTAGCTGCAGGAAGTAGGTTGTTGGAGGCATGTCTTTGGGAGCTATATTTGCCTGGCCTCTTCTGTATTCTGTTTTCTTTGCTTTCTGTCCACACAAAGTGAGTGACAACCTTCATGCTCCAACAGCCTTGATGATCTGTCTAAGCAACCATAGACTAAGCCCACTTAACCATGGTCTTAACCATGAACCAGAATAAACCATTTCTCTTTTGAGTTGGTTCTGCCCCTTATTTGGTTATGTGTCAGGGAAGCATAACCAACACATCTTACAGCACTATTTAAAACTTGTTCATCTTTTCTTACCTTTTGCTCAACAGCATTGCCTCTGTATCTTAGTCTTTTGACCTTCTGATTATTTTTATTTCATTTTTTTTGCGACCTTGTCTCATGTAGCCAAAGCTCTCTTGGAACACACTATGGAACCAAGACTGTCTTTGCACCTGATCCTCCTGCCTCCACCTCCCACATGTGAGGATCACAGGTATGTACCAGCTTCCCCAGATCCTTTGCAACTTGTGTGTGTATGTGTGTCCACCAAACAAGAGTAGGGCAAGGGAGAGTCCTTGGGGCTGAAGAGACCTGGTTTGTAGCCCTGTTGTGTTCAGAGGGAAGAGCTATGTGTAGTTCCAATCTAAATTAAAAAGACCTCCATTAAACCCGAGGCAACAGTACTAAAAAGAGCCCATTTCATAGGTAACTTTGCCAGAACTCCAGCATCATCTTCCAAAACAAGCAGAGGCCGTCTGCAGTTTCACCTCTTACAAGAGCCGGCAATGAGACCCCGAAGAGTTAAAGTCTTCAAAGGATTCGAATTTAAAGAAAAAGTGTTTGCCACTCTTGCCACACTTCACGGTGTCACACTCTTTTATCTGTTCTTTTAATTTTCTACAGCGAAGCTACAGGCTACATGACTCTGGTCAGCCAGACTGGATGCTCACACCATGAGCAAAGCTCTCGACAACCCTGTGCATCCCCACCCATTTCTTCCTGCTTCTCTACAGGCCTCCAGCAGAAACCATAATTCAGCTGCCTATGGAGGCCTTGCCAAAGACACATTTCCCAGAGGAGGCTGTGCAGAACCCTGTTCCACAAGCTTGTAAATAATGGCGCTGTAAAGCAAATGCTGTGCTGAAAATAGTATGAGAAATTCTGAATTACATGAAAGGGTTCATTTGTCTTGGGACATACCAGCACATCAGTGTGTTAATGCACATTGCAACTTGCAAAAGAGACACAGTATTCATATTCCCCAAGTGTGTACTACCATGGTGGACTACTTTGTGGTATGTGTGTGTTAATTTAAGAATTTTCAGTGAAGCCAAAAGCTGTTTTGAAAATGTTGGCCTAGGAACATTCTCTAACTTTATCTTGGAATACATCCTTGCACATCCAATTCTAGTGCGTTGAGGAATGAGGAAGGAATAGAAGCCAAGTCTTTCTTCCACTTCTGGATTGCAATCAAGGGCCTGCTGCCAGTCTTAGATCTCTTGGTTCTGACCCCAGTGGCCTCCTCTCTATATGACCTAAGTCTGGCATTTAAGATTCTCTCACTTGACTCCACACTACCTTCTCAATTTTACCACCTGAGGTGAGGGGTGGGAACGCAGACAGACAAGGCGGTAAACTGTATCACTTGTAATTACCACCTGTATTTATTATGCAGTTCTTGAATCTGTCCCTATACTCTCCCACCCCTGGCCTTTTTCATCCCATCCTCTTTTTAAATAACTAAGAAATTATTCTTTGAAACTTTCATACACATATGTAATGAAATACAATGTTATCACCCTTTCTTCCATCCAGCTCACTCCAGATCCCTCTGGACACAACCATCTCCCAACTTCATGACATCGTCTTTGTTGTTGTTGTTGTTGTTGTTCTCCTCCTCCTCCTCCTCCTCCTCCTCCTCCTCCTCCTCCTCCTCCTCCTCTTTCTCCCCCTCCATTAGATCCAGTGAGTGCTGCCCATATGTGCATGGGTACAGGACTATTGGAGCATGGACAATTTACTCGTGGCCACTTCCTCTAGGATGAGTGACTCTTCCCCCATCTGTGTGTTATTGAGCTAATGGATTCATTGCCTCATGTCCAGATAGTCTCTGACCTAACAATGATATCATTTATGATTTCTAAATTTGCTATGGTACAAAGTGATATGTATTCAATAGAAAATGTACTTCAGATTTTGATCTTTTCCCAAGCTAGCAACACACCCAACGATATTCTCCTGCCATGTTTGGCAACAGCTTTGGTTCTTAGTTTCCAGTCAGACACAAGATCACAGGGGTGAACAACCAATGGTCTATGGTCACCATATTGGCAGCATTTTTTTCAATGTTGTGTTCCGTACTATACTATTTCATCTTGTCATGTCATAAAATGCCCATCAGTGTGTGGACATGAACTTTTGACACTTTGGTTAGCAATATGCTTTGTCTTAGATGGTTCTGCCCAGTGTCAGTGCTCTGGGCATATTTAAGGTAAGCTAGGCTATGGCAAGGGGAAGTTCTGTAGGTTGGGTATGTTAAGTATATCATCATCTAAACAATTTTCATTTTGTGTGTGTGTGTGTGTGTGTGTGTGTGTGTGTGTGTGACATGTGTGTAAGTATACCCAGAGGCATTGGCCAAAAGACGGCACTG
The DNA here is from genome assembly GCF_949786415.1 of Peromyscus eremicus. Lineage (NCBI taxonomy): Eukaryota > Metazoa > Chordata > Mammalia > Rodentia > Cricetidae > Peromyscus > Peromyscus eremicus. Next base: position 10,461,643 of record NC_081431.1, read on the forward strand.
ACCCCCTGGAGCTGGAGTTACAGGTGATTGTGAACTACCCAGTGTGGGTGCTGGGTCTTTCTGCAAGAGCAGCAAGTGTTCCTAACCACTGAGCCATTTTTCCAGCCCCCAAACAGATTCCTAATATACTTCTAGTTTATGATAGATTTATCGGGGTGTGATTCTATTAGAAGGCAAGGGACAGCTATACCATCTTTTTCAATCCCCACTATAGCTTTAAGAGATATATTCTATTATTTCTGTTTTACCCTCAAGAAAACAGATGTAGGGAGACTAAACAGTGTGTCTGTAGTCACCTGCTTGTCACAACGCTTCTGGGATTGGATCTGTGTACCGCTGACTGCTTAGCCATACTCTTTTAGTCACCTCCAGAGCTGTGCAAAACTGTCTTTCAAGGATATAATGATGAAGTTTAAGAAAGTAAATTTCCAGATTGTCAACCTTCTTTACTGAGAAATTCTGCCCTAGTGTATGGATCAAGTTTCCCTGTGTCCCTTCCCTATTTCAGACCTTGTTCTGGGCCCATCGCCCCAAGATGTAAAATCTTGAAATACTGGGTAAAGTCAGAAGGTTTTGGACAGGCCATGAAGGTACCACCAACCCTTAAGCTTCTTGTCTTTCTGGTTTATTCTATGTTTCTTAAAACTAGAGAAGGATGCTCTAGAACACTCCCCAGGGAGGTTATGATTTGGTTGTGTGGGGGTTGGGCCTTGTGGAGAAGGGGAAATCTTGATTACTAATCTTGCCTCAATCATCCTGACCACTAAAGAGAGCCTCTAAAAACAAAGCAGAGACTACCACTAAGAAACACAGAATACTAAAGTTAGATTTCTTAAGAAATTTAAATTTATATTTTTTTCTCAGCTATTTTTGGAAGTATTGCTTTCCAGTGACACCAGTGTCTTTTAATGTAACAGGGAACTTTTCCAAGACACATTAGCAGAAAAATGCACAGGGAAAAGTTTTATGTGGCTATTTTTTTCAGAAGTGGTAGTTAAAACCTGTAGTGTAAAATCATATTATGAAATATTCATTCTAGTTGCAACCAATGTTTATGTCATCTTATAAAAATTTAAAATTAGTTTCAACTCATTAATAAAAAAGTTATGTGCAAGTATCTTTATAGACATTGACATAAATATTATTTTATTGTGATTATTATATTTAATAATCATATAATGATACAATCTAATATTTTTAAAATAAATAACATCTTTGGTTGCAGAAAATTAAAAAATTAGATTTAATTTTTTTTACTAATATATTTCTTTACTGAAGATATAATGGGATAATTATATGGGTTCAGTCATTAAATATATTAAGACAGATTTTTTTGTATGTGTTTGGTGGCTGGGGTGTGCGGGGAGCAGAGTAGATTCACAAAGTCAGATGGAAGAAAGAAAGATGTGTGATCCATATACTTGAGAAATGAGTTTTTAAGTGCATGTGGGTATCAAATGGTAGTTATAGTATTATATTCAGTAGACAATGTAATAATCTCTAGAAAGTCATTATTTGCTGAATGTGTTGGAGCATGCCTGTGATGCTGGCACTCAGAAGAGTGAGGTAGGAGGATCATGAGATCAAGGCCAGCTTCAGCTTCCTAGAGAGGACAGGAGTGGGGGAGGGGAGGGGAGGGAAGAGGAGATAGAGCTAGAAGGGGCCAGAGGATAAAAGGACAATTTGCATGCACACACATACACATATCTGAGGACACTGAAATGATAAATTTTTAGGCCACAAACTTTTTATCAAAGAAGAAGCAAAGTTGGGAAGAAGGAGTAAAACTCCATTTCCCAACAATTGGTAGAAGTGTGGCTTTTAATTTGGGAAAGCACCACAGAGAGCAGGGAGGAAATATTTAAAATGAAACAGAAATTCTGGTCCTCACAAACTACAGGCCATCCCAGAGGAGACCCTAGAAGCCTAGAAAGATGACTGCCCAGGCCCAGAGCTGTCAGTGTCTCTGTACTGGTAGATAAAAATTCATCCAGCTAACAAGGAAGGAGGAGGGAGAGGAGGAGGGGGAGGAGGGAGGGAGTGAACTGACATAGGATGGAACAAAACTGCTTCAGAACTAAAAAGGGAAAAAAAATGTCAACAGTAAATGGTGGCCAAGTTAAACAGAACTCCCAATGTTTTTATTAAAGCCATAACTTACTGGGAATTTAACCCTGATTTTACAAGTAAAAATTACCTCTCTGCCTTCAAACCATTTGAAAAGACATTTGCCTTATGGTGACACTTAATGTGGTTCTAACTGTCACAACACAATGGCCATTTCAGACGTGTGACAGTCTAAATTACAATCTGTAGATTCAAAGAACCCCATTAACAAGCAACTGGTCTACAAAACTGCTTGTAAATGCAAGCCTGTGGGAACTTGCAGAGAACTGGAAAGGGATTCCTATAAGTTGAAAAGTCTGTGTTATTAAGTAAAATCCCAAGAATTCCAAGTTCAAATGCATTGGTTCTGAGGATAGTAAACCTGCTATTACCATTTTGGATTTAGATCTGGAGTGGGCTTTATGTGGGCTCAGTAAAGATGGAGCTGTGGATCAAAGTGGATTCCTGGATTTATTACTATTTACAAAAAAAAAAAAAAGAGGAGAATTGATGGATACAGGGATCTTGGATAAGCAATACTGGAGGTAGAGGAAACTGTTTAACTGGCCACAGCACAGAGGGAATCTTGTCAATGGCTGGTTCGTTATTGTTGTCAAATATTGATGATATCAGCTTAATAGTCCTATTGTGTCCATTACACCTCCTCAAAAATATTACCCATTGTAGGTAGAGTTTTCCTGCCTGGCCCACAGTCAGGATATATCTCTTTCACCTGCCAGTCCCACAGCCTCTCAGACCCGACCAAGTAAACACAGAGACTTATGTTGGCTACAAACTGTATGGCCGTGGCAGGCTTCTTGCTAACTGTTCTTATAGCTTAAATTAATCCATTTCCATTAATCTATGCCTTGCCACATGGCTCGTGGCTTACCGGCATCTTCACAAGCTGTTCCTCATCGTGGCGGCTGGCAGTGTCTCTCTGACTCAGCCTTCCACTTCCCAGCTTTATTCTTCTCCTTGCCCCGCCTATACTTCCTGCCTAGCCAACGGCCAATCAGTGTTTTATTGATTAATTAGCAACACATTTGCCATACATCCCACAGCAACCCATGTATGCACTTTCCCCCCAGAGTCTCACTATGTAGTTCAGGCTGACTTGGAATTCTCTGTGTAACCCATATGAGCCTTGAATGAGCAATTCTCCCACCTCAGCCTTCTGAGTGCTTAGATTATAGGCATGTACCCCTATGCCTGGCTACATGTATGTATCTTTAAAACAACAACATATTTTATAAAATGTAAGTATCAGAGCTGGGAGATGGCACAAGAACATGAGTTCAGATCCCTAGCACCCATGTAAAAGCCATAGTGTTGGCATGCCATGTATGCACACATGTACATGTGTCCCTGCATACACATCTACACACAAACATAGACACCACCACACATGTACACATACAGTTCAAACATTATGAAGAGTTAAAATAAATTGCTGTATAAAAAGAAACATTATAGAAATATTATTATATTTCTTTATTATTACTGCTAATTTACCATCTTATCTAGTTTTATTATAAGAAGCCTGGGAAGTTAGTTTAGGGTGGGTTCTAGAGTAAGATGGATACAACAGACTGAACACTTTACCATGACATGACAAGTGACCATGTGACCTAAGCTCTCCATCAAAAATTGGTGCTGTCTGATTCATCAAACCATGAGTGTCGCAGTGCAAATAATGACAACCTCCCTGCAACTGTTAGTGATCACACCGGAGCCTGTGTGGAAGGCATGATGCGTTCCATGAGCAAGCAGACAGATTCTCCTAATGCCTCCCACAGACAGGGCTGCTCGGGGGCTGGTCCAGCCTGAGTGAACTGTCACAGCATCTCTGCCCACTCAGGGGCATCCCTAAGTGACAGTGAGGAAAAAGACCTTCCCTGAGTAAAAAGGAGGTAGGAACCTTGTCAGTACAGCCGACTGTCATCAGCCACATGCCCTTAACAAGGCTGACTCAGGTCCCCGTCACCATTAAGAGTCTAAAGTACGTGTTCAGCAGACAACCATCCTGAGTCTAAATGTGATCATAGTTAGTGGACAAAGGGAGATGGCCAGCCTATGCACAGGACTGACCTGTGATTGCCTCCCCTGAAATTCATGGTGAAGTCATATCTCCAATTATATCAGAAAGTGACTGATTTGGGAGACGTCTTTGAAAAGGTCATTAGATTTAAGGCAAGGCTATTAGAGCGGATCTGAATCCTTCATAATTAATGCACTTGTTTTTCCAAGACAGGGTTTCTCTGTGTAGCCCTGGCTGTTCAAGAACTCACTTTGTAGATCAGGCTGGCCTCAAACTCATGGAGGTCCTCCTGACTCTGCCTCCAGAGTGCTGGGATTAAAAGTGTGTACCACCACTGCCAGGTGTAGTGGGCAGCTGTTTGAGCCATGCCCTGAAGCGTCGCCCCTAGTGAGACAGCTGTAGCTGTCACATCTGTCTATGACCCTGAGGTACCTGCCCCTGGGGCATGGCCATCAGGGATCCTTAAGACTTGGGATGTACATACACGCTCTCTCTCTTGGCTACCTCATGGTTTTGGATGCTGAGATCTTAGACCAAGTTATTCAGCAAGGGACATCGCTCAGCTTTCCTGGACCCTGCAATAAATCTCCTGTGGTTAGGAGTTACACCCCCAAATAAATTCCTTTGATCATTAAGCTGATTCCATGGATTGCTAGCGATTTAATCACATTAGCCCAGCTCCTGATGCACTTATAAGATGAAATTGGGTGGGCAAGATGGTTCAGTGGGTAAAGCACTTGCTGCCGGGCCAATGACCTGAGATTGATTCCTCGGACCCACAGGGTGGAAGGGCAGAACTGATTTCTACAGATTGTCTCCAACTTCCACTTGTGTGCGGTAGTACACACATACCCCACCACAAAGTGTTTTTAAACAAGAAGACATTTGCATACCTGCAGAGGGAAGACCTGTGAAGACAGAGAGAGAAGAGGGGCCTTTCCAAGCCTGGAATCGGCTGTTCTGGTTGCTTTCTTATTACCTCGACACAAGTTAAGGTCATCTGGGAAGAGGGAACCTCAACTGAGGAATTACCACCACCAAGTCTGTGCTAAATTTTCTTGGTTAATTATTAGTGAGGGAGGGTCCCTCAGGGTCCCACCCGGGTCCCGCCCATTGTGCTGGTAAGCAGCATTCCAATACTTCAGTTCTTCTTTCCAAGTTCCTGCCTTGACTTCCCTCATTGAAGCCAAATAAACCCCTACCTCCCCAAGTCACTTTCAGCATGGTGTTTTTATCACAGCGATTGAAAGCAAATTAAGACAGGGCGCTTGGAAGGAACTCACGGTACCGCCATCTTCACCTTGAACTTCTAGCCTCCGGAACTGTGAGAAAACAGAACCTCTGTTCTTTAGGCCACCCAGTCTGTGGCTTTTTGTTATAGAGTGCTCAAGAAAACCAACACATAGCTTTTCCTTCATGGCGGGCAAAACAGTGTATTCCCGGGACAGTTCTGGGCATGAATTTATGACCACAATGCTCCTGCCCAAATCTGTCTGGTGGTGGTGGTGGCGGCGGCTGGTACAAGCTTGGACTTGAAGATGGCTTCCTTCTCCCACAACCTGCTTCATCACATCCTCTCCCTCGACAGGGGCCACACCAGAACCCACTGAAGAAGATCGTGTATCACCTGGACACTTGAGACTGAGGGGAACTGATGGGAATTTTATTGTCCCTTTCCTTGCCTGAAAGAGCTAGAAGCAGTTGCTTGTGTTCACAGTCACTGCCTCCCGGCAGGGGGATGTCAGGATGGTTGTAGGCTCAAAGAGATTCCAGTTGCAGCCCTGGGCTGCTGAAACCTCATCTCCTTTTTCTGTTCGTTTGTCTTCTTTGTTTGTTTGTTTGTTGTTGTTTTTTAATGGGGTTTTCCCCCTTAAATTTGTGTGTATGTGGCGGGGGGGGGGGGGGGGGGGACACACATGTGTGAGGTCAGAGGATAATTTTCAGGAGTTGGTCCTCTCCTTCCACTGTGTAGGTCCTGGGAATCAAACTCAGGTCATCAGGGTCGGACACTCGCCTTTATGAGAGTCTCTCATCTCCTTTTGTTCTCCCAGGCTAGGTAGGCCTGCCTATGGCCTCCTGCTGTGGCTGTTTCTGGGTTTCTTCTTTATCTTCATCCCATCACTTTCTTCCACCGTAAAACCAATTCTGTATGGCAAGGTTGTGAGGTATCTACCAGGGAAGGCTGCTCCGACAAGGGGTCAAGCCGATAGGAAATGTTTATTATTAATAAATCTTTATTAGCCAGCTGCTGACCACACTGGATGTTTGGAACCCTGGCGCTGTCCCGAGTCTCTCTTAGGGCGGGATTTTGAGCACAAAAAAAAAAAAAAACCACATCCTTGGTTGACGTACCTCAGAGAGCAAGAAGTGTTAGCCAGAATTGAAACTACAGAAGCCGAAATGCAAGGCTAGGACATTTATGTACTTTCCCAGAACTAGGGACTTGGATGGTTTAGGTCTTTGTTTCCATTTTGACAGCGATTTCTTTCTACGTGCTGGGTTCCAAGGCCTGAATGGTTCCTCGATCGTAGTGGCCGTTGTGCTGGGGGCCAAGAAGGTCTGGGGGCCTGTTAGGCTATGTTTAAATAAGCTGAAATGTTCTGAATGGCTTCTGCCCTCCTGTCTGACCTTGACTGACTCGGTGCTCATAAAGGCTGTGGTAATCTGCATCCTGTCTGCCTGCTCAGCGTCAAGCCGCATTACTCTGGTCACTGTGTCCCACGTGCAGTCCTTGATTCTTTCCCTTTCATTTCCTTGGATGTGTTAATGTCGCTCCTGGCTGAGGACCTTTGCACACACTATTAGTTAGAAAGTGTGGAAAACCTCTCCTCTCACTGTCAGCTAACTCCACTCCATCTTAAAATCTGTTTGCCCATGCCACTCTCTCCAAGCAGATATGCCTGACCTCTTGTCAAACACCACGCTGTATCTACCACAGAACCACAGTGCCAGGCAGACCGCTCAGCACTCAGTATGGTCACAGTCTAATGAACTGAGTTCCTCTCATTGAATTGAACCATAAATGAGATCCAAGACCCAGGATCACATTTTTTTAAGTCACTATTTTATTTCCAGCATACACAATGCCTGCCTGATACATACAGAAGGCAATGTATTTGTTGAATGAATAAGGGAGTGGGTGAATAAATACTGCCTGGTCCCTGTTTTCCCCTGGAGCCTGAGTTCCAACCTTAGTTGCAGTCTAAGCAATGAGGGGTTTTTAAAAGTGCTGATGATTGAGTCCCAACACAGAGCTTTTTAGCTGAAGTGTGGACTGGATGCTGGGACTTTTGAAAGCTCTCGGGATAATTCTAACAAGCAGCAAACGTATAGACAAATTGTCATGAGATGTCTATGCATGACATTTATATAATCACACACTGGTCTGGTCTATGCTCAGTGAGTGTTTTCGCCCCCTAGTATTTAGATAGACTGCTCTTTCAACTCCTTTATTCCAATTCATTTTTTTCTGAGCTACAGATGGCTGCCTTTTGCTTACTTAGATGAAATCACCTCTGGGGTACTTGACAAGTTTGATAACTTAATTTTTTAATTAAAAATATTTTATGTTTCTGCAAAGTTAAAAAAACTGCTCTGACTTTGATCCAACAACTCTTGACATTCTCCAATCCTTGTAGAAGAATCTGTGCGTTAAAATTCCAGTCATATGACCCTGCCAGGCTTCCCCTCCATCAGGACACCACCTTAATGGAGTGTCCACCAGGCCCCCTCCAATGGCATCTCCCTGATGTTTCCAGGCAGAGCACTGCCTGGCATCAGCGATGACTCACTCAGTCGCCCCGTGAGGTAAATCTATTGCTCTATAAGCCTCTCAGACAGCTCGGCTTCTGTTGGTGAAATCCCACGGAAGCAGTGGGGGCAAGTCTTCCTGGAAGCCAGCTGGGTAATGCAAACTGATTTTTCCTGTGGACTCAATTGCTTGGAGGTCAGCTTGATTATCATTACAATTTTTTAAAACACAGAGGTACATGACTGAGGACCTTGAAGCACTCCTGGCTTGCTCTGTCTGTTTCTGATGCCCCTGTCAAGGTCAGGGTCAGATCCAAGCATGGGGTCTCAGTGACTTTTTTAAGGCCCAGCAGATCTGAGAAAAGTGTTCTTGCTCACTGTGTTGTCTGCAGGCACATACCAATAGGAAGACTCTGGAGCCTCGCTTTAACTCATTTATACTTGTAAGCAGCGGTGTGCTGATCATGCTTTTAAAACCCACAGCTCCTTTTGGGAGATCTTATCACAACCTCCTCCTTCAAAACCATCATTGACTTGCTGCAGTGTGTGTGTGTGTGTTTGTGTGTCTGTGTTTATGTGTGTGCACATGCATGTGTATGAGTATGTATGTCTATGTGTACATGATTATACAATGTACATGTGTGTGTGCCGTTCTGTAGTGTGTATGTATGTGTGTGCATAAATGTGTATGTGCATATGTGTGCATGTGACAGCCTATTGTTTATGCATGTGAGTATGTATTTGTACATGTATGTGTATATGTCTGTGTGCATGTGTGTTTGTGTATGATACCCATACTGTGGATGTATGTGCATGTATATTTTTTGTGCACATATATATGTTTATGTATATGCATATGCGTATGTGTGTATTTGTGCATGTGTGTGAAACTCCATAGTGTATGTTAATGTGTGTCCATGAGTGTGTATGTGTGAATGTGACACACTACAATGTCTGTGTTTGCGTGTGAAGGGTGGCAAGTGATATCACCCCAATGAGGGACAGGCGCGGTGATTCTAGACCACTGTGGAACCAAGGGACTCCAGTGTCCCTCCGAGGACAGGCATCGTGGGCCCCAGTGAGTCAGACCCACATGTGTGGCTTCCACTCCTCAGACTCCTAGGACGAGGTGGAGGGGAAGTGGGGAAGAACACGTGCTTGCTCTGTGGCCTTTTGTGACTCTTAAGTCTCTATCTTAAAGTGCATGTGGGTTCAGGAAACTCCCTTCTGCTGACCTCTGCACGGCCGCTGCCTCCTTTACTTCAGGTCATTAGCTTAGGGCATTGAACCATCATTTTCCTCTCTAGAGTGACCCAGCGGCACAGCCCTCTCTAATGGAGTGTGGTTTTAAATGTGCTGTTGTCAGGCAAGCTGACTGGAGCACAGAAAAGTCTTTCCCGTTTCCTCTGTCGACTGAAGAGTCGTCGCTCTTGGCCATGGAGTGCAACTCCTGAAACACTCATTTTCACTCCGATGACTTTTCCACAATCACGTGTCCTCCGCCTTTCTCCTGAGGGTGCTGAGATGTGCATTTGACTCCATCTCTATGCTCCTCCGTCCTCTTGTCTGGTTTTCTGGAGTTATGTAGATACTCTGTGTAGGCTGAGGAAGAACCCAGAACAACTTGGAAATGAGTCTGGAGAAGAGTCAGTCCCATTGGAGGCCAGGGTGAGCCATTACAGAAGACAGATATCAGCAGAACTTAGATACCACAGGTTCAAAGCCAGAGGCTGACAGCAAGTTTGGAGGTCAAGATCAGAGGAAGAGGAGACCAGTCTGGAAGAAGGGGTTTGTGACTGTCCCCCACAAGTAGCTTCATAGAATTTGGACATTATCATTAGAGAAGCCCAGCCCAGCCAGGTATCTGTATGTGTCAATTCAGAGCAGTAGTTTGCCCTGTTTTCTGGTCTTGGAAGACCCCAGTCACTGATGACCTTTGAATAAATTGGATGGCACTGGCCAGTGCTTGGTGGTTTTGTTGCCAGTCTTGCCACACCAACTCCAGTGTCGTCCGTGTGACATGAACAATTATGTCAATAATAGTGGACGGGAGATACGTGTCCCATGGGACTAAGCTCCCTGGAGGTCCCTGGCAGAGTGCAGGAGATGTGCTTCACGGATCATGAGTTCCCTGGGCTATGGGTTCTGTATAACTGCTTTTCTGATAATGTTCTAATTAATCTATGAAGCACGGCCAAAATTAATGAATGCTTGGGTTGTGAACTATGGAGGAAAGGGGAAGCTGGACATAGATCTTAATCAAATATAGCAGAATGAGCTATTTTTTTAAGACCTCAAGCCGCTAGATAAAGAAAGTATAATAGTTTAGGCACTTCTAGGGAATGAACACTCACCCACTAGGAATCCTTTAAGAATCCCAACTAAAGTGATTTATGGTAGAAAACATTATCTCATAGGAGGCAGATGGTGGACCCCTCTGTTGAGGAAGTTCAGCATGGGAAACTTAAGGACTACAGCAGAACCCCTTCCCCTTACAGGCGTAAAAGTACAAGAGTCCATATTCCAAAAGGTAAAAAGGTTTTATATTAAAAGAGATATATGGTGAAAAACTAAAGAAAGACTTAGGGAGGATCTGCAGCATCCAAATTGGCTAAGTGGGTCATGAGAACCAGAAAAGTAGAAGTGCATAATAAACTAGAGAGCGGCTGAGATAAGATGAAGGACAGCTACAACCACAAAGAAGTCTTCACAAGTCTAGGGACTGTACTAAGTTTAAAAAACACAGACTGCTCTTCTCTTTGGGTCATAAAGTTCTTGTGGGTGAAGGGATATATCTAGCACTGATTAATAATTGTGTGCTTGCTGTTTTTTTTTTAAAGATGATGTAATTAAATTATTGCCAAGCTCTTGTTGTTCCTTGTATGACTTGATAGTTTTCTTTTCTGTATATAAACTACTGATTTGCAGAAGTAAAATTGCTGCAGATTCAAACCACTTCTGAATGTGTTGTCTGTCTGTCATTCGCTGAATCCTTGCCTTCCTGACTACCTTGGTTTTCCTACGGTCGTGATACTCCCGATGGGCCAGTCCATAGCAGTCTTATGAGATTTCATGTCCTGTGAGACTCTCCCAAGTGTGCTGAAGGCTGCAACCAATGCCTTTCTGTCTACTAGAAACAGTTCACAGGGAAGGCCCTTAGTCACTTCGGCAAGCTGGCTGCAAGACTGGGTGGATTTAAGTCCAGTTTCTCAGACCCTGTTTCCTAGGCTTGCTGTGTCCCTGGAGCAGGAGGCTTGAGACAAGCCACTGTTGGACAGGCTTACAGAAGTCTCTAGAATAGAACCTAGAAATTGAAAAATGATGTTGTTGTTGTCCTAAGACATTGATCTTCTCTGAATTAACTAATGAATAGCTGTTTTGAAGAATTTCCCTTTTCCCTCCTTCTCTTCCCTTAACTTAACTACACACTGACCTCATGTAGCCAAATCCTTGTACCTTGCTTAAAAGAAAAAGGGGAGAGCCTCTTCCCTTCAGCCCAGCAGAGTCAGATTTGACTTGGGTTTAAGTTTGTTCTAGTTTTGCCTGTTATTAGTTATAAGGGAGGAGGCTAAGGTGAAGAGCGGGTTCTAGAGTCATTAAGAGAAACACAAAAGAGAGCCTCCTCCTTGATTAAAAGCTACATGAAACACACATAGGCATGCAGGCTTCCCATGCTCTTCAGTAACCCCAAATGATGCACAAAGACTTGTCCACGTGTGGCTGGGGGACATTGGATTCTCTCCTGTCTCAGCTCTGTGGCTCACTTCCATTGTCGGGAGTGGCTGACTTTGTGCCTTCTAAGAAGTTACTTCTATTTCTATTACTCTCCACGTGTCCATGGTACAATCCTTGTGCTCAGATGGAAGAACCTGGAGATCTCGGTAGCTTCTCTCCAGACTCTGATCCATGCTTGTAGCAGTCACGGTATTGTGTAGTACACTGACGACAAATCTGTAGCTCTTGAGTTGGTTGATTTTTAAATGTATATCCCGTCTTCTTCTACAGAAGTTTCAGATGGAGTCTTCATCCGCTCAGGCTGCTACAACTCCTTACCATAGGGTAGGCAGCTTAAACCCTAAATATTTGTTTTTCACACTCTGGCGGTCGGAAGTCCAAGGTGAGGGAGCCGGCATGGTTGGGTTCTGGCTTCATACTGAGTCTTCACATGGTAGAAAGAGCACTCAGTAGCGATCTGAACTTTTCTTATAAGAGCTCTAATCCCACTTTGATGTGATTATCTAATTATTCTTTATCAATAAAAACTCAGGAGTCAGATATCCAGGTAAGAACCTGAATGATGAGAGAAGCGGTGGAGAAGCGACCAGTGACCTCTTATCTCTTTTGTTCCTCCATCCGAGAGGGCTGAGACCCTAAGTACTGTCTTACTATACTTCCTGACTCTCTATCTTAGTCCTCCAATACCTCTGTGGTTAATTTTGGTCAACTGGTAACTAGCTCTGTTTTCTGATTCAAAGCAAATTTTTATTGGTAGTCTTGGGAGCGTCAGAATACAATCAAAATATACAACACCACTCACAAAGGCTTCATGAGCACGTCCTCCCAAGACCTACCTCCAAACACAGTCATGCTGGATGTTAGATTTCAGCGCAGAAACTGGAGTTATGGAAACATCAAAGCTATCACTTCATTTTAAACCCAGGGGCCAAGTAAACCTCTCTAGCTGTAACCAGATCTCTCACCAGGGTGATGGGTATAAGGACACATGGCTTCTATTTTTTTTCCCCTTGTGAGTATAAGAAAAGAGACTTTACTCTTGTGTATGATGTGCGTACATGTATGTGTGCACGTTGACATGTGTGTAGGTGCATGTGGAGGCCCAAGATTGACACTGGGAGATATCTTTCCACTTATTAATTGAGGCAGGGTTTCTCAACGGAACCCAGAACTCACTGATACAGCTAGCATCACTAACAGGCCTGCTCTAGGAGCCCCTGTCTCTCCCTTCTGAACTTGGGAATTATAGGTGGGTTCTACACTTGCAGACCAAGCACTCTAACCACTGAGCCATCTCCCCAGTCCTTGCCGAGAGCTTTTTTAAAGCTTATAGCCACCAGGACTACTTAAGTCCCTGTTGCTGATTCATTTGACCTCTGTGTTCTAGAACAATTCAGACACTAGATAGCATAATAGTGAGTACATGTTAAGAGTTCAATAACAGCTTTTTATTTATTTATGTTATGTATATGAGTGCTCTATCAGTGTGCATACCTTTATGCTAGAAGAGGACATCAGATCTCATTATAGATGGTCACGAGCTGCCATGTGGTTGCTGGGAACTGAACTCAGGACCTCTGGAAGAGCAGCCAGTGCTCTTAACCGCTGAGCCATCTCTCCAGCCCCCAATATCAGTTTCATTCTTTTTTTAAAGCGCATACAATGACTTGTCTGCCCCACCTCACGTAAACCATCACTGGAACTGTTTGAGGTCATGTTGTTAGCATGATCTCCAAGTTATTCTGGGCACATTCACTCCAGCTAAACACAGTTCCCTGCAGAATCTCTGGCCATGGCATTCTGCCTCTCAGCGCTCAACCTGTGCTTTCCATGCGTATTGTTCCCAGCATTCCTTCCGTTGGCTCATGGACTCGAAGATGACTAAGTCACTAGGCCCCCAAGGTATTATCTGCCATGTTAGCAACTTGTTAGCTTATGTTTGACTCCCGTAGCCTGCTCAGGGAAGCCACCTTAAAGGCGATCTACCTGATTCCCCAGACATCTGTGCAATGCCCGTGTTGTACAAGCTGCCTGTTAGAATCAGGCCTGAAGACTCTGGCCCAAGCACCACATGGGAACAGGCTTAAGGCACTTTTTCTAGAGCAAACGAGCTAAATGCTGTGTGTGGAGTCACTTTAGAGGAGTGGGTGGCAAGTGCTAGGAACAGCATTCCCCAGTGCTGGCTGACTCCCTCTGTGGAGGTTATTTTCAGAGGTCTGGACACTTGCAATCAAAGGTCACATCCAATGCACTCACTGAGAGCATATGAGGATCACATCCCCTGGAGGAGGCTGCAGAAGGCCAGAGTCAGCAGTTGTGAAAAGGCTCAAAGGCCAGAGAGCTGCAAGTTCACTTTCTACAGTTTGAGATGCCTGATCCCTGCACAGCATCCTTCTTGTCTCCAATTCTTTTTTTTTTTAAGATTTATTTATGTATTACATATACAGAAGAGGGTGCCAGATCCTATTACAGATGGTCACCATGTGGGTGTTGGGAATTGAACTCAGGACCTCTGGAAGGGCATTCGTGCTCTTAACCTCTGAGCCATCTCTCCAGTCCTCTTGTCTCCAATTCTAAGACAATGCTGGGATGAAAATAATTTTAAGTTTGTATTTATTTATTTATATGTGTGTGTGTGTGTGTGTGTGTGTGTGTGTGTGTGTGTTATGCATGTGAGTAGAGGTGCCTGTAGAGGCCAGAAGCTTCAGATGCCCCCAAGCTGGAGTTACAGGCAGTTGTGAGCCTCCCCATGTTGGTGCTGGGAACTGAACTTGGGTCTTCTGTAAAAGCAGTGTGTGTGTGTTCTTAACCTCTGAGCCATCTCTCTCTCGGCCCAGGATGAAAATAACTAAACAAAGAGTGCTTGATTATCAAGGATCCTGGTCATTCTGCCGGGAATGTCAAGGAGACACAGCCTGGCACTACCACCAGCAGCCTGAGGAGTCGCCATCCTTGGGCCCTCTACTCAGGTAAAGCCAGACCTTTGTCCATGATGCCACTGCAGAACAGAATTTCAGGACAAGTCTGAGTCCTGAATGAGTCCCGAATACAGAAAGACATTTAGCATTATGCCTGGTGGGATGAACTAAGATTCAAAAACATAGTAAAGCACTTGCCTCACAAACAGGAAGACGTGAGTTTGAATTCCCGGAGCCCACACACACAGCCAGGTGCAGGAGCATGCATCTGCCATCCCAGGGACGTCACAGTGAGATGGGAGATGAGACTGGAGAATCCTGGGGCAGCCTGAGAGCCAGCTAGCCTTGGGTGTGCATAGGAAAAGAGAGGGACCTTGCCTCCTGTAAAGTGGAAGCAGCATGTCTCCTGAGCTTTACAGGCACACTGTGTCACGTGCCAGCAGTCATACACAGACATGTATGCAAAAAAGATTTTAAAAAGAGAATTCAGAAAACACCATTTCTACACTCACAGTTAAATCATCATTGGAATTATTTCAGACCACATAATTAGGACTGGAGAGATGGCTCAGCCATTAAAGGCCAGGCTCACAACCAAGAAGACGTAAGACTACATTATTAGCATGGTATTTATTTGTTTACTTAATTTTTAATATGCTTTTAATTGTAACAGAATTACATCACTTCCCCCCTCCCTTTGCCTCCGCCAGCCCCTTCCAGCTACTCTTCCTCGAAGCCCTCCCAGGTCCCCCACTCTCAACTGGATAGCCTCCTTTTATTTGATTCTTCTTGTTATATATATAATGTGTGTGCATATGTATATGTACAAATAAATGTGTATAAATACAACCTGTTGAGTCTGTTTCTGTTGGTGGTGTGTATATGGTTTCAAGGCTGACCACTCCAAATCGGACAACCAAGAAGGGACTCATCCCTGGGGGGAGGGGGGACTAATTTTCCTTCTCCCCCTTTTCCCAGAGGTCATTAGTTGCCTGTGGTCCTTTATCTAGGAGTGAGGACCCGTGACATTTTCCCTTTCCACGTTAACATGTCCATTGGTATCACCACTGTTCCAGTCCTGCTTAGTTAGCATGATACTTAAATAGAAATAATTTTAATGTAGATTTAATCAGGGGCATTACAGAAGAGAAAGAGATACTTAAGAAAAGGATCATACCCACTGGAGCTTGTGAGAGTCACACTCATGTGTCTTTACAACGGAGGTGTGTGTATACGTGTGTGTGCATGTGTGTGTGTATGTGTGTGTGTGTGTAAGACAGGGAAATTCTATGTTTTTCTAAGTTACATCGTTCAAAGGATATAACTTTCAATGAGGTTTAAAGATTAATCAAAGTTTTAAAATTAAGCAAAATTTATAAATGAAGTAAAAAATATATTAGTGGTTTTACCTATTTTACTTAAAGACTTTTCTTTCATTAGTGATAACTGTGAGGTGACTTTGTGAGATGTGTGGTTTAGATTCTGAGTGCCAACAAGTGAAATGCAAGGCTATAGACATTCTGGCCCGAGTCAGCTAAGTTTGCTTCTTAGCGTCCTTGTTGGAAATGTTTTAAGGAAATCGAGCATTAGGTTTGTGTGCAATCTTGGTTTTATCAGTTGTGTTGAAATTTCTTGACGCTAAGCCAGCAGAAAATACAAACTAAACATCGGGGGGAGGATGTTATTCCTTTCCCATGTACCCTTAATCTTCACTGCCTGTCTGTCTTGCCTCAACTCCAGGTCCCGAGATGGGGAGTGAGTGGACTTATCCAGACTGACACAGTGTAGGCAGAGATGACACACAGAATACAGGGCGTCAGGAGTCAGAACCAGGGCTCAGAAATGGAAACTGCCTCATGGAAACAAAACAGAATTGTGTCTCTTCTGTGGGGCCGACAGGGAGCAAGAGCCACATCGAGTGCATGACTATAATACAGTGTGGCTGGTTACGTGGCTGTGGTTTGCAGCGTGCACGGGGAGTGTATTAGTTCCTCTAGCATTGCTGTGACAAAATTCTGAACAGAAGCAGCATAGAGAGGAAAGATTTCTGTTAACTCACAGTTCCAAGGGTTCTAAATCCATCACAGCAGGGAAGGCACGGTGGAGCAGGTCCACTCATGGCAGTGGGAGTGATTGGGGGAGGCTGTTTGTCTAGAGCCTTGTGCATGTGAGGCAAGAGCTCTACCACTGAGCCATGTCTCCAGCCCCAACTGCTGTCTTTTACATTTCCTTCCAGAGGTTTGTGGCCTCGGGCCTTTGAGTCAGCTGTTGGAAGAGGCCTTTGGGTTCATCTGCTTCAGAAAGTATAGGGACAAAGTTTGCAGCTCAAACGAGTGTCTTGCACAGTCAGTGTGACCAATAATGAAGTCTCCTTGAGTCATAGAGGATTTTCCTGGCCCCAGGAATTAACTCAGGACAGCAGTCTGCTCACCTGTGCCTGGGGCTTCCCTCCTATTTGTAAGAGGCTAGCAGGAGGAGGGCTGGGGATGTAGCTCGGTTGGTAGAGTGCTTGCCTAACATGCACGAGGCTCTGTGTTCAAACCCCAGCACTGAATAAAAACAGGGCATGGTGGTGTCTGCAATTCCAGCACCTGGGAGATGGAAGAAGGAATGATCAGAAGGTCCAGGTCATCCTTGGCTATATAGTAAGGCCAGCCTGGGTTACATGAGGTCCAGATCATCCTTGGCTGTACAGTAAGGCCAGCCTGGGTTACATGAGGTCCAGGTCATCCTTGGCTGTACAGTAAGGCCAGCCTGGGTTACATGAGGTCCAGGTCATCCTTGGCTGTACAGTAAGGCCAGCCTGGGTTACATGAGGTCCAGGTCATCCTTGGCTGTACAGTAAGGCCAGCCTGGGTTACATGAGGTCCAGGTCATCCTTGGCTGTACAGTAAGGCCAGCCTGGGTTACATGAGGTCCAGATCATCCTTGGATGTACAGTAAGGCCAGCCTGGGTTACATGGTCCAGGTCATAAGGCCAGCCTGGGTTACATGAGGCCCAATCTTAAAAGAAAAAACAAATTTGTAAAGGGGCTCAGTAGTGGGTCACAGATTGAAAATTGTGTTTGTGTGTCTGCTATTTGGCATGTGGGATCCCAGCGTGTGAGGAGGATTCATAAGAATCTGTGAAGCTTTGACTGTGCGAATGCATGCGCTTGTGTGTGTGTGTGTGTGTGTGTGTGTGTGTGTGTGTGTGTATGTGCACATATGCTAAGCATCACATTATTAATGCACCTTGAGATCCCCAGATAAAAAGCTTCTGTCAAGTCACAACCCAGAGGAACGATAACAAACATTGCTTTTGGGGAAAGGCTTTGGCTCTCCAAATGCTGCTGGCCAAGGCCTTGTCATCTTCCCATCCCTCATTAGCTAATATTGTTGGCTAGCTCCTTATACTTGAGTACCAGAAACAAGAGGAATCTAGAAACTTCAGGGGGTAGGGGTTAGAAAGCAGGTCATATATATATATATATATATATATATATATATATATATATATATATATATATATATATATATATAAAATCCATTGTGTCTTTTACATCATGCATCTCGATCACATTTATTTCCGGTCCCTGCATATCCACCCTCTGCCCCTACAGCACCCCTCCAAATAAAATTTAAGAGAAAAAAGAAAGAAGAAAAGAAAAAAAGGGGATGTAGCATGAATCTTAAATGGTCTTATTAATAAAATCAAACCTGAGGCCAGGTATTGGGGTGAATGCTGGAAGATCAGAGAAGCAGAACAAGCCACAGCTACCTCACCTCGCCAGTTCCTCAGCTGATCCTGTTTCCTCAGACTGGAAGCTTCTGTGTCCTCATCCAAATGGGTCTCAGCTGAACTGTTTCTTGAAAGCCTAAAGCTTAACCAGCCTAAAAGCTTAACCAGCCTCTAGTTCCTGGTCCTCACACCTCATATACTTTTCTGCTTTCTGCCATCACTTCTTGGGATTAAAGGCTCTTATTACCATGCCTGGCTGTTTCCAGTGTGGCCTTAAACTCACAGAGATCCAGGCGGATCTCTGCCTCTGGAATGCTAGGATTAAAGGCGTGTGCTACCACTGCCTAACCTCTATGTTTAATAATGTGACTGTTCTGTTCTCTGACCCCAGATAAGTTTATTAGAGTGCACAATATTTTGGGGAACACAATACCACCACAGGGGGAAATCTCGTCATGGAAGCTGCAGTGTGACACAGTGAGTCCATATATCTGTACTCGCAAGTGTTCATTGCAGAGTCATTGGTCTGGTTCGAGGGTCTCTGGTTTCTTCTACATCATTGACGCTGGGCCCTCCCAGGACCTTCTCTGAAAGCAGATCTTCTAACCCACCTTTCTTCCTTGGGTTCAGAACTGGACAAGTTTCCCCAGAGGGAAATAAATACTATTTTCAATATATTTTTTAAAAAAGTTGTATATGTGTGCATATTCGTGTGTGTGTGTGTGTGTGTGTGTGTGTGTGTGTGTGTGTGCGCATGTACTCTCACAAACACAAAGATTACAGAAAAACGTTGGGTGTCATTTCTTAGCTACCACAATCCACCTTTTAAAACAGCAGCAACAACACTAGCAGCAGACCCAGGACCTCTTATTGTCTTGGAATTCATCAGTCTAGCCTGGCTGGCCCACTAGCTCCAGGATCTATGTGTCTCTGTCTCCCCAAAGCCAGGGTTACAAGGCATGTGCCACCAGGCCCAACTTTTTACGTAGGTGCTGGGGATCAAACCCAGCTCCTCAATCAAGCATACCACCAACTGAGCCGTTTCCCCAGCCACTGTTTTTAGTGCTTTTGAGCAGCCCTGGTACTTGAAGTTTCAACGATTAGGTTAAGCTCTGTTCCTCCATTTCCTCTTTTTCAGTTAGTAGACAGAGCTTATTTTCATTGTGAAACTCCGAGAAGAATGCAATACTGATTAATAACAAGTTCCACATGGCCCCATGCATTGCTTCTGCTTTTAGCAAATCACAGTAACCCAAGTCTTCGTTAGACATGGCTACCCACTTCTCACCCTGTTTGTATGGCCCCTGAATCTAGAGACCATGGCATCGTGCATGGGGTTAACTTTGCCAAGAGTTCAAGGTTATGACATCCATGGTATTTATGTCTAGCTTTAATGATCACTTACTAATAACTCACCTCTGGGGTTTAGGAAGTGACTAGATAGGGTCATTGTCCTCATGAGCCTATGACCTGGCCACTGTTGATATCATCTTTGGCTCTGGACACAAGTGCGAATCATATTTTGGAGTAGTCTCTGATCTGTACATGATCCCAGCATCCTTTGCCGGTTCCTCTGGATCAGAGATGTCATCAGGAGAATTTTCTGTTGACTCACCCTCATCAGTGAGGACCCTGCAGGTCTGAGACTTTCTTCTCTGTCTTCCAAAGTTAAAGCTTGCCCAGATTTACCAGACTTGGCCCTCTGAATGTGGGTGACAGTTGTGTGGCTTTGTCTGTTTGTGGGGCCGCTGGCAGTGGAATTAGGATTTATCCCTGGTGCATGAACTGGCTTTTTGGAGCCCGTTCCCTATGGTGGGACACCTTGCTCAGCCTTGATGCAGGGGGAAGGGGCTTGATCCCACCTCAACTTGATATGCCAGACTTTGTTGACTCCCCATGGGAGGCCTTACCCTCTCTGAGGAGTGGATGGAGGGTGGGGTAGGAGGGAGTGGGGGGGGCAGAGCGGGAGGAGGGAGGGAGGGTGAACTGTGGTTGGTAGGTAAAATGAAAAAAAAAAAACATTAAATATAAAAAGAGGGGAACAAAACCAGCTTGCCCAGATTTAACCAGGGCTCAGCTTTTGAGTGGCCCATGTGGGAAGTTCCCGTCTGTGTCAGCTGGCTTTCCCTTGCCGAGGAAGAATTTAAAAAGCAAGAAGAAACCTCCCTCATGTCCTCATCTATGCCCACAGTGCACCTGAAAACTTGAATCTAATGTGCTACATAGACGCCCTGAATAGTGGCTCTGACCCCTGCTCAAACCTCAATGAGATGAGGAGGAGGCACCAGGGACCCCAGGCAGACGGATGGAGGCATCTCAGCTGTCAGTCTGCCATCGTGCAGGCACCCACCTGCTGTTGCTCTCCATCCATCTCAGCTTTGATCTCCGTTTTCAGGGGGAAGTCCCTGGGACATCTCCATTTCCTCTTCCTCTGGGGCAGGAGCTGAGGGGATAGTCTCC
The DNA here is from genome assembly GCF_949786415.1 of Peromyscus eremicus. Classification (NCBI taxonomy): domain Eukaryota; kingdom Metazoa; phylum Chordata; class Mammalia; order Rodentia; family Cricetidae; genus Peromyscus; species Peromyscus eremicus. Next base: position 10,482,374 of record NC_081431.1, read on the forward strand.
TCTACGACATTCATAATCAGTTATTGATCACGGAAATGCCTTAAAACCATAGCCCTGTTTATATTAGCAAAGACTGAGAAATATTTAAATACCTATCTAGCTAGATTAAAAAGCCACAAAGTAAAATAGTAAGCAGCCATTTAAAAGAGTGAAGTCAGTGTTTAGACATGATTAGACATGGGCAAGTATCATTGTTACAGTGTGAAAATTAAAAGGTCTCGCAGCAGTGTACAGTAGGATCCCATTTTGAGAAATTCATGAATAAATATACACTGAGCTGTGCTTGTAGTGACTATCTTTCTCTGTAAGAGAGAGGGGTTTACGAAGGACATGGTTAATCTGTGTGGCATAATGCCACATTGAATTTGTAATAAAGTGATAAATGCCTTTCTGATTAAAATACTGTGTACATCTTAAATTATACCCAGCTCTGTGTGCCTTATGAGTAAAGGGGACTTTAGCCCACACCTTCCACCCAGAGATGAAGTTGAGAATATTTCTCTCTTCCTCCCCCTCCCCTTCTTCTCCCCCTCTCCCTCCCTCTCCCTCTCAGTTAAGAGTTTTGGCCGGGCGGTGGTGGCGCACGCCTTTAATCCCAGCACTCGGGAGGCAGAGCCAGGTGGATCTCTGTGAGTTCGAGGCCAGCCTGGGCTACCAAGTGAGTTCCAGGAAAAGGCGCAAAGCTACACAGAGAAACCCTGTCTCGAAAAACCAAAAAAAAAAAAAAAAAAAAGAGTTTTGGCTTGAAGCAAACAAAACTCATCTCAAGTGAGAAACTGGAACTTGTTGGAAAGATTCTAAAGGAAGAATTAAGTGCTGACCTCAGTGAGTCTGGAATGAGGTCCACTGACAGTCTCCATGTAGGACCCCACACACCATCATGATGGGTTCATGGTGTCAGAAGCCACGGGACACAACCTCCACAGACTCAGGTGTCTCCAAGTCACTGTGTGCCTGGCCAGGAGTCAGATCCTTGGGAAAGAGAATCTGCCTGGTCCCCTCAAACATGGGGCAAATATATATCATTATAGACTTGTAATACCACCATGCCAAAATAGTACTATATAACTGATGCTAATTAGATCACAATATTTAAAACTGTGTCATTGGCCTTATTAATGCTATGTTTGAAACAATGAAGCTAGTCAGTTGAATTCCCATAGCTCCCTGCTCCTGACTTGGCATGTAGTATATGCTCAATAAATACCAAGTTGAGTCAGCACCTCACAGCAAGACCTTGAAGTCTTGGAATTGGGGAAGAAGAGTTTGCCATGTGTAGACTACTAACTACTTTTGATTATGGGTAAATTGGGATCTGTATAAAATATGAATCACCATTCTAGTTTCATTTCTGTTGCTATGATAAAAATACCATGACAAAACAGACAAACCAAAACCATAAGGAAGACAAGGGTTTGTTTCAGCTTTCAATTCCAGTTTACTGTCCATCATTGTGGGGCCATCAAGGCAGAAACTTCAACCAGCTAGTTACATCACATTCCCAGTCAAGAGCACAGGGAAGTAAATGCGTACATGTTCGCTTGCTTGCACTCGGCTCCATTTCTCCACTCTTGTATAGTTCTGGACTCTCTGCATAGGGAATGGTGCTGCCCATAGTGGACTGGATCCTCCCATGTCAATTAACTTAATTAAGGCAGCCTCCCACAGACCTGTCTGCAGGCCAATGAAGATAATTCCTCACTGAGACTCTTCTCACAGGCGACTCTAGACTGTGTCTAGTTGACAGCCAACCATCACAATCACCCAGAAGTCCTTTGGGGACTCGGGTCCCTGGCCTAGTGTTTTGCTATTGGAATGACCCAAATGTTTCAGGTCAAAGTCATATGACAGGAAGAGAGGGCCTTGCCAAAGGTGTCATATTCATGAGCTTGAGAACAAAACGTTCCAGCAGAAGCAGTCACTGCTGCCCACCTATGAAGCATATGAACCGATTTGCTCATTATTGTTTGATAAGGCTGGATCAGTTTAGTGGAGAAAAGCCAGCCCTACCCTGAGGTTGCTATGCAGACACACATGCTGACCCACACACTCTGCTCTAGGTCACTGTACTTTTTGCAGTAGATGTCATGACTAAAGAAAGCTATTTGCTGTGTGGGATTCACTCTAATCTTTCTTCAGTCAGAAACTCCTGGGCCGGACAGCTTGCCCAAAGCTAGTCCCCTGATTTTTGACTTATACTCTTCCTCATGACTCACACTGCATTCAAGTGACTCAGTCTCTTACCTTTGCCACCGAAGTCTGAGGGCTTCCTTAATTCCTCGTCACCTGATTCACTGATTCCCCACCTCTCACTCCCCACAGTGTGGCTTCTGGAAACCATCCTACTTTGCTTTCTCCAGTTTCTTGGTGAGATCTTTGCCACGTGCTCCTATGCAGGGCTCTCTGTGAACAGCATGGCCAGCGGAGTGGCAGAGTGACAATCTGAGGGACACTAGAAGGAGTTCTGTTCAACACGGCTCAGTAGCCGGTGTTGGGTCCCACTGAGAGTCTGACCCTGAGAGGTTTACTTTAGGCATATTTAAGAACAGCACAATTCAGTGAAAATTCTCACCGAAAATTCTTTATCTTTATAAAGAACTCAGTCCCATGTGCACAGTAAAGCCTAAGACAGCACTGTATCAAAACTCTTTATAATGCATATGTGACATCTTCCATAAAGGTGGGTTCTATAGACTGACAAGCTCATGATAAGGGTCTGAGGAAGGATCTGGTGTGGTCTCAGCCACACAGATAGTGCAAAGGTCACTGGGCTGTAAACCATGTCCACTCCCAGCCTTCTGGGTAGAAAACAGGTAATATCTCTCTCTCTTTGAAGAGACAATCCTGTGTGTTTAACATTCCCAGTTCCCCTAATGCTTATCTGTGAGCACAAGGACCTCCATGCCTTCTGCACTCCTGGACTTCATGGTGGTGACAGTGTTCCTACCCAGACTCCTCCACCCATCTTACTATGCTTGGCATCTCTGGAGCTTGGATTGCCTGTATCCCAGCTATCTTCCTGCCAACTCAGCCAAGACAACATCTTTCCTCTGCAGGTCAGCTCTTTGCTGAGTTTGCAGGGTACTAAGAAAAAGAAGTGGGAATAGAAAGCAGGGAGGGAGAGAGGAATTAATTTGTAAATAGGGTTTTTCTCACTTCTATCAGATGGGTAACAGGAAATGGACCAGCTGAGACAAGTGTGAGAACCGATGTGGTGGCATGATGTCCACAGAAACACTGGTCTGCTTTTCTTACACAGGATATGTATCTATGCTCTGGGTTAAGATTCAGTTCCAGAACCTGACTCTTGGAAGAAATCTCAGCATTTCAGTCCAAGCAGGAGAGCTGCACATCCAACTCTAAGTCTATTTAAAAAAAGCTACTGTGTTTAACATTATCTTTTTTTTTTTTTTTTTAATTTGAGATGGAATCTTATATAGTCCAGGGTATCCTAGAACTTGCTATGTAACCAAGGATGACCTTGAGCTTTTGATCCTTCTGTTTCCCGCTAGGGTTACAGGTGTATGCCACCACGCCTCATTGTATGTGTTGCTGGGCTTTGAACATTCTAGACAAGCACTCTACCAACTGAGCCACACCCCCAGCCCCCCCCCCTCCACTTAACATTGTCTTAAAGTAGAAAGTAAAACTGTTTTCTTCAGGGACAGGAGTCAAACTGTTGCCTTGTGAGTCCTCACTGATCTTCTAAGTCACATGTTCAAGGGCAAGAAAGGCTGGATTGGGAGCAGACATTCACTTTTTTTTAGATGGGGTGGGGTGTGGGTCTCAATATGCAGCCCTGGCTGACCTGGAACTCACAAAGGTCTGCCTGCTTCTATCTCCCAAATGCTGGCATTAGAAACGTGTGCCACCACACCTGGCCTACTGTTTGCTTTTAGAACTTTCTTCTGATTTTATCGGTGATCATTGGACATATTAGTGAAATCGACACTTTAAATCTGTTTACAGTTGCTTTTTCCCCCCTCTGTGGTTAATGCTGAGTCTGAGTGTTTTCGAAAAGCAATGGACTGTCATCAATTACTTCATGATGATCGCAGTCCCAAGGAGAACTTACTGTGAATAGGGACGGGGGTGTGCTAATTAGCAGCCCCAGTGAGACTGAAAACAAGGTTCTGATTTGTACTGATGCATAAATACTCTCACCACGGTCAGGCCACAGAAGAGCCAAGCATCAAAACTAAAGAAGAAAGAGAGAGAGATGATGACACCCTTCCCCCACACCAGTCCCGGCACCCTGTAGACATTTCACAGATGTCTCTTTTGGTTCTCATTGTGTGCCCACATGGTATTGCGTGACCTTTCTTGGGGAACAAACATCTGTTCACTGGAGATTGGGCACCAGCTGTGACCTCACTAGAGTTACAGCAGTGTGGGCAGATGTAGCACCCCACAGCCCTGGACCACCAGAGTTCTCTGAACAGTTTGCCGGCAGCTCCACTGAAGAGTCGCCTCTAGCCCAGCAACTCTTTAGCACTTACAGGCCTCCAGGAGGGGCCTTGTGAGTTTATAACTTGGCAGATTCTTGTAACTTTCTTGGGAGCCTCTCTGCCTTCCCTGTACAGAGAAGGTTTTGATTCAGAAGAAATATCTGCGTCACCCATTGGTACCATTCCAGGCTACAGATAAAAACACGGAAGTTCTGAGAGACTGCATTTTCCAAAGGCCTCACAAGCCTACAAGAGAAATATCAGAGTTTGGAATTTAAGGTTCTGTATCTCAAATATATACTCACCAGTGGGAGCAAAAAACAAACAAACAAACAAAAAAAACCCCTACAAACCTATGCATTTCTTTTCTTTATTTGGAAGCACGAAGAAGGGCCCTAAACCTACAACTTCTCATTTCTTACATTCAAAAATTCACACACACAAATTCTGCCTTTCTATAGACTGGTGGGAGTCTAACATAGTGAGACTCTCTCTCAAAAAACAAAACAAAACAAAAACCAAAAGCCAAAACCAAAACGACAATGACAAAGCCATTCTCTGAACTATTGTCATGTCGGACCCTCATGAATGCAGAGAATGTCTCTGTTGTTATATAAAGTTTTAGTCCCTCACTCATAGCGTGAAGAGGGAGCTGCTATGGCTGATGGTTGTGTCTTTCTACAAAAGTCAAATATGTACAAACAGACACGTGTTTGGAAGATGAATTCACAAAAGGACAAAAAGTTAAGTGGCCTTCCTCCAGCTGTGCCTCCAGATGGTGCTGAGCACAGGGCACAGCCTGCTCCGTGACACATCTTGCATGTGCCTGCCTGCCTTGCAGTTCAGAGGGCATCTGAACAAGCCTGTTATGCTCTGGAAAACACGGCCACAGCAGAGTAATTCCTAAGAAGTTAACATCCAAAAGGGAAGTCGGAGCTACCTCCTCTCAACTGGACTTCTGCCTCCCATCTCCAGTGTTTTCCCTTGGTAATTCTCTAAGCCAGTAGCAAAGGGCATGTTGAGGTGTTAGAAATGAGTGAGAGTTTGGGGACATACCTGTGATTCTCTAAGGTCCAGCTTTCCTCAGCCGCCTTTCTGGACTGTAACCAGAGCTGGTACTCACAATTGTTCATCCATTTCCACTCTGTTGCCCCGGTCTTCAGCACTTGCTCCTGCTGAGCAGTTCCCATGACAACCAAACAGCATCTCCAGCCTGCCACCTCCTAACTGCTGAGGTGAAAAGGGGAAAGGAGATATAAGGTAAGAGATGCTCATCTCAACACACGTGTTTAAAAGGAATTGCAAGTTAAACACTAATAATTATAATAACAACATCCGAAGTGAATGAGCAACATTCACCTCATCCCTGACGGTAAACAGTATTCTCTTCTTTGGCATCTGTCTGAGATCTTCTCCTCTTTTTTTGGTTAATTGATTCAAACTTCTAGAAGGCAGTAGTCTAAAATCATTTCTCAGCCTAGAAGTTAGGGTTGTACAAAAGACCATGGGCCCTTCTGATGGAAAGAACAGAGAATAAAAAAACTGTAGATTCTCTAACAGAACGAATTTCATTCCATTAGTTACCCAGCCTTCCAAGTTTTTCTTCATTCCTGACATCTGTACATGTTAAGATGACATTGACTGATGTCTGACAGCAAGATGAGCAAGGTAACCAATTATTATTGCTTTTCTGAACATACCTAATTACTGAAAGATTATAACTTAGTCTTCCAGAAGCCCTAAGTCCAGACACCATGAACTCATCACTGTCTGATTTCTAGTCCTTCATTCGACCAATATTTGTTCACGCTTGATGTGCCAGCGATGTAAAAAGGAGTAAGACAAAATCTTGGAGAGATTATGGAAATATTTAACCTGCATTTGGTTGCTTGAGGAACTAATACAATCTCTACTAAACCAAGTACAAAAGTAGTTAGGCTTGCCAAAACTGACCAAGGCTGGGTGTCTAGCTGAAAATTAGGGCATGACAGAATAGATTCAGGAAAGTACACTGTCCTGACCAAAGAAGTCTGAGAAAAGTGAGGCAAGGACATCCCACACAGTTAGAGGATCCCATAGTTAAACAATGGTGTGGATGAGCTTGGCTCCTGTAGAGGAGGCTCTCTGCCCTTCCTGCTCCTGACTCTGAGTGGCCTTGACTGCACAGATTACCACTCCAGCAAGGACACCCCAGACTACATTGATCCTCCACAGGGATTAGGATTAAGCATCTTAGTTTTATTTCCTGTTGTGATTTAAAACTCTGACAAAAGCAATTGAAGAGAGAAAGTGTTTATTTGGCTCACAATTCCACTTTACAATCCATCACTTGGTGGAAATCGAGGTGGCAGGAATGAAAGCAGCTGGTCACGTCACATCTACAGTCAAGAGCAGAGAGCCATGAAGCCATGCATGCATCCTGGTGCCAGCTCACTTTCTCCACTCTGACGTAGTTCACAATCCCCTGCCTAGGGAATGGCGCCACCCTCAGTGGGCAGGTCTTCCCATTTCAATGAACATAATCAAGATAATCCCCCACAGAAAAACTTAATCCAGATAATTCCTCACTGATTGTGTCAAGTTCACAACTAAAGCTAAGGAACACCGACAGAGAATCACTGAAATCCTCTTCTTCAGTTGTTATTGAAACAGGGTCTTGTGTACCCCAGACTGGTCTCAGAGTTGCTGCATTGCTGAGAATAATCTCAAATGTCTAGTTTTCCTGCATCTACTTCCAAAATACTAGGATTATAGGGATGTATTGATTGATATATTAGATGCTGGGTATCAAATATAGGGCTTTGGAAATGCTAGGAACTAAGTTATATCTCCAGGCCCTCATATATATATATATATATATATATATGTGTGTGTGTGTGTGTGTGTGTGTGTGTGTGTGTGTGTATACATGTATATATAATATGTGTGTGTGTTCTTTGCAGTTGTATTTTGAAAGTATTAAAAGGAGAGTGAAAAAATGAGTTGCTATTGTCTCTCCTGTCTCCGACAAAGTCACTTCTGCTACTGCTTTTACTTCTACATGTATATTCCAGGCACCATCTGAGGCCTTTTCTTTCCAACTTTTGGTATTTCTTAGACTCTGATTGTTCCTTGGATGGTATTTTCTTCTTCATTTAAAACAGCAACAACACAAACAACTGGACATTTGAGATACTAGGTGCACCAAATCTAAATCCTAATCCTTGCAAGGGTTGTGATTTTTACTGTTTTGTTTATGTATTTGTTTGTTTGTTTGGACTAATAAAGTCTATTTAGTGTGTGCCCCTGAATTCTCTACAATAATAACCGGAAACCTTTCAATTGTTATTTTTGTTCACAAAGCAGGCTTCCTTCAGGTTACTCCTGAACCTCCATAGCTGGTTAACAGCAAGCAGAGGTCACCTTCAACATTGTGAGCCAGCAGGAGCTCCTGTGGCGAGAGATCTACGCCTGAGTTAGTGTGCACATTCAAGAGATCTGTGTGTGAGTTAGTGTGCACATTTAAGAGATCTGTGCGTGAGTTAGTGTGCACATTCAAGAGATCTACCCTTGAGTTAGTGTGCACATTCAAGAGATCTACACATGAGTTAGTGTGCACATTCAAGAGATCTACACGTGAGTTAGTGTGCACACTCAAGAGATCTGTGCGTGAGTTAGTGTGCACATTAAAGAGATCTGTGCGTGAGTTAATGTGCACATTCAAGAGCTCTACACATGAGTTAGTGTGCACATTCAAGAGATCTGTGCATGAGTTAGTGTGCACATTCAAAGCTCAGTGTGTTTTATTTTGTTTTTTAGATAGATTTTTGCTCTTTAGCCAAGGTTAGACTCAAGCATATGATCTCCCTGCTTCAGTTTCCTGGTTGCTAGGGATTATAGGCATTTACTACCATGCCTAGCTCCAGGCAATTTTTAAATCTTCATAATTATTTGTATTCAGTATACAAAATAACGGGTTTCACAACCACATTTTTTTTTTTACATCTCCTGCATGATATAACAATGTACTTCAGTCAATTTTACTTCTATTACTGTCTCTTGTTCCCAACCAGCTGCCCCCTTTCTCTCCTCAGCCTCTCTTCCACCTTCATGTTGTGGTGGTTTGGATGTAATTGGCCCCCACAATATCTTAGGGAGCGGCATTATTAGGAGGTGTGGCTTTGTTGGAGTGGGTATGGCCTTGTTAGAGGAAGTGTGGGGGCAGGCTTTGAGGTTTCCTATGTTCAGGATACTGCCCAGTGTCTCAGTGAACTTTCTGTCTTTCTTGCCTTTCTTGCCTGCAAGATGTAGGATTCTCAGCTACTCTCAGCACCATGTCTGCCTGCACACCGCCGTGCTCCCCGCCATGATGGTAGTGGACCGAACTTCTGAAACTGTAAGTGGGCCACCCCAATTAAATGCTCTCCTTATAAGAGTGGCCGTGGTCATGGTGTCTCTTCACACCAATAGAAACCCTAAGACACGTCTTATTGTTTTTCGAGTCTAGATCCTACATATAAAAAAAAGACACGTAATATTTCTCCACATAACTTTAAATGTTTACCTCGGCTTGCATTTTCTGTTTGCACAGAGCCCGTGGTCAGTCCGATCCAGGGCTTGTGTGGCAAGTGCTTTGCCTGCTGCTCCATCTCCCCAGTCCCCACTGTCCACCAATAACCAACTTTGAAACTCACCTATGAAGCATCCTTCAGTTCCACTCAGCAGAGTGTGGTCTAATCATAATGTGATGCCCAGTGGACAGCCACACACACATATAGAAACACTGCTGTTTTTCAAAGCCTGGCTCAGATGGCCTGAAACAAGAGCAGTTATTGATAGATACAGACTTCATCTTGGTTCTTTCTCATTAAATATCCACAGACACCATCGGTCATGTTATCACATGCTAAACAGTCCAGGCAAGGCAATTTTCTAGGAACCATGCTAGTTATAAAGTCCTTTAAGATGTTATCTACAGAATGGAGGAAATGTTTGTTGATAACTGATAGTTTGCAGCTGGTAGGCAAAAATTCCATGATCACATCTACAGATGTGTACAGGATTACCAAAGAGGTGAGTGTGGACTGGGGAACCTTCTGGGGTTTTGCTTGCTTTGTTTACTAGACTGATGTTTCTCACATCACTGGCAAATTAATACAAATGAGATATTGGGTTGGTAAAGCCAGAGCGCCTGGCAAATGATTTCCCATGTCGGTGAACAGAAACATCCGCCAAGACTCCTCGAAGGTGCCATTGCACGCAGTATTTGCTGCTGAGTACTGGGTTTAAGTGGGGATTTCCTCTGGGGGCGGTCCCAAGAGCCCTGTTCAAGGGCTTCAGGGTGTCGTGAAGGGCAGGAAGGAGCCACTCTTTGCCGGAGCTGTGTGCTTTCCCGAACTTGCTGATGTTGTTGGTAGCACCGGTGCTCTGCTACCATTCTTGTGTCTGAGCCTTTGCTTTTCTTTACCCAGCCCCACCGCTCCCATCAATGCCCAGGCCTGTGTCGGATGGAATCATCTTTGCCCAGAAAGCTGAAAGATCAAAGAAGAGGGGAGGAAAAGGAATGCACCCCTCCCCCCTCCTGCCTTTTCCCCCGCCCCAGTCACTCCTCCAAGCCCAGGTGACAGCTTGTGAGTGACAGTTGCAGTCTTGCATTTCATGATCCATAGAAACTTAGCTTTACGGCTTGGAAGGCTGGGAAGTTCCAGATCAAGGTTTTTGCCTCTGATATTTGGCAGGGGGCTGCTTGATGAGGGAGGCCCTAGGCGCAGAAGGTGCACACTCCTGTGCCCTCATATATCAAGAGGCAGGTGGTTAAAGGGACAAGTACTACATGCTATCATGACAGAAGGGCTGAAGGGAATAAATTTACTCCAGCCCTAGACAAGGGTCCTAACCCCATTCATGGGGACAAGGCCCACGTGCCTTAGTCACTCTCCTCAAGTCTTTACATCTTGACGCTATCCCGGTGTGTTTGGGTTTCCACAGTGGAATTTGAGGTGACACATTCAGACCTTAACAAGTATAGGTTGTGGCTGGTGATCTGCTAGGGATTGAAAGTCTGTGTCATTCTCCAAAGAGACATATTGAAGCCTTGGTCTCTAATGTGTCTGTAGGCACAGTCTTTAGGAGGTACTTAGCTTTAGATGAGAGGGTAAGGGTAAAGTCTCCTCAAGGAGACCAACATCTCCACAGAAAGAGGAAGGGACAGGGCCTCTCTCTTCTCTCCTCTTCTTTCCCTACCTGCCTCTACAGCCCATCCCTATACTGTCCCCACCCCTTTGTATCAGGAAGAGCTCATGTAAGGATGTACCCAGGAAAAGAGCCCTCCCTAAGAGCCCATGCACGCTACCACCCCAATCTCAACTTCTAACCTCCAGAACTAGGAGAAACAAACCTTGTTTGAACCATCCAGTCCACGACGCATGTCTAGAGCAGCCCAAACTAACAAAGACACAGTCAATTTTGAGATTCAGAAAATAGTCTAAGAGATGTGGTTTGATTGACAAATGGTTAGTGGTGTTTTGTTTTGTTTTGGTTTGGTTTTTTGAGATAGAATTTCTCTTTGTAGCTCTTCTTATCCTGGAACTTCTTATATAGACCAGGCTGGCCTTGAACTCAGAGATCCACCTACCTCTGCCTCCTGAGAGCTGGGATTAAAGGGGTTTGCCACCACCACCCAGCCAGACAAATGGTTATAGTTGTATAAACCTTGATCATCTATGAAACACAGAGGAGACTTTTAGAAATTAGGGTCAGTAGTCTAGATGACACCAAAGGAAGAAGGGATTGGAAAGACTGGGAGAACAGGAGTGAATTCCATAGATCCTGGCCAGGAAAGCAAAGCCGAATTGGGAATTTTGGTCCAGAACACTGCAAAACGTTGGTCCGGCACTGTTCATTCACAGAGTTCCCCTTATGTCTCTGCCTTTCATATTTCCTTCCTGTGTCAATCTCAGGTGGACAGTCAGTCCAACAATGAAAGCAACCCTAACCCCCAAGGGTCTCTGCCGAGAATAACAAAACTCTGTTTGGGCTGGAAGATTTCCTCCTCTCTTGGCCGTCCCCAAACACACCAGCTCTTCCTGTTGACCCTGGAATCAGCAGCCAGCCCCACTGGCTCTCCTCACATCACCCTGACGTATGACTTCATGACAGGAAAAACATTGCTTTTGGCGCACCTCGGTCCCCGACTTGCAGGGCTCAGTCAAGACCTTTCTTCCTTCCCGCTCCCAGTCCCCTTTTCTCTATTTAAGAGAAGAGCAGCCTGCCAGGTGGTGATGAACACTGGAGGCACTTCCTTGAGTTTTCTTTGAAAATGTGTCTCTGGTAGGGAGCCAAGCCCATTTCATTGGGGATGGCAGGGATGCAGATGGGACTTGGAAATAAACGATTGCCCTGGGCCAACTCCACAGACAAATGATGAGCTAATCTCTGCTCAGTAAGAGGGGTATGTATTTGCCGGTCAGAATCTGCCAAACAGTTCGAGTTCACTGGCTTCAAGCTGTAGCTCCCCGTATGTCGATCTGGCTCTGTTTAATGTTTAAAGAGCCCATTTCTTTGAGCCTTAGGCTGAACAGTGTGGGGCCAGAGATTCTTAGAGGAGACGGTAATCAAGCTGATGAAGGACGGGATGAGGGTCAGCTACATGTGGGGATAGAGCACTGTTCTGTGTAGTGTTGATGTGGGCGTGTGTGTTTGATGGTTTGTTCTCCCCATCTAGCTCTTCTTTGGAGATCACTAGACCCACGCTTTAACCTTAGACTGTTTTCCACTTAGAATGTTTCACGTTCTTCTTTCCCTGCTGCATCTCTTTCTGTGGTCCTAAAGGAAGGAGGTAAGTTGATATTGCCAGCGAAGCACAACACAATAAGCAAGCATGCAAAACCACTGTAGTGACTTCTAGACCATGTGTGAGTGCTTTGGGGTGGTTACTCAGTGTGTTGAAATGATGTGTACCCCTGATTATTCCCATACTAAATAAACCAGGCCTCCAAAGCAAAGTTCCAGCCAGCTCCACCTTAGTCTAAGAGAGACAAAATTGTATTTCTCAATGTGCATGATGCTTTAAGGAAGTGGTTCTCAACCTTTCTAACACTGTGACCCTTTAATTCAATTCCTCATGTTGCAGTGACCCCCAATCATAAAGTTATTTTTATTGCTACTTCATAAATGTAATTTTGCTACTGTTATGAATCGTAATGTAAATATCTGTGTTTTCCAGTAGTCCTAGGCAATCGCCAAAGAACCACTGCTTTAAGACAACTTTTGATATATAGTTCATGCAACATATGGTTTGCTCATTTAGGTGAATAATTCAAATATTTTTATTAAATTTACCAATATATGTAATTGTCTTCACACTCTATTTTAGAAGATTTTCTTACTATCTGGAGGAAATGCTGTACCTTTTAGCTATCATTTCCTTACTTCCCAACTCCAAATAACCATCAAATAGCTCCTCATTCTCATCCTCGAACAGCCTTCCATTTCTCATCCCTTAATAAGGAAGAGCCTGTTTTCTGTTCTATGCGTGTTCTTGTGGACTTTTTGTGTGTGCTGACTCATAGGATATCTGGTCTTTTATGACTAGTATTTTTCACCTCACATGCCTTCAAGGTTCATCTGTATGGTTATAATATGTATTAGTACTTATTCCTTTCATGGCTGAATAATAGTTCATTGAAAAGACATACCACAATTTGTATGTGTATAGTTGATGTTTATGTATGTTTGGGCTGTTTCCACTTTTTAGTTACTATGAATAATTCTGCTATGAACATTTTCATACAAGTTTTTGTGGGCACAAGTGCTTGTTGTCACAGCCTGTTGTCAACTGCAATAGAATGCTGGTTCATACATCATTCACTAATTTTTTGTGTGTCAGATGTAAGTTGGTATTATTGGTGCCTTTCTTAGTCCATACTAACATAAATAAGTTATTGAACAAACAAATAAGGGTATATAGGTGATAAATAAGTCAACTTGAAGATATTTTTAAAAAAATAGATACTCTGTTCTCAAGGAGATGGTACAAATAATGACTTTTGTCCTAAGAATGCAGTATAGAAAAGGGAAAGAGAAATATCATTTTTGGTGTAATAATCTGGTAAGCACCCGGCTGATAAGAAACCTAACATCCATGATGATAATCACAGCTATGTAGTGACAGAGCATCATATGTACACGACCCATAATGCAACCACAAGACCAACACTAGACATTCTGGCTAAGGGACACTCCACAAAACACTTGACTATAATTCTCAAAACCTTTGAGATAAAAAACAAGGACCTGTGGCCCCCAAGCCTGGTGTAATGTGGTATTTTAGGTGGCATCTTATCATAGGAAACTGACATTTGAGAAAAAATAAAACACTGACTTTAGTTGACAAGAGTGTAGGCTCTTGAGTCACTGATTGTCATAGAGATAGCATACTAGGTGTGTAAGTACAGAGCTGTGTTTTTCAATGACTCTAAAAATTAGATGAAGATTTCATCTTATACATCCCTCACTTCCCTAACTCTTTCTTCCCTTGTCAGACACATCTCTTCAGCCAGAGCTTCAGTGAGTGTAGCCTGTGACACTGTCCCCAAAGGACTGGAATCAACTCTGTGGAGAAAGAGAAGGCAGAGAGTGGAGGACCAGGCTCAGGGAGCCTCTCTCTCTAGGCCCTAATCCCTATGATGTGATACATCTAGCTGGACCTCTATTTTCTCACAGAACAGAGAATGGGAGGGGGGGTTGGGGGTGAATGAGCAGTAAGAATTCACTTTGTCAGAAGCCCAGGCTATCCCTTGACCAGGCAACAACTCAGAAGATGTAACCCATGTCTGGCGCTGGGCTTTTATATCTGAGAGTCTATGGTGTCGGGGGGGCAGCCATTATTCTCTCATCATAGGTAACTCCATTTAAAGACCTTTTATATGTGTGTATGGATATTTGAAGAAGCTTCTAGGTGTCCATAGAGAATCTTCAAAGATAGTTCATGCTAGTTATTCTCCCTATGCTTACTTTAATACCCTGCCTTTCCGCCCACCCCTCCCCATTTAACCCTTCCTGTTCCATTATCCCTGTAGTAGGACAGGCCCATAGGGTTGAAGAAATTGGCTCAAACCAGTTGCCAAGGCATGCACATAATATACTTCCTCATAAGCCAACCTGGAGTCTGCCTGAGGGCCTAGCAACAGGCGCTTTCAGAGTTCCTGATCGTGCCCAGCCAATGAGGGATGATCACACAATACCACCAGATTGAGACATAGCCTGGGTGCTGGGAGAAGGAGATATAAGGCCTTCCCCATTACTGAATAAACGAGTCTGTTTGCCTTTACCTGACTTCCAGTGTCTGTGTCATTGACTCTGCACCTTCTCCCCCCACCCCTGCTCCCCTTCCCCCATGAAGCCATTAGGATCCAGCAACATCTCCCCCTTTCTGCTTTCATACCACCACATTCTATCCACCCTTCTCTCAAAGTTTTTCCACCCCATGGCCCATTACTAGTCTCCTGCCCTCCAGGGGCACTCCCATTTAAACACACACACATTTAAAGATTCAAACATATCATCCACCCATGACAAAGATCAACATCATGCTAAAAGAATAAAAACTCAAAGCACTAAAATCAGGAACAAGACAAGGATGTCCCTTCTCTTCCCTCCTGGTTCAACACAGTGCTTGAAGTCTTAGCTAAGCAATTAGACAAAAGAAGGAGATAAAGGGGATACAAATAGGAAAGGAAAAAGTCAAAATACCCTTATTTACAGGTGATATGATTTTATATATGAAAGACCCTAAAGACTATTCAGGCAGGAAGAAGTTTTCCTATAAGGACGTTCCAACTGAATACAAACATGACTGCAAAGACCAGGCCAGCACCAACACTTTCTAAGAAGAGACACATAAAGACAGCTCTCTAGGGACTTAAGACCATCCAGTAGTTGTAAAGCCTTGTACGATTTACTTGAATTTCCCCATCTCCTAATTGACAAATACTGCATTATCTTCAAGTCACACCGCGAGGAGCTGAGCTGAGATTCAAACTCAGGCAGGCAGTGCCAGCCTTAGAGACCACTATTGCAGACACCATGTCATACTAAACAATGTGTTCTAAAAGATTTGAATATCAAACTTTACAGCCAGGCAAGACTTCAGAAGATGCGACGTCAGCAATGCAGAATATTTAGATACTTCCCGTGGGTGCCACAAGGCTTATTTGAATGGGCACAGGAAAAGTGCAAAACAAAGATGGGTATACAGGATCGTTCCCAAGCCCGGCCATCATCACCACGGTTAGAAACCGTCTGGGGGCTACCTTCAGCCATTGTCTCTCTGACCAGCATGTCAACTGTTGTGGCTTCCATTGAAAAACAAGCTCTGAATAATAATAATAATAATAATAATAATAATAATAATAATAATAATAATAATAAATGCTCTGAGCTGTGTCAGGTGAGGAAGGAAGAGATGTGAAGAGATAAGAACACCAGCAAAGATCTAGGAGCTGGAACAGAAGTTCACCTACAAGGCCACACTTTCCAGTTTGGTTCCATTTCCTGCTGGTCATTAAACCATAGGACTTTAGAATGGGTTGAACTACTGAGACTTCTGAGTGACCTTTCCTCCCTACTCTGCAGCTGGACTGGCACATCATCCCCTGTACATGGTAAGGGCAGCCAGCATATCATCTTTTGTACATGGTGGGCGCAGCTGGCACATCGTCCTCTGTACATGGTAAGAGCAGCTGGCACATCGTCCTCTGTACATGGTAAGTGCAGCCGGCATATTGTCTTCTGTACATGGCAGAGGCAGGGACATAGAGCACAAAAACTACTGGCTTTCGGGTCAAACTGACTTGTATTCCATGATATTGGGCAGTCAGGATAATACCAGCTACAATGGTGTGTGTGTATGTGTGTGTGTGTGTGAAGAATAAACACCAAAAACAACTATAAACTTATGAACATAATATTTGGCACACTGGTATTTGATAATAATAATAATTTTCTTGGTCGTCAGGCTGGTTTTTCTTTGTGTTGTCAATGCTCCTCTGAAAGGAGTAATGCTTAAAACTAATGTTTTGATATTGTCTCAACTCTGAATAGAAACACACACACACACACACACACACACACACACACACACACACACACACACACACACCAGGCTTATCTCATCAAATCACAAAAGTAGCTTTTGAAGAGGCATGATATACTGAATAAGCTAAGATTCAGAATAAGTCAGCCTTTTGCTTAAGGTCACGCGTGGTCATGATGTGGGTCCCAGGGCCAGCGCCTATGGGCCAGAGCTGTGGTGGTGAGATCATTTCGGGAGCAGTCCTGAGAGGTGAAGGTGGGGCAGGCTGATGGAAAGTCTGGAAGGCAAACCGGGCCAAAGAGTTTCAGAGTTACATTTCAAACCCAAGAGCCACGTATAAGACTCTGTCCCAGACTGTACTGGCCACGTTGGGACTTAAAACAGACAAGCGGAGTGCTGATCTTGTGGACTGGAGGGAGACAGAAGTTCTGGGCTGAATGCTTCTACAATGTGCTTCTACAGGCTGGTGGGTGTGCGAGTGAGTGGGTGTGAAGTAAGGACCCTGTACTGAGGCAGGCAGTAACAGTGGCTCCCACAAGCTAGCTCTCCTTTCCCATTCTCCAGGGCCTGTGTGAAGTTAGATTGAAGACTGCCGAGACCCAAGAAGGATCCAGCTGCTGTGTGGGAGAAAGTCTAACACCCTGAGCACTCCCAGAGCTCCTTATGTGGATGGCTACAAAGCTTCCGAGGCTCCAGGCCGAGATGGCCAGCCATGTGCTGACTGACTCCTGCAGAGCACATCTCTGTTCTCATCCTCTTCCAGGGCAGAGCTGTGTCAAGGGAGGACAGAATTCCCCCACTGCCCTCGGAGGTCACGCCTCTAATCATGCAGGTCTAGAGACTAGGCATCGAGGACACCTAAGCTCAGTCTTGGAGGCCTTTTCTCTGTGTTCATTTCTTCTCCTTTGAGGCCATGCCACTCACTGATTATTGGCACAGACACTCCACCACACTCCCCTCCCCCTCAGTACCAGGGAAGGTAAAAAAACAGGGCTAGGACATGGAACAAAAGAGCGTAGATAGTTCATTCCAGTGAATGGTTAATCCAGATCCATTTAACTAGAATTCCATCAGTTTGCTTTACTATTCAACCTGAGTTTGCAGGTCAGTTCTACATGATTGTCCTAGTTAGTGATAACTCTCACCTTGACACAGTCCAGAGTCACTTGAGAAGAGTCTCAATGGAGAGGTTGCCTAGCTCTGCTTAGTCTGTAGACATAAGTCTGTGGGATTGTCTTGATGGCTGTAGAGGGTCCAGCACACTGTGGGCGGCACAATTCCCCAGACAGGTGATCCTGGGCTGTATAAGAAATCTAGCTAGCTAAGGGGGCTGGAGAGATGCCTCTGTGATAAGAGCATTTGATGCTCTTACAGAGGACCCAGATTTAGTGCTAAGTACCCACATGGTGGCTCACAACTGTCTGTAACTCCAGGATCAGGGGATCCAGTAATCTCTGGCCCCTGCAGACACCTGCATGCATGTGGTGCATATAAACTCTCTCTCTCTCTCTCTCTCTCTCTCTCTCTCTCTCTCTCTCTCTCTCTTTCTCTCTCTCTCTCTCTCTCTCACACACACACACACACACACACACACACACACACACACACATTAAAAAAAAACAAAGCTTAGAAAATCATGAACATGAGATGGAGTCAGCAAGCCGCATTCCTCCATGAAATAAATCTGTTTCTCCCCTAAGTTGCTTTTTCCCAGAGTGTTTTTTTTATCACAGCAACAGAACGGAACTAGAACAGTTATCAAACACGAATCGGTGAGAGGCGTGTTTGCACTTTCCCATCTTGTTTCCATAAGGACACAAATTATGCTTCTCTCTAAAACAAAAGAAACTTGCCATGACTTTATGCACTGACTATGGATGCACACGTAGATATGCATGCATGAATTTCCACACATGCATGCAAACACACATTTCAGATCATTAAAATAAATTCTGTATAAGAACTTAAGAGTGGCTTCCATATTGCTTAGACATGATGGTATCAGGAGGCACTTGCCTTTCATGACAAAGATACGATTATAAGAATGACTGATTATTCATAACTGATAAAAGACTGGCAGTGGTAAGTCTAAGCAGACATTGAAACAGAGTGATGATCTGCATTTAGTTGATCCTGACTCTTTCCTGTTGTCTGTGGAGACACAATGCACACACTCTTATACTCAGCCCAGATAGGAACTGACAACACATCGCAGGAAGGATTTGACCAAAGAAACATGATGAACCAGCTTGCTTACTGGAGTTACTTACAGGAGCAGTGTAGTTGGAACTTTCCTTGGGCCACTAACCTCCTCCCAAATAAAGACACAGAGACTTATTATTAATTATGAATTCTCGGTCTTAGCTTAGGCTTGTCCCACTAGCTCTTTTAACTTAATTTAACCTGTTTCAGTTCATCTATATTTTTCTCAGGGCTTCTTACATTTCTTTCATTCTGTATGTCCTACTTTCTTGCTTCATGTTTGGCTGGCCCCTGACATCTCTTTTTCTCTTTTTCTTTTTGAGCCTAAATTCTTCCTTCTACTTACTCTCCCTGCCTGGAAGTCCCATCTATACCTCCTCCCTCACTATTGGCTGTTCAGTTTTTTATTAGACCAATCAGGTACCATAGGCAGACAAGGTAAAAACAGCAACACATCTTTACATAGTTAAACAAATGCAACACATATTTGCATAATTAAACAAATGCAACACATCTTTACATAATTAAACAAATACAACACATATTTGCATAGTTAAACAAATATTCTGCAACAGAGCAGGGACATCTCAAAGGCAGCTATGTCACTGACAAGCTCATTCCAGCCTAGGTGACACCCCATGAAAGCTGAGTCCCTGAGCTCTCTGTACGACTTGTAGGCAGTTCTACAAGTCAGATAGTCTCCTCCAGACATCCTGGCCTCCTTGCTTCCTCTCAGCAATTGTTAACGCTTTCATACCTTGAGGAGGGGCTCTGTGTATCTTGTAAGTTTCTGGAACTTCCTAAGACTTGTGAGTTGTTTACTTCTGAGTATCATGAGCCTCCTCTCCCCTTCATGGAGGGAAGGCTGCAACCTGAAAGAAACTTCTACTGACCACTGTAGTAGGACAGGTCCATAGGGTCGAGGAAATTGGCTCAAACCAGTTGCCAAGGCATGGACATAATGTACTTTCTTGTGAGCCAACCTGGAGTCTGCCTGAAGGTCTAGCAGCAGGTACTGTCAGAGTTCCTGATTGTGCCTAGCCAATGAGAGACGACCAAGCAATGCCACCAGATTGCAACACAGACTGGGTGCTGGGAGGAGGTATATAAGGCCTTCTCCATTATTAAATAAATGAATTTGTTGTTTGCCTTCAACTGACTTCTGGTGTCTGCACCTTCTCACCCCATCCCCCGAGGGAGAGGTTAGAATCCAGCAACACACCACCAATGAATCAATGAGAATTTTTCTAAACACAAACTGTTTGGATTTATTTACATATTGAGTAAAAGAAAAAAAACCTACAGGAGAATAGCATAGGCTTGGTGATCCCATGGTAAGAATTAAATAAATAAACATATATAGTTTTATATTATTAGATAAACATATGAACTCATACACATGTATATGAGTTTGTATTTTAAATAATCATCTGTTTTAGATCTGCCTTTAATATTGAAGAGAGGAACAGGAAGGATGAACTAAGTATGCTTTCTGGTGTTCTTCTACTACATCGACTCCAAAGCCTTGGGTACTATAGTCATGGGATAACTCTGAACAGTGGAGGGAGGCAGGCTGGATGAGGAGGTCAGGACTGGAGGAACAACATAGTCACAACTCCCTGTGTTTAAATTTTGTGTTGTAGATCTCAGACTCAGAACTGAACCAGATATAAACAAAAATGAATAATAGGTAAATAAGGCCCCAACAAAGGCCTAATACCTTCCTGAAGGACCAGGGAGGTCGGCTTAGTAAGACTTTCAAATAGGAAATATCCATTCCAGCTAAGGCTACAGAAAATCTGGGGTCTGCCCACCTCCATACAGCAGAAGGCTACATTCTTACTGGACAGGCTATACTGAGGTATTGTGCCCCCAACCCCTAAGGTAGAGGGGTTACTGGAACTTCTTCCTGGGTGGTGCTGAGGCACCATCTGATCCCAGGGTGGCATTGGAAGAAGCTTGGTGGGTACAGTGGACTTTTGTTCCTGCCCAATGGAGGCCACAAAAGAATCATTCAGGAGGCACTCCAGACCTTCTAGCAGAGGTACCAAGGGAACCCTGGGAGACCTGGGACTCCAGTCCCTACCAGGAAGTAGATAGGAGTACCACCAGCTTGGCCAAAGGTAGAGCCTGGACTCTACCCCCATTTGAAAGCAACAGGGTGATTTCCCAAGTTCCCTTTAAGTGGGATCAGAAGAGGTCATGGAAGGGCAAGACCAGGCTTTCAGCCTAACACCTGAAATGTCCAATTTTGATAAAAGAAAAAAAAATCACTGTACTAAGAGCTAAGAGGTTCTCCACTGAAAAAAGGCAGTCAATAGATGTGATGGAAGATGACAGAGATGTTACGATTATCTGACAAAATTCTAAGAGCAGTCACAGTGAAAACTTTACTCCAGTGAGAAATTAAGAACATGCTTGAAACTAAAAAGCACTGAAAAGTTGAGGGGAAACAGATCTTTATTAAGTACTATAAAAAAATTATTGTCAATTTCAGCTGAGATGAAAATAAACTCAAAGTTGAACAGACTTGGAAATGGGTCCTTGCTAACAGGCCTGTGGCAAAGAAAGACAGATAGATAGTTATACTTAAGAAGCAAGGGTGTGGAAGTGGTTTCTGCTGAGAAACATGGGCTCCTCACTCTGGCCCACAAGGTAGCTAAAGGCAAAATGAAAACGTCTCTGCCTTCGCTGTGTCTGACCCTTTCATTTTGACTAAGGCACTGAAGCAAGTCATTGACCGTAGCCTTGTCCCCCGAATCACTTTGGGGTTCTAGAAGAGCAAAACCTGGCAAGACAGGGCAATGCTAGAGAAAGGTGGTTATCCACAGGGTGAGGCTGAAACCCAGGGCAGAGATGAGCCTTTTGTGGCAACCTAGTTGAGTTCAAGTGATGACAGGTGACAGCAATAAGGATTTCTTCTGACCTCCTTGTGCAGCCAGAACCAGGACAATGATTAGCCAGACCACAGTGAGACCAGGGCCACTTAACCCATACACACCTGTTGCCCTTTGTCCCCATTCTTCCTCTGTCTAAACCCAAAGCTCATGTCAGTAACCTGGAGGCTGACCTGGAGGGAGGGGGGGTCACTGGACATTTTTATCTGTTCCTCTTCTGGTGTGGTCACATTGGATAAGTCTCTGTGGATGTAACCAACCGTCTTATTAAATAAGAAACACAGAACCAATGCAAAGAAGAAAGCCAAGAGATCAGAGCTAAGAGCCTTACCCGCCCTGCTGCAGCTAGCCTCTTCAGCCAAGAGACATCTCTGAAAGAGACCTACTTCCTGTCTGTTTGTCTTTATATAGACTTTCTGTTCTGCCTTCTCATTGGTTGTAAAACCAACCACATGACTGCCTCGTCACTGTCTGTTGGCTGTATCCTTGAACACACAGAGATCTACCTAGCTCTGCCTACCAAGTTCTGGGATTAAAGGCGTGCACCACCAATGCCCAGCTCTGCTATGGCTTGCTATTAGCCCAGGCAACTTTATTAACATACAAATAAAATCACATTTCAGTACAAATAAAATATCACCATAAGTCTCCCTTCTTGGCCTTTTAGCATCACTTCTTCCTAGCTTGCTGGGGCTGCTGGAGCTCAAGGCATGAACCTAAGAACTCTGGTTACTTCCAGTCTTGGCTTCCGGAAGTCTGGCTGGACAAGAAGGATGAGGCTTCATTTTGCAGGAGGCCTAGCACCCAGTCTGAGTGAGGCTTGGCAAGTCAAGAGTGGGTTGCAGTATATAAGTACCAAAGTCCAAGGTAAGCCAAGAGTGTAGGACCATAGAGTTCTGTTTGAGCAAGATGAATGAACACACACACACACACACACACACACACACACACACACACACACACACATTCGCAGACACACACACACACATTCATACATACACACACTCACAGCACAAACAGGATGGACTAGAACCCCCAATTAAACAGTCAAGCACCCAGCAATGATATAGGTGAGAGAATACTGGGCGTGTCCTCAGGATCCAATCTGAAGGCTTGATACAGAGAAACAGCTTGAAGAGAGTGGGTTGAAGACAGCAAGAGTTTGGTTTGCTCGAGTTCCCAGTCCACTCTACTGCTCAGAAGCTAGGTTTTATTCTAAAAGGTGCATGGGCAGGACCACGGAGGGTAGATCAGAAAATCTAAAATAAATCCTTTCTCTATAGAACTCAAGCCATGGAGGCGTGAGGTCGAGCTATGAGATTTTAAAGCCACTCATAGGTTCCCATATACCAGCTATCCTTTGGACTCCATACCCCTGGTGTCTCAGCCTCCAAGCCCATGCCCAGGAAGTCCTGGACATCAAGTTCTGCATTTCCACTCACACACACATGCAATTACAGCTTACAGCTTACTGCCCTCTCATCACGGATGGTGTTTTCGCCTCCCAGGGAGTGGCACTACCATGTGGTGGGTGGGGACAGGGAAGGGCAGAGGGCTGAAAATGAGTGTGAGAGGCCTGCTCACTCCATGGCATCCATGGCTGTCCAATCATCTCCCCCCACACTGCTGGACCCCTTCTGTTAGCCGTGGACAAGTGTGTGGTAAAGTTCTTCCCTTAAACTTGCTTTTCTAGATTTGCGCTCTTGCTATATTCATAGTTGTTCTACACAGAGACCCTAAGCTAACAGACTCCCTCTCTCCACAGCTGGCCACCAGGAATCACAGACAGCCTGACTAAGGCACACGCCATAGAGTGCCTGTCAATCACGTGGTATAGAACCTCCCTCTTCCTCTAAAATGTCTAAAAAGGGATGCTTACTCTGCCACGTGGGTGTGGTGATACATTGTGTCCCCCAATATATCGTGCATCCTAATAAACTTATCTGGGGTCAGAGGACAGAACAGCCTCTAGATAGACATAGAGGCCAGAAAATGGTGGCACACACCTTTAATCCTATCACTTGGGAGGCAGAGATCCACCGGGATCTCTGTGAGTTCAAAGCCACACTGGAAACAGCTAGGCATGGTACCACATGCCTTTAATCCCAGGAAGTGATGGCAGGAGGCAGAAAGGTATATAAGGTGTGAAAACCAGGACCTAGACTGGTTAAGCTTTTAGGCTTTTGAGCAGCAGTTCAGCTGAGAGGCATCCAGTCTGAGGAAACAGGATCAGCTGAGGAACTGGCGAGGTGAGGTGGCTGTGGCTTGTTCTGCTTCTCTGATCTTCCAGCATTCACCCCAATACCTGGCTCCAGGCTTGTTTTTATTAATAAGAACTTCTAAGATTCGTGCTACAGGTGGGCCCAGTTTCTACTCAGACCCTGTGTTGTGTTGCCTGCCTGTCTGTGGAGTTTTTGTCTCTTCTATTAAATCTCAAACAACCAAATGAGACCCTAGATATCTGTATTTTTTAATAAAAAATAAATTGAGCAAAACAAAGAGAATTGTAAAAGACACCAAGTTATACCCTTACATTATAGCATAGGCTAGAACTATTGCAGATGAAATGAAGATTTACACACCATACTGGCTGGTCTTGTAGGTCAATTTGACACAAGCTAGAGAGTCATCAGAGAGGAAGGAGCCTCAGTTGAGGAAATGCTGAGATCTAGCTGTTAGACATTTTCTCAATTAGTGATCAATGGGAGAGGGTCCAGCCTGTGGTGGGTAGTGCCATCTCTGGGCTGGTGGTCCTGGGTTCTATAAGAAAGCAACCTGAGCAAGCCAGGGAAATCAGTAAGCAGCACCCCTCCATGGCCTCTGCATTAGCTCCTGCTTCTGGGTTCCAGCCCTATTTGAGTTCCTGTCCTGACTTCTTCCAGTGATGGAATATGATCTGGAAGTATAAGTCAAATAAGACCTCTCCTCCCCAAACTGCTTTTTGGTCATGGTGTTTTGACACAATAGAAACCCTAACCTTATAAGACAAACTGATACTATCGTAATGGGATATTGCTATGACAGACCTGACCATGCTTTGGGGAGGATTGTGGAAGGACTTTGGAACTTTGGGCTAGAAAAGCCATTGAGTGTTAAGAACTCTGTGGCATATTTTGTAGGATCCTGGAAGATAAGAATGTTGAGAGTGCTGGGTGTCGGTGGCGCACACCTTTAATCCCAGCACTCAGGAGGCAGAGCCAGGCAGATCTCTGGGAGTTTGAGGCCAGCCTGGTCTACAGAGCGAGATCCAGGACAGGCACCAAAACTACACAGAGAAACCCTGTCTCGAAACAAACAAACAAACAAACAAACAAAATTTTGAGAGCAGTGTGGAGGAGGGAGGCCTAGCTTGTGAATTTTCAGAGGGAAGTTTAAAGACTCTATCAGGGCTATTTGTTACTTTGAATTAAAATGCTGTGGCTCCGATTAGCTGGGCTGAAGAATCAGCTGTGATTAACAAGCTACCAGAACTACTAAAGTAAAACCTTTACATTACTGAGACAATTGATGCTGGTCAGCTGGAGCTAGGAAATCAGTGGTGATTAAGAAGAGACCAGCACTGTTGAGGTGAAATCTTCTGGGAAGTGTTTCTGAGAGCACAGAGAAGCTGTGTTCCAGAGGTGACTATGGTTGTACCTCCCGTTGGCAACAGGACTTGGTAATGTGTAAGGGTCACCCAGGTGGTACTGGTTTTGAAGGCATGAAGGGGTTATGGAGAGCAGCTGAGGCTTGGCACTGTGAGAGGCCAGAAGAGTCCATTGGTGAAGGTGCAGCCTCAGTGGCAGTTGAAGGTCCAAGACTGAAGGAGTTATGAAAAGAAATTGAGGTTTGGCACCATGAAGAGAGCCTTGAGAGGCCATTGGTGAAAGTGCAGCCTAGTTTTAGCAAGGGACTCCAGCATTTTGGAGATGCCAGTACCATGGGATGACCACCAGGAACAGCAGCAGCAGTGGAGTGGAGCCAGCTGGAGCCTAGAAGACAAGCTGTGTATGCTGCAAAGGGCAGAGCTGGAGAAGTGACCCAAGCCCTTTGGAGGAGTCCAGAAGATCGTAAGTAGATCCCAGATAATTGGACATTGAGTTCTTCGTATTGTTGGGTTTGGTTCTGCTTGGTTTAGATTGTGTGGGTGTCCTGGTTCTTCCCTCTTGAAGAAGGTATTTAATTTAATTTTGATTTTTAGAGGAGCTCACAGATGAAAGACTTGAACTTTTAAAAGAGATTGGATATTTTAAAGAGACTGAAATTTTAATATGTTTGAATTGGTAAAGACTGTGAGGCTTTTAAAATTATTTATGATTTTAATGTGAGATCTTAAGGATGAATAAGAAAGGAAGGGTTGTGGCTTAACAGTGGTGTATTTGTGTGTCAAGTTGACAAGAGGTCAGTTGTACTGACTGGTTTTGTGTGTCAACTTGACACAATCTAGAGTCATCAGAGAGGAAGGAGTCTTAGTTGAGGAAATGTCTCCATGAGATCCAGCTGTGAGGTATTTTCTCAATTAGTGATCAATGGGGGAGGGCCTAGTCCATGGTGGGTGGTGCCATCCCTGTGCTGGTGGTCCTGGGTTCTATAAGAAAGCAGGCTGAGCAAGCCAGGGAAGCAAGCCAGTAAGCAGCACCCCTCCATAGCCTCTGCATCAGCTCCTGCCTCCAGGTTCCTACCCTGTTTGAGTTCCTGTCCTGACTTTTTTCAGAGGTGAACAGCAATGTGGAAGTGGAAGCTGAGTAAACCCTTTTCTCCCCAACTTGCTTTTTGGTCATGGTGTTTTGATGCAACAATAGAAACCCTAACTAAGGCACATGCTAATAAAAGGGAACTGAGGAAAATTCAAGTCGTAATAGAGTAAGAAAGATAATCCCAAGAATAACAAGATAAAACCATATATGAAAATACATGCCAAAATGACTCAAAATGTATTAATAATTAAATTTTCCACATGTCTTGGTGCTTTCCAAATGTGATAATTAGGTCACCACAGTTCATTGAACTGTTTCTCTGTACTTTTATTTTTTTGTTAATATAAAAAACTTGCCAGGAGATATGGCACCTGCCTTTAATCTCAGCACTTGGGAGGCAGGGGCAAGCTGATCTCCAAGTTCAAGGCCAGCTTGGTCTACAGAGTGAGTTTTATGACAGCTAGGGCTGTCTTGAAAAACAAAGAAACAAGACAAAGAAAGAAAAAAACAAAAACAACAAAAAAAGAAAAGAAAAACCTATTGCTCTTAATTTCATATACATTTATTTATATGAGTGTTTTGCTTGTGTGTATGGCTATGCACCAAGTAAGGGCCGGGTATCCAAGGATATAGGAGAAGGCATTGGGTCACCTAGAACTGGAATTATGGACAATTGTGAGCTACTATAAGGATGCTGGTAATTGAACCCTGGTCTTCTGTAAGAACAAGTGCTAAATGGCTAAGCCATCTCTCCAGCTCCAAGAAAACTTATTTTATATGCCTTGTGCAAAAACATGATCAAAAGTCTAATAGCAAACTGGGGAGACTTGCCTTCTAAAATATGTAAAGAGTTCCAAGATATCAATATGAAAAGTGTCCAGTTCTTCACATGCTGTCTGTTTGGGGATTCTGGATAATAATATTCACAAATGAGAATTCTTACAGAAGAGGGTGGGGGTGGAAATCCTCACTGTATTATCAGTAAATGCAAACTCAAAAGAGGGAAAGACACATTTTAAACATAGCTGGTGGCCTTGTATTTGGCTTGCAATCTTTTGGGGGAAAGCATCTGCAGAGAAATCAAAGACATAGAATTGTGTTGACCTTTGGAATAGCAATTCTACCGCAAGTAAATTAACATAGCATTCAAAATACTGAATTTTTTTAAAGAAGCTTTTTCTAATAGAGTACTATTTCAAATGTCCTCAGAATAGGGGATTACTCATAAGATAAAAAGAAATATTTATAAATGAATTTTCAGGAAAATATCTGACATGAGAATATGTAAAAATTTGATTTAGTAAAATATCTATATATCTCGGGATAAAGAGATGCTTCAGTGGGTGAAGTGCTTTGCTGAGGAAATGTGAGGAGAGAGTTCAGATGTCCAGCACCCATATAAAAATCCAGGCATAGAGGTAGTGTCCTCAGTAACTTCAACATGGGTTTGGGGGTTCAGGGGGAGACAAAATAAGGTGGAGAGTGGTAAAGGAAGACACACACAGGAAGTCAGCTTCATTGGTGAGCAAGGTACGCATGCACACACAGAGTTCCTTCTTTAACTAAAAATAAAATTCATATGTAGAAAAAAGGTAAATAAGAGAGTCTCCAAAAGAGTATGCACCTGCACCGTGATGACCTGGAGTGGGATTTAGGGGAGACCCTCTCGCTTACTTAGCTTGTCTGTCATATACGTTTTTTTCAATTAGCATACATTCTGTGGGAAAATGTTTAAATGGTCGTTTAAAAAGTTGGCAGCCAGCATGAGCAGATAAAGTAGGCTGCCCTCTTTGTATGCCTGCCACCCCTTCACAAAGGAGGGATGTTGTTCTGCTGACAGCCCTGAAGACCACTCAATCTCATGTGTCAAATCCGTCCGCAGTCAGAGGCGAAGCAAGGGAACTGGAAAACACAACCAGAGCCCATGTGTTCTCTTCCGAGCCCTGGGACCACAAGTACAAGCGGCTTCTGGGCCAAAGCGAGCGAAATGCCCACTAGCACAAACGTGACAGTCATATTTTTGTCCACAGATTTACAAAAGGGGGAACCAACCCTGGAAAAACACCCCTCTTGCTTTTTTGCACAGTGAATTCCTCAGGGAACTTCAGGCTGGGGTGCGGGGTGGTGTTCCATTTGGATGGTTTTCTCATGAATAGCGTGGAGGCCAAAGAAAGTCCGTAACTGATCGGCCCCTTTGGAGCGGGAAATGCTATCAAGACTTTTTTCTTTTTGCTTTCTTCAGTTTTTTTCTTTTAAAGTGCAGCCGCGCTGTGATATGATACCGCCCTGTTGCAGGGCAGTACTGCTGTTCCAGCCAAGCCTCTCCTGGACCCGGGAGTGAAGAATAGCAACCAGATTAGCATGGAGGGACCAAGTTTGCATTTGCATCTGAAAGTGCCCGCCACAAACAGCTGAGGCAGCATTTATGCACAGGGAGAGAGGACTTGAATACACCCTTGAGGTTGGTCTGTCTGAGATCTCTACCTCCCTGAGAGAGAATTCTGGACTTAGTCCTGACACTGCCCTTCCAGAGAAGTAGCCCCATCATAGAAGAAATAACCTATTCATTTGGGAATCACAATACATTTTTCAGTTCTGCAATCTCTCCGTTTACTTTGTCTCTCCTTCCTGCTGTGTTTCTTCCTGTCTGTCACCAGAGAGGGGGTGTGGTCTCTAGCCTTTATTTCATCATTTGAAAATGTGTGAGGGGGCACAATCCATGAAACTGTACAGATCACATCTCTCTGGCCCTGGGAATCCTATCAACGTTTCCCTCCCAGATGTCCTTGTTCTGTGAGTTTTCTGAATTAGTCCTCTACAGGACTCTTTCTTATGGGGCTGGGGGGTGGGGGTGGGGGAATAGCCAGGCAAAAGAATGGAATTCTACTTCCTTCTCAGGAAAGGAAAAAGGTTCAAATTGTAAATTTTCCCAGGCTTCTCTTGGGACTTCAGGGAAGACCGAATTGCATAATCTCACAAAAATGTGAGCAGCAACCCTCGCCTCTGTCGGCCCTGATAATATACAGTCAGGGGATTAGAGAGACCCAGAAACACATGTGCTATTTCCTGACCTGAGCATAATTAAAGATCTTCATTGCAGAGTTTAAGTGCCTCAAGACCTGAGAACTCCAGGCGTGGGAAATGTGGATTTGCCACGGTGGGATCCTGCTGCATCTTGGCTCAGGTTTATAAGAGCTATGGGGAAAACATCCTACCCTGCAGACTGCGCAAATGCATACTGCAAACCTTGCCCATGGCGCCCACAGAGACTGCCCCAATGGTGGAAGCAGCTTCTAAGCCATTGCTATTTAATAGATTTCCTCTAACCTAAAGCTGATTGCTGGATATTCAACTCTTTTCATTTGTTTGTGCTTAAAATGTATTGATAAGTTGCTGTTGATCAATAAGGCTGGACTAAGAGCAAAACTGTCAGGCCTGGGACTCCCAATCACTGCTCCCAAGGCCTTGGTTATACTGTTCCAGTGGAGACCCAGCCTGACCAATAGGAAGAATGGAACCTGGCCTGGCCACCCGGAAAGGAAGGTTCTGTAGGAAGCGGGGCTCTATTAAATTGAGTGACAACTTATTGGAGCCATACATGGGACATGTAAAGATAAATGGGATGGGATGTAATCCTTGATCTTAGGATTGTCACAGTTCAGTGCCAGGTGTGGTGGCATGTCTTTAAGCACCCTGGAGACTGAGGTAGTGTTATCAATGAACTTTTGAAGTATTGTGACCAAACATGTGGCACAAACAGCTTAAGGGAGCGAAGGCTGCTTTTGATTCATGGCTTTAAGGGTCTTAGTCCCCGTCATGGGAAAATGGCTCTGTCTGCAGTGACAAGGGTCTGTTCACACCATGCTTACCAGGAAGCAGACAGAGCAGGGCCTAGAACCCCGGGGCAGGTGTAAGCTTCTAAGACCCACCCCTAGTGAAATCTTTTCTCCTGTCAGGAAGGTTCCACACCCTAAAGGCTCTTCATCTTCAAAGCTCCACGGCCTTTCAGTGCTCAAAACCTGAGTCTGTCAGGGACATTTCAGATTCTAACAGGGAATAGAGGAACACCAAGGCCTCATAGTGGGTTCAAGGCCAGTATGAGCTACACAGTAAGACCTTGTCTCTCCTAGTCAAAAGAAGGTCACAATCCAATGGGGAAAATATATAAACGAGCAATTAGTATTATGAAAACTGTTTCTATATACTAACTTTAGGGCTATAGGAAGGCCTTCAAAAGTTCTTTGGCAAAAAGTCATGGTCCAAAGGAAACTTAACCTGAGTCAGTGCAGGGATCTCTTTCTCCTAGCCCCTAATTTAATGGTGCCCCCAAATAGGCATGGTAACCCCTAGGAGAGGCACAAAATAATCATACAGATACAAAGTAAAACATTGTAAAATGTTTATGCTTTTCGTTGTATCCTTTACATGTTACCGTTTTTTTAGAATGTAATTTGTAACAGAAAGATGGTTCAGTGTCTGTCATTTACAAAAGTACCTTGTTGAGGGTGCTTGTTTAAAGGGTTCTATGTCAGAGTATGAACACTTTCAAGCTCTAAGTCCTCTGTGACCCTTTGATCTACTATCTTGAGGTGCAGGGTTCTGGATCATTGTTGCTTAACTTTTGAGCAGTTTCACTGTCTTCACAAGTTTACCCTCACTCATCCATCACCCATGCTCAGCAAAAGCAGGCCCTGCCTGTCCCTGGCAGCCTTCCTCTTTGGAAGACAGTCTCCAGCCTGATGATGTTTTTCTGCCCTTATGCCACAGGTGCAGGAGGTGGCAGACACCTAGACTCCTGACCTAACTTGCCCGGAATCAGAGAGTGGGTGATATTAATGTGCTATCAGAAACAAACAGCAGAAAGCAGGTCGGAGGTTATAACTCAGTGGTGAAGCGTCTGCTACCATCGTCAAGGACTTGGGTTCCTTCTCCAGCCTCACAAACAAAGCAGAACAACCCTAATTAGTGGATATGCTGCACTGGTCAGAAGTTAGCCCAAGACTTCAGTGGCAGAGCAAAACATGACAAAATCTATTACTACAATATCATGAAAGCCCCCAAACTAATGCAAGGGGGGGCAAATGAATCACCATGTACAAGTCACAGTTACTGGTGGGATTTCAGAATCATGTGGCCCTGAGTTAAAGTCCTCCCTTTCCCCCTCTGAGCTCTAAGCATGACTGGACCCACTGGAGCTGCAAGGAGTACAAACTCGCTCTTGCCAACACAAACTCTTCCAGGGAGGGGGTATTTTTATAAGGACAACAGTGCCGTTCAGAGAATGAGAAGAGCTGGAGCTTGGCCCACTCCAGAGATGTTGCCAGGATGCTCAGCATCCTGTGTCTTGAGGACAGACGCTCAGACACCCCTACTCCTGATGGCTTTTGAGTTCTGGGCTGCAGTCTCCACTCAGAATGCAAGTTTTCAGAGTAGCGCTTCTGACTGGCCTGGCTAGGATTTGTACTTTATCTGTGGACTGTAGGCAGAGCTGAGACTTCCAGACTAGGAGAAAGGTTGATTCTCTGAGGAAGGAAAGCAGAGCCGACCAAAACAAATCAGATCTATTATATTATCTTTCAGTTACCTCATCAGGGAAATGGACATAAAAACACAGATCTGGCAGGATTGTTTTGAAGATGAATGGAACAAGGAGATGTTTGCCAAAGTGCACACCACAAGACCTGGCCCTTTCTAAGTAATAATGGCAGCCATTGTTATGACTTGTATGGGATGAATCATATGACACCTTTAAAAGATCTGACTCTATCTTCTGTAGGCATGGATTTAAGTCTAGAGTTCTCCCGAAGACACATTTGCCTAAATATCGATGGTGGAATGAATAGACATTTGGGTGGAAATGTGATAATTACTTTAGCAAGAAATTTGTTACATTTGTCCCTCTTTGTGCGTGGAGTCCCCTCCCACTGCTCTTTATAATCTTCACATACTGCCTGTGTGTGTGTGTGTGTGTGTGTGTGTGTCTGTGTGTGTGTGTATATCTGTGTGTTCAGGTATGCATGCACAAGTGTGTAAGTGCATATGGAAGCTAGAGGACAACCTCATGTGTCATTCTTTAGGAACTGCCCTTGAAACTCATCTGTCATCGAGTTTCTCTGTCCCACCCCATCCCACAGCCACTTCCAAATATTCACTCAGAGGCTTATATTAATTATAAATGCTTGGCTGATGGCTCAGGCTTATTACTAACTAGCTCTTATATTTAAATTAATCCATTACTATTAATCTATACATCGGCACATGGCTCATGGCTTACCTGTCTTTAACATCCTGCTTCTTGGGCAGCTGCTTGAGGCTGCCTCAACTCTGCCCTTCTTCATCTCAACCTCAGTTTGATTGTATAGCCTCACCTTATCCTGTCTCGCCATGGGCCAAACAGCTTTATTTCCAACCAATGAGAGTAACACATATTCACAGTGCACAGAAGGACTATCCCACATAGCACTCACCAAGTAGAAGATCAGCGGGGGCTGGCCAGCGACTCCCAGGGACCTGCTTCTTTCCACCTCCCCAGAACTTGGATTATAAGCATATGCTACCAGGGCTGGCTTTTCCTTCTCACGTGGTTCTCAGATGTTCATGAGGCAAACATAAGAGAGAGCTAGTACCCTGGGACCCTACTTCTCTTTGCTGATTTGTCTCTTCCCCTTCTAATGATTCATTTGGCAACCTAGTTCTTTCCCTTATACTTCACTTGCATGTGCTGTGTGCACAGCACTCCTCTC
The DNA here is from genome assembly GCF_949786415.1 of Peromyscus eremicus. Lineage (NCBI taxonomy): Eukaryota > Metazoa > Chordata > Mammalia > Rodentia > Cricetidae > Peromyscus > Peromyscus eremicus. The sequence goes on from NC_081431.1 coordinate 10,515,413, forward strand.
CAAATGATGCACCTTGAAATCTCAAGACTCCTCTAGAACCTGCTTCAGGGTATATGGACCCCTATCTCTGAACAGTAGCAGAGATTTTTTTCCACCCTTAGTAACAATCAAGGTTAGACAGTTTCTATTCAAGTGTATTCTCAGTATATCTAGGCAAGAAGATTAGAAAGGTCCATCTAGCCTGAACTGATATTAGGTGCATGTAAGATAAACCAGGTCCTCCAAGGGATCATCTAGAGATAATCCCCTATTTACCTTATTATTATCATCTATGCATAATTGGACATGCATATGATTAAGATCAAATATACTATGAGAGGGTCATGTGTAATAGGAAGAATAAATATGTGACCTAATGTATCAAAATAGAGAACCACCCAAGTAATAAATAACCTTCAATAACAAGCCTTTACTTCCTTCAGCCTGGGGCCCTTGCCTATCTTCACTCAAGTGCCTCCTGTCAACCTTGAGTGAATCCTTCTGCAATCTTATTGCTTTCCTCCAAATGAAGTTCATCTTGCTTCTTTTGCAAATCTGTGAACCATTATTTTCGACTCCTTAGATAAAAGACCAAAAACCTGGAAACACCTGGCCCAGATGCAGACATGGATGACACCCATGGAGCATTTACTGATGGAGCTACCTCCCAGCCCCTTCCTGTCCGTAGTCTCAAGAGCTAGGATTTCAAATGAAACTTTGCAAACCATATTAGAGAAATTGAAATACAGCCCCTTCCAAGTCGCTTCCCCTCCAGTGGCTCTTCCCACAGTCTCCGAATTCTCCTCGTGGGTTCTCAGAATTTTCCAAGAGCATGTGGTTTGTGAAGGAGGAGGCAGTCCTGCCTTTGAGAATCAGCTACTTCAGACAGAGAAATGTCAGCATGGCACCCAGCATCCAGTCAATGTTGTAAAGAGTCAAACCCACAGACAAGTTCAGTCATCACACTGAATAGGATGCATGTTTGTGAGTCACATTCATGTAGCCTTAGATTTGGCATTAGCTTGCTCCAGGGTTGACTAAATAGTCTCCAGTTGTACAACTATTGTTACCAGAAGATTTGGAGTTCATGGTAACCTCATGTTACCAAAGAAATAGGGGTCCCTTGTTGGAGTTCTTGGTCTCATCAACAAAGAATTTAAGGAGAGACTTTGAAGGACGCTCCAAGACAATTTTATTAGCATTTAAAAGTAAAACTCCAAAGCAGACAAACTGTAAATCCTGGCAGCTGCCTGGGCAGAGGAGAAGGAGCTAAGGGAGGAAGAAGGCCAGGTCATTTGAGTAAAGCCACCAGCAGGAGGTGAGACACCTGGGAGACAGGCAGCTGGGAGAGCTTTGCTCAGTAATTTAGAGATGTGGGTAGACCTACAGAGGTGCATGCGGCAAAGCTAGGCAGTTGCAGTGGGGGTCAGGTAAGGAAAAGAACATTATCTCATGAAAGGGGCAATTATTCCTCCTGTCTCTTTAGCAGGCTTAAGGTGGCCTTGTCTTCTGGACACGTTCCTGAAAGGACCCCATCTCTGCTCTGGCAGCATTTATATCTCCCCATGATTAACACTGCACGGTGCTAATCAGTGCCCCAGGACATGGTATCCCAGAACAGACAGTCTCTGGAAAGAGAAAGAGCCTTGAGGTAGTAACAGTAAAAGGATTAGTTAAGTTCAAGATGACCAGAAAAATGTTCAGACAAGGTCAGTCTCAGTCAGCCTGCTCCAGATGCAAAGTAAGCAGATGGCTCTTGCATGCAAATTGGGGTGGTGCCTCCACATGTGTGGGTAAGAATCCCGCTGACCAAGCAAAATGGGAATCTGGTGTGATGAGGTGGGTAATTAAAGCAACAGGCTCCTTTTTGTTTGGTTGATCTGAGAACTTCAGAAAGGTCTCACAGTGTCAGCTTCAGCAAAGCAGGTCTTTGATCTGGGCTTCTCCAGGCTGAGGCTAGCAAAGTCCCCCTCCCCCTCCCCCAGTAACCCTTTGCCTGGAACAGTCTACCTCCCCACCCTATTTCACCCACTCACTGAGTCCTTCAAAACAGACCAACAATATCCCACACAGACATCCGGGGAGAGGCCAGAGTGTTCTTCTCCTCCTCCCTCTCAGACGGTTAAAAATAAACCACTTTTGCCAGACATTGTACATGTCAGAAATCCTATTGACAAGTAGCTCATTGTATATGTGGGGCGGCTGACAAGGAACTGTCTGAAAATTAGGCAGATATTTAGGGCAGTGGCTTTTAGCCATTAGGTCACTGGAGAGGATAGAAGAGTTTTAATAAATGTTGTGAGCAAGCCCCAGCTGCAGCCAGTTTAAGCCAAGATAAATGCATTGTACATGTATACAATGCATGCATATCTATGTGTGTGTTTGACAGATAAAGTGTTTAAGAAGTTCTTTAAGCAGCAGAACCCGAGTACATATAACGTATGATTTGATTACGATATGTGTCTTGGACACAGCCTTGGGGAAAAGCCTTGGTTGTATGAATCACAGTAAACATACAAAGGCCGTGTTTAAATGATATCTAAGACATTGGCTGGAATATCCAGCACCATACATCTTTGGTTTACAGGAAGCTAACCATCCAGATGGTTTCCAAAATGTGTCTGTAGAAGAAACAAACATTTCCCCAAATCTTCTTTTGACCTCTCATAGTGGGTGTCCATAATTTGGCCGGATCTTTACTTGATGAATCTTCTTTCTTTTTTTTTTTTTTTTTTTTTTTTTTTGGTTTTTCAAGACAGGGTTTCTCTGTGTAGCTTTGCACCTTTTCCTGGGACTCACTCTGTAGCCCAGGCTGGCCTCGAACTCACAGAGATCCACCTGGCTCTGCCTCCCGAGTGCTGGGATTAAAGGCGTGCGCCACCACCGCCCGGCTGAATCTTCTTTCTTATTACTTCTTCGCCAGCCTTCTATTTCTATGTCTTATAGCACAAACGAATGAACATTTCAATATGTACAAGACATTTGTGAAGATGCTGGGGTCAGGCGCTGGACCTAAAGATCTTCTAACTTTCCCAAGACCTGGAGTGGAAGAAACTGTAGAGATTGGGAGTCCCAGTGAGAGGCCATCATTTTCCCTCTCTACTGAATGCCCTCCCCCACACTATCCCTCCTCCCCAGAGTTGAGAGTTGTTCAACATACTGACACCACTGGACACTACTAGCATAGGTGAGGACCCAGCCTCATGCCCAGGAGTCAGACAGAGTGTCATGAGCAGGTGTCACTTTAAAAGCCATTTCAAACAAGCAGATCTAAAGAGTTAGCAGTTTGATTTTCGAGTTGAGGTTGTGACAGCACAGGTTTCATCTTCCTCAATGGCTAACACCTGAATTGTTCCACTGACCATGACACAAACTCCCTCCTTGTCAAGCCGCCTCTCTCTAAGGGCAGAGGGAGCCTACATGCAATCAGCTCTGGCCTACTGACCTACCTCCCATGTTCCTACTCAAAACTTAGCACTCAGCTCCTCCCTTTCTCAAAATACCTAACACTATGACCTGTGTTGAAGGAGGTCAGAGGAGACTGCAGTGAATGAAGGTGCCAATAATTACTGGAGGAAAAGACAATGTAAATGTTTGCTTGTTTGTGTTGAGAGAGGATCCTACTATGTAGTGCAGGCTAACCCAGAACTAATGATGCTCTGACCTCGACCTCCTGAAATGCTGAGATTATTGGTGCGTGCCTTGAGGACTTTTGTGTGTGTGTTTTAAATTTACTTACTATTTTATGCATATGGGTGTTTTGTTTGCATGAATGTCTGGACACCTTTGCTTGGTGCCCAAGAAGGCCAGAAGAGGGTGTCAGATCCCCTGACATCATAGTTACACATGGTCCAGGTTCTTTGGAAGTGAGCAGGCAGTACTCTTAAACACTGAGCCTTTGCTCCAGCTCAAGCCTTGAGTTTTTGTTTTATTTTGAATGTGTTAAAAACACACACTAATATGTCTGGTGATGCATATTTGTAACCCCAGAACTTAGGAGGCTGAGACAGGAGGATTATGAATTTGAGGTCAGCCTGAACTATATATTGAGATACCGTCTCAGAAAACCCAAGCCCCACGCTAACCACACAGACCAGTAGTCTGAGCTCCAGCCATTTGGAACAACTCTCTCAGAAGCAGCTCCAGGACATGTGCAGCCTACAGCTTCCTGGAAACCTGATGGCACCCCTGTGGACTCCTTCCTCTGCCTCCCTACAAAGCAAATGGGTTCCTGGCGATTGGAATCAAGATGAGGAGGGGCCTGCTGCTCAAAGAACTTTGTGACCTATATCCACTTAAATTCTGCACGCATCACTTTCTGCATTTGCTCAAGATGAGAGGGTTTGGAAGAGAAAAATGAGGTTATTATGGATGTTATCTCCATTTATTGGCTTTTTGAGGGGTGCTGCACAAAGAGCTTGATATAAAGATTGGGAGGATCAACAGTATAGCTTTGTATGTTAGGCAGGGCTACAGTTCCAACTGTTTCAGACAGTGGTCTTTGTATCTAAAAGGTTTCCAGAGACATTTGCAAAGTTCAAAGGCTTAGCTTTTGGATCCCCAAAGGCTCTGCATTTTACATTGTTTATGATGTCCTGCAGTTCTACAGTGTCTGTCAAAACATTACCAATTAACTCCTGAAGGAAGTGAGCCTCTCCACTTCCTGTCCACAAGATGTGTTGCTATCTGTCTTTCTTATCGAGTCAGGCTGGCCCTGTGGAAATAGGACAGGCCGTATGGGACAACAGCTGTAGACAATCTCTTTATATCAGACTTCACAGTGTAGCTTGTCCCCATGGAACAGTGATAGGAAACATTGCATCTCCCAACATTCCCTGGGGTTATTCCATATTCACCCTCAGTAAAGGCATCGGCATTTTAAAAACTTTTGAGACATGGTTTCATGTATCTTAGGTTTTCTTCAAAATGGATATGTAGAAAAGGATGGCCACAAACTTCTCAACCTTCTGCCTCCATCTCTGATGTGCTGGGGTTAGAGGCATGCGTCACCATGCCTGGTCAATATGTTGCTGGGGATTGGACCCTGGCTTTCATGCACGCTAAGCAAACACCAACTGAGCCATAGCTGTAGCCCGACATGGGGCATTTTTTTTGTTTTGTTTTTGAGACAGGATCTCACTGTAACTCTGGCTGTCCTGGAACTCACTCTAGACCAGCTGGCCTTGAACTCACAGAGATCCACCTGCCTCTATCTTCAGAGTGCTGGGATTAAAGGCATGTGCCACCACCTGGCATGGGGCATTTTAAAAGGAGGTCTTCAGGTTGTCTTTCCAGAACTTCACAGAATGGGGAACATGAGCATCTTCCTCGGGTTACTTCCTTGGCTCCTCTGGATCATGCAAAGGTTAACCAAGGCTTTACTGCCTGGATCTTCAAGGAGAAGCTTAGCCTGGTGCCTCCCAGGCAAGGATGCATTGCACACATTTCTTCTTCTCCACTTACCTGCCTCTTCCCAAAGCTCTTTGTCTGCCAGTCCTCATGTCCCTACTTGCCCTTAGGATGCCCTCCCACAGAATCCACCATGCCCCCTCTCAAGTCTGGGAACTTTCATGGTCTTAATGAATGCCATTGTGGAGGGTTGAAGAGCCATCTTATCCCTGAGCCCCATCTGTCCCCCAGGATCATATAAAGAGGTGGAAATGCCATAGACTTCTTCTCAGGGTTGTGGCTAGTTGCCTTTAATATCTTAGAACAAGACACTAAAAAGAGTAACTTCTTTCCAAACTTCCCTACTCTTCTGTTGGAATCATTGTTACTCTTCCTCCCAACACGATGTCAGCTCCCTTTCTTGTGGAGTGCTTCCATCAGCTCGTGATGCTTAGGGAGAGAGGATGCTTGCCTCTGCCCAGAGTTAGCTCAAAAACCAACCTTTTTAAACTTGACTCAGAGGAGGGCCTTGTCTAATTGTCTTTCCTTTTATCTTCAGAGATGGTGGAGGAGACAGTGGGTTGTAAGAGGGATCTGTTGTCTTCCTCATAGTCATTCTCATCATAGTGAGATATAATAACAGCTCCAACAGCTGACCCTTTGTTTTCTGTGTGTCAGGCAGTGATTTAGGGCCTATGTCATTCTACCGTAATCGTGCATGCTCTCCATCTCAGGTACTTTTCTGTTGCTGTGAGGAAAAGCATCCTGACCAAGCAGCTTAAAGAAAGGATTTATTTGGCTTATGGTTCCAGAGAAATAAGAGTCCATGGTGTTGGAGCAGAGGTAGCAGGTGGCAGTTGAGGGTGCTGGAGCAGCAGCCAAGAGCTCATATCTTCATTGACAAACGGGAAGCAGAAAGAGCTAACTAAAACTGACATGTGACTTTTGAAACCTCAAAGTCCACCCCAAGTGACATAATTTCTCTAGTAAGGCCATACCACCTAATCTTCCCCAAACAGCATCAACAACCAGGACAAAGTATCCTAATGCCCAAGACCATGGTGGGGGTATCTCATTCAAACGGTCACCCTCTATGATAGTTACTACTGTTTCCTTCACAAAATAGGAAAAAGCCCAGAGATTAATGGCTTGTGGCCATGGTCACATCGAGTAAGAGTAAGAACCTGTGTTCAAATTTATATCTAGCTAACTCTGTGGATTTGTGTATTATTTTAAATGTGATTGGTAAGTGTCCTCAACTGTTCGATTTTCAAAATAAACTTTATATGTTGAAAATGCAAGGAATCCTGACATTCTATTGCCAGTATGATGGCAACCACAGCTGTTTCCAATAAGAAGTTATGGGCATTGTCTGTAGATGTTTACGGTAACTAAAATGATGCTAGAAAAACAATTTTTTTCTGACTTGCTATAATGAGTTTAATGCTCCAAATGGGTGCCAAATTGGCAAGCTGCAGAATAAATTCCACTATTTATGCAAGAAATGGACACAATGGCTGTGTGCCTTGACCTGAACCTTGGAGGGTCTCCTTTGTGTAAGACACAAGGTTAATGCATCCTTCACACTGAAGTCCTTCTTTGGCCCCCGTCAGCCTTGGTGAGATGGATGCTGGGTCAACTGTTGTAGTTGTGCTAAGAACCTTTACCCAAGCCCCTAAACCTTCAGAAGCTGGATCTGGGCAGGAATGTGTATTTTCTAAATGTTCTCAGGCTTAGCCACCACTGCATTGCGGGGCAGTTCTAACCTCCTTTAACTGCTACCTAGTATTTCTTTTTGTTGGTTTTATTTTCCTACACAGTGTGTGGAGTCCTCTTTATTGGGTACTCTCCTGTCCTCACACATGTATAATGAAATGAGTGTCTCACCAGCATCAGGAAGGCTGGAGGAAATGTTAGCCTTTGTTGACCAAAGTCAATGTTTACTTAAGATGTCTTTGGGCACATCTGTGTAACCAGCAAATGTCTGTCCAAAAGCTTAATCAGTAGTCTATATTTAAACACAGCCTTGACTTCTAAGATCTATTCATTTTTCACATATTTTCCCCATTATTTCTTCTCCAAGTGTTCCTCTGTTTGCTTATTTATTTCTCAACAATTGTTTCCAGAGACCATAGTGGAAAAAAGAAAAATGAAGCATGGTTAGAAACAGATAGGAAAGAGGACAAAATCGCAGTCCCTTTGACAAAGACTCAAACAGCAAGCTGTTTAAGGGAAATATTATCTTAGTGTGATGACCTTGTGATTCGTGTGGAGCTAGCAACATGACAAGTCTCTGAAGATTATGGCAAGAAGGAAGAGGTGAAGCAAATGGCTTTAATTCTTCTGCAGATATTTCAGTGAGAAGGAAAGGAATTGGATAGAGAAAAAAATGTACAGGATTGTCTTAGTCATTGTTCTATTGCTGTGAAGAGACACCATGATCAGGGCAACTCATAAAAGAAAGCATTTAATTGGGGGCTTGCTTAAGTGTCAGAGACTTAATCCATTATCATCATGGTGGGGAGCATGGCAACATGCAGGCAGGTGCTGGAGCAATAGCTGAGAGCTACATCCTGTCCCATAGGCAGAAAGTGAGAGTCTAGGCCTGGCAGGAGCTTTTGAAACCTCAAAGCCAACCCCCAGTGACACACTTTCTCCAACAATGTCACACCTACTCCATCAAGGCTCCTCCTAATCCTTCTAATCCTTATAATCCTTTCAAAGAGTTCCATTCCCTGGTTACTAAGTATTCAAATATATGAGCCTATGGGGGCCATTCTTATTCAAACCACCACAGCAATCTTGGTCTTGAACTTCTTTCTTTATTGCTGTGGTTTTTTTTCAATTATATATAATCTATGCATTGAAGAGTCTCAATTACTCTTACTATAACCTAGTTACGGTAAGCAGGTTTCCATACTAGCTGGAGCTGGAAAATTACATTCATACAACTGGGCTCTACATGTCTCTGTGTGTCACAGACTCACTCCCCTTGATTTGGGGATGTCTTTTAAAGAAGAACAACATTATTTTATTTGCAGCCTCAAAATACAGGCCAGATCAAGGCTGTGCTATTCAGGTAGAGGGTCATGGGCAGAGCACCTGCCATGCCCCTCCCACCTTAGGCCTGTCGTAGTTACTTTTCTGTTGCTGTGATAAGATACCCTGATAGAGCAGCCTAAGGGAGAAAGGGTTTATTCTGGTTCATACTTTGAGTGTGCAATCCCTCGTGGTTGGGGAGTCCTGGTGTAGGAGCTTGAGGCAGCTAGTCACATTGCATCCATAGTCAGGAAGCAGATAGAGAAGATCGCTCCTGTTCAGCTAGCTTTCTCAGTATGCAGTTCAAGACCCAAACTAGGGAATGGTGCCACCCATTATTTGGGGTGAGGGGAGTATTTCCACCACAATTAACCTAGTCAAAATAATCCCTCATAGTCATAGACATGTCTCCTAGGTGACTCTAGATCCCATCAAGTTGATATTAATTTTTAATTGTCATGGGCACCTACTGGGCACACTGGGGACACACCCAACATGATGACTTTGAGTCAGAGGACAGATGAGTGGGAGAGCTTCCCTCTCCCAGATGAGCCCACAGGCTTCCTTCCTGCTCACTCAGCCAGGTTTACACACTCCTGTTCCAACACTTATCATGCTCCTTTCCAAGGACATCCCTTTTTTTCCTTAATGCCAAGAATTATACTTCAGAATGGATACAAGCTAGGCATAATGGCACATTCCTGTAATCCCAGCACTTGGGAGGTAGAGGCAGGAGGATCCAAGTTCCAGGCTAATGAGACCATATCTCAAACCACTGACATAGGCAACAGACTTTGAAAATGTTAAATCTTGTAACATTAGTGCAGGAAGTTCTTTTGTTTTATTTATTTTTCCCTAAGAAAAATAATGTAATTGGGTGAATAGAAAATGCTAGAGGACTTCCTGGAAGCTTAGGGGCAGGTGTGGTAAGTAAGGGGCTCAATAAAGCTGAATTTGATGAATTTCCTCATTTGAATAAAAAAAAGAAAGATGTATTTTATTTGTGTGTGTCTACTGTTTCTTTTCATGTGCTCTCAAATGCCAGAAGAGAACATTGGATCCCCTGGGGCTGGAGTTACAGAGAGTTTCGAGCTGCCGGACATGGGTGCCAGGGCAGTGCGTGCTCTTAGTGCTGAGCCCTCCTTCCTGCTCCTGGTTAGCATGCTCACAAAGCTACTTCTCTGATGGTTGCTCTTGGCCTCCTCCAGAACAGCCCTGCTTTTCCTCCTGTGCCTCCTGTTTCAACTTTTGTTCCCAGGAATCATGTCCAACAAAGACTTCTCTTTCCCCCTCCTGGGGAATCTTAACCTGTGTGCTCAGTGTCAAGGGAGAAGACAAAAAATTCCAGATGTACCAATGATGCAGGAAAATAGGGCAGAGTGAGGCCAGGAAAGTTTAGCAAAGGCTGCAAAAGTAGCATGCACAGACACACACACACACACACACACACACACACACACACACACACACACAGAGCTGGTACTGAACCTTTGAGGTAGTCCCAATGACCCCAGGCATTTTCACTTTGTGCAATCTCTCACATTGTACCAAAATCAGTTTATGGGAGCAACAGAAAAGAGCAGGAGTGACAGTTTGTCATTTCTGACATTGAGGTATAAAAGAAAAGGAACTGTATCCCTATTCTATTCTCTCTCCCTCCCTCCTCTCTCTCCCTCATCAATCATTTTGAAAAACCACCTGTCCCATTGTGGTAACCCTATAGAGTGTCACACATGGCAAGGAACCAAGCCCTCTGGCCAACAGACAGTGAGGAATGAAGGCCACCTAATAACAAACACATGGATGAGCTTGGCTATGGACTCTCTGGGCTTAGTTAAGTCCAAAAATTTGACTGAGACTTTGTCAGAACCCTTAGCTAAGCCTCACATTGATGACTTGTCTGGCTGCATGAGACAAGACATTTTATTTAAAACTGGTCATTTGGGGTTCTTTATCATGCAAGAATAGCAGCTAACATAGAAAGGCGACTTGGAGCCTTGAAAATGAGCTGGGAGCCCAAAGGACAGGCCAGAGCCTGCAGTGGCCTTCTGCTTCTTTTGAGTTTTATGTGTTGAATAAACTAGGACCTTCCATCATGAAGGTGACCATGCACCTGGCCAGCAGCCATGAGCAGCAGTCCCCAGTGTCTTAGGAGGAATGGTTGCCACCCCACCTCCCTTTCCAAATAATGAGCAGAAGAACTCTAGTGACTCATACTCACTTAGAACAATACGGACTTGGAAACAACTCCAGTGCTGTGGGATAATGCTCTGGGACACTGGTTTAATACAACGCTGATTGGCCAGTAGCCAGGCAGGAAGTATAGGTGGGGCAAGCAGACTAAAAGAATGCTAGGAGGAGGAATGGAAGAGGAAGAGTCACCAGCCAGACACAGAGGAAGCAAAATGGCAAGGCAGAACTGAGTAAAGGTACCAAGCCACATGGCTAAATATAGATAAGAATTATGGGTTATTTTAAGTGTAAGAGCTAGTCAGTAATAAGCCTGAGCTAATGGCTGAACATTTATAAATAATATTAAGCCTCTGAGTGATTATTTTATAAATGGCTCTGGGTCCACAGGGGGCCAGGTGGGACCCGAGAAACCTTCCGACTATACTCCAGTTTAGACAGGCTGGCACAACACAAACCTACCACTGCATTATTCCATTTGATAGTGTAAACTTGGGGATCTGAGCATTAAATAATTAATATAATAATGTAGTGCACTTACATGCAGGCAAAACATCTACACACCCAATTAAATAAATCTTTAAAAGAAAAAAAACAAGCATTGGTCATTTACGATGCTCCCACAGCTGCAGTATTGCATGTGTCTTGGTTTCTTTTGGTTTGCTGTGATAAAATATCCAGACAATGGCACCTTAAGGGATAAAGGGCCTATGTAAGCTCACAATTCAAAGTATGGTCCATTATGGTAAAGTCAAGGCAGCAGAAGCACGGGACAGCTGGTCACATCACACAGTCAGGAAACAAGAAGAAATCCAAAAAAGAGTGATCAGCAGTCTTTCTCCATTTGATACAGTCCTGGGTCTCCTGACCAGGAATGGCTCTGTCTACAATTAAGATGAGTCTTCCCACACAAATTAATGTTATCATGACCATCCCCTAAAGGCATTCCCAGAGACCCATCTCCCAGGTGAGTCTTTCTAGATTCTGTCAAGCTGACAACACTAATTGCAACCGCATGGAACACTCTTCCATAGCCATACAAGGAGGCACTGCTCTTCCCTTCCATGAAGTACTTCAAAATCACTTGATGAGTGGTTATTTTTAAAGCCACTTCTCTTTTCTCCCCAGGCATACAGCTTGATTATATAATCTATGCTGTCTTGTAGGTTGACATCTTAGTGTTGTAGTGCTGTGAAGAGACATCAATACCACAGCAATGCTTATAAAGAAAAGCATTTAACTGGGGCTGGCTTACAGTTTCAGAGATTTAGTCCATTGTCAGCATGGTGAGAAGCATGGTGGCATGCAGGCAGATGTGCTGGAGAAGTAGCTGGTCTTGGCATGGCCTTCTGAAACCTCAAAGTCCATCCCCAGTGACACATTTCTTCCAACAAGGTCACACCTGTCCTTTCAAATAGTGTCACTCCCTGATGACCAAGTATTCAAATCTGTGAGCCTATGGATCCATTCTCATTCAAACCACCACAGTTGGTAAGGCTAGGGCATGGGCATACATGGTATACCTGGTAGCCCCCGAATACTCTTACTCAGTCCTCCAACCCACCTCTTAAAGGATGCAGCAGAATCTCCAAGATGTGAAGACATTTGTTGGAATCACTCCACAGAAGGTGGACTCCCTTAAAGAAAATGTGGCAGAGAACACACATTGCAGTATAAGCAAGGAATAAACTGTATTCTGGCTCTTCTCTTACAGTAGATACCTACTTATACCAACACCTTGAAGTGAGGGGTTGGTCAGAACAGCAAAGCTTCCAAGTCTGTGGTGTTGATTTATCAGGTGAATCATGGGCAGCAAGGGAGCTGACTTCAGGGCCAGAGAGGTGGTGGCCCACAGTATGCAACAGTGAAATGCTGGAAACATTGCCAGTGTCTGAATAATCCATCCAGAGTCACACAGCCACCAGAGGGCACAGCCATAACCCAGCTGACAAGTGGCCTTCCCAACTTGAGTCTGTGGAAAAATATGGTCAGAGCCATTTGGCAACATTCTCAAAACAGACTCTTCAGCTCTATGCTAAAAACATTGTTGCTATAGTTTTGGGGGAGATGGGGGAGCAAGAGGGGCTTTGATCTATTTTTAACAAACTCCCTGAGTGATTCTACTGTCTGACCAATGTTGAGAATCACCAAATGCCAAGTTATTCTGAAACACGTAAGCGAAGGTCCTAGGGAGAGATGTCAAATGAGTAGGATGCTCACCTAATTTATCATCCAGTTGGAGATACTTCTGGAAGCAAATGGGGGGAGTTATTAATAATTGTGCTGGGAAAATCAAGTATAAAACAGGACTTTCCCAGGCAGAGCGCCCCTGCAGATAAGAACAATGTGACAGCTGTGTTCCCCACACATAAAGATTGTTATTAAGATCTGTTTTTATTTCTTGATTTTTTTTTATTCTTAATTAGTGGTGTGTGTGTGTGTGTGTGTGTGTGTGTGTGTGTGTGTGTCAATTAGAGTGTGGAGGCCACTTTTTAGCTTGTTTTGAGGCAGGGTCTCTCTTTCTGTTTCTTCCACATTGCCCATCTCAGACTAGCTGGCCTCATGGGAGGAATAATGGCTAATCTTTGCTGTCAGTTGATGAGATTTAGAATCATCCAGGAGACAAACTTCTGTGAGGGTAGTTCAAGATTTTTTGGAAGTTTATTAGTTCATTTAGTTATCGTGTGTGCCTGTGCCTCTGAGCCATCTCTCCAGCCCTGTGATGTTGTAAAGACATTTAGCTGAGGTGGGAAGACTCACTGTGAATTTAGGCTGCACCATCCCATGGACCGGGGGCCTGGACTCTGTAAAAAGGAGACAGTGAGCTGAGCACCATCTCTGTTTCCTGACTGCAGAGGCAGTGTGACCGACCAGCTGCCTCACTCTCCTGCCATCACTCTTTCCCCTCCATGAAGAGCTTTATCTTGAATTTATGAACCAAAACCATACCGCCTTTCCTCAGGCAAGAGAGAATTCTCTAGCAGCCTACCATTGGGTGCTACTTGTCTTTGGCCTATAACCGAAATGTTGGCTTCCTGGTGCACCCTGTAGATTTTGACCTTGCCAATCACCATGACCCTATGAAACAATTCCTGACTTACCTCTTTCTCCTCCCTCCTTCCTGCCTCTCCCTCTCTCTTGCTCCCTGAACCTAGTACCTGGTTCCACTATACATCCAAAAATTGTCTCCCACATACCCCATAACAGTCCCATGGTTTGCAAGCAAGATGGATGTGAGGACAAATATGAACTTGGGCAGATTAAGAAGTCAGGTTATATTCTTACTTAGGAGTAAGAGATAAATGCACCTCCTCTTCTTCCCTTGGGAACCCCTAATACAAGAATGCACATAGCATTAAAGGATTCAGACCTGAAGAGACGGTGAGTGTGACACCATAATAGATTGAGGTAACCATGGAAGACCCAGGGCTCTCTATGTTCGTGCTACCCACCCACTGAGCCTGGAAGCACCAGTGAGCTCTGAGGGACATTCTCCAATCCCACGGAGCATTAAGAAAGCAGGAGAGGGAACACAAGTCCTTCCTCTTGTGTACATTCCTTAAACACACAGTGGTAGGCACCAGGCCTGTGTGGATGGGAGAATAGGACTGGAGATTTAGGTATGTAGGGCTCTTGTCTGGTTTAAAAGCTGTCCAAAGAAAGGCCGAAGCTCCACGTATGTTGGAAGAAGTGAGCAATTACTTTCAAAACAGCATGCCACAATGCTCCTTTCATCAGCCGGTAACCGGCTTTGGAATTGTTCCAGATTCCTTTCTGTTGCTTCAATAAAATACCCTGACAAAAGCAACTTATGGGAGAAAGGGATTTATTCGGCTTACAGCACAAAACCTGTAACCAGGTTACAATCCATCACAGCAGAGAAGGCACAGTAGGAGGCCAAAGCAGCTAGCCACATCCACAGTCAAGAGCAGAGAGAAAGGAAGACAGGCAGGCTGCGGGCTTTCTCTCCTCTCGTCCAGTTCAGGAGCCCTTGCCTAGGGAATGGTGACGCCAACAGTGGGCTGGGTCTCCCCAGTTAATACTGAAGACAGTCTCCATGGATATGTCCACAGATGAGTATGATCTGGACAATCTCTTGTGAACACTTAGTTCCCAGGTAGTTCTAAGTTGTGTCACATTGGCAGCTAAAACCTACCCTCACAGGAATCAAGTTGTTCCTCAGTCAGCCCCTTCCCAGTTGTGTGAGCTGAGGAAACCAATCCATTTTAAGTCAGGACTCTCTGAACAAAGGATCACAGTGCCTGCCTTCTGGGAGGTTCTGAGGAAGAAGCAAGCCTGCATCCTGGAAGGCTGGTTGGGCCAAGCTGACTGTAACAGCTATTGCCCTTGTCTTCCACTCAAAGACTGAAACGTTGAGCAGCGTGTGAGAGGAGGTAGAAGGCCAGCTCCATCTCCAGTGTTCGTTGTCTTACAGGTCTGTCCTGGGCTTTGACTTCTGTCTGCAAACATTGAAAACTAGAGAAAAGGAATTCCCTGCAGGAAGTCCAGAAAGTCGCAGAAAGGAATGGGCATGTTTAGGCCTTTGGGAAATGGACATTTTTGAGTGGCCGGAAGAGGTTCTGGTAGATATGAAATACTGATGCATAAGCTGTGAGATATTATATAATTCATTACTTATTTTATTGTTTAGTGTGTATGGGTGTGTGTGTGTGTGTGTGTGTGTGTGTGTGTGTGTGTGTGTGCTTGCCACAGCCAGCATGTGGAAGTCAGAGGACAGCTTCTGTGCACTGATTCTCTCCTCCCACCGTGGGTCCCAGGGACTGAACTCAGATCGTCAGGCTTGGCAGTGGGTACCTTTGCCCACTGAGTCATCTTCCCGGCCCTGAGTGCCTGTTCTAGCTCACAGAGAGCATTGTCATTCCTTTTAACTTGAGCTTTGCAGTGAGCTTTGATTAGACTGTTCATACCGATGCAATGGTTTTCACACTTGGGTCCCCTGGAACATGTGTTAAAATCCAGACTGGGGCCCCTTGTCCTTCAGCTCCATTTGGGGCTCTAACAGACGCTGACAAGGAGATCTGCACTCTGAGGACGGCTGCCTTGATTAAAGCGACAGTAGACAAGTGAGTGTGGCTGGTGAGAAAAAGAACAGTTCCTCAGCAGGCTCACCCTGGCTCTCCTTGACCTCCCCTGGCAATTACTGCCTGCACAATACTGCTGGCAATTAATCACGCCTTGTCTCCTGACATCTCTTTTCTTTGCCTGAATGCTATTTACATCTTTTTATTGTTGCCTTTATGCTTAAGAACCAGGCAGGAGAGAGAGAGACCAGCCATGCGGCCATCTGTGGGAAGTAGGGAGGCTTCAGGCCCCGAGGTGGGGGCAGGAAAAGGTTGCAGAGCAGACAAGGGGCTTCCTGTGGGAACCTGGATCTGGACGTAGACTCAGGCTACCTCATAAGAAAGAGGAAGAGAGCAAAGAGGAAGGAAACTCACATGTTTCTGGGAGGCACAGGACAGCAAAAACAGGCACTAAAGAGGCCCCGGCATAACAGGGAGGTAGGTGGTCTCTCTGCAAGTGAGAGGAAGAGGAAAGTGGGTCCTGGGGTCAAGCTATGACTCAGAAGAGGAACCCAGACATCATTTAGCATCTTATTTTATCATTGGCTGAAAACATATAGGCTATGTTGCTGGTGTGTGTGCATGTGCGTGTATGTGTGTTTGAGTGTGAATGTATGTGTGTGAGTATATGTGTAAGTATATCTGAGTATGTGAGTGTGTGTTTGTGTATATGTGCATGTATGTGTATGTGAGTATATATGTGTGATTGGATTGTGAAAATGTATGAGTATATGTGTGCATGAGGTGAGTGTATGTGTATGTGAGTGTGTTTGTGTGAATGTATGTGTGTGAATATATATTTATGTATGTGTATGTTCTAGTGTGTGTATGGGAATATATGTGTGTGTGTGTGTATGTGTGTGTGTGTGTGATGGTATTGGTGAATTATGTTTGGGAATATATGTGTGTGAGTATATATGAGTGTAAGTACCTTGTATTTGAGTGTATATGTGAATATGTGTGTGTGTGTATGTGTGTGTGTGTGTGTGTGTGTGTGTGTGTTGAAGACAAAGTGAGTTGAATAGAGTTTACTACTAGGAGGTCAAGTTCATGGACTGATGCAATGTGGATGAACAAATTCCAAGAAAATGTACTGGAGTCAAACACTTGGGGAAAATAACCATTTTAAAGATACCAAGTAAAGAGAAACAGAGCAAGAAAAAAAGATTGTAGATTAATCTGAAAGAATCTGAAGTGACTTCTTGGGATGGGCAGTCCATGTCTTGTTTAGATTCTACACCCTTTCCTTCTGTGGGCTAGCCAACACCCCTGTGTAAGAGGCAGCCTCTCTCTGCTGACTCTGGCAGGTGAGTTAGTTTAGAGAGCAAAAGGCCTCAGGGAATTCCCAAGTAGCAAGGGCCATGACATCTTAAAGATGAGGAGCATCCCTCGGGACCACAACCTTCCACATCTGATAAATGAAAAGGATCTCATGGGGAAAAGCCAAGCTGTAGTTCTCATCCATCTCCTCCTCGCCACAGCCCCACCTCTGAGAGACAAGCTCTTTCCAGTGTTTTTGCTGTTGGCTTCTGAAGTAACATTGCAATATCTAAACAACATGTATATGCTATCATACATTGCACGGTGACATTGTGGCCAACAACAAAACATATATGTCACAGTGGGCCTGTAAGATTATAAAGAAGGGCCAGAGAGATGGTTCAGTGGGTATCTTAGTTACTGTTATTGATATGAAGACACCATGACCTAGGCAACTTTTATAAAATAAAGCATTTAACTGGGAGCTTGCTTACCGTTTTAGAGGATTAGCCCATGACCATCATGGCAGGAAGCACACAGGTATGGACAGCACTGAGGCAGTAGATGAGAGCTTTCTATCCTGATCCACAGGCAGCAGGCAGAGAGAGAGAGAGAGACACTGGACCTGGCATGGGCTTTTGAAGCCTCGAAGCCCACCTCCAGTGACAAACTTCCTCCAGTAAGGCCATAACTACTCCAACAAGACCACTCCTCTAATTCTCTTAATCCTTCTCAAAGAGTTCCACTAACTAGGGACCAAGCATTCAAACATTTGAGCCTGTGGGTACCGTGCTCATTCAAACCACCACAGTGGGTAAATGAACTTCCATGTAAACCTGTCAACCTGAGTTCAGTCCCTAAACCCACAGAAAGGTAGAAGGAGAACTCTGACCCCACAAAAGTTGTCCTCTGACCTCTCCACCTGCACCATGGCATTTCCCCCAACAAACTGAAAATATCTACAACTTTTCAGACAATTATAAAGAGCTGAAAGGTGCTTTGTTGTGTCATAGGCACAGCAGACATGTTTGTGGTGAGGCTGGTGTCAATGCCCCATGCTCCCCATGGTATCAAAGGCTGACACATTTGATTACATACTGTATACAGGACTTGGTAATGATAGTAAAGGACTACGGTTCTGGCTTTTATTTTTATTGTATTTTTACTATTGTTTCGGAGTGTAGTACTTCTAGTTATAGATTTTCAAAATTTACTGTAAATCAGGATGACCCATTACTTAGGAGCAGCCCCATACCCCTCATATCCATCTCGTGGTTGATTATTTCCTCTTATTCTTAATGCAACCTGTTATTTTTGCCCATTGTATCCCTATAGGCCACAGACTGAAAAGCGTGTGCTTGATGCACATATGATAGTTAATCTGTCAACTTGATGAGACTTCAGAATCACCATGGGAACACACCTCTGGGCATCTCTATGACAGAGTTTTCAGAAGGAGTTAACTGAGGAGGAAAGACCCACCCTGAATGTTAGAGACACCATCTCGTGGACTGAGGTTTTAGATGCATAAAAACAGGAAAGGAAGCTGATCACCACCATTCACCTCTCTCTGCTTCCTGACTGCAGACACAGAGTGACCAGAGCCATGCTCCTGGAGCCGTGTCTTCCCTGCTTGACGGCTGTTAGGTGTTTTGTCACAACAATGAGAAAATAACTAATACAACACTGCACACATGTGTACGCTTGCACACACACACACACACACACACACACACACTATAGCCTTGGTGTGTGTAGGTAATAGCATGTATGTTTGTATAAGTACACTCTGTGATGTTTGCACAATGACAAAATAATCCAGTGTGGTGATATTTTATTTGGCTTGAAATGTGGTGATATTTTATTTGTGCGTTAATAAATAAAGCTTGCCTGGAGATCAGGGGGCAAAGGCCAGCCATTTTTAGTAAACAAGAAGTCAGATAACACATGCCCTTAATCCCTTAGCAGGCATGATCTCTGTGCGTTCAAGGCCACACTAGGGAACAAAGCCAAGCATGGTGACACACGCCTTTAATCCCAGTACCAACCATAGAGACCTGGAGGTCTGTACAGACAGACAGAAAGTGACAGAGCGCCATAGGAAGAGGAAATGAGGTAGCTGGGCTAAGATAGCTAGTGAGAGAGCAGAACAGCAAGGCAATAAAGGCGTGGGTAGACAGGAAGTAACTCGCATTTGGAAGCTGCATTTGGTGAGGTAAGGTTGGCTGGTGGCTTTCCCTATTTCCCTGATCTAAGGCTTTCACCCCTATATTTGGCTCCATGTTTTTTTATTTAATAAGACCATTTAGAAATTTGGCTACAATCTAGCAATAGATTTCTTAGAACAAATTCTTGTTGGGGTCCACAAGATGGCTCAGTGGGGAGAAAATGTTTCTTCACCATAAGCCTGGCAAACTGAGTTCGATCCCTGTTACTCACATAGAAAAAGTAGGATATGATGGTATACACCTATATCCCAGCATTCCTATGGCAAGAGGGGATGTAGGGACAGGAAAGCCTTCCTAGAACCTGAGGACCAGCTAGCCTGGAGTGTGTAGCATCAGCCTGGTGAATGTACGAGACCCCACCTCAAAACAGGTTGGAAGGAGAGAATGGACTCCTGAAAGGTTGTTCTTTGACATTGACACATGGTCTGTGACATGTGTGCACCACACACGTGCATACAAATAGTAAACAAAAGAAATGAAAAAGAGAATAAAACCCTATCACTAAGTGACATCAAACTAACCTTTTTTTGTGTATCTGTTGACTCCTTGATATAAACCTGGAACATGTAACTTACATCACACTATTTTCCACCATCTTCCTCTAAATGTCCAATTTTTAGTTCTTCCATAAGTCACATTGACATTTGAATCTTTGATATCCCAGCATCTCAATTTCTTGGTATGTTAACTTTGCACAGAATCGTTTAATGAAGACATTTTATCATTTCTACTCCCTAACTTCATTTTTTATTCTTGGAATATCTTTCTTCTTTCATATCATGTTGAATTAACATTCTTACTTTCTTTGATGACAGCAAAGTCTTCTGTATTGAGTTTATTGTTGACTCAAAAACTAACAGCAACAACAAAATGAAGCAAAAGGTGACTCATGCTTTTCCTTGCTCTGATTATGTTATTCTCAAGGCTAGAGCTCCTTTCCTTTTCTGGGACACAGTGGAGAGATCCATACACTAGCTAAAATAAAATGTTCCTAGTTTCAAGGTCAAATGGGTGTTCTTTTTTTTAAGTTGCACTGGTTAATTAAAACCACAAGATGGTTTTGTTTGTGTGATATTTGATCTAAGTCTTTCTTGGATAGCTTTCTGTTTTTCCTAGAGTTGATGATTTTTCTGTTCTGTATTCTCATAAAATATCATCTCTTCACATCATTCTGGTCTTTGTCTCATTTTATATACTTTATGGTTATCTTTTCCAGAGCCCAGCTGCCTCCTTGAGTCCTTGGTCTGGTTCAGCTTAACTGCCCAGCTCACATCTGAGAATGCTCTGCCTTCTCAGCTGGGTCCTCTAATGTCCGCTCTTTCTTTTCTCCCTCTTACTCCACACTTTAGTGGTTCCTGTTGAGTAAAGTGTAAGAGTTACTGCTTTGGACCAGCCTCCTGCTCTGTCCCAACTGACAGGACCAATATGGAGTTTAATGGTAGTACGGGGCTTTGGTTGGTTGAGGGACACCTCAGAGCCAATTAACTAAGCTGTAGCGAATTGATTGGTTTTATGGACTGCACGGTAGCCAGTTAGGCTGTTCTGTGTGCTTTAGCTCTGCTTTTCCTTCCTCAGTGTCCGATCCCACTGTTGGCTGGAGTCCTCAGGACCTGCTCTGCTGTCCGGAGCCTCCTCAGTAAGCAAGTTGGGTTTCGTATTCTGTTATTTGGGGTTGTCTTACTTCTCTCAAATAAACTTTACTAACTTTAATTGATCTAAAGAGTTATCCCTTTTCTTTATTTCTTAATAACAGATGAAGTGTTATATATCTCAAAACATTTTATTCTGCCCAACAGCCTATTCACAGTGTGTTATGCACAGAACTCTTGAGTCAAAATTTTTTCCAAGGGCCGGGAAGTGGCTCACTGGGTAAAAACCCTTGCAGTTTTCTTTCCTGGAATCCATAGAAAGCACACATTTATAATCCCAGGACGGTTTCTGTGAGATGGGAGGCAAAGACACGCCAACCACTAAGGAGCTTGGTTCTAGCTAGCTTGGAGTATACACGCTGACCGAAACAAGAGAGTCCCTGCCTTAAAAGCAAAGTAGAAGGAAAGAGACAACTCCTGAAGTTGTCCTTTGACCTCCACAGGTGTGCCTACACTGACACACACCTACAGACACACTTCACTAATAATAGAAAAAGTAGACAATTATTTGAGTGTTCCAAAAGTATGACAGATTTTTTTTCTTCATTTCTAGATTTGCTGAATTTTTCCTCTAAGAGTTTTAAAGTTTTTTATTTTTTGCAATCCTGAAATTTCTTGTGCAAGGATTGAGGTATAAGGATTTTTGCCATTTCTGTTAAATTAGGCTGGCCCTAAGCAGGCCCCACACCCACTGAAGAATCATGCCTTTCTTCACCTTCCAAGTTTTAAACTTATTGTCCTTTAAACACGCCCTTCCTTTCTCGGTCTTTGGGATTTGCTAAGAATCAAACTTGATTGACCAGAATCTTTAGATGGTCCTACTTGTTCTGAGAGATTTCCTTGATTTTATTCTTAGTTCTTTACTTAGGAAAAAAAAAAATGTTCTTTCTGTTCTGTGGAGAGAAGAGGAAGCTCTGAGTGAATGTGTATTGTTGCTGTGATCACAGCTCTGACAAGACCCCAGTGCCTCAGACCCATGCATAGGATTGGCAAAGCCTTCCCCAGGATCAGACTCAGTGAATTTACGACATCTTCCTCTGGTCTACCTGCAGATGTTTGTTGACAGTATGTGCAAAAACTAATAATTACAGCTTCCTCCTCCTGAATGATTGCAACCTGGGACTGCTCCCCTCCAGAGCCTTCCTGCTGAGATTGGGGGGTGGGCGGGAGGAGGGAGGGGGTCTTCCGCTGAGGTTCTGAGTTCTTGTGTGGTAACTAGTGCATCTTCATCAGAGTGCACACAACCCACCCAACCCCAGCTTTTCACTCCAGTTAGGTCAGTGAGCTGTGAAGGATGTAACACTGTTCTACAACGCTCTGTGCCATTGTTATAACATCTTTTCAAGTCTGGCTCTATCAAGTAGAAGGGTTTGATTGTTGCCAGTTCTTTTCTGTTCTGTGAATGTTTTCTAGGTTACCCCTAGCATCTGGTTGTGTTTCTTTTGCCTAATGCATCGTGCCGTGTTTCCATAGCACACACCTGAAACCGCCCTCCTTGTCTTTGCTGGCCCTTTCTGAAGGGACTCTAGCCAGCCTGAGCATGGCCAGCATGGCTCTGGCAGGCCTTGCCCCTCCCTGATTCCCTCGGCCTTGCTGATTACATTCCTAAAGCTAGACACCAAGGTCTATTCCCTTATTTGGCCACTTCCTCCTCCTGAGGCTGACTACAAAGATCCAACTATCAAAATATTGAAATCCAGCAATCAAAAGTCCCCTTGCAGCTACCCTAATTAACCTTTCTAATCAACATTAAATACCTCTTCCTAACACGGGGTTTCCCTTTGTACCTTTATAAACTGCCATTTTCCTGTGTGCCACATCTATCTCCTCTCTATCCAGAGGCAGCCATGTCCCGTCCCCACTGTCTCCCTGCCCTCCCACCTCGTTCCCCCCTTCTCTACCCACTCAAGTGTCATTTCACCCTCTCCCTTGTTCCTTTCCCCTCCTCCCTCATCCTCTGTCTCCTGCCTTTGTCTCTTATTCCCTGCTCTTTGTCCCCCTGGGGCAAATAAAATCTCCTTTGTGCCGAGAACTTGGTCTTGGGGTGTCTTGTGCCAATACTGGTCCTTTTACTTTCTACTTAGGAAAGAAAGATTCTAAGCTGATACTATATCAACACAAATTCTAGATGCCTCTCAAGACAGCATTCATAGATAATAAGATCTTAAAATCTTTTCATGACCCAAAACTGTCTTCATCTTATACTCATTCATGAATGAGAATTTGACTGGATGATAAAATATATTTTGATATTAATTTATTCTTAAATATTTAAGGGCATTTTCACATTGAAAGGTTTGGGATTAGGGTCAACACTGAGACTGATTGTCCTTTGGGTAAGAGATCTATTAGAAGAGTTATTAACACATTGACAGACAAATGGCTCTGAGGAGAGTTCAGACCTTTGTAGCATAGTGTGTGTGTGGGGTCCCTTCTTACAGGTTGCAGAGGCAATGGGGAGGTTCCATACCATGTGACTGATGAGTAGCCCATAGTACACACTTGTAGTCAGGCTGTCTTTGTTCGGCTATGAGGGTGGGGAGGGCAAGGTTCTAGGAAAACAAGTTACCTCAGTTCTGGTAGCCAAATGACAATGGTTTTGGGAAGTGCCACGATTCAACCAAAATGGAGGAGCTTTACAAAATGGCGTTGCCCTAGCTAACATTCATCTTCTTCCCTTTTGCCTCCTCCTTACAATAGTCTTTATATAATATATAAGATGAGATTTACCATTTTAGCCATTTCAGTACACAATTCAGTGTATAGCAAACACATTTACATTGCTGGGTAACTGCCACCACTGCCATTTCTAGAACATTCTCATTCTACCATGTAAGAACACTGTAACTATTATATAGTGATTCTTAACTCTTCCTCTCTCTACTTCCTGGTGACCACTATTGTGTTCCTGTGAATTTGCCTGTTCTTCATACCTCATGAAAATGACATCACACACTATTTGTCTTTTTGTGTCTGACTTATCCCACTTATCATAGTTCTTTCAAGGTTCATCCTTTGTAAGGTAGAATAACATTCCATTGTATGCCTACACCGCCTTTTGCGTATCCATTCACTTGTTGATAGATAGTTGGCCTACTTCCACATTGTGGCTAGTGTGACTGCTGCTCTGAACACCAATGTGCTTTCTGAGTTCCTGTTTTTGATTCACTGGGAATACACCTAGAAGTGGGATTGCTGACTCATGTAGTAATTCTGTGTTTAACTTTAGGAAGAAGAGCCAAACCGTGTCCCACAAAGACTATACAATTTTACATCCTGGCAATGTATTGAGGTTTTATTGCTTTATAGCCTCATAAATGCTTATTTTCCTCTTAAAGATAATAGTCATTCTAATGGGTACAAAGCGGTGTCGTTGTGTTAAGGACACTTTGACCCAGTGTCTCTATATAGCACATGTTAGCCTAGAACTATGTAGACCAGGCTTCTTGCCTCTGCTTCCTGAGTGCTGAGTTTCCAAGCGAACATCACTATACCTGGTTTCACTGTGTTTTGACTTAGTTTCCCTAGTGACAAGTGGTGCTAGGCTCCTTTCCTGTGCTATTGGCCATCTGTGCATCTTCTTGAGGGAATTGTCCATTCAAGTTCATTGTCTAACTTTTAATTAGGTTGGCCTTTTATTGATGAGATTTAAGATTTGTTTATATATTTTAGATATTAATCTCACATCTGATAATGTGATTTGCAGGCTTTTTCTCCTATTCTATACATTATCTTTTAGCTCTAGAATGTAGCATTTGATACACAAAAGCGTTTTATTTAATGAAAACTGTCCATCCATAAAATTACTGCCAGATTTACTATCGTGGAGGCTGTTCTCCATGGTTCTTTTTTTCTAGTAGTTCTCTAGTGTTAGCTCTTACATTTGAGTCTTTGATTTACTTTGCAACAGTTTTCATGTTTATATAAAGATCCAAATGAACTTTTTTATGTGTGGGTATTCAGTTTTCCATACTGTTTATTTGCTATCCCATTTATTCTCCCATTCAGTGGTCTCAGCACCCTTGTGGAAAGTCGGCTGACTCTGTCTGCCCACTACCTCACTTGTTTGTATGACGGTGGGGAGACTGACTGACTCCAGGACCCTGTGTGCACCAGGGAGCGGCTCTACTGCTCAGTTACTGCATTAGTCACTGTTCTATTGCTGTGACAAAACACCATGACCAAGGCAAATCATAAAATAAAGCATTTAAATCAAAAATAAAGCTTATGGTT
The DNA here is from genome assembly GCF_949786415.1 of Peromyscus eremicus. Lineage (NCBI taxonomy): Eukaryota > Metazoa > Chordata > Mammalia > Rodentia > Cricetidae > Peromyscus > Peromyscus eremicus. Next base: position 10,540,460 of record NC_081431.1, read on the forward strand.
TTAGAGGATTGTGAAAGGATTCTTTATATCGGTAAACTGGTATCACATCATATTGGTGTATTAGTTAAACTTTAAAGAGTTGTACTTGTGACTTTTCAAAAACCTTTATTGTTGGAATTTTGCCTTTTCATTACATTCTTGTCTTAGGAAGGCTGTCTATTTTTTTCTTACCTTTTAAGTAATTTTTTATATTATCTTCTGTTTTCATCAGAGTTTCTGGATGTTTACTAACTCATTCTTTTATCTATTTGTTTATTTATATGTTTTGTTCATCTCTATTGGAATATTTCCTTAAATGATTATTGGTCCTTGGTGTTTTCCAATAAAGGTATTAAAGTGTTACCTGAAAGGACTATGTGAGATCAGGCATTGTCTTTTATGGGCTTCCTTGTAGAATAATGAAATGGTAAGATGGCTTTTTTTTTTTCTAATTCAAGTGTCAGTATGAGATAGTTTCCATTTCCCCCTCATGCGGATGGCAGTCTCCTGGAGTCCAGAAAGCCCGTTTTATAAATGTTCCCGTTCCCTTTGAGTCCTGTCATCATGCTTCTGTAAGGACTAGTTGATGTTTATTGGTCTGAGGCAGCTGCAATACCAGAGCAAGGAGTAGAGACTTCAAATAACTGCTTTTCTCTATTGAAACAAGAAGTCTGGAAATCCCCACCTAAACCAATTGGCCCTTTTTCAGATACAGACCTGACTTCAAAATGCATGTATTTGCTTTAGAGATCTGCCCACATAATGTATCCCTGAGCCCCACCTTCAGAAGTGTGGCTACCAGTGAACAGGTGCAACAGGCCCAGAGGGAACTGAGAATCAGCTGTCAGGTTCACACACGGGGCATGGAAACCTGTTCTTGCTCAGAGAAGTTCCGGGGGTTCCCAGGAGATGATGGAGAAGACAAGGGGCTGGGGAGAGAAGGGAAGGATGAATGGTCAGATACTTAGGCTGAGCTGCCAAGTGTGAGGCAGAACCACCAGCTATCAGACACGCTTTGGGAAACAGCCCTAGATAAGCCCAAGTTCCACTCTACACACTCTTCTTTCCTCGTTCTCTCAAGTCCTTTAGGTCTATGTAGAGATAATTGTGATAGATGTATCCGCCACCCAGAAGAGAGCCTGCATGTCTACATGACAGGGCCCAGTCCCGTTCTTCTCTGTTCTCACATGCAATGGGCCAATCTGCTAAGGACCACATCCCCCAGCTTCCTGGAAGATGGGCAAAGCTTGTGGCTGGGTTCTGACCAATAGAATATCGATAGAAGTCACGGCATGCACTCACGCACACATATACAAAATCTCATCCTTAAAATGATGGGAATGTTTGCTCCTCTAACCTACATTGTATCTTCGAGTTGTCTTGTGCGGTTTAAGTTTTTTTCAGAGTGCAGTCCGGGAGCAAGGAGGCCCATCCGTATCTCCAACTCCAGCAGGTTTTTGTAAAGTGTCCTCCAAAGGCGCCTGTCCTGGGTCAGGCTGGCCTGGCCCAATGATGAGAACAGGGAAAAACAGCAACTAGATAAGGGCCTTAGAAACCTTGAGTCCTCGAGAACAGCTCAGAGGTGAACCGTCTCCAACACAGGTTAACACTGCTTATCCGTGGTATAAAATGCCTGCAGTGGAAACAAGAAGCGTGTCCAGAGAGAGACTCCCAACCAGAAACTCCAGTGTGGCTGCTGTTTCCGCAGTCACTCCTACGGGGCACCGAAGGCCCCTGATTTGATAATGTTACCCTTGTTTGCTCTCAGTCGGGCTACCCCAGGCGTCTCTGCTGCATCTCGTGATGTTTTGTTATCTATCTGCTACTTGTTGTTTGTAAAATACTAATGAACTCACTCATTTGAAACCCAAAGTGCCACCACTGTGTAGCATTGTCTGGACCATACAGAGCAGTTCCAGGTATGAGTTCCGTCTCATCTGCTGCAGGTGGAATGTGAGTTGATGCAGGAAACTAGGCATCGAGAAGGAAGATCAACACAGATGGCAGTTCCATGCCCATTCTAAACCGTTCCCTAAAATACAGAGAGAAACAAACCTCTTTAACTACTATTTATTTTTTTTTATTTTTTATTTATTTATTTATTTATTTATTTATTTATTTATTTATTTATTTATTTATTTTATTTTTTTTTTTTTTTGGTTTTTCGAGACAGGGTTTCTCTGTGTAGCTTTGCACCTCTCCTGGAACTCACTTGGTAGCCCAGGCTGGCCTCGAACTCACAGAGATCCGCCTGGCTCTGCCTCCCAAGTGCTGGGATTAAAGGCGTGCGCCACCACCGCCCGGCCCCTACTATTTATTTTTTATTTTATTTATTTATTTTGGTTTTTTTTCAAGACAGGGTTTCTCTGTGTAGTTTTGGTGCCTGCCCTGGATCTTGCTCTGTAGACCAGGCTGCCCTCGAACTCACAGAGATCTGCCTGGCTCTGCCTCCTGAGTGCTGGGATTAAAGGCGTGTGCCACTACCTTCCGGCTAACTGCTATTATTTTGTCTTTCACTCTAGGCGCCGAGCAGGCATCCTGTCTAGCACACTCTATGTAACATCTTGGGACTTGGTTTCTCAATCACTAAAGTGGCATCAAGAGGAAATCAGTCCCAGCTGGCCTCTGTCTGTGCGGACGGCTAGGCAATGCTCACGGATACAGTGTCCGGGCATCCTGTAGCCTCTACAAAGGGGAATAGGAGCCTGGAGACGGTTCTGGGAACTCTGGAGGACTGGCCAGCTCGGCAGAAATGGCTGTCATCATGGCCTCCCTCTTGCAACCCGTTAGGCACAGCAGAAGAGAGGGCACCAGCACACAGTGGGGGCTCTAAGGTTCATTTCTGAGCGGCCAGCCTCTGCTCCCTGTCGTCTACACCCACTGCTTCTCCTGCCTCCTCTTACATTTGTGGTTCACTCTGGGCACCTTCCTGGGCCTCCGACTTTAGCTGACCTCTGAAGTGGTTTGGACAATTCATCTTAGCTTCTTCTCGCATCCCAGCTTTTGCAGCTGAAAGGAAACTGCTGGTTACCAAAGATGGAAACTTCGTCTTTTATTCAGAGGCTCATACAAAGCGCGATGTATACTTTGATTCCTGTTCTTTTTTTTCCTAAAAGATGAAAGAAATCCGTAATGAAGAAGAGAAAGCTGCTCAGAAAATACCTGTTAGTTAAAAAGAGAAGTCTTATTTTGCATTCTAGATATAGAGCTAAACCCAAGCTAAGGAATTGAAGAATATATTTTTATTTCTTTACAAAAAGCCAATAGTTCATTATTTGTAAATATGATAGATAGTCTGGGAAGCCAAGAAGCTGTCGTCCGTTGAGTATCTACAGAGGCAGAGGACATAAAGGTCCTTCCTGGTTCTCAGAAACATGGAACTGAGACAACGAGAAAGACACAAAACCATGAGCTGATATAGAATGCTTAAAACATGACGCCACCCCCCCCCAAGTACCCACTTGAAATACCTTTTTCTCCTTACTTGTGAAATATGCGCACCAATGTCTAGATTAGGAAAGGTGACCTCTAAGATCATGTAGAGAGCTTTACATACTTAGAGGAAGATGTCTTTCAATCAGAGCTGGTCAAGCAAAGCCTCGAGAACAGCAAGTCTCATCCTGTGGGTCAAGACTCCTTTGGGGGTCAAATGTGGATTCAACTCTTTCATAGGAATTGCCTAAGACCATCATAAGTATCAGATATTTGTATTACTATTCATAACAGTAGCAAAATTGCAGCTATGAAGTAGCAACAATAGGAATTTTATGGTCGGGGGTCATCACAACATGAGGAACTGTATTAAAGGGTCACAGCATTAGGAAGGCAGAGAAGAATTGCTCTAGAAGAACATCATGGGGAAGTATTAATGGGAACAGTAGAAGCCTCTGAAAGCAGCTGCGCAGGGAATTTATGTGGCAGGGGAGGGACATGCAAGGGGGGGGATTGGAAGGACATCACATACCATAATACTGTGCTCCCAACTGTAAACAAATCCTCACAACATCCCTGTAGGCTGCTTTTCTTAAGCATTTATTTATGTGTCTATCTGTTTCTGTGCATGCGTGCATGTGTGCGTGCATCCTTGAATATATATCTATTCAGGCAACTCATATGCTGTGGGACATGTGTGGAGGTCAGAGGACAACTTGTATAAGTTGGTTCTCTCTTTCCACCATGTGTTTGCTGGGGATCAAACTCAGGTGGTCTGACTTAGAGGTAAGCACCTTTACCTGCTGAACCATCTTGCCAGATGAGAAATTTTGATATGCCCCTATAAAGAAGTCCCTGAGTCAGAGTTTCAGAGATGGTATTTCTCTAGGACCTGCCTCCTACACGTGGGATTTGTACATAAGCTTGCCTGCCTAGGTGATTCTGGTTACAGTATTCAGTGTCTGTCCCTGTGCAATGCTGTCGATGGACAGGCTGGCTGGATTTGATGCTGACCTCTAAGATTGTCTTTGGCACTCCCTTGGTCCTATGCTCTGTAGCTTTCTGGACAAACTCATGTTAGTTAGACTGTGACAGTCCAATACCCAGAGTCCAGGCCAACTTCAAGATGCATCTCCTTCCTCTGTGCTGTGACTGAACAGGGAAGAGAACAGAGAGGGAGATCTGGATGGGTTGGCTGGATCAGGGTGTGCGAGCATTACCTCATTTACCATATTATAGAACACTCAGAGTTGGCTGTACAGTGGCGCGGGCAGGTCAGAGAGCAGAGCGTTAGCACAGGTGCTCATGATCTTATGATTGCATGGGACTAGCAGCCTCAGACTTTGTTTCTAGGACAGAGGCTCATATCTCAGGTCAATAGACCTTTGCAATCATCTGAAGATCCCTGTTTTCTCTGTCCTTGATGGGAGCCGCTATTTTGTTGTTATTCAGTGCTAGAGATGAAACCCAGGGCCTTGTGTATAATATACCGGCACTGACTACTGAACTACACCTCCAGCCCAGCTGCTAATTTTCCACTCTGAACATCACCAGTCACTTTCCTCTTAGCCCATCTTTTTGTAAACATAATATCAAGCCAGCAGCTGTCATATTCCTGTATTCTCTTCCTGAGGTCATTTAACTTTGAGAGCGGTCATTCTAATTAGAACTCATCTGCGGGAAAGCTGTGCCCTCAACCTGTTTTTCCTGCCTTTGCTAAACTTTCTCTCACTGATTCCCTACAAACATTCTGTCTTCTAGCTGGGCTGAGCTATTAGCTGCTCCTGAACACACCCAGGGTCCAGCTTGTCCTCTTTTCCTGGGCGTTTCTGCAATCAGAAGGTTCTTCCTGCCCTCTCTGCTTGGTGAAAACCTACCAGTCCTTGAGGGCTTAGCTCCTGGTTGCTACTTGTCTGAACCTTGTTCAGGATTCCTACTATGGTGAGGTCTGTTCTTCTGTTGGGCCCACAGCCCTTGCTATCTCCTGCCATGTGTTGTTGATCTGTCTATGGATCGTATCAGGCAGAGACATGCAGACACATCACCTTTGACCTCGTCATCAGGGCCTGGCCCTAGCAGGCCCTCTTCTCGGGGTAGGGGCATAGATCTATATGAACTAAGGCCAATTGTTCTCTTTAGGCTAAAGGAAAGTTATACATGAAAAAGAAAGGAAGGAAGGAAGGAAGGAAGGAAGAAAGGAAGGAAGGAAGGAAGGAAGGAAGGAAGGAAGGAAGGAAGGAAGAAAGGAAGAAAGGAAGGAAGGAAGGAAGGAAGGAAGAAAACCCAAAAGATTATTGAGGGAAAGTCAATAACAGTGGCTAGAGAGGTAGCTAAGAGGTTAAGAATGCTTAATGATCTTGCAGAGGACTTGGGTTCGGTTCCTAGCACCCAAGTCAGATGGTTCACAACTGCCTGTAACTCCAGTTCTGGGGGATCCAGTGCCCTCTGGCTTCCACAGCAGAAGCATGCAAGGCAAACAAGGTACACAGACACACACATGTATGAATAATCAATCTAAAAAGGAAGGAAATTGATAACAGACCAAGTTAATAACCTCTTAGAATAAAACATCCCCAAACCAAATTTGTAAGGAACCAAGATGCATTGGCCGAATTGCTGGAGCTAGAAATGGAAGCGAAATTCACAGCCATAGATACTGTATATTGTTAAGGAATGTCCCAGAGTCACGTGATAAAGAATCCATTGATCTCAAGAAGGTAAGTGATGGCTTTTATTTTTATGGAAAAGAGAAGCAAACTAAATTAACTGTTAGATTTTTTTTTCCTGTGACAGGGACCAGACCAGAGCCTTGTGCATGCCAGGCAAGCACTCTGCCACTGAGCTATGTCCCCAGCCCTACTAAATCTTGGCAAAGTAATGAGTATATGCTAGAATTTGAAGCAAAGACTGAGTCAAATGTTGATGGAAAGAATATCGGGATCCAGAAAGATCAAATGACCCAAACAAAAGGATAATACATTTATCTATATCTATCTATATCTATATATATGTCACTATGTATACATACATATGATTTTAAAATTATTTTCAATGTTCTCCATTTACTAATTCATATCTTTAAAATTTTTACTTTTTTTTCATTTTATGTATACGGGCATTTTACCTGTATGTATGTTTGTGCATCATATGTGTGCATGAAGATGCTATGCCAAGACCCTGGGACATTTCTTAACAAAAGCCAACGGCTTTCAGGGTTGATCCAGCCCCAAATCTCTCTTTGGCTTGTTTTTACCCTTTCATAGAATCCAAAGGAATGTTATTATTTATTTATTATGTTATGGTATGGTGATCGGAGTCAACTCAGAACCTCACACGTGCTGGGAAAGGAATTTTCAAACTTCTTGCCTTTTGATACTACTCTGTGCAAATGGCATCCTTAAAAAAAAAATCCCATCCTGTTTACTTCCAAAAATTCCTCATGGGGGCTGGGGCAATGACCTTGTCAACAAAACACTTGCTGCACAAACATGAGGACCTGAGTTCAATTCCCCAGCGCCACATAAAACCTAGGAGTGATGAAATGAACCTATAATCCCAGCAATGGGGGCAGAAACAAGAGGACCTTTGGGGCTTTCTGGCCAGCCAGTCTAACCCTGTCTCAAAAAATAAGGTGGACAGCAGTTGCAGAAACATCCAGCATCAGCCTTTGGCCTCAAACCCATGTGAACATATTTACAAGTACACAAATATACACAAACACATAAAAAGGCAGGTAAACCAAAACCTTTTCATGAACATTTCTGGTGGGCTTGGCTATGAAGACATATGAAAGTGTGTCTGTCACATTGGAAACCCCAAAGTAAGTCCAAATTGCATGACCGTTCTTTCTCCTGGTCCAGTCAATGGGACATCAACTGTTCTGGGAGACTACAGTCATTCAAGGTCAGTAGGACAAAACTATTCTTAATGGTCAGAGCAGAGTTTTACTTTGGAAACAAAGGGAAGAAGATCTGGGAGAGACGTTTGGAGGATCCTTCTGAGACCAAGGGTCATAGAAAGTGTTTCCTCATCTGTACCAGTTATTTTTCTGGTTGCCTCAACAAATTGCCTAAAAAATCAACTTAATGGAAGCGAGGTGGATGTTAGCTCTCCATTCCAGGAAGGCGTGGCAGAGTTCACGGCGGTGGGAAGAAGTGGTGGACAGAGTCTCCTCACATTTTGGTGCATCTGCACAACTACAGAACCACAGGCTTGTATAACCTTCAAGACCTGGCCCCGGTGGCTTACTGCCACCAGGCAGCCAGATCTCTAACCATAACTGTGTCCCAAAGTGGTACCAGCTAAAGACCAAATGTTCAAACACGAACCTCTGAAGGAAGCTCAAACCTCACAATAGAGAAAGTGGCACATGGGTTCTGCTGAGCAGGCAGGGACTTCATGAGGGCAGCAGGCTTAACATTGATGCCAGGCCTTCCTGCCAGCTTCCTGGCATTGGAAATACCAAGTGATTCATTCTAATATTATGTTCAGGGTTGAAGCTTCTTCTTTTGCACAAAGGATGCTATTTATGTTCCATCTTCCCATTGACCTGTGGAAATGTAAAACTTGTCCACTGGGCATCAATATCAAGGATATCACCAACATCATGCAAGTCCTTTTGAAGGATCTGCACATCCTTTAGGCCATCTTCCTGTGTTAATTCACGGTGGAAAATTATCCTGTGAATAGACTATATCAGTACTGTTTCTCTGTGCCATCATCATCATCATCATCATCTTCATCTATGTTTTGTAGTTGAGGCCAAGTGTTTATTCTCTTACCAGTACAGAGAGAGACACAAAAGCCAGTGATCCAGTGGAATCAGCATCACCTCTTGCTTTCCTGCATTGATGTTGGTCCTTTTCTATTTCTCCCTGTGCCATTCCACTCTCCCCACTCTTTACAAAGATATGGTTGTTCCTGCCTCCCCAGGGAACTAAGGAGGCCGAGGACTATTTCCTCCAAGAGACACTGGAGATCGGTTCCTACCTTCTCCCCCAGCTACTGTAGGAACGCAACTCTGCAGGCCCTCCGACTCCCAAGTGAGAGGGCAATTCAAGTTTTTCTTTCCTTGGCAGTCCTGAGGATAACCTTAGGGCATCACGCACGCACGAATGCACGCACGCACGCACGCACGCACGCACACACACACGCACGCAAGTGAGGAGAGGGTTCTAACACAGAGGACAGCCCTTGCCATGAGATGTAAATCTAAAAAACTCAGATTCCTTCCTTTTCAGTCACAAGAGAAAATTTACATTCTAACCATGTTTTAGTGTCTCATTAAATGTGTGAACCCAGTTGTCCCCTGTCACCACTGTCTATTCCTGGAATCCTCTTGATATCACAGCACTGAGCTCTGTGTACACTGGACAGTCAGTTTTGATCCCAGCCACTAGCAATCTGTCTACTTCAGGTCTGTGAGGACTCCTCTAGACACCTCATTAACTAATTACATGGTATTTATCTGTTTGTAACCAGATTATTTATTTCACTTAATGTCCTCCGTGTTTATTTATCTTGGATCATGGGTCAAGATTTTCTTCTGCTTTAGAGCTGACTAATATTCTATTGTGTATGTTATCCTATATTTTACCTAGTACTCTTTTTTTATAAAAATGTTGCTAACATAAAGCAACACGGTGATGAAAATTATGGAATACATGATATCTGTGCTCTTGTCCCATAAGCTCCTAAAACTGAAATCAGCCAATGGATTTCTCCTCATATTTTATTTTTCAAACACAATTTGTAGATGGGGAAACTTTGCTACCTCAGATTTCTTATTCTTGTGTGTTTTTATATGCCAAAATATGTACTTCATATCCTAAATTACAAAGAGCCTCCAGGTAATTTGTAGGGAAATATTCTAAGAGGAGATCAGAGACACTGTGGTATGCCAAACCCCACATACAAATACACATAAATGCAACATACTAGAGAAGGTTGAGTTCTTCTTCCTGTGAGCCCAATCAAGGAAGACAGTCACTAGAAAAGGAGGAAACAAGTCTTGGGGCGAACCAAGGGTTCTCATCATCAGTTATAAGGTATGTTACTCCTGAAAGCTGATCAAGCCCCAGGTCTACAGCCAGTCGATTGAATCTGTGCCCAAAGGGCTTGATCATCCTGGTGTGTTACTAAATGGGGCACAGTGGTGAAGCACTCAGGCAAATGGAAACTTCAGAACTGTAAGCAACTAGCTGCTTAAGATAAGGGTCCAGCTCTTGGTAGGATGGTCAGGGACAGTCTTAACAAAAACCTGACACTCCTAAACTGGTTGGGAACCAAATATCCAAATGCACCAGCCTGTAAGAGGCATTTTATATGCAAAACATCTCACAGCCCCTAGAGCTAGATTCCAAGAATTCAAAAACTGAAGCATGGTTTCTGCCTTTGAAGCATCCAGAGCTGGTGGGGGAGACAATGAACCGGGATGGTGGAATGGATGGCGGTTACCAGGTTCGCTAGGGACTCTGGACAAATAGGAAGGGGACTAGGATAGGAAAGGGGGATTGCCTGTCTGTATTTGTCAACACTGATTTCCGTGACAGTTGACTCGAGCTTTTTCTGAATTTGACAGAGGCCCTGGAACTTAAGATCTGGTTATAGATGTCTGGCTTTCATTTGCAGAGAAACAGATTTGCACATTGGTCTAAAGGACAGAAACTGTAGTCAGTGTTAAGCAATGTCCCGGGAATATTATCCAAAGGCTGGCTTCAGTGTTTGGGGCGTTTTTGGACTCTGAAGACTGCCGAGACAGAGCACGTCTTTCCAAGTTTCTCTCTCAGTCCTCACTCCTCTTTTATGTCTGCTTGCCCTGCGGCTCGGGCACGAAGAGACTTCTTGATGCCAGTTCTGTAGTTGAAAGGTGTTTCCTGGCTCCGAAGTGCTCTCATGTTAGCGTCTGCATTTGTTTGTATCTTGTTGCAGAAGCTCTTTAATGAGCCTTCACAATATGTGTGGTTTCTTTTTTGTTTTGTTTTTTGTTTTTTGAGACAGGGTTTCTTTGTAGCTTTGGAGCCTGTCCTGGATCTCGCTCTGTAGACCAGGCTGGCCTCGAACTCACAGAGTTCCACCTGCCTCTGCCTCCCGAGTGCTGGGATTAAAGGCGTGCGCTGCCGCCGCCGCCGCCGCCGCCGCCGCCGCCGCCGCCGCCGCCGCCACCGCCACCGCCACCACCGCCACCACCACCACCACCTGGCTAATACGTGCGGTTTATTTACTGCATTCTTTGCTGCCTGTTGGACTTCATAACAAAAAAGATCCTTGTTATGTTCCGATCTGGATCCCCCATTCCCTGAAATAGTACCTGGCCTAGGTGTATGTTTCCTAAATAACCACTGAACAAATAAAACACAAAGAGAAGACCTTAACTCCGACTATTAGCAAAAAAAAAAAAAAAAAATCTAAATCTCTCATTGCCTGGCTTTTTATATGGGCGCTGGGGATCAAACTCTGGTCAAACACTTTATGGATGGAGCCATCTCCCTGGCCCTTCTCCAGCTTCCTGATGTTCACTCTCCATCCTCATCTTAATAATCTGAGCCCATCCATTACTGCTTAGGTGACCCAGCACTCTTTTATCATCCTATAAATTCCCCTCTTCCCCCTGCCCCACCAGGGTCTCCCTCCTCTGTAGCCCCAGGTTGACCTCAAAGTCACAATTCTCTTTTCTCAGTTTCCAAAGTGCTGACAAGTGTGCAGCTCTGTGCCTGGCTGGTTCCTTCTGACCTCCAGCTGCTTAGGCAGACCAGCTCAGTCTCTTGTGCCTGAGGACCAGTTCCCTCAGGCTGATGCCCAGTACAAGCCTCAGAGCTCACTGCTCATTTTACAGAGAATACACTTGGTAACCTAAGATCATGCATGGTGGGCCAGCACATGCAAGACAATGTTTTTGTCAAGTGGTTTTAATTTTTTAAAAATATCTTATTCATTTATCTATTTGTATTTTATGCGCACATTTGTCTGTGTGAGGGTATCCCCTGGAACTGGAGTTACAGACAGTTGTGAGCTGCCATGTGGGTGCTGGGAATTGAACCCTCATCCTCTGGAAGAGCATCCAGTGCTCTTAACTACTGAGCTTTTTCTCCGGGCCCCACTCAAGTGGTTTTAAAGAACTTTCTTATTTCTGCATTTGACTCAGTTCATGCATTTTCTTGTTTTACCTGGAACCCCACCTGGGAAGCTTGCTGGGACACATCGCAGTTATCTGGGGGCAGAGGTTTGGGGTTGGCTCTGACACTAGTGTCTTAGAGTGCCCTATAGTCTTCTCTGTCATAGTCCCAATGTGCTTAGATCCACCTCTTTCTTTTCACTGATGTCCGTCAGTGGTCTCTGCAGCTGCTTTCATGGATTCTATTTCTCTTAATTCTCCTGATCTTTTTATTCATTTCCAGCATCTCTGCCACTCTCCTCCACAAAAGCTTTAAACACCCTGGAACCTATTAGCTCTACATCTGTCTCCTGTGACAATTCACTACCTCCCAAATGAATGAATTCATAAACATGTATCTAGGCTAGTTCCTTTCTGCAGCTAAAATGGGATGGCCATCCTCCACTCATTCTGCAAGGTTGGCTCCTAGACTCCCCCACCCCACCTGGTCCTTCAGTTCTGTATAAGCAGCTGGAGACTGGGTGGGTGTGGAGAAGGGAAGCAGCTTGTCTGAAATCGCCTGAAATCTCCATCACTAGCAGCTGCACCAGATCAACATGGTCCTAATAGCTAGAATGGTGACCCAGAAAGTCTGCAAAAATGCATATTTTTACCTCTACAGCATGATAGGAAAGTGCAACCACTTTACACTTACAATATTAGACTCAGGTGCACAGTCAACAGACACTGGAGAGTTAATTAGTGTGTGTGTGTGTGTGTGTGTGTGTGCGTGTGTATGCATACACACGCACACACACACACAATGCAGACAGGCAGAAAGGATGTAAATACATCTGTTTCTCTTTTTAAATACCTGAGCTGTACTACAAAGTATCTTCTTGAATCTCACTGAAATATGGCAGTGTCTCCTGCTGGGGGAGATGCTCCGTGGGTAAAACGCTTGTGTGCAATGATGAGGAACTGACTGTGGATTCCAGCATCCACATAAAAGCCAGGCACAGTGGCAGACAGGTTGACCTGATGGCCAGCCAGTGGACCTGAGACATGAATCTCCAGGCTCACTGAGAGATTCTATCTCAAAAAATAAGATGGATAGCAATAAAGGAAGACACTCACTCACCCCTTACCTCTGGTCTCTACACGTGCACTCATGGAAGAATAAATACACATACACACACACACACACACACACACACACACACACACACACACACACCCTTAAAAATTATTTCAAAAAAATAAAGTCTATAAACAAATTCAAATCACCCAGCTGAACATCCCATAGTCACTTGTCTTCTGCCCTTTGACGTATTGTGAGTCTCCTTACCAACCACTGCCCCCTGCACAAAGACTTTTCCTTGATAAGGACCAAGAGCTGCACTAGTCCGTGGGTATGGAGAGCATATTTAGAGAGCAGTTAGACACTCTGTCACTATAGTTAAGTAATAGTAGTGAGTTCACCCCTAGAGCCCATGAGCACCACAGACGTAAACTGGCAAGACTCACAGTACTGACATGAGTTCCCTCCTGCGGAGCTGGCAGGAAAGCCTGTTTTTTTATATAATGTTGAAAATTTCAATCATATTCACCTCTTGCTCCTCCATCCAATGCCCTAAATGCCCCCTCCAATGTCATGTACTTTTTTTTTTTTAATAATCCAAGTCCAGGCCAGGCTGTGGTGGTGCACGCCTTTAATCTCGGCACTTGGGAGGCAGAGGCAGGAGGATCTCTGTGAGTTCGAGGCCAGCCTGGTCTACAGAGCACGCTCCAGGACAGGCACCAAAAGTACACAGAGAAACACTGTCTCAAAAAAAAAAATCCAAGTCCAATTGCCTGTATATTTACTTTAAAAATAATTTTAAAAAGAGTGTTGTGAAATCATTTCTGTTATTCCCTTCAAGAGCTCAATAAATGCTAACTATTATTATTTCTTGCTGCTCAATAAGACCCAATAAATAACGCCTCATTTCCTCACCTGAGTGCTGAATGGATTAAGAGATTCAATGCTGAAAATGGAGGTCAAGGGGGCTGGAGAGATGGCTCAGCGGTTAAGAGCACTGGCTGCTGCTCTTTCAGAGGACCCAGGTTCAATTCCCAGCACCCACATGGCAGCTCACAACTGTCTGTAACTCCAGTTCCAGGGAATCTGACACCTTCACACCAGTGCACATAAAATAAAGCTAAATAAATTACTTAAAAAAGAAAATGGAGGTCAAAATGTCACTTTTGTTACTAACAATATGGTGCTGTAGAGCATGTTTTCTCTCGCTGAACAAGTGACTTCCTTGTGACTTACCTAGTCACAGATGACAGTGGCCTGAGGCCAATCTGTCCCTGAGCAGATGCTGTGTGGACAGAGAATCTGTTACTTCTCTGGTCTGCAAGTGCAGTAATAGTTGCCCATAATTAATGCGGCAGTCACAGCCAGTCCAGTGCCACCACAGCAGAGGTGATCAAATGCTGTCAGCCTCCCCCTCCTATCCAGTTAACACTGAGTTCTCTCCCAGCCCTGAAAGTCAACACACACAGACCTGTTGGAAGTCTGCTCACCTGCAGCCACCACCTGATAGCAAGATGCTTGGAAACTTCCAGACACCATCTCCTATCCCCAAACTGGGGTGTCTCAGAACCTATGAGCATGGTGAGGGGTATAAATACTCCAGATCCCTGGCCCTGAACAGAATACTTCCTATATGATTCACCTCAAAACTCAAGCAAAGTGGCCAGGCAGTGGTGGCACATGCCTTTAATCCCAGTACTTGGGAGGCAGAGGCAGGTGGATCTCTGTGAGTTTGAGGCCAACCTGGTCTACAAAGTTCCAGGACAGCCAAGGCTGTTGCACAGAGAAATCTTGTCTCAAAAAACAAACAAACAAAAAACCCACCCACCTCAAAAACCCAACAACAACAAGAACAACAACAAAACCCCTCAACCGAAGTGACCCTGTATGGGACTCCCCTTCCTTGCTCCATTCTCGATTCCCCTAAAAAATTTCCACTCACAGAAGCCCAACCTAATGTTGAAACATAGTCTGCTATTGTCTAGTACTATTTACATTGTTCTCTTCTTTCCAATTGTTGTCTTACGTGGATTGTTTGTTGCGATAAATGTTTCCATGGCAACATGAGCTGAGCTCTGACATGGTGCTGTTCTCACACTTGTCCATGTTCTTCGTAGTATACTTTTACATTTGGAAAGACTAGGCTTGTGCACATCTACACGTTCACATATACACATGCACGTATGCACACACAGTGTTGATTTTTTACAAATTAACATCAGATGCACTGAAACCATAGAGAAAAAAAAAACCAAGGTGCTGGGAGAATATACATATTTATCATGCAAATGATGTTCTGTATGTTCACAGAATTTTAAGCTTACTTTCTAAATACAAAACCACATTATATACATTTATAAAGACCTCAGAGAAAATTTGGGCTAATATGAGCAGTGTATGAAATTATTATATAGGATTGAAGAGGCATGCTCTTAGGAACATTTTAATGATAAAGTTGCTTTTGAGAATTGTTAACTAGTGAATAATTAAAATGCTGTTGGAACAGATTGAAGGCCAATTAATTTGGATTCAGATTTTTTTTTAATTGTAAGAAATCTATGACTGCCAACAAGGGCAATTAATATACTTTTATTTGCATGCTAAAACAATTCACTGTGAATCCCAAGATGTACATTTTCTAGAATATAACAATTTAGCTTTCATGTTCACACTGGAAGTATGAGTCTAACAATAAACAAATCTGACAATGGAGTGCAGGGAAGCAATGGCATCATAACAATACCCTGCATTAGGCTTTGTCACTTTTTGTATCAATTCTACGGCTCTGTTACCCTGTTCCTGGACCTTGATGGATTTGCAGCCATTATACAGGTTATAGTTCTATTCCCTTGGAGTGAGTTGATTTGTGAATTTCAAGTAATTCACTTGATATTTTTTTCTGTCAACTTAACTGGTTATTTGTTGAAAGCAACTCACCTGCCCGCCATCCTAGGCACCATCTGATGCTTCTGGAGACAGCTCGCTTAGTCGGCCTTTCTCTGCTGTCCCACCCCTGAGTCTCCACATCTGAAGAACAGACCTGTGCTAGTTCATATCCTGTCCTCTGCTCTGCAAAGCCCTTGGCTCTGTTCTAGGGACCCCCTTCCATTCCTTACACCTTCTCATGGTGTCCTCTTGCTCTGGGTTCCCTTGTGTACCACTTTTCTGGGTGGTTCTCCCAGACTTGATTCTGCCAACCTCTCAATTCCATGTAGCCATAACAGCAGTTGCTCTTACTTGGACTGGACTGTCCCCAAAGGCTCACATGGAGAATGCTTGATCTGTTAACACAGTGCTATCGGGAGGTGGTGGGACCTTTAAGAGTTGGGACCTCGTGGGATACCCTTGTGTCACTGATTCATGTAAACACAAAAGGAATTTGTGGGAGCCTTTTCTCTCCCTCCCTTTCCTTTTCTTCCTGGCCTTGAAGTTAGAGATTCTGCTCTTCCATATGCCATGGTGCACTGCCTTACCATAAGGCCAGAGCAACATGGCCAATGAATCTTGGGTTGAAGCTGCCAAAGATGTAATCCAAAATAAGTCTTTTTTCTTTATAAGTTATGCATCCGGGTGCTTGTTATATTAACATGAAGTTGACTACAAGGAGATGAACCCCATTTGTGGCTTACAGTATCATGCCACTCAGGAAAAATAGCCAGTTCTTTCTACAATGGAGGTGTTAGTTCTGAAAGATATATTTGGCTAAATAAATATATTTTTCCTATAAATAACATGATCATTAGTAACTATAATAATTTTAATCATTATAATCAGAGTACTTACATTTTAAAAATATAGTCAGTATTCCATCCCATACTTAAATACAATATCTAGCTTTTGATTATTAAATGAATCCAAAGCCTCAAGAGATGTTTAAATTTCTTTGCCCTAGCATCCAAGCCAATTATGAGTAAATATAAGAAGATAATTGAAAAGTCTAGTAAACTTGTCATATATCTTGAAACAGGCTCTTTTTTAGCTAATTGTAGATGCTAACAGAAGACACATTGTTGGTAATATAGGCCACAAACTATTTTGAACTAAAATATTCAAGTCCCTAAAAAATACATTCGTTTTGCTTTGAAATTAAGAGATTGATTATTTTAATATTTATTTTACTTACTTAGCAAAGGTATGTGTGTGCATATGTTGTGTCATGTGTCTATGGCAGCATGGGTGTGTGGAGACCAGAGGTTGTCCTCCTCACCTTGTTTTTTTGAGACAGAGTCTCTTGGTGACCCTGGAGCTCACCGGTTTGGCTCCATGAGCTGGGTGGTGTAAGCAAGCGGGCTGCCCGTCACTGACATTCCAGATGCACGGCGCCACACTTGGCTTGTCACATGGGTGCTGGCATATGACAAGGATTTAAACTCGGAAGTCCTCCTGTTTGCAGGGCAAGCACCTGGGTGACTGCGCCATCTCCCAGCTCATCTTAATTCTTACGACACATAACAGTGTGTTCACTGTCTTTCGCTGCCTACTCAGTCTACCACTGGACATTTAGTCTTCCAGTCTTCCCATAAGATAAGGACCTCCCATAGCATCTTGGAAAGACTGCTTCTTTAGCGACTCAACGCACTGATGCTTCTCTTTCTTTTCCCAGTGGAAGCCATGGGACAGCGACCTCCTCTTCCTAGTGCCTCTGAATCTTCTTTTGAGCCTGCAAAAAAAGCTGGTTGATCAATTAGCTGTCCACACAGGTTTCCAGTCTGATTAAAAAAAAAAAAATCTTTCTCAGAGTCACATGAAAGTTTGGTCCCAGAACTGAAAGTTTAAGGTGCAGGAGATCAAGGGGGCTTTTCCTCTTTGTGGCAGGTGAACATTATTGGGAACCCAGGCTATGACAAGAACATCATCAATCTGTTTCCGTTTCCGCCTGGAGGGCACCCACACTACTGCCCGAGTACACGTGAAAAGAAGCCGTCGGCCTCTCAGGGTACATCTTGTCCCATTTATAATAACTCTGAAATCCTAGAGGATTCAGCTTTTGGGTTGTATTCCATTTTGACAAATCACTCAGAAGGCTGCCAGAGATAATAATCTCCCCCGAGGAACCACATACTTCGCATGGCTGCTTTCTTCTGAAACTGAAAGGCTGGAGCATGAGTTTGGCATAATGTCTTTTCCCAACTCCACCTCTAAAAGTTAGTCCAGATATTAATGGAAACAATTTTCCAGCAGTTACGTTCGTGCTGGCAACAACACTTACTTTTTAAAAGAGCTCTATTATGTTGCCCAGGCTTGCCTGGAACTCACAGTTAAGCCAGCCTGGTCTAAACTGTGGCTCTTCCTCCCTCAGGCTCCTGTGTGTTGAGATCTCAGGTGCACACCAACCACACCCAGCTCTGACTCACACTGTTTTTCTTGAAGAGCCTGGGATGTAGCTCAGTCCAGCTTGCCTAGCATGTGCAAGGTTCTGGGTTCAATCCCCAGTATTATAAAGCAAAACAAAACGGAATCAGATGTTGTTGTTAAGAAATACAAAAGCCCTTTGTCAGTTAGCCATGACCTTTCAAGATGGCAGGGAGTTATTTCTACACAGCCTCAACCATCACTGCGAAAAAACAACAAGAACTCTCAAACACTGTTGAACTATATTGAGCCACTAATCCATTGCAGCAGAAGGTGAGAGCCCACCCAGGGATCACAGTCCTAACTAAACACTTCTCATTGTGGAGTGTTTTCTCTGGGGCCAGACATTAATCAACTTCCTGCTTACGCGGCACTAACACAGTGAACTCTCACAATGACCCCAGGAGGTAGGTTCTATTTTTACCCTCTGTTAGAAATAGGAAAACACAGAAGTTAAGTAACTTATCTGAAATGATGCAGCTGGCAAGTGGTAGAGGCAGGATTTGAACTATTATTGGTACCATTTGCTGTTAACACTCATCTCAACAGCCATAGTGAAGTCTCATCAAAACCATTACCTATCACTTTGTGAATCAGTGTATTCTGATAAAGTGATGTGGTCCACGTGCCAAGCTAATACTTCATTTTGCCCATGTGTCTAACCATAACTTCGTTATCCAAGTGCTAAGTTATTTTTATTTTCTTTATTGAGCCATATGAAAACACAGCGTAGCCTTACTTTCTGGATGGATATCTGTTCTTAGCACTATCCTTTCTAAGAGAAGCTACAGGTTTAAGGGGGAAGTCTGGAGACTTCCAGGTTAAGATGGTGTCATGTAAATGAATTTCTCTAAACTGAAACTTTCTATTCCTGGAGGAAGATCCTTAAGACTCAAGAAGTTCTGAAGGAAGGCTCATTAAGATGCAGGAAGTAAACAACTGACAAGTCTCAGGAAGCTCCTGAGAGTTACCAGATGTACAGACCATCCTCCACCCAAGGACATATAAGCAGTAACTGCTCAAAATAGATTCTGCAACCTGTTGAGCTGCCTACAAATTGTCTAGGTTTCTAACTTTCATGTGTCATGACCCATGCCAAGGGGGACTTCAGTGATACAGATGCCTTTGAGTTATTCCTGCTCCTGTAAGTAAATCCCCCATCCATAGTTCTGTGAGTAACCCCAATTAACCCACTGGCTTATCAAGTTGGACTTTGATGGTATTGTTACCAGACAGGACTATCAGCCTGTTGTCAGTCCCCTACATGGGGTGTGAGTAGATACTTGTTCATGTCTCCCCAGGAACAGAGTCACACAAGAGGAGGTGAATTAAAGACTTCCTCCTTGTGACACTGATTGAAAAATCAGAATAGCAAAAAACAGACTATGATGGAGGGAGGTGGGAAGGGAGGGAGGGAGGGAGGAAGTGCTTTGGGAATCACAGAAGGTAACAAGATAGCTAAAAAACTCAGAAAAATAGGTTAAGGCCACAGCTCTAGCACCTAAAAAACTGAAGTTGCTAGAAGAAAACAGTAAAAAACTTAAAGATACAGGCACAGGTCAGGACTTTATGAAAAGACTTCTAATGGAAATATTAGCAAGAATTGATCAATGTGGCTGCATCAGATTAAAAAGCTTTTGTGTGTCCAGGTTATGGAATCATCCTAGATGTGATGGTTTGAAGGAAAATGGCCCCCAAAGAGAGTGGCACTATTAGGAGGTATGGCCTTGTTGAAGGAAGTGTGTCACTGTGGAGGAGGACTTTGAGGTCTCATATATGCTCAAGCCACACCCAGTGAGACAGTTCACTTCCTCTTGCCTTTGGATCAAGATGTAAGAACTCTCAGCTCCAGCACCATGTCTGCCTGCACGCCACCATGTTTCCCACCATGATGTAAATGGACTAAACCTCTGAACTGTGAGTCACCCCAATTAAATGTTTTCCTTTATAAGAGTTGCCATGGTCATGGTGTTTCTTCACAGCAATAGAAACCCTAAGACACTAGCTGCCAATCAAAAAATGATTGGATATAGAAACTGTGGTGTATGTATGTAGTGTATACAATAAAGCTATAAAGAAGAACAAAATGGCATCATTTGTAGAAAAATGGATAGAGCTAAAGATCATCATGTTAAGTGAAATAAGCCAAATAGAGGAAGACAAATATTGCATGTTTTACTGTATATATGAATTCTAGATTTAAAGTACACATAGATGCACAGGCAAATACACACATACACACACAGAGGACATGAATATAGAAGTAGGACTATCGGAGGGAAGGTTTGACTAAGAGAGAAAGAGGTAACAGATAAGATAGGGCAGGAGGGGATGGATATGAGCAAAAAAGCTGATATTTTATATATGTATATAAACATGTCATAATGAAACCCATCTATCTGTACAATAAATACATGATAATCCCAAATTAATTACAATGTTTATCAAAGAAAAAGAAAGAAAGAGAGGAAAAGAAAGAAAGAAAAAGAAAGGAAGGAAGAAGAAAGAAAGAAAGAAAGAAAGAAAGAAAGAAAAAAGAAGGAAAGAAAGATTTTTTTTTTTAAGATTTATATATTTATTATGTATACAGCATGTATAACTGCAGGCCAGAAGAGGGCACCAGATCTCGTTATAGATGGTTGAGAGCCACCATGTGGTTGCTGGGAATTGAACTCAGGACCTCTGGAAGAGCAGTCGGTGCTCTTAACCTCTGAGCCATCGCTCCAGCCCCAGAAGGAAAGAAAGAAAGAAGAAAAGAGTAGCCTGACTTTGGCAGATGTGCTGGCAGCTATTGCTTGAAGTATAGAAGGGCACACGGATGTCTTGAGTCCTTCTCTACACTTCTCACACCTCTCCTGAGGAACTATTTGATTGTCCACTCAGGGCTGCACTTAACCATTGCAGTAATGACCTTGGAATGACTAAGCAGTTCACCCCCTGGAAAGTTAGTTTCCTTGTCTATGCAGTGTGTTTAAACACAGAACTTTGCCTGTCATATATCAACCTGCAATCATCTAATCCCTCCAATGCTGCAGGATTCCCAGCACAGTGACTGATAACGCAGGAGTCCAGCATCTGTCAGATCCACCGTTGGAATGGATGTCTACTTCTCTTCTGATAGGATTTCGTGGTGGCTTGATTTCCCAGCTTTCATCACTGTGATCGATTCAGCTGCATCTGGAAGTTTCTATCTCTGTGCAGCACCTTCCACAGTTGGGGTATAACAGCAGTAAAAATTCTCAGGCTGGTAGGGTGGCTCAGTGTAAAGGGTGCTTCTTGCTAAACCTGAGGACCTGAGTTCAATTCCTGGGAATCGTGTGTTGGAATGAGAGAGTGGACTACTCAAAGTTGTCCTCTGACCTCATACATGCTGTGGCATCCTTCTACACACACACACACACACACACACACACACACACACACACACACAATTTTAAAAGCAAAAAAAAAAAATCTCTGAAATAACTTTGGTCTATCCCGTCCACCATAGCCTAAATATGATGAGGCCAAGAAATTGTAATTGAAGTATAGTAAACCCTTGACACAAAGGAACTAAAAAATGTATTGATTGACTAAATGAATTTATAAAAGTACATTCCAAGATTTTAAGAGCAACTCAACTGTTTTATCTATTATCCTTCGGAGTCACAAGATTCCTGGGTTAGGATTCCCTGCTAGATTATGGCTTATGTAACCTGAGGCAAATTTCCTTGTTGGACAGTTGGAGACCAGTTACAAAGCACGTATGAGGTCAGTGTCTCCTGAGGGTAACATGCTGGTGGCAGCCAGCCCCTGGGAAGACTCTGGTGTTAGCTCTGCCCTTCTGTGGGTATTCATGCACTTCTCCAATCTTAACCTGTGTGACAGGCAGGGGAAGTGGCCACAGTTTGTCAATGTGGGGGAAGAGGGGAGACTGGCTTAGGGCCCTTTGAATGTCGGCTGTCTGCCTCTGGTTCTAGCTTGCTTTGTCTCTGGTGGTATGCTGAAGCATGACCTTGAGTGTCGGGAGCCTCACTCAACAGTGTTAGTACCTTTGCTGGAGGCAGAAGGGAAACTTTGATGATCAGCTCAAGGATTGAGATTCTACCCTGGGGGCAGGGAGTGGGGACCTAGGGATCCAAAGAGAGGACCCGGTGCGTGAGCAGGTGACGGCTTGCTGGATGACTTTGAACTGTTATTTATAGCTTAGTGCCTTGGTCACAGCGGTTCCCATAGCAGCTTTCCTTTGGAATTCTCCGGGTTGGGAAACAGCAACTTCCAAGTCTCCTCTCTTAAAGAAAACTGAGCCCGACCTTTCACTGACTGTGGTGGAGGCTTGGCCACGGACAGTCTGGATAAATATCCCTGTGTCCTGGCAGGGGCCTGTGTTGCCTTCTCTCTCCCCGCTGTAGGGGACTCTGGGTTTAGAGGAGACTGCGGAAGGAGAATTGGCCCATAGGTTTGCACAGCAGCCTATGGGTTCCAGGGCTCAGGCCCTGCCAAAGGGAAGCGCGCATATATGCCCAGTTAAATTCCTGCTGGGGTGGGGCCGTTGGGGGAGGGGCAGATAACAGAGACCCACGGAATGGATGTTTCCAAGGAAAGCTGGCTCTGTCTTTCAGCATCCTCTCTCCCAGGTCTGCACAGAAAGGGTAAACTGAGGAGTCTTGGCAGAGTACTCCCTATCACTCAGTTTTTGGAAATACTCCTCTAGGTGTCGGAGTCTGGTGGGAAACTCTGCTATCACTTAAGTTAATGTTCTGTGGCTGGATTCACCATGCAGCTGTCTGCTCTGCGGGCTCCTGTTTTTAACTGTGGCGCATGGAAAACAGGGCGCTTTGAGAGCATGTAGAGTAAAAATGTTCCTGAGGATGAATGTCAGAGGTACAGGTGACCGGATGGGAATGGCCCACACATGACAACAGAGAGGTGAGTTGGTGTAGGAAGCCAAGACCAGACGACCTGGAACAGGAAGAGTTCAGTTGACCATAATGAGGTGAGAAGGCCCACGAGGGGGATGGGGAGAGAAAGAGGAAATGAGAGAAGAGGGTAGGGGAGAAGAGAGAAGAGGGGAGGATGGGCTGTAAGGGGTGGGAAGGAGAAAAGGACAGGGAAAAGGAAGGGAGAGGAAAAGAAGGAAGAGTAGAAATGAAGGAAAGGAGGAAGAAAAGAGAGACTTCAACGCACAGGTGCTGTGGTGAGGCCTGGCCCCAGGGTTCTGGGTATTTATTATTATTATTACTTTTTCTTCCCAGTAGAAAGATAGGTTTGGGCAGCTTTCAAAGGCCAGGGTGTGACACAGTTAGACATGGGCTCTACAAGGAAGGGCTTGCTCTTCTCTCTTCACCCCTAGCTGGGCTACCAAGGACAGTGCATGGGCAAAACATGCACCTAATATTTGTTGAACAATGCCTAGAAGAAAAAGCAAAGGCCAAAGTGAGCAGGGGCTGGGCAACCAGGGTTAGGTAGGCAGGCAAGCCCATATGACAATGACGATCAGTCCTGGCATCTGAGGCAGCAGAACCAGTTCAATCCAACCCCTCCCCCCCATCAGAGGTGGGACCATGTGCTACCCATGCTCACTCTGCCCTGCAAGGCACAAACCTTCCATTAGAGAGGAACACAGTGGCCCCATGGAAGAAGGCTCACAGAGGCTGATGCCTATGTGTCCAAGACTCCAGGCCAGCTTTGGGGCTATTTCCTGGGGGTATTCATTTGACATCACAGAGAACACAGACACTTGTGCCTCACAGAGATAATGAAAGACTAAGCAGATGCCATAGCAAGCTGCTCAGTCTTCTCTCAGAGATCAGGCCTCAATTTCAGTTTCCTGAGACTGAGCAAGCAGTCTCTGGGAGGGCCGTGAACAAAAGACATAGTCCTTGCAGTAGCTCCCTTTCTGAATGTACTCTGACTGCTCAAAGTTCAGCCAGATGTTTACTGTCTGGGACCCCTCACCAACTTAGAGTTATGTGCATGAGTCAAGGACAGAGCCTGGACCACTGAGCCAGCCCCCACAGTCAGTACGTGCTTGGCCAGCCAGCCCCCATGGTGGCCCAAGGACAAAGCCTGGGACTTGTGTTGGACTGCCCCCAAAGTGATAATTGTAACCCCCAACCAGTAAATTCAAAGGTTACATACCCTCACCCAATTAAAAGAGAACAGAGATAAAAATAAACCAATCCGAGTTGCACCCATGCAAAACCCCCCAACCCCCTTGAAGGGCTTGTGGTTTTTGCCTTTAAAAAGCTAGCCTCACAAAGAAAGAGCAACTCCTCCCTGCCTCACTGTATTGGGTGTAGGAATGAGTTCCCTGTCTAGATTTGTATCTACAGAATAAACCTTGCTGTTGCATTCTGGACATCCAAGGTCTTCGGTGGTCTCTTTGGGGTCACAATCTGGGCATAACATTAATAGGTTTAGAAGACCCGAAAGTGAAAAGGAGTTTGGAAGACCATTTAATTCAACTTCCTTGTCATGTAGACATTGGGACAAAACGAGATGAATAACTTACTGGATAGAGTCCAAAGTAGTTTCTCTTTTATTCTGTTTGTTTTTCATCTTGATACGGTTTTGTGTTTTGTTTTGTGCCTTTAGTGGAGTGCAAGCTTCCCCCAGGAAGTTATTTTTGTAACAGTGCTATCGCAGACACACAGGGCACGATTTTACGGGCAGCTGCAAAGGCGGCTGTTGGCTGACGGGATGGAATGAGGGAGCAGTGAATGAAAAGAGACGCGTTTTGAAGGGCAAGAGAGTCTGTGTTGAAACTATGCATCCCTCCGCAATGGGAACGCTCCCAGGAGGCTTTGGAGCACATCTCACCTGGGCCCCAATGTTCTGATTCCGGTGATGTTCTGAGGGGAAGCTGTCTTTCAAGTAACATCCCTTCTGCTCCAGGGCCTGGTAATGGAAACTTAGTGGAGTTGGACCTGGGGGCTATTATCTCCTGAGACAAGATGGGCAAGCTTGGGCAGAAAGGGTCTTTCCATCTTAGTCTGAATACACTGGAACAATCACATGATCGAGTTCTGTTAAAGAGGAAGCTCCATGTTTGGGAAGGAAAACCCAGTATAGCAGCCATGCTGGCTGGCTGCCTTGGGCCCAGGGCAGGAACCCAGGAGTACACGTCATTATTATCTGAGGAGTGCTTTGGAACATATGTCCAGACTCCATGTTAACCCATTCCAAGGGTCAGTCTTGATTATATTTATTATGAAAAAGATCCTCAGGTAATTCTGATGTATGATCTAATAAGTTAACCAACTTCATTTGAAGGGCAGAAATAAACAGGTCATAATCATAGCAGTGCATACACCTCTGACCCCAGGACCAGAGAGGCAGAGGCAGGAGGATCACTGATTGCAATTTCAAAGACAGGGATGGTACAGTGAGTTCAAGGTCACCTTATCTAACAAAAGAGCAACTCCTGTCCCAGCAAAGGTCAGATTCACCATGCTCTGGACCTACATGGATAACTACCTGGTCTTACCATTTTCTCGTTTTTTGGGGGGGCTACCTGTTGAGGTTCCCACGGGACAGTGAATATAAGATAACTTTGGCCTTCCTAGGAGGCCCTTCTCTCAGAAAGTTCCAGTACAGAACAGTGTTGATGTTCGGCTGAGAAACAATACAAAAGTACCAGGAAGGGCGCGGCCGAGCAGGTGGCAGAGGCCTCTGCCGAATGACTTTGTCGGAAGGTGTGTACTGATGCACTGTCAACGCCTGGGTTAATCATTAACAGCCGTGCCAGTGAATGCTAGATGAGAGGAACAGTGTTTCTACGGTGTCAGCCGATATTCAGGTTCAGGCTAGGGTGTCACCTGATGGGCACCATGTGAGTAATGCCCTGGGTGCCGGGACCATTGAGATCCCCAGCCATGCCCGCCTCCAGGCCCAGTTTTAATGACACCAGAGCCCCTGTTTCATGCTGTTCCCAGTGGCGCCATTTGTCCCAGGTTCCTCCCCATTGTTCTGCCCTCCCTCCATGGCAGTGTTCAAGTGACTCAGGTTTCCGCATTAATGTCTCATTGCCATGGTTTCCACTGGTGTGCGGTGATGTCAGTGCTGAGGAGAACACAGCTTCCTTTTTCCCCCGATTATAGCCTGCTACACTTGTCTTTTCACGCTGTAACACAAATGCTTACTGTCACCAGGGCTCTTTCACAGGGGCACGTGACTTCCAGGTGATCACGGGTAGGACACTGAGCAGACAGGCGACCAGGCGTGCAGGCTGTGAAGGGTGTTCATGTCTTTATCATGGAGACAGCCTTAGTCACCGTCCTGAAGTCAACTGGAAGGAGATGATAAAGGTGTCATCTTTGAAAAGTTCTGTTAGAGTACACACAGAAAACTTTTCAAATAAAGCTAAGTTAAGAGATACAAAGCCCCGTTTGTGGACTGGGGAGCTAGCTGGATCAGTAAACTGTTTACTCTGTAAGCATGAAGACATGAGTATAGCAGCAATCAGCAAGGCAATTCCACGTAGTTCATCTGGTAATTAAAAGAGGTTTATTTCAGGGTAACTTACAACCAGTAAAGGGTTGGTTACAGGATCTGGGAGAGGTGAGGTGCAGTCCAGCGTGGTTCTCTGGAGAACTCTGACTTGGTCTGCAATCCAGCATCCAGGATCCCCAAGAGCCAAGAGAGCCGGCACCTACGCACCTAGGCATCTCTGGTCTTAAAGGGTTTCATCCAGGCCACACCCCAGGGGCAGGTCATAGGTGGGTGTGGCACTTACCTGCTGCCTCACTAAGGGTGGTGCTTCAAGGTCAAAGCTGGACCAGCTACCCACTACACATGAGCTTGGTCCCCAGGAGCCATGTAAAAATAGCTGTGCATGTAGTGTGTGCTTCTCATTCCCGTGCCAAGGGAGCAGACATGGTGGATTCCAGGGGCTCTGGACCATCAGTTCTGCTTACTTGGAGAACTCCAGTGCTGGCCAGGGAGAGAACCTGCCTCAAAAACACAAAAATGGTGGCTGATGCCTGAGAAATGATTGTCCTCTGACTTTCATATGCCTGTGCTCTCTCTCTCTCTCTCTCTCTCTCTCTCTCTCTCTCTCTCTCTCTCTCTCTCTCTAATACATGCCACCACCACCATCCCCCACTAGCTAACTAAATGATTACCATTTGTGAGAGACTCTGGTGATGGCTCTGCTGTCAAAAGTACTTGTCACTCTTACAGAGAACATAGCTTCAGTTTCCAGCACCCACAAGGCAGCTAGCAACCACCTGTAATTCTAGTTCCAGGAGATCTGCCACCTACCTCTTTATCCTGGTGGACACCAGACACATGTGCTACACAAGTGTACATGCAGGTAAAGCACTCAGACACATAAATTAAAAATAAATCTGAAAAAAGAAAAAAGAAAAACCTGCCAGGCATGGTGGCACACGTCTTTATTCCAGCATTTGGAAAGCAGAGGGAGGTGGGTCTCTGTGAGTTTGAGGCCATCCTGTTTGAGGCCATCCTGGTCTACACAGCAAGTTCCATGCTAGCCTGGGCTACATAGTGAGGCCCCTTCACAGAATAAACAAAACCAACCATTTGCCCTTCTACATAGAGCACGGAGGGGAACCTCAAGACGGAGACCAGGTGTGTGACCATCTTCCCACTCTTAAACGAACATAAATATGTTTTGCTGCACAAGCCGTAGAGACTGAATGCTGTGGATGGAGGTGACGGGACGGGATTACACATGGACACTTGGAAAAATGAGATAAAGAGTGTGGCTTGAGGTGTGCTCTGCTGTGTGGATCAGAAACACTCTGAAATAAAGGGAGACTAGATATGGAAAGTCTAATGCTTGGTGCGATTCTAGAACTCAGAGCAAAAGCAGCTCTGTTTTAGTGGCCTCTGGAACAAAGAGGGACACAGAATAGAGTGGAGGCCCTCCCTTCCTGAGCCCACTGAGCAGCCTGGGGTGAGGAGGGACTTGCATCTGGATGTCTCCAGGGGGTGTCTCCTTATCTCCAACATGCACGCATCTTGACTCCTCATTCCTTTCGCTGTGTTCCCGGTGAGCGACTGTCATCCCAACTAGTGACATAAACCACACAGGAAGCCACCACAGCCTTCCTCCTGACTCTGACTCCATATCCCACAAATCACCCACACCCCATGTGTATCTCAAATTCATCCCCACTGCCACTCTATTAGTCCAGGACAAGCCATTGGCCACCTAGATGGTTCCATAGCTTTATAGGAGGTGTACCAACCCGTCTCTCCTTCCCCGGTGTGACCCCGGAGTTCTCGTACTCCAGAAATGGCTGCATCCCAGCTGCTCTGTGTCTCTGGCCTGTGTTGCTGACATACCAGGCTCTGGTCATCGTACTTTACATTGCAGCTGCTTTGACAGGTACCTGCATCCCATCCGCTCTTCCAGCTTCATAATGCCAAGCCACGTAAAACCCCTGAACCTGCTGTCTTTTCTTGTCTTCTCTCTCCCGCTCCTGTACCTCCCTCTGCAAATATTTTTAAATGAACACGTCTTTACATTTTAAGTCGAAGCAGTCTTCTTTGTGGTCGTTTGATTTGTCTTTTAACCTTGAGGTCTTGGCATTTAGTGCTGTGCTTATCAACACACTACAGACTCAGAAGGTATGTTTTATTTGAATGAATGAACCCCAACCTCTAAGCTTAAAAATAGATCCCCCAAAACTTGCCTCTAGTTTTAAACTTTCCTTTTGGTGTGGATATTACTCATCAATACAAGAAAACTTCCTCTTGACCCTGGTAGTATAGCAGGAGACTGTAAGTCACTGATCAGAAGCAGGCACAGTGCCTTGGGATGAGGATGCTAGTGCTCAGATCTAGACTCTGTCATTTTTTTTAGCTATGAGTAGTCTTTCTACAAACTGCTCTACCTCGTAATCTAAGCCTCCCCCATCCATCTGGGAGCCAATCTCTCCTTTAGAGGGTTGTTCTCAAGCATGTCGGGGGCTCTCTACTTAATTGAAACATGCCTTTTCTCTCCTGGTCTGTATTAAAAAATACAATATGTCATGCGGCAGTGGTGGCGCACGTCTTTAATCCCAGCACTCGAGAGGCAGAGCCAGGTGGATCTCTGTGAGTTTGAGGCCTGTGTGGGCTACAGAGCAAGATCCAGGATAGGCACCAAAACAACACAGGGAAACCCTGTCTAGAAACACACACACACACACACACACACACACACACACACACATACACACACACACATGTACTTCTGGAGTTATAGTGAAAGTGAAATGATGTTTTTTCACACAGTATTTGGCCTAACACCTGACACACGGGAGGCACCCCACAAAGGACGGTTACTGTCATCTCCACTGGTTTTAGGTTTCGTTACACCAGTGTGTCACTCACTGTTCTTAACCTTGTGAGTGTCGAATGCCCTTTTAAGTCTGGAAATGCAGGGACAACCTTAGAGCAATTTTAAGAGTGTTAGAGCACTCTCAAAGCTCTTCCATGAAGTTCATGCTGTGTTCATAGGTAGAAATGAGGAAGACATACCCTAACTGTGTGCTGCATCAAAAGGACAAAGAATGATCTGAAGTGTAGTGATAAACCATCAACAACTAGGCGAATGACCACAGATGTGTTTGACTTTCTTATGAGTCTTGTAGAGTGTCACCAGATTACAATTGTTTGCTTGATGTGCTTGGGAAGTTCAGCCCAAAGAGCCACCCCAAGTTTCTAACAGCTCCTATCTGCTCATCAGCCCATCCTGGCCAGCATGTCTGCGGACAGAACTCAAGATGGAGAAAAGTCACAGCAAAGTCTTAAGAATAGTCACCTAAATTGACACCTTAAAATAATACAACATAGCAGTGGTTCTCAACCTTCCTAATGCCATGGCCCTTTAATACACTTCCTCCTGTGGGGTGACCCCCAACCATGAAAATATTTTCATTACCACTTCATAACTGTAATTTTGCTACTGCTATGAATCGCAATGTAAAAATCTGGTATGTGGATGGTCTTAGGAGACCCCTGTGAAAGAATCATTCAACCCCAGGGGGTCGCAACCCACAGGTTAGGAACCATTGCAACATAGGAAGGGTTTTGTTTTTGTTTTTTGTTTGTTTGTTTGTTTTTGAGTTAGAAACCTTTCTTAAGCCTGGAGTCTTTCTTCAAACCGAAAAGGGTACACACTGTTAAGTAAGTGTATGACTGAAAGCACATATGTTAAAAAATACTCAGAACACTGGGCATCATTCCAGGCTCCTCCTGTTGGCTGGGATTCACCCACTGCCAGCGGCTGGAAATGCCCTTCAGACACAGACACACGACAATCAAAACTTAATCAGTACTTATCTTCCTAATAAGATCTATCAGGACTCGTTTGATGTTAGTGAGGGAATGCAGAATTTTTAATGATTTAGTCTCTTAAAAATAAATGCACTCAGGGCTGTCTTGATTTGATGCACTAGCAATATTAAATGTATAAAAATGAAGACTTCATTTATCTTAGCAGTTATCCAGTAATCTATTTTAGAACTCTTGTTTTAACAAGTATTTGGGCTGGGCTGTGGTGGTGGCACACATTTTAATCCCAGCACTCAGGAGGCAGAAACAGGCAGATATTTGAGTTCGAGGCCAGCCTGGTCTACAGAGTGAGTTCTAGGACAGCCAGGGCTACATAGAGAAACCCTGTCTAAAAAAAAAAAAATGACCAAAAACAATTAAGTGTTTAATAACAGTTGTACTTCAATTTTCTTTCTAGTTTGAGAAAACATTACTCTGGAGTAGACCCTCAAATTAGGATACGTGTGTGTGTGTGTGTGTGTGTGTGTGTGTGTGTGTGTGTGTGTAATTAACATAGATAGAGAGATAGATATAGATGTGTTGTAGTTTGTTTGTTATTGTCGTAGGACATGGCCTCATCTAGCCCAGGCTAGCCTTAAACTCACTATGTAGCTGACGTTGATCTTAGATTCCTGTTCTTCCTGCCTCCACTTCTCAAGTGTTAGGATTATAGACAAGTAAGACCACACTTGGGCTCAAATTAATTTTTTTTTTTTGAGACAGGGTTTCTCTGTGTTTCCCTCGCTGTCCTGGAACTCTCTCTGTAGACCAGGCTGGCCTCAAACTCATTGAGATCCACCTGCCTCTGCCTCCCGAGTGCTGAGATTAAAGACATGTGCCACCACTGCCCGGCTCAAATTAATATTTTAATCAAGTAGAAAAATGTTCACCTATTGTTACCCACCCAGCCTGCTCATGTATAATATTTTCTAGATGGTCATCACAGTTATAAAAAAAATGTAATAGAAGCAGTTTCTTCCCTATCACTTCCCTAGCCATATGCTCTCAGCAGGATTTACAGTAATAGACGTGAGTTTCCTCCTGCCAAGAGGGCCTTTAACACGATCAGAAAGTGTTTGGTTATTCCCAGGGCATCATGCCACTACTGCATCTGGGGCTATGTCTTGCCAGGCTGGTGGCTATAACCGTGGGACATGGGGACAAATAAACACATGTTGGGTGATCTAAAAATAACAAATTGGACTTTCCACCCATTCTTGGTCACTGTAATGGAGCCTGCTTATCATCCCCTTTCTGTTCCCTCATCTTTGTTTATGAAAGCCCCTGACTCTGAGTTTTGACAGGATTCATGGATGTCTGACAAGAAATTTCACTTTCCAGCCTCCACTTACCTCTAGAAATCTGAAACCTCCCTGTTACATCACAGCTTTAGACGAAATTTGTCTAAGGCCTTTTTTCTTTTCTTTTCTTTTTGTTGTTGTTTGTTTCTTTTGATGAGGTCTCACTATGTAGCCCCTGGTTGATCTGGAACTCACGGTGTAGACCAGGCTGGCCTTGAACTTGTAGAGAAACTCCTCAGCGGTATAGCTGCCTGCAAGTGTGCAGGGGACCAGTGATACAGTTTTCGTGAATCCCTCTTGTTGAGGTAAGCTTCTCCGTGCTGCAGCTGCCTGAGACAGCCATGCTTCTGTGTGCAACCCTCACTCAAGTTTCATTAAGTAAACTCACCGTTTCTCCAAGCTGGACTCCAAGGTTGCATCGTTTCTTTGGTCTGACGTTGCTCTATCTGGAGCGGCTAGAGACGGACTCCTCAAGAAAGTATCACAAGAGACAATCCACACAGACTTAAATGCTTCCAACCACCCTGTGAACCCAGAAGGAGATCTCGGACCCATCAAACCTTCAGATGAGTAACTGCAGCTGGTATCTGGGCCTGCAGTCTGTTAAAGACCCCGAGGTACAAGGACCAAGAAGGCACCTAGAGCCCTGACTTGCGGAAACCGAGGCACTAACTATACAGGTTGGCTTGAACATAAGGAAGACTTACACAGTAAAAGGCGACAAGTGACGCATAAACATACTTGTATTGCCGAGTGATGAAATGCACACACAGAAGCAGCACACTGAAGTCGGAGGTGAGTCTTCATGTGTGGGGGGGAGAGCTAAGGCTGAGCTCCCCGGGGATCTGCTCTTCGCTGTGCTCACTGGGTCAAACTTCCACCCTGCGTTTTGGAGTTCCATAGACTTGATTTATTATCAAGCCCACAGTGCTTTAGACTTGGGGAGCTTAACTAGCTAAGCAAACTCCCCATAGAGTACGGTTTAAATCAGGATGCTAATTTATTAATTCACCTTGATAAGTAAAGCTGCCAAGTGGACCTGATAGATGGCATCTTCCTGCTGCTTTCCTTCTTCCTTACATCGCAGCTGTTCTCAACCTTCCTAACGCTGTGACTCTTTGATCCAGTTCCTCATGCTGCGCTGACCCCCAACCATATGTTATTTCACTGCTACTTCATAACTGCAATTTTGCTACTCTTATGAATCATAATGTAAATATCTGATATGCAGGATATCTGATATGTGACCCCTGTGTGAGTTTCGACCCACAGGTTGAGAATCACTATTCTAGAGTCGCATCAGAAAAGCCTTAAGTGTATGCACACATATCCCAAATTTTACCCAGCTAGACTTCTCTGAGAACGGATACCGTTTCTCTTGATGTGTCCACATCCTTGCTCAGGCCACAGCTGAGCAAGATTTCGTGGGCAGCCTTGCGGTGGTTAGGTTCCTGGATCTGGCTGAACCTGCTTGGTCTAGGATGGGCAGGAACTAACCCACCCGGACCTCTTCTTTGCCATCCATTCTTCTCGCTTGCCAGATGACTTTTCATCCACATTTTCTCCAAGTTCTGGGTCAAAGCTGAAGCTGGACATTTGCCCACTAATGTCACCCGCCTGGAGCAGCCTTGATACCTTCCCTACACTGTTTAGTGTTTGTTTGCCCGCCTGTTGCTTACTAACAGTGACTCCTGCTCTTTGTGACAGACACCACTTGTGCCCTCCCTTACATTTTCTCTGCCCACATTTTTTTTTTTTCTCCAGCCGCTGCTATGACAAACAGCTCCAGGCAGGTGGAAACCTGGCAGCGTGATGCCTCAGCTGCAACATGCCATTTCGATTTCTGTCTGGAGCTTCCAAGAGCCTTAGAAGGAGAGACTTGAAGAAACCTGCCTGGTGATGCTCCTGCCAGGAGTTCCCAACCGTACAAAGCACCCTGACAGAGGAAGAAAAAAGTGGATACATCCTGGGGTTCATTCCACGTGGCTTCTTGGAAGTTTTGGAAATTAGAGCAGAGATCCATTCACCCATAGTGATAATTACTCAAGCCTCAAGCGTATATCTTGCATTACATATTCTCTCTCTCTCTCTCTCTCTCTCTCTCTCTCTCTCTCTCTCTCTCTCTCTCTCCTTTTTTGAGACAAAGTCTCGCTGTGTGGCCCAAGACAGTCTCCTGCTTCCTCCTCCTGAGTGCTGAGACTCCAGGCCTATGACAGCATCCCCGGTCTAAGCTGCCTTCCTGACCCCCCTGACTGCCTGTTTCCCGTGGGGCCTTACATCTACACACTTGCTGTTACCTCTGGTCTGAGGCCTTCCATTCGCCATTCCCACCCTGTCTCTAGTCTCCAGGGAATGCTGGAATATTATCTCACTCTGCCGCAATTCCCCTGCCACCCAAGCACATTCTGTGTGAGCTTGTAGGATTGTTGTCTCCCCATCAGGCCACAGACTTCATGAGGATGGAGACCTTGCCTACATTGTTTCACAGTTGCCCCCAGCATCCTGCTCTGTGTCTGGCTCAGGGCAGGAGCGTTAACAAGCTATGATTTCTTAGCCTCTCCTCCTACACAGGATTCACCATTCTGAAATTTCAAGTTGTGCCTAGATCTTCCCATGTTGATTTGGGTTTAGGAGTGACACTCCCAGCTATACATCTTACTGCAAAATTGCCCAAACTTTTTTGACATAAAAGCTCCTTTAAAATTAGAACACACTGACACAGCATTGTCAGACCAACCAGAGATACAATGGGGATTTGGTTCATATCCATGCCAGAAGAATGAACTACAGAATTGCAGCCATAAATAATTAAAATGTGATTGATTTTCTTTTTTGAATTTTATACACTAGTGAAAAACACTTATATGTAGTCCAAGACGCATAATCATCACCATCAGCTTGACTGACTTAAAATCACCTAAGAGACCAAGGCCAATGCTGGCATTCCCCTTTCCCTGTTTTCTCTCTGTCTATGACCAAACTGTTCATAGTGGACTCAACCCTGTGAAACTCTGAGACAAAATAAATCTCTCTCCTCACAGGTTGCTTCTGTTAGGGGCTTTGGCCATAGCAATGAAAAGTAAGCGATACACAGTTCACACGGATGTCTAGGGAGATGGTGGGCTTGGGTATAGTCAGGTCTGGAAGTTCATGGAGTACTGGAAGGCGTTGCCCTGGGAGAAGGAATGGAAGGGATGTGGAGAAACAAGCAAGTGACCCACTGTGCGACGCTCTCGTCTCTTCTGTCCCACCACGAAACTTGGCAAAGTCTCCCTTGCACACTGATGCCCCAGGAGTAGATTTCCTGTTGTAGAAATGAGAAGAGCTGTCAGAGTTAGCAAAAGATTATAAAGGAAGCTGTGGAGACTGACAGCGTCCTGAGTGGCTACAGGAAGCCTCACCGCAGCACAGAAACATATCTAAAAGGAGCATCAACTTCAAAAGCCACCATGTCGCAATGACTCCTGGAAACAACAAAGCGGGACTTCACTACAAAGCTCAGGAGAAACAAGTCCCTCCTCTCCCTCTCAGCACCGGACTCCTTACTCAGGGATGCCGCCTCCAGAGCCTTCCCTGTGTCGCCCTAAACTCCAGTGACCTCCCTTTCTGCCTCCAAATTACTGTTACCCTTTCTTCATGATCGCGTACATTTTCACAGCTCCTCCCGATGTCTAACCACTCTCTGAATGCCATTAGCACTAAAAGGAAACAGCCGTGAAGCTACAATAGTCGTTAAAATGTGGCAAGGGAAAAGACGTCGTATTTAAGGCTTAATATCTATTGTCCCCTTCATAAAGTTGTCACTACAAGAATGACACAATTGGAATGTTTAAAAGAAAGGATGAAATGTTTGACATGATCACATAAACCATGACATCGAAGGCCTGGGGATCTAGCTCAACAGCAGAGTGCCTGCCTAGCCTGAACAGTGCCCTGACTTGGATCTCAACGTTTCAAAATAAGTGAAGAAATAAAGTATAACCTAGAAAGCATACAAAAATCTTCAATAACAGTATTTTTGGTGTTCTTTTCACAGCTCTTAGTTTGGAGAATGATATTATAGATCCATAAATGTGAAGTATTAAATATATTCTTTAAAAATATTTTATTTGTGTGTGTGTGTGTGTGTGTGTGTGTGTGTGTGTGTGTGTGTGTGTGTGTAGTTACAGGTGGTTGTGAGCTGCATGTAGGTGCCGGGAACTGAGCCCAGGTTCTCTGTAAGAGCAGTAAGTGGGCCATCTCACTTAACCTCTGAGCTATCTGTGCAGACCCTTATAGTCTTTATTGTTGTTACATTGCATAGTATTATGAAAAACTCCACATTAACAAGATGTGCTTGGGGGGAAGGAAGCACACAGAGTGTATGCTTGACAAGCTCTCAGTGCCCTTGACCTCGATTATTCCAGAGTAACTCCTTATTTGACTTTGGACAGAGAGCTCCAGGGTGTTTTTACAAAGCTGAGCTTTCACCTTCATACTTGTGAAGGTTATTTGATTATCAACTTTTGCTTGTTTGATTGTGACACAGTTTGAGAATCTCAAGTCATTTTTTTTTATTGGAAATCATTCTTTTTTTTTAGTCACAAATCTGTGGAGAATAAGTTTGTATCGTATAAATATTTAATATGAAAGAAGCATTAAATTTTAATTTATGTTGAAATTGTAAGACAGGATGCAGAACATACAGATGCAGCGGCCGTTGAATAAGTGACATGGATTAACCTGGAATCGATGCTGCTTACGCAGCACTGTGGAGAGTGGACACGGCACAGTCTTGTATCAGGTAACAGTCTTCAAGGAAAGCCTTCTTGGTGGCATGCTGATGCCTAATATTTGGGGTCGTTATAGAAAAGTCTATTTCTCATTTTTCTTTCTGCGAACATTGAGATGAAAAACATTATCTCCATTAGTTCCTTCTGTTGCTGCGATAAGATACCCTGACAGAAGCAGTTTACAGGAGAGATGGTTTAGTTAGGCTTGCAATTTAGAGAGATGCAGTCTGTCATGGCGAGGAAGCAGGGAAGGCATGGTGGCGGCGGGGCAGGAGGCGGCTGGTCACCTTGCCTCTGAACTCAGGAACAGTCTGGGCAGATCAGCGACAGTAGAGTGTCCAGCTCTTCTCTGGACTTTGAGAAGACCCAGCAACTCCATTTCCTTTGTACTTTGGCCAGTCCCTTCTCAGATGGGTCCCAATAAACAGACTTGCTAAACTCTCCAACTTAGACACTTTGAACAAACAAAGGAATAAGAGCAGTTAACTCTTGTGAGGAACACACAGACCCCATTCACCATGTTCTGTGCTGGCCAGCCAGTCTGTGTAAGCGCTCAGCACAATTCTATAAGGTGGGTGCCATTTCCATCTCCATCTGACAGACACAGAGACTGAGGTACATAAGGTGATGGAACTATCACTCTTCATCCTCACCATTTCACTGCACTAGTCACCCCAGCATCTCTAACGGATGGTGACCCCCTCATGGCTCTGAGGAGATTTGTCCTGGTCCTGGGTCTTTTCTTACACAGATCCGATCAGACCTTCCTGTCATAGTTTCCTGTGACTGGGATAAAGCACTCTGACAAAAGCAACTTATGGGGAAATGGTTTGTTTTAGCTCAGGGTTCAGGTTAAACTCCATCATGGTAGGAACGTCAAGAGCACAGAAACATAAAGCAGCTGGCCATGTGACATTTTCCGGCTGAACAGAGAGGGGAGGGTGTATGTTACTGCTCTGCTTCTTTTCTTCACTTACACAGCCCAAACTCCCAGCTGGGGAATGGTGCTACCCGTGGTGGGCAGTCCTTTCCCTGTTAATCAATACAATCAAGATAGCCTTATCGCAGGCATGTGCTGAGGCTCATCTCCTGCTCAAGTCTAGATTTTTTTGTCAAGCTGACAGTTAACATTAATTGTTGCACTTCCTGGGTAGTTTGTTGCTCCTAACCTGGGATGTATATCATATTCCTCCTCTAAGTTTTTAGCATATGTAAGCAAATATACATATTTGCTTTGATATATATATATACATATTTGCATATATACATATACATACATACATATATATATATATGAGGCCCAGGAAACTCTACAAGGTCCTCCCAGTTAAATGCAATTACTATTGTGAGAACGTCTTGACCAGTGGAGTGGGGATCAAAGTTCAAGTTGGTCCTTATGCAGCTACCACCACTGCATATCAGCAGCTCTTCACAGGATGAGAACAGAGCAACTAAGAGCCTTCTCAAAGTATGTCCCTGAACCAAAAGAACACATTGACCTGCTGAGGGGATACGATCATTTAGTCACTGCTGTGGGATGTATGGCAAATGTGTTGCTGATTAATCAATAAAACACTGATTGACCGTTGGCTAGGCAGGAAGTATAGGCGGGGCAAGGAGGAGAATAAAGCTGGGAAGTGAAAGGCTGAGAGAGACACTGCCAGCTGCCACCATGACAAGCTGCATGTGAAGATCCTGGTAAGCCACGAGCCATGTGGCAAGGGATAGGTTTATGAAAATGAATTAATTTAAACTGTAAGAACAGTTAGCAAGAAGCCTGCCACGGCCATACAGTTTGTAACCAATATAAGTCTCTGTGTTTACTTGGTTGGGTCTGAGAGGCTGTGGGACTGGCAGGTGAGAGAGATTTGGCCTGACTGTTGGCCAGGCAGGAAAACTCTAGCTACAAATGGCGTCCAACGTGGTGGCAAGAGTTTCCACCTAAAAACTGAGAAAAAAAGATTCTAAAACGGAGCTAAAAACAGCTTCCTAATTGTCTCTCTCAAATGAGCGGCAGCTGCTGGTTTGAGCTACTGGCAGGTTTCTAGCTTGTGCGCTCGACCTGCGGTATGGCAGGAATGAGGTCTCTGCAAGTGGCACATTAAGCTGCATGGTGGATTTAGACTTTGCTAGCACAAAACAAAACAAAACAAAAAAAAAAAAAAAAAGAGGTTTCTGGGCTACCCGCTGCTTGGCTAAAAGCATAGACCCCCGATAGCTCCCAGAGCTGGCGGTAAACGTAGCCATGTTGGGAAGCTGAGGTGGGCAGAGCCAGCAGCCACAGCTGCTGCAGTTTAAGGCAAGAGATTCACAATAAGACAGATTCAGATGTAATAGTTTACAATGTGTGTAAAAGATACGTAGGCTTGAAAGAGACAAAAAAGGTGATAGAGTTATAGAAACAAATACATAGTTTTAAAAAATAAAGCCATTAAAGAGACAGTAAAGGTAGTATAAAAAATACGCCACGTAAAAATGGATATTACACAGAGAATCTGGATTGTGTTGTCTTTGGGATTTTTAACTGCAGAAAAACATTTGATTGTAAAAGCTGTTGAGTTATGCCAAAATGTATATTTTAAAGATACCTTGACTTCAAAATTTGGATATAAGGATATGTTGCTTTGGAAAAGAGTCTCTTTTGTTTCCACAGAAAGCCAGAGGCTATGGATTTGTTCCAGATTAAGATACATCAGGTTTGACCAGCCAAGACCCCCTGAAGGTCTCCAATGACACCATGGCCCAGATGATCCAACATCCAGAATGGTTTGAAGGCATCTGGCTCAGACCATACAGCCTCATGGACTATTCCATAATTCTAAAATTTTCTTTGTTTCCCCATAAGATACAGCGCCCCCTTCCAGCAGGAAGTAGTAAGAGAAGCTACGCCCAAATTCCCAAATTATATGTAATTTTACTTTGTTAAGGTTAAAACCTTCCTTTCTGAAAAAAAAAAAAGGGGGAAGTGCTGTGGGATGTATGGCAAATGTGTTGCTGATTAATCAATAAAACACTGATTGACCGTTGGCTAGGCAGGAAGTATAGGCGGGGC
The DNA here is from genome assembly GCF_949786415.1 of Peromyscus eremicus. Taxonomy (NCBI): domain Eukaryota; kingdom Metazoa; phylum Chordata; class Mammalia; order Rodentia; family Cricetidae; genus Peromyscus; species Peromyscus eremicus. The sequence continues at coordinate 10,579,788 of NC_081431.1, forward strand.
AAGGAGGAGAATAAAGCTGGGAAGTGGAAGGCTGAGAGAGACACTGCCAGCTGCCACCATGACAAGCTGCATGTGAAGATCCTGGTAAGCCACGAGCCATGTGGCAAGGGATAGGTTTATGGAAATGAATTAATTTAAACTGTAAGAACAGTTAGCAAGAAGCCTGCCACGGCCATACAGTTTGTAACCAATATAAGTCTCTGTGTTTACTTGGTTGGGTCTGAGAGGCTGTGGGACTGGCAGGTGAGAGAGATTTGGCCTGACTGTTGGCCAGGCAGGAAAACTCTAGCTACAAGTCACTCCTAACATAAGCTAATGCCAGCATGGGGGAGACAGGCTTCTGAGCGAGTGAGGGTCCTCCTTCTCTTTGTATCCAACATGGTGGTAGGTAGTGGAAGCACACCAGTGAGAAGTGAAGGGCAGTGTGGCTTAGATGAGCATTCCCCAAGTGTCCATCTCTTAAAGGACTGGTCTCCAGTATAGTGTTAATGGGAGGAGGAGGTGGCACCTTTAAGAGGAGAGGCATTGTGGGAGGTCTTCACTTATGAAGACATACCTTTGAAGGGGATTGTGGGGCTCTGGTCCTTTTCTTCCCTTCCATTTTGAATGCTGATGTAAGCAATTCTGATTTGTCACAAACTTGTGTCTCTTCACAACCGACAGGCCAACCAGTCATACACCATCCAGTCGTGTGCAAGAACTGTGCCCTAACTGTGAGCAATGAATCCTTCCTCCTTATAAGCTGGTTGTCTGAGTATTTTATTATAGTGCCAGTAGGCTGACTAACTCATGAGAGGGGGATGGTAGGTGGTTATTCAACTTCATTTTCCTCATCAACCCAGGCTTCATGTACACATGGCCTAAATCCCACTCACTTGTGTTTCTTCCTGTGATAGCTGGTTTTGACTGTAAACCTGACAGGCTTTAGAACTACTGTGGAAACACACCTCTGGATGTGTCTGTGAGAACATATATAGATATATTTACCTGAGGAGAGAATTCCCACTCTGAACGTGGGCAGCACCATCCTACGGGCTGAAATCCTGGACATGACAGAAAGGAGAACAGACACCAACATTCATCTCTGTCTGCTTTCACCTCACCCCAGACCCCGCAGTCATGCCTCCCCCGCCATGATGGACTGTGTCCCCTGAAACCGTGAGTGAGAACAACCCTTTCCTCCCCTAATTGCTTGTGTCAGCATCTGCTCGCTCCCAAAAGTGACAGCAGACAAATTGTTTATCAGCCTAATGCTGCTTCACTGTTGATGTTAAAGCCTCCTTCTCAAATTATAATGAGTATTAAAAAATAGAAACCTACAATTCGTAAGTGTATGGGGCTGAGTGAGGGGCAGTCTGAAAATACCACGGGGAAGCTACTGGCAGATCTGGCTTTCTCTAACTTCCCCGATCCCTCTGGAGGTGGTTCAGAATAATTTACTAAGGTGAGAAGGACATCATCATCAAAGTAAGAGCATATTTTTTTTTGCACATTTGTGCTCATTGCATATAATGTACCTTCATCTCACACGGCATCGCTGGATGCACAGAGAGCGTTCACACTAATGCTCAACCATTAAGGTAGAGCATCCCTAGCACATCCCTAGCAGAGCCATCACCAAGGCAACCGATGGACTTAGAGTTGTGTTCTTGTTTGGCTGACCTGCCCTAAGTTCTTCACTTTGCACTCTTTGTGAGACTGCTTGTAATACCATGGCATGATCGTTTTTCTTTCTGAGACCCCTTCCCCACCCATTTCTCCTGAAAGCGTATGAATGCTCCTGTTGAATACTAGAAACTCAGGAATCTGGGTAGGTAGCTGAGCTCACGAAGTGCTTGCTCTGCAAGTGTGAGAACTCCACTTTAATCCACAGCAGCACGTAACAAGCTGGATTTAGTGGTGCACGATGGTAATTCCCGCACTGAGGAGGCAGAGACAGGCTGGTCCCTCTGGCTCCTCTGTGGGAGGTCTCAGAGACCCTGTCTCAAAAAACAAGGTGAGTGGTGTCTGAGGAGGAATGACACCCAAGGTCATCTTCTGGCTTCCACATGTGTTCACACACACACACACACACACACACACACACACACACACCTGCACATATGTGAACACACAAAAAAAGACTATTAGCAATCTATGAGCAATCTAAAGCCTTTATTTTGGGAAAACTTCTCTTTCTCCGCCTCCTTGGAGTTCAGAACTGAAGGTGGAGGACAGGGTTGGTGTGTAGCTCTTCATCCGAAGCACCTTCACTACAGCAGGAAACCTGGCATGGACACAGGAGCTCAGGGAATGCTAACGAACACGGGTGGCTCATCATGTGCAAAGACGCCAGTGGCCTATGAATGACAAAATGATCCTCCGATCTCCACTGCCCAAGTTCTTGACCACCCTGGAGGGTGCTGACTATTATCAGATCTCCCTACATCTTTAGATGAGAAATAGCTAGTGAAAGAGTTTCTTTACATGTTGGTTAGTTTCTTGTCAGCTTGCCACAAGATAGGGTCATCTGGGAAGAGAGAATCTTAATTGAAGGATTGACTCCATCATATTGCCTGTAGGGATGTCTGTGAGGCTTTTTTTATTATTATTAATGATTGTTATAAGAGAGCCCTGACCACTATGGACAGTGCCAACCATGGCGAGGTGATCTTGGGTGGTATAAGAAAGCAAGCAAGGCCAGGTGGTGGTGGCGCGTGCCTTTAATCCCAGCACTTGGGAGGCAGAGGCACGAAGATCTCTGTGAGTTCTAGGCCAGCCTGGTCTACAAACAAGTTCCAGGACAGCCAGAGCTGTTATATAGAGAAACCCTGTCTCAAAAAACTAAGGAGGAGGAGGAGGAGGAAGAGGAGGAAGAAAGGAAGGAAGGAAGGAAGGAAGGAAGGGAGGGAGGGAGGGAGGGAGGGAGGAAGGAAGGGAGGAAGGGAGGAAGGAAGGAGGGGGAGGGGGAGGAAGAGGAGGAGGAGGAGGAGGAGGAGGACGACGACGACGACGACGACGACGACGACGACTAAGAAGAAGAAGAAGAAGAAGAAGAAGAAGAAGAAGAAGAAGAAGAAGAAGAAGAAGAAGAAGAAGAAGAAGTAGCAGCAGCAGCAGCAGCATGCTGGGTAAGCCAGTGCGCAGGGTTCCAAGGTTTCTGCTTCAGTTCCTGCCCCCAGGCTCCTCCTGTGCTCTTGTCCTGACTTCTCTTGATGATAGACTGTAGACTATCAGCCAAATAAGTCGTTTCCTCCCTAGGTTGCTTTTATTTCTCACAGTAAAAGGACACCTTCTGCGTCAGGCCACACATTGGCCTTTTCTTTCTAGTGCTGGGTATTAAACTCAGGAACTTCTGTGCGTGCTAGACAAATGCTCTACCACTGAGTCTCAGTTCACACCTGCCTTTCAAGAGAAGTATTTTAAACAATTTTTAAAACTTTATGCCTGGTTCCTGGTTCGTCTCTTGATGGGGAAAGCAAAGACTGGTGCCATAAGCCAGCGAAGCTGTGCCTGAGAGACACTGGGGTCCCCAGTCATTAATCCTTCTCACAAAACTCCTGTGCTCTTGGCTCATATCTTCAATGTGGGGCATTTCCATCTGGTTGCACTTTGATGTAAAATGTGGTTCTATATGGTCATAAAATTGGTTTAAATGCAATTGTTGCAAGACTAGTTAATGGACATTTATTATTTAACAGTATGTTTTAAATTCATCTGCAGCCAGAAAGGACAAGAAAACTTCTCTCTCCTCTCTCCACCGCACTGAGAAACAGGCTCATTACTGAAAACACCCACCAATGTCATTGGCTCATTTGTTCATTTAGAAGGGTTTATCTCCTGACAAAACAGAGCTACAGTTCCATGGCTACCTAGTCGGTAGCAGAGACTCATTTTAAAGAGAAATCCTTCTCTCTCATTGTTGTGCTTATTTCGAAGAGACTATCAGCTGCTATTTAGAGGTGTTCCTAGACTTTCTCCCCACGTGAATTCATCTTGAAGCTACATCAAGGTCATTACTCGGTTCAAGGAAGAGACGCTATTATAGAAAGCCAGAGAGCTCTCCTAGCTCATCAATGACCTCTAAGACGTCGGCACCAATTATCATTTCGATTCCTGTCTGTGGAAAGCCACTGCCGGGAACATCTATAATGATGGTTTCAGCATCTTCTCCCTGTGATCCTTCATCCCAGGCTAGCAGCTGGATGCACTGTGAATCTGCTGCAGTTCAGCCCTCCAAATGGTCAGGAAGTCTCGGGAGTGTTGGTAATGAATTCAGGTAGCTGCCCAGCACAGGGAAACCCCATTTTCTGTCATGTTAGTTGAGCAGGGGGCCGAGTTCAGGGCAGGTTTTACAGGGGGTGGCATCAAATAAAATTGGATTTTAGGTTTTTGGAGCTGGGCCAGCTCTTTGGAATTTGTCAGTCTTTGTCTTAACGTGGTAACACTGTGCTGGAACCTTCTCTGCTGCCATGCAAGGATGAACCTCATTCAAAATACAGACCATTAGCATGGGCAAGGACCTCAAAGGATATTCCCATCACAACCACCAGAAAGGAACAGAAAGAAATGATGTAAGGGCCTGTTGGTACTGCACAGCGCCTGGCATTGGGTAAGAGGAAAGTTTCTGTCTCTACAGCTCCCAGCCTGGCAGAAACAGATCAGTTCCTATCAGTGTAGTAAGTGCAAGAATGAAATGTGCCTGTAGTAGTGATGGAAGGGGACATTTAAACAGACCTGGAGGCTGTTCACTGAAGGCCTCTTAGAGATATGGCTTAAGATGATTTTGAAGGGAGAGCTGGAATCATCTAGAAGGAGGATCGTTGTCAAAGGGACAGAAAAGCTGCATTCTACAACCAGCAAAGTTACACCTGTGACCTTGGACTACAATCTCTGTCTCTAAAAATATAATACACATTAAAAAAAAAAAAAAACCCTCATTTGAAATCACAGTGAAAAGCAAGGCCATGCTCCTGCCTCAGCCCTTCTGTCCTTGGAGCCCTCAAGGGCGAGCAGACTCAGAGAGGACCTGCTCACTGCAGTGTCTGTCAGCCCCAGCTGCTCGGGGGAATGCAATGACACTTTTTGTATCTCTGCAGTGACAGGTGAGAACAATTGTCCTCCAAGGTCGTCCACTCCAAGAACCACCACGCGTTGCAACACCAGGGCTCTGCTGGTGTTTCTGGGCTCTGGCGCACACCGTGCTTATTTACACTTTATAAACGTGTCATGAGCTGCAGGATGAAGGGCCTTGCCTCAGACTTAGAGACTCTATGCTGTCATGGTTTATTTATTAATTCATTACTGGCAAATCTTAAGTGCCATGAGCCAGACTCTAAGTTACTATGCAAAGATGGCATGGCCTGCTTACAATTCTTAAGACATGTGCGGTTCCAGTAGGAGAGGCAGAGAAAACTAAGGATCATGGCACAGAGTAATAACTTCTACGACAATGGCATGCACTTAATGAATTCTGGCCAGAACCTTCTGGGCAAGCATGGTCAGAGAGACACATCCCAGGAAGACAGGTTTTCTTTTCTTTCTTCCCTTTTTGTTCTTATTTCTTGGTGACTCTAGGGATTAAACACGGGACTTGGCACATGGCAGACAAGGGCTCTACCACTGGTCTACATTCCCCAGCCCCTTTTCTATTTTTAATTTTGAAACTAGGTCTCACTCAGTTGTCTAGGCTAGCCTCAAACTTTCTCTCTAGCCTATACAGGACTTAAACTTCTGAATCCTCCTACGTGAGCCTTGCTAGCAGCTGTGATTACAGGTTTGTACTACCAGGTCTGAATGGCCATTTTGAGCAGATACTTTGAACAAGGTGAAATGGAATGGATGAATATGTATGTGTGAGTACTAGAGGTGGGTGGGGGGGAAACTCAGTTATAACAGTCACCAGGACACACCCATATGCCTATGCTCTTTCTTCAAATGTTTTAAATACAATTCAGACTGCTTAGCAATTAAAAATGAAACCCAGCTATACCTATAGCTGTCTCAGTTTTAGAGTTAAATACTAACAAAACTTGATCTTCTTGGTCAGTGAGATTTTAAGATAATAATACATTGTAGGAGATATTGAGCATCATATACCACACACAGCCTTCCTCAGCATCCAGATTTCCCAGGAAGCTCCTTGAGAAAGAACTTTTCAGTTATTCTCAAATATTTCACTGAGTATAAAGTGAAAATGCAGCCATACGTGGTGGTGCGTACCCATAATGCACTTCTGATGACAAGAGGTAAAAATCTCAAGTTAGAGACAAGCACAGGCTGTATACAAAGATCATGTCCCAAAATAACCCAAGTAAAAAGGCAGTGTTAGTCAGCTTCCCTATGCTATAACAAATATACCTGAGCTGAACTGACTTACAAAGAGGAAAGGTTTCTTTTGGCTCATAGTTGTGGAAGTTTCAGACTATGGTTGGCCATCCTCTTTGCTTCAGGCCCTGTGGAGATGTAGCATGTCAAAAGCGGCATTCACGGCAACACCATTTGCCTCATGACTAGAAGGGAGGAGACCAAAGTCTCATAGTCCCCTTGGAAGACTTAGCCTTAGGGACAGAGCATCACTTACATGAGCCTACCTAAAGGTTCCACCATCTCCCAAGAGCACCACATCTGGGACCAAACCTTCAGGGAACATTCCAGATCCAATTATAGCAGTGGTTCTCAACCCGTGGGTCATGGCCCCTTTGGCAAACCTCTACCGCCAAAAATATTTACGTTACAATTCATGACAGTAGCAAAGTTACAGTTACGAAGTAACAATGAAAATAATTTTATGGTTGGGGGTCAGCAACCATATGATATGAGGTACTGTATCTAATAGTCGCAGCATTAGGGAGGTTGAGAACCACTATAGCATGCAGAGGAAGTCTGGCTAGCTCGACCTTCCTCTTTATGCTCAGGGGAACATAAAGTTTTGAGTGAAAAACACGGGTTTTGGAGTCAGTCTGTCTGGCATCAAATCCTGACACCATAACTTTCTAGGTATTGACCTAGAAATTACATAATGCCAATGATCCTCAATTTCACCATTTTATAAACAGAGACTGATGAGCTGGTGGTGTGGCTTAGATGCAGAGTGCTCAGTTGCCAGAGCATTCTCAGAGCCCTGGGTTCTGTAGTTCCCAGCATTGAATAACATGGTATGATGACCTGAAACTATAATCTCAGCAATGGGGGGGACGGGGGATGGAAAGGTCAGGAGTTCAAAGTTGTCATCCACCACATATTAAGTTTGGTGCCAGCTTGGGTGACACAGCAAATTTCAGGCCAGCTCGAGCTACATAGTGAGATGTTCCCTCCAAATACCAAATACAAACAAACAAACAAAAACATGAAGTGTAGAATAATAGTATAATTATTCTGTGGGTAATCTTATAAGTGCATTTAGCACAGCATCTGGCATAAAGCCAATGCTTATAAGTTATTTTATCTATTAGATACCTGTTGGCTTCATGTACAGTCCATCATATAACTCTTTATATATTGATCTATCATCTATCTATCATATCATCTGTCTATCATCTATCTATCTATCTATCTATCTATCTATCTATCTATCTATCTATCTATCATCTATCTGTCTGTCTGTCTATCTGTCTATCATCTATCTACCTACCCACCTACCTATCCATCATCTACCTACCTATCTTTTATCTACCAAAAGCTATCTACTTATAAATCCTTTCCATTACCCCATACTTACCAGGGAACTGGACCACCTATAGTTCTACTTACATTTGAATCACATTTGTTTTCACTGACATCAATATGAAACCTTGGGGAAAGGATAAAAATAAATTTCATTAGGAAAAAGGCTTGGCCCTTTGCATGCTTTATGACGGTCCTGCTGTGGACAATGAGACCCTCTCAAGAGAGAAGTATTGTAGACCGGGGACATTGAATCTCAGAGGCAACTGCAGAGTGGGTGTACATGGTTCTCCTTGCCATCTCCCTTACCATGCTCCAGTACATGTTCTTCCTGGGGTTACCCAGGAGACACATGCTATTGACATTCCTACTTATGTGGTGTCAGAGAGATGAATGGAAAGGTTGGTGGGGACTGAACATTGGTCATGTCATATGGCCCTGGTGTCCCCATAAATGTAGGCTAGCATGACCTGTATCATGTCTGACTTTTCTCATCTCTCAAGATAGATTTGAGAATAGATTCATTTCAACCAAATTACAAGCTTAGGGAAATAACTTAGCCACAAATAAAGCCATGATCAGATCAGTCGATGTTGCCTTATACTGATACTGCGTTCTTTGGGAGAAGGAAAATAATGAAGTGAGCTAGAACAGCCCAAGACAATTTTGTGAAGGAACTGAGAATTCGAGGGTAATTAAGATGGAAAGTCAAGAAAAAATAATTTTGGGGCTGGAGAAATGGAAAGCCGTCAAGACAGACACTCAAAGTCTTGGTCTTCCACATCCATGCATACACACACACACACACACACACACACACACACACACACACACTAGTATTTTAAGTATTAACTTATTACCTTGTAGAAAAACTAAAGTTCCATATACCTGAACCTTATTCTAGGCATCTACTTCCTTCCTTCCTCCTCTCTCCTCCCTCTCCCTGTTCATCCTTCTCCTTCCTTCCTTTGCTGGAAATGAACCCCAGGGCCTCATGCGTGTTAGGCAAACACTTAGCACAGAGCTGTACCTCTAGGAATACAAGAATTACAAACTGTCATATTTATTGCAATCCCAAGTGCCAAGGGGAATTTGCTATTGCAATCACCAGGTAACTGGAGCTTCACTCAGCCATCCAAGGATGCAGTGAGCCAGAGTCAGAAGATGGACTGAGGCTAACACACTGAGCGAAGTGGGTGCTGCCAGGTGAGCGTTTGTCCCGTGTGGTCAGAGCCTGCTTGTACCGCCTTGACACGTGCAGATTTTGAGTAGGCAGAGCCCAGACGCCTGCATTTTAACTCACTGCCAGGTCATTGTTGCACACACTCAAGTCTGCAAGCTAAAGCTCTGGATTCATAGCTTGCAGCCCCTTTGGACACTGTCCAGGTAAGTAATCTATCGTATATAGAGACCCAGTACACACATATGCCACCAGAAATGGTGCCCTCACTTACTACAACAAGACATTAGTGTTTGTTTCGTTTTATTCTAATTCATTTTTAAAGCCTGTGATTTATAGTATGGACCACAAATGTGCCTTGAAAAACTCTATATGAAGAAAAACTATTAACCAAGTCTTGAATCTCACGTAGTGGGGAGGTAAGGTTGGGGACACAGAAAGAGAGCTACTTCTCCATTTTAACATAGAAGTTTGAAACTTTCTAAAAGATGGATCTCTTCTGAAACTGTGGCTAAAACAGGGGCCTTGTTTTACAGAAAAATTCACATACATACACAGTTTCTTCTCCCTTTTCAAGAATTTTCTGGATCTCTCTGAGCAAATCTCTCGGTTTTCAGACTCTAGATAAATGGTCATTACACTCTGTGTAGGAACAGGAGTCAAGGGTGGGCCACCTCATTACCTCATGAGGTCAGGACAGGGGGAGCACAGGAGCAGATATGCTGCTGAAGTTTAAGATGTTGCTTCTTCCCAACCTTAGGCCTCCTAGCCTTAGAGAATGATGAAGCAAGACACCCACTGGCTGTTTGCTGTTTTCTGTTTTCTCTGATATCACAGGCATGAGGTCATTGGAGAAAAATCTTGCCAGATCATAAGGAAGGATGGCTTCTTGAAGACAGTTCTTGAGGAGACAGATGTCATTAATGGGGGTAGCAGAGGTCACTAAAAGCAAGGGCTGGAAGGAGGTTGTTAAGGGCTGAATCGGAAATGTCTCCCACGGGCTCATGTGTTGAACACATTTTTCCCCAGCTGGTAGTCGTATTATCGGAGGCTGTAGGTCCTTAGGAAGTGGGACCTAGCTGGTAGAAATGGGTTACTAGTGGGCCTTTGGAGCTTGTAACCCAGCAGTAGTTCCAGCCACTCTCTTCTTCCTTGGCTACCCTGGTGAACAACTCCATACCCTACATGCTCATACCACCATCCATGTCCTCACGCCTTTCCTGCCGTGATAGACCAAGGGCCTTTGCAGCTATGGGCCAAATACATCTTCCTTCTTTAATTCGTTTTGGCGGTTATTCTTTCACAGTGACGAAAAGTGATGCAGAGGACAAGCACGTTTCTGTCATCCCGGACTCTATTGGCCCTGTTTTGTGGACCACAAATTGGAGGTTGGAAGACATGGCATTTTACCTGGAAGTGTTTCCATCTGACTTAAAACAGCTACAGCAGGCCCCAGGAATCTCTGTTGGAAAGTCCGTGGGGGAATGGACATTTTGAACTTATGGCATGACATCCTGATAAGTCCATCCCACATAAAGGAAAAAAAGGAAAACAAACAAACAAAAAAACCCAAACAACTTAAGTTGAAAACGTCTGTAGTATTTTACTTCCTCATCCCTGTGACAAAATCCCAGACAGAAAGCTTAAGGAAGGTCTTGCTTATTCTGTTTCACAGTTTGAGGGGACAGTCCATTCAGGAAGCAGAGAGAGATGCATGTTGATGCTCAATTCAATTTTGCCTTTTCATTCAACCCCAGCCTCTGGAATAGTGCCTCCCACATTTAGACTAGGTCTTCCCACCTAATTAACCTAATCTAGAAACTCCCTCACAGACACGCACAGAGGTTTGTTTCCATGGTGATTCTATTCCCATCAAGTTGACTCATGCAAAGGCTAGTTGTCATCTCTGCCGGACTTCCTAAATACCATAACTTAGCCTGGTCTACCTTAAACATGCCCAGAACACCTTTATCAGCCTGTCATTGGACAAAGTCATCTAACACAAAGCCCATTTTATAATAAAGTGTTGAGCATCATGTGTATGGCGGTTTGAATAGAATGTTCCTCACAGACTCAGAAGTTTGAATATGATTCACACTTGGTGGTGGTGTTTGGGGAGGCTTAGGAGGTGTGGCCTTGCTGGAGGAAGTGTGGCACCAGGGGCAGGCTTTGGGGTTTAAAAGCGACATGATATTTCCAGTTTGCTCTCTCTGCTTGTGTTTGTAGTTCAAGATGTGAGCTCTTGGCTTCCTGCTCCAGCGGCCATACCTCTACTCTGCCATCGTGGACTGTCACCCTCTGTCACTCTAAGACTGACTGAGCTCTTTCTTCTGTAAGTCACCTTGGTCATGGTGTTTTGTCACAGCCGTAGGAAAGTAACCGATACAGTGGGATTCCCTAAGTACCATACATGAATGTGAGGGGGAAAAGGAGAGTTGTAGGGACATTTCCCATCAATGTCTGGTTAATGCCCATGACAACATGGCTTATACTGCAGGCACATCACTTTTGATCATGATAAAGTTCTAGGGGTAGCCATAGTGAAGTGGGGGTTGGGGGTCGTCCTTTCAAGGACATGGTGCCCATTTCCAGTGCTTAAGGAATGACTCAGATTCATCTCTGGCCTTGAGAAACAAAGCTGAGAAAAGGCTCCAAGACGTCCAGGGATGTGGAGCCATTTCCAAATCCTCAGATGCCCCTATGCAGAGTCACACAAAGGTATTTTGAGGGAAGGGCCAGGAAGAAAATGGCCCGGGGTGCTACTCCAAGTATGACCAGTCCACACATCTTTTCCTGTGGGAGGTACAGAGCTCCTTATGCTGCAGATAAGTACTAGGAGAACCAAGACTGTTAAACACACAGGGCTGTCTTTTCAAAGGGAAAGATGTGTAACCTGTTCTCTACCCAGAAGGCTGGGAGTGGACATGGTTTATAGCCTGGTGACCTCTCACTATCTATGTGGCTGAGACCACAGTGGATCCTTGCCCCACCCTTATCATGAGCCTGTTTTTCTCAGTCAATCTCTAGAACCCATCTTTATAGAAGATGTCACATGTAGTTTACAAAGGATTTCGATGTAGCCATGTCTTAAGCTTTACTGTGCGCATGGGATTTAGTTATTTATCACCAGGAAAATTTTCACCAAATTGTGCTGTTCTTAAATATGCCTAAAGTAAACCACTCAGGGTCAGACTCTCAGTTTGACCCAACACCAGCTACTGAGTCGTGTTAAACGGAACTGCCTTCTTTATCTCTCACAGATCGTTACTCTGCTGGCCTCCGTGGTTGTGGAGACCCCCACCCTTTCCAAGCCTGAATCATTTATTCATTGTTGTTTACTGATGGAGTGAGAAGAGACAAACCTATGGATTTGAGAGCATAATTTTTTGGTTTGCTATATCATTTTTTTCCTTGCAGTGCTGGAGATGGAAGCTAGCGTCCTGAATATGTTTGGCAAGCACACTACCACCAGGTAGACCCTCCTCCTTCCCTATCTCTTTTGTTTGTTGAATATACTACATTTTATTTTATTTTGTGTGTTTGCATTAATTTTTTTCTGTGAATTCACTGTTATTTTACGTTATAAAAAATATTTGTTTTTGACCAGTTTGGAACATGGGGGGAACAGCCAGGCTTCCAGCACACTCTGAATAGCACTGATCTAGAGCAATGCTGTCTCCACATTGTGGGTGAAGAAACCAGGGCACAGAGAATACATGTAACTGAGATGCGTGAGTCAGACGGACTATTCCCATCATCTGGTGTGGTTTAACATCTAGACCCTGCTTCCTCCCCAGAGGAGATGCCGGGGGCCTGGGACCATGATAGTTTATTGTTTAAAGACTTAGTCTCACAAACAAATGGTCTATAAAAATAGCAGGCAGCAAATCAAAGCAAACATATTTCCTTAGAAATGCATTAGCAGATCTTACAAAAGCAAGTTTCGACATGTCAAACTGCAAAATATTCTATCCCTACAATAGTTGTGGTCTTTTGTTGGAAAGGAATGCCAGAAAACAGAAAATAATACATTTAAACTACAAATAATGATTGTATTCTTCACTTAAGGAAATAGATGGTTGATGGCACTGTAATTTTTTGAAGCCAATAGGTACCAGTGTATGCAGTCTATAGAATACTGTAGACACATCCCTGTGAGCAATTACTGTGAAAATTTAGAGAAGCCTAAAGACAAGAGTTGAATGGTCCCATTGGGAGAAAATGGTGAAGGAAGTGAAGATGGTCAGTGATAATTTGAAGCATCATCTTAGCATTATCTCAGTAGACACTAATGGCTCTGCAGCCAATGATAATGCTCTCTACTCAGGAAAGACAATGTGCACTTATAAATGCACACAGTTGAGTCCTTAAAAGTGTGTGTATGAGCAATCCTGTGGGTCTGTTTGAACCTCTCTTCCAGCTAATAACAATTCCTCCTCCTTTCCTGCTCACGGTGTGCTCTGCTCACCCCCATGTCTTTGCCCCTCACGTTCTTTTCAGAAAACATTTGATTTACTCCACTTAAAAGACAAGTCCTTCTTGTCTTAAACTTTAGTACACTAAAAGCTCAGCTGCCCCAGAAAGTCTTTTCTAATGGACCCCATGGAACTCTGACACAGCCATCTCCTTGTGACCCTAGACTGTACATTTCCATTCTGTATTTCTATGTAGTTATTTTGCTTGTCCATGCTTTCAGCTCTGTGGTGTTTGTGTGCATATGTTGTGTGGAGTATATATAATGTCCGAACGTGTACATGCAGTAGGTGTGCGTGTGTAGTATGTGCAATATGTAATGTCCACGTGCATATAGGCATACATGTGTGTGATGTATGGTGTGTATATGCCATGTGTGTTCAGTTTTTAAGGTATGAGTGCATGCAGACATATGTCAGGGAGTAAGATTTTGGTGACATGATAAATCAGTGTGTGTGTTTGTGTGTGTGTGTGTGTGTGTGTGTGTGTGTGTGTGTGTGTGTGTGTAGGAATCAGGTCATATGGTAAAGTGAAGAAGCACAGCTCCTGTGTGTATGCATGTATGGGGGGTAGGTTATTGTGGTGAAGTGATAAAGCACAGCTCATGTGTGTGTGTGTGTGTGTGTGTGTATGTGTGTGTGTGTGTGTGTGTATGGTATGTGTGTGAGTGCATGTGTGTGTGTGTATATGGAGGTCAGGTCATGGTGAAGTGCTGGAGCACAGCTTATCAGAATCCAGTCTCCCTATACTGTGTGCTCATTGAGAGCAGAGACGATTCCCCCTAGTGACATCAGTATATGGTGGACATGTAAGTAATTGTGACTGTGGACAACTCTCATTGGACAGCTGAGGGATTAAACTGGATGATGACCATGAACTGCAGGGCCCTTGTGAAGTGTTCAGCATAGGAACCTTTCAATTTTTTTATTTTATTTTACATGTGTAGGTGTTTTGCCAGCATAAATGCGCATACACTATTTGCATGCCTGGTGGTGGGGGAGGCCAGAAGAGGGTGTGGGATCCCCTGGAACTGTAGTTACAAACAGCTGTGAGCCCTCATGTGAGTTCTGGGAACCCAAGGTGGATCTTCTGGATGAGCAGCCAAGTGCTCTTAACGGTTGGGCCATCTCTACGGCCCAGGAACCTTTTAATTTGTGTGTGGGATGCTAGCACAATGTTTTTAGTAGGTACTGGTGTCTTTGTTGCCATGATGTAGTGGTGACTGGAGAGAAATGGCCCACAATTACCCTTCTGAGACAGACAGATGGTCATTAGAGCCAACACTGGTAGTTAGGACACGCCTGTCTCTCACTATCACCCCCCTTGTGCTAATGGCACTGGTGTCAGGGAAGTTTGCAGGGACTGAGTCATCCTGCGTCTCCATACTCCTTTAGTCATGGAGCATGACGTCATCGTCATAGAAATAATAGTAATTAATGATAATAGAGGACAACAATGGTAACTAGCAATGCTGGAAGCTAATTATGGTACCTGGAACCATATAGTCTACATATTATTATTATTATTATTATTATTATTATTATTATTATTATTAATTTTTGAGACAGGATTGCACTATATAGCCCTGGATGACCTGGAACTCACTATGTATCCAGGCTATCTTCAAACTCAGAGATCTGCCTCTGTCTCCCAATTAAAGGCATGTGCCATGACACTAAGCCTATTTTTTTTTATTTTTAAAATTTCATTTATTTATGTATTTGGAGGGGGTGGCAGTCCACCACAGAGTGCATGTGGAAGTCAGGGGACAATTTGTGGGAGTACATGTGGGAGTCAGTTCTCTTCCTCCACCATGTGGGTTCTGGAAACTGAACTTGGGTCATCAGGCTTGGTAGTAAGCACCCTTGTCCACTGAGACATCTCGTCAGCCCTACACTTGGTTTTTCACTTAACTTCAGAACAATTCTGCAATCAAGACTATTTTTATAATTTCAGCATTTCAGATACTCACTTTTAAACTAGAAAGGAAAGGCATCAGCAAATAGTGGGAAAGTTAATCTGGATGCCTTGACCAATGAGCTCTTGAGTAATGAATACCCAGGGAACCACTACGGAGAGCTAGTGTGTAAAGCTTACGAGCTGTCTATATGGAAGTGACCCTATCCTGAGGTCACTGGACAGAACCACAGGATCTATGAAATGCACGACTTCAGATGAATGATTAAATTGACTATTCTTTTCTCTAGCCAAGGAACCAAGGATCTCCTGTGTGTCAAACACTGTGCCAAGCCCTGGAGATCCCACACTGGACAGATGTTCACCACATCTCCCGGATGGTCATCATCACAATAGCTTTGCAGAAAAAATAGAGTGTATTGTTTTATGAGATAATGCTATGATACTCTATCTACAATAACAGGAGACAACTTCCACAGGGAAGGCCTCTCTGATGCTGTTCCTTTATTTGAAAAAAAAAAAAAAAAGAGTGCCGCTGAAATGGCCAAAACATAGTTTCTTATTTAACACACAGTTCCTGTTGAACTAGTAAAATCTTAACCGTTTATCGAGAACCAAGGAGCAGAACTCAGGAGAGCACTAGTGACTGACGATAAAGCAGTTCATAAGAAAGAACCGTGGGACTGCGGTCAGTAGAATAAAGCCGGGGTAAGATTACAGGACACGGAGTATGAGCCTGCCGCTCAGCAAGGTGTCTTTACTAGGGTTTTAAAGTGCCCTGGCTACTGGTGGAACCAGTTAAAGCTGTTTATACAAACGCTTACTGGAGAAAGGCCAGAACATTAAGAGAGAAAGCAATCGCAGGTCCGTTTAGATCGAGACTAAGACCTAGCTAACACAATTCATATATATGCTAGAACTGTTACCTGGGTACTTCTTTAGTTAAAAGAGGAAATGATCAAGGCATACCAGGCAAGGGCATTACGGGAGCTTCAGAATCTGAACTGTCTGGATGCAGAAAGTGTCTATCAAAATGTAGTCTTGTATGTGGGTGGGAATTTTTGTCTGTCCTCCATTGCTCTCTCGGAGATGCTCAGAATAGCACCTCCTTAGCAGGGCTGGGGATTTTTAAGAGGATGAATGAAAAGCAAAATGACAAACGGTGATGATATTCATACATAGGAAAGTCAGAAAACCACTGAAATGTAAGTTGTGAGACATTTAAACTAGGAAAAATGAATTAAGTTTATGAAAGGAAACTACAAAGCTAGTGTGTGTGTGTGTGTGTGTGTGTGTGTGTGTGCACACGTGTATTGTGTATGTGGGTATAAATGCTCGCACAAGCCAGAGAGTCAGTAATGGGTCCTTCTCTGTTACTCTCCCTTATTTTCTTGAGATGGAGTTCTCACTGAACTAAAAGGCAGATTGGTAGCCATCAAGCTCCAGAAATTCTCCTGTCTCCAGCTCCCATAGCACAGAGGTTATAGGCATGGGGTGTGTGTGTGTGTGTGTGTGTGTGTGTGTGTGTGTGTGTGTGTGTATGTGTGGTTACTCAGGTGCTCATGTCAACCAAGCAAGTGTTCTTATCCACTTAGCCATCTCTGCAATCCCCAAAGCTAATATTTTATAGTAACAAAATTAGTATAAAACACATGGGAATAATTCACTTAGTATGTTGTCTGTAAAATCAAGTATTGAAATTGCAAGACTATTAAAAAGGAAATTATGTTACATTGTGTTCCATTTGTAGTCACAGATACTAGGTGAAAGATAACCAATTTCTTACTTTAGGGTGGCTACCGTGAGACATTAAAAGGATGCTTTTTTTTTTTCTTCCTCTGTGATATTACTACAAAGCCAGTTTGGAAGCTGTCTGTCTGTCATGGTGGGTGCCTCCACATCTGTACTTCTATGAATCCATATGCAAGAGTTGTCCCTTCATTTGAAGAGCATGCTACCCATGCTGAGTTTTCCCCTGCATTTTCCAGCATTGCTGAAGACTGGTACAAACTCCCCACCAAATGCCACGTCCATCGGCTGCATCCCCTGCATTTTCCAGCATTGCTGAAGACTGGTACAAACTCCCCACCAAATGCCACGTCCATAGGCCGCATCCCCAGCTTTCACTGCCATGTGGCTCTGTGATGCTCAGGCTGTTGAAGGAATTTTAAGTAGAGGCCACACAGTCTCATTGTATTAATTTTATCTGCAGCATTGAGCACAAAATCCAGGGTCTTGTGCATCTAGACCAGTGTTTACCACTGAGTCACTCAGTTTTTGAAGACTGTTCTGATGTTGATCTGCCAGCTCTCTTTCTTCTAACAACCTTGTCACGTAATTCCATTTTAGCTTGTACAACCTACTTGGAAGGGCTATCTCCTGTCCAAGTGCTTGGTGTCAGCATAGCTTAGTATGGTATAGTCAGTATGTAGGAACTCACTTGAAGAGTGTTCTGTTGAAAAGCAGTTCCTCAGTATGGATAGAATGATTGCAGGAAGACCACTGAGACAGTTAAACCTCCAGCATTACATCAAAGCTACCTGTCGCTGGGCAGTGGTGGTACACGCCTTTAATCCCAGCACTCTGGAGGCAGAGGCCAGTTGATTTCTGTGAGTTTGAGGCCAGCCTGGTCTACAGACAGTAGAGCAGGACAAGTTCCAGGACAGGCTCCAAAGCTGCACAGAGAAACCCTGTCTTGAAAAAACAAACAAATAAACAACCAAACAAAGAAAGCTATCTGTCTATCAGAGACAGGGCAGAATCAATTTTCTACCCAGTCACTAGCATTTATTGGGATAATATTCTGAACAGTGTGTGAAGTCTTATCTACTCCTATGCCCCGAGTGCAGTCTTTAATAATTGTTTTAGAACATATTTTCAATTCCTTTATGATGCTTCTTCAAAGCTCAAGGGAACCTGGAAGTGGAGGAGAGAATCTCCAAACATGGAGGATTTAGGAAACTGGGCATATACTAAGTTCTAGGCACCATACTAGACTTCGGGGGGGGGGGGGGGACTTAAAAGGTGGTATTACTTAGCGCGCAGCTACATAGGGACCAGCAAGAGACCCAGTGCACGGAACCAACAGTGAAAGAATGTCCGCTGTGCAAAGCTAACATGGACAAAAAGGTTGACCACCTGTGGGGGTGAAGAGGAGTATCAGCCCCCAGACTGTCAGGTAGAGAGATGGGATGGACATTCCAGGAAGGGAGAGCGGCTGACACAGGCTTGGAGGAGTCAAGCAGTGCTGAGTGACTGGGGAATTCCAAACAGCCCAACTATGCCGATCACAGAGTTTGTGGGGAACAGCAGGAGAGCTCCTGTCACTAAGATATGAATTCTGGTTTTGAGTGTGGAGGGTGGAAACTCCAAGAGTATACTGGGGTGACTCTCAGGCTGGCCCATCTTGGTGTGCACTGAGACTGTGAGGACAAGTGCTGTTTAAATAGCCAAAGGATTTTGCAGTCTCTCTGTGACCATATATGTACTGCAAGAGGCAGTCCTCTAGGTTTTTGTTTTTTGTTGTTTTTTATGTGTATGGATGTTTTGCCAGCATGTATGTATACCATGTGTGTGCAGTGCCCAAGGAGGCCAGAAGAGGGTGTTGGATCCCTAAAGGTGGCTGAGAGCCACCATGTGGGCGCCAGGAATCAAACCCAAGTCCTCCAGAAGAGCAGCCAGTGCTCCTAATTGCTGAGCCCTCTCCTGCTGAGTTTTTAATTTAATTTGTGTTTATGGGCACATGCCTGTGGTTACACATGCATGTGTGTTCACATATATGTGTGTATAGGCCAGAGGTCAGCATGGGGTATCTTCTACAATTGCTTCCTTAGCTTAATTTTTTGAGACAGAAGCTGGAGCTCACCAATTGATTAGACTGGCTGGCTCACCCGCCCTGGAGATTCTGCCACCAACCTCTCCAGCACCAGAAATGTGGGAGCACCCAGGTCTTCATTTTCGCATGGCAAGCATTCTGCTGACGGACTGAGCCGTTTTCCCAATCTCAGTGTGTGTGTGTGTGTGTGTGTGTGTGTGTGTGTGTGTGTGTGTGTGTGTGTGTGTGTGTTTGGTGTGTGTATGAAGGCCAGAGGTCATTCTCAGGTGTCACTCTTCAGGAGTCATTCATTTTGTTCCCCACACCTTTTAAAAAAAAGCAGATCTCTCACTAGGACCTGGGGCTAGCCAGCTGGGCTAGGCTGGCCAGCACGCCCCAGTGACTGGAATCACACGTGCTCACCACCATACCCCACCTTTTGTATGGGTTCTGGGAATTGAATTTGGGCCCTATGTTTGCAAGGCCAGCACCTTAACCTACTCAGCCACCTTCCTAGGCCAGCCTTATAGTTTGTTTGTTTGTTTTTGTTTTCTGAGGCAGGGTTCTCTGTGTAGCCTTGTCTGTCCTGGATTTCGCTCTGTAGACCAGGCTGGCCTCGAACTCACAGAGATCTGCCCGCCTCTGCCTCCTGAGTGCTAGTCTTAAAGGCGTGCGCCACCATCACCCTGCAGCCTTACAGTTTTTAAAGTGCAATTTATCTTGAAACCTTTGTCCACTCCATAATTTGAGTGATGAATGTTGACACACAAGGACAACAGGACTTGCTAACCCTTGGAATGCAGTCAGGACCCAGGTTATTTGTGAAAAGAAATGACTTTTTTGTTGGTGGGCATTAGCCCTGCTTTTTGTTTGTTTGTTTTTTTAGCTGAGATCACTCCTTATCACCTTACAGAACTGTCCATCCTGTCATCATGAGTGGTCAAATGAAAAGGTGTAGTAAGTGTCCTGTAGACTCTGAAACAAAGTCTGCTCTCAATAAATAATGATTGTCCAGCCATGTCCGTTAGACATTAGATGTATTTTAAACTTTAATTAACTTACTGTGTGTGTGGCTAGTTGGGAGGGGGCACATGTGCCACGGTACCTGAGTGGAGGTCAAAGGTCACTCTATGGAGTCAGTTCTCCCTTTCCACCTTTACATGGGTCCTGGGAATAGAACTCAGGTTGCCTGCCTTATACCATAACAGCTTTTACACACTGAGCCATTCTGCTGGCCTTGGACATTAGATATTTTTAATGCATTTGATAAAATAAATCTGTAGTTTCATGAATTTACTATTAATGCTGCTATCATATTTGATTGATTCTTTGTTGACAAACGACTGTAATCTGTTCATGCTTGTTTGTATGCTTTTAACATGTTTCTAACTAAACTCCTTAAAAAGATTATGATGTTTACTGCTAGTAATCGTTAGGTGAAGAACTAACTGTCTCTTTGAACAGTGTCTGTTGGGCACGTGCTACTCAATAAATGCGTGCTGGGTACCACTCTCCACAGAATAAATAATTAATAGCTTCTAATCAAGGCCTTTGACTTTCCAGCATTTAAACCTCTTTATTCTCAATTTGAACTACAGAGAAGGGCTGTGCAACAGACATGGACTGTAAGCTATTTGTGTAAGAGTACATTCCTCAGTATCTACACTTGAAAATTTAAAATAATGCTGAAATTAATTTTAATAATATATTTTTGTTAGCTTAACATATCAAAATATTTGCTTTTTGATATGCAATCCATGTCCGTTGATAAGATGTCTTGCATCTTTTATTCTCCTACTCTTTAAAACATATGCATTTGGTACTTATAGTACAGCCTAATTCAGGTGCTATTTTGTATGTGTGTATGTGTATTTATGTGTGTGTGTGAGAGAGAGGGAGAGAGAACATGTGTGTGGTATATGTGTATGGTACCTGTGTATGTGTGTCTTGTCCCTTTGAGACAGTGTCTCTCAGTGAACCTGGAACTAAACCATGCTAAGCATTCCTTCTTCCCTGACCCCCCCACCCCACCCAACACACAGTAGTGGGTTACAGTCAGAGTGGCCATACCTGGCTTTTTACATGATGCTTGGGATTCAGGTCTTTGTGTTTGCCTAGGGAGAACTTTTACCTGCTGCTGAGTCATGTCCCCGGACCTTAGTTGTTTACATCTTCATGAGAAACACTTGATTTGTGTTTAGATTGCAGAAAATCTAGAGTTGAAAAAGTAGATTACAACAGTTATAGTCTTTCTAAATAACTTGAAAACGTCCAAATACTGAATTGAATTGGCTTCTGAATTTAAATTATTTATGATCAAAATCAATAAAAATTAAATTGACTTCCCAAGTGCTCAGGAGCCCAGTGTAGCTGGTGCCCATAGTCCTGGCCAGTGTAGTCACTGGAAAGTTTCCTCCGTGGGGCTGATGGTCAACAGCACTCTTTAGCCACCACCCATGGGAGTTCAGCACCGTGTAGAGCCTCGTTTCTCTGGTTTCGTCACAACATCAGCTTTCTTCTGAAGCTTTTAAACCCTACCACTGTACATCAGAGGCTTCTAATCTGTACATGCCACATTTTGTTAATAGCCCGGAAGAGAATTGCTAAAACCCTTCAAATATTCCTTTTGCCATTTCTCCGTAGTCATAGCTATAAGAAGTTCATGGGAAAATTTTGCTTGTGGGCATTTTCATTACTGAGGACTAAGGTTAAACAGTTTTGATCTGTCCTAACCCTTTTTGCTATTTGAGAGAAGAGATCACACTGGGAATATAAAACAGAGGCTTTTTTTTTTTTCCGTATGAAAAGTGTATTTTCCTATATACCAAGCCTGGGACTGTGGGTAGTACCATGAGCTAAATGGCAGTTTTTAAAGGTAGAGTTTTTCTCGACTATCTTATTAGATGGAATTATAGATCTGGGTTATTAAGAAATGATTCCCTTTGAATGTTAGTTCCATAGCTATGAAACCTGCTCCGGGTTGACATAAAAAGTATCCTTTAATATTATTAAATAATAATTGCTCAATTTTAATATTTGAGCAAAGAATAGCAGATGTAGCTGAAAGAGTTTTCTGTGTGGAAGCCACTGGGCCTGGATCCTGGCTCTCCTTTGAGCTCGGTCTCTAAATAGCCTTATCTCTCCCAGGGGTGAGCTCATAGGTCCTGTGACTGGTGCAAGATCGAACTGTCCCATACATCCCAGACATCTTATTCTGTGTCTCCCTTACCTGATGTCGTGATGATCATGAATAAGCCAATTCAGTGGAAGTTCGTAAAACAAAAACAAATATGCCTGTCCGGGTCACCACAAGGATGAGGACATAGGTAATATGTGAAATCCAAGCTACCCACGGAAGAAACGATGGCTATCCCTGTGGAGCAGAGCATCTTCTCAGATGTAGTCATAACACAAGGGACTTCTGTGTTAGCGTTCAGTGGGGCTTCTGTGTGAGGCGCCTTCAGCTGATCAGAAAAGTACAAACTCATGCCTCAGTATATCTTGGTGAACCCAGATCTCTGAAGTGTGGCATTCCCGGGGAAACACCATAATTCAGGCTGTGCCCTTGCAATTGGTTCCAAAGCCTGAGTGCTATTTGAGCAGTAGAGACCACGGAAGGGGTCTTGTGATTTTCATTTGCTTTGTGGAACTGGGAAATATTTACAACACAGGATGCTAAAGAAATAAATACACAGCTGGTGTTCTAGAAGTGACTGCACACTGAGAGAGAAATATATATATATTCCCTCAAGATATGTGTTTGCTATTTTTAGGCCTGTGTTTTAAGGGTCAAGTGTTAAGTTTTCAGAAACAACTTTTAATGAATCAGGATAAAAACCATCTGGTGCAGGAATTCTTCCTTCAAATGGATGCACTCAAGAAAGAGGAAGAGTTTCCCATCATCCCAAGATTCCCATTTGAGGTTGAAGAAAGCTGTTCAACAAAATCCATCAACCTTGTCCTACCTGTCTCTCCTTTCATCTGCCTGCCCATCCACGAAGGAATTAGAAAAAAAAAAAAAATTGGAAAGAAAAGGAATAGGGAGATGGCAAGATTTTTATCCTAGAGGCCAAGGGTGCAAAACCTCAGAATAAAAACAGGAGTATATTGCCTCGGGACAAAGTACAACACGCACGGTGTGGGTGTGCACAGGACCTAAAGAGAGGCAGGCAGGTGGATGGAAGGGCAAGAAAGCCATCTGGAAGGAGAGTGCCAGGCCACAATCACAGACAGCCTTCTACTCTCCCTGAATAAACCGGCCTAAGTGACACTTCCTTGTATCCCAGGAAGTGACGATCAGCCAATGTAGGCATCGTGATTCCCAAGTCTCACCCACTCCAGGGATGCTGTGGGGTGCGGGGAGCCCTCTTCCACACGCTTTCTGGGCCAGCTCCTTACAGGAGGCTTTTTGTGCCAGTCCTGACCCTGAACACCACCTCGGGGCAGAAGGGGACTGAAAGAAGGCTGGCTAGGAACTGAAGGCGCGGAGAACTGAAGGGTGGTACCCAACGCTCCCTCCAGTGACACAAATAAAATGCATTTTTTGAAAAAAGGAGGGGATTGCGATTTATGCGCCTCAACACACCGTTGTCCCCAGTGCTGGTTTTAAAAAAACAAACAAAAACAAAAAACAAAAAACCACCCAAGAATCAAAATCAAATCCCAAGACACGGGAGGTTCTGAGGGGGACAGCCAGATCCGCGGGTGGGGCGAGTCCCTCCTGAAATCCGGCCCGGGGGGCGGGCGGGCGAGCGGGCGGGCGGGCGGAGGCGGCCCCGCATCCCTAATGAGGGAATGAATGGAGAGGCCCCTCGGCTGGCGCCCGCCCACCCGGCGGCGGCCGCCAAGAGCCTCGGGGCGCTGCGTGCCGCGCCCGCCGCTCCGCGCGCACCGGCTCGGGCCGCGGCTCCGGTTGAGCGCGGCGGGGACGGCACGGCGCGGCGCGCGGGCTCGGGGCCGCGGGGGCCCGGCGCGGATGCGGCAGCGGCAGCGGCGGCGGCGGCGGCGGCGGCGGCGGCGGCGCTGCTCACCTGAGGCGGCGCGCGGGCGGCGCTGTCAGGGCCGCGCTCGCCCGGCGCCGCACTGAGGCGGCTCCCGGGGCGCCCGCCCTCCAGTCAGCCCGCGCGGCCCGTCGCGCCCCGACCGACCGGCGTTCTCTCTCCCCCGCCCGGCGTCCTCGCCCGCCTTCCCGCCCCGCGGCGGCCTGCGGGAGCCGCGCGCTCCCCAGTGCGGCCTGCTCGCCCGCCCGCCCGCCCGCCGGCCCGCGCGCGCCCGCTCGCCCGCCCGCCCGCCCTCGCCGAAGCCCTTCCGCGGCCCGCGGCCCGCCGGACCCCACACACCCCCCACCCCCCGGCTCGACCCCAGCCGCCCGCGCAAGATGTCGGCGCGGACGCCATTGCCCACGGTGAACGAGCGGGACACAGAGAACGTGAGTCCCCCCACCCCCGAGCCTCCGGCGCGGCCACCTGGGCGAGCCCGGCCTGACCCCTACCCCGTCCTTCCCCATCCCCACACTGGGAGGCCGGGGCCGCCCTCCGCTCCGAGGAGGACGTCCTGCCTGAGGGGATGGGGAAGGTGATGGAGGGCAGAGGGTGGGCACCCAGGGTGGCTTCGTGACGACCCCCACACACCCCCGAGTGAATGGATGCTTGGCGACAGCCCACGAGCCAGCCAGCCGGACCTCTTAACACCGTGGCTGTCCTGGGATCTTTCAGCCCTTTGCTTTTTCTGGATCTTTGAGTCCTTGGCAAACACACACATACACACACACACACACACACCCGCACCCCGCACTGCACACACACACACACACACACACACACACACACACACACACACACCACGCACGCACCCCGCACTGCCCCA
Organism: Peromyscus eremicus; assembly: GCF_949786415.1. Lineage (NCBI taxonomy): Eukaryota > Metazoa > Chordata > Mammalia > Rodentia > Cricetidae > Peromyscus > Peromyscus eremicus. The sequence continues at coordinate 10,604,681 of NC_081431.1, forward strand.
TGACTTTGCTTTTTGTAAAATCAGGTTCACGTTGGGGGGGGGGGGCATGGGCACCTTAGGGAATAAAGAAGGCAATGGAGTAGAGGGGTGTGCGTGTGTGTGTGTGTGTGTGTGTGTGTGTGTGTGTGTGTGACTTTATGTCACTGTGATACTCCTCTCAGGAGTGATGAGTAGAAGAATTTCACTTACAGCTTCTGTAGCCCCAGGGTGAGAGAGAAAATGTTTTAAAAGCCCGAGGAAGCCAACTGGCTTCTTTTCCTCAATCCAGTGTTCATGACTCAGGGACAGGTTTTTAAGCACCTCTCCTGCTCGGGAGGGTCACCAGGTGCATTTCTTTGAAGGGAGGATTTCCCTGTGTCTGGTCTAATTGCACTCAAGAGTTGTTTGGTTTTTTTTGTTTTTAATTTTTAAAAATCAAGACTGAGATGTTCTTGGTATTTGAACTCTTAAAAACCAAGGGAACGAGGCCGATTGTATCTTCACCTTCTGAAAAGTCCAATTGTCTGTGTTCGAGTGTGTGCAAGTTCCTTTGCAGGAAAGGTGGCTTTCTGTCACTGTTGTTTTAAAATCCTCAGGACCTGTACAGGGGCCCCGAGGCTCCAGAGGGTCTGGTCTGATTGCTCAAGTTGTAAGGCGCTGGAGGGGTTCTAGGTTTTGGTTGGCCGACCAGAGTTGCCTGGTTGTCTGTTTACCTCATCAGTGCTTAATGTACCAGGGACTTCACAGGGGTGGGAAAGTAATCATCCTGAAGTGCTGGCGTGTTCTGAGACAAAAGATAGCGAGGAGAGGCAGGCAAGCTCACTTCTTCAAGAGTTGAATGAGACAGAAGCACGGTGTTTCATCGAGAGTCCGGGATCACAGAAATGCAATCTAATTATTTGAAGGGAGAATGAATTCTACCAAGACCATTGTTAGAAGAGCTAGGAAGATGTGTGGTACGCTTTGTCCTCTCTAGTGTTACACATTTACAGCGATAGAGACACCCAGGCTGTCTCCGTCATACATTATAGCTTAATTTGCATTATAACTGTTGTTTTAGAAATGGAATTGATGCATAGTTTCCATTGGGAGGCTAATGGAGGTTGAAGAAAAAGGTAAAGAATTTGGTGGAATAGATTTTTTTTAAAAGCCAAAGAATTAATTAAAAAAAAAATCCTGTCATTCAAGAGTGAGAATGAAAAGTCAAACAGATGATGACCTTTGCTTTTATGAACAGAATTCTGTGTGTGCTAACCTGTGAGGGGAGAAAGCACATTGTTTGATTTTTGTCTTGGGTTTTTGACTCCTACACCTCTTTTCAGGCTTGTAGGCTAGACGTCTTTATACAGACATGAGATGGCATTGTAGAACCAGGCAGCAAGGAACTGCACTACACACGGCTGCCCACGGAAGAACAAAAGAAGAGCAAGGGCACTCCAGAGCTAAGCGGTGATAGCATTATGAGTTTTGTTGTGCCTTCTGAGCACGGTTGTGCTGGGTAAACTCATCCGCTTTGTTTCTGCACATGTTCTTCTGGAGACTCCGAATAGTCTTGTTTCTCCTCTGGTACATCACTGCCTCCCCGTGTAGCTTACTTTATCCACATCCTAATTATCTCCTGATTGCTGTGGAAAATATCTACTCTGCTATGGCTGTTAATTAATCAATGAGTGTGCACTTAACTCTGGTTTTGAACTGGAAGGGAATTCAGAAGGGCTGGAGACAAGGCCTCTCCCCACTAAGAGCTGACAGAAGAGATAAATGCAATCCCCAATAGTGCACAGCAGAGGATTGTGTGTAGCTAGGGCTGCACTGGCTTATAAGTGTTCCAGGTGTGTATCGAAGAGGCCACCACTGGAGGCTGTTGAATGACCACTGAAGTCATAAGTGGCACTATCCATGCTCCTTACCTCCCATCAATGGAATAGAGTAACAAAGTAGCAAACTTGCTTGTCAGTGCATGTATTAATGCCAGCATGGTGGCCAAAATATGCATTTGTTTGTACTCATACATATTTTTAAGTATATCCATACATGACATTTTTAAAAATATCTATAAAATGTTTATATGACTTATTAAAGCTTTTTAGGTCTTTGAATATTAAAGACAGTAGCCAAGACACTATTGTTCTTAGAAATTAAAATAAACAAATCCAGTAATTTTTAAAAATTAATATTATATTGCAGGTAACATAAACATTTCTTAAACATATACAGCATGCATATGCCTTTTTTTTTTTTTTTTTTTTTGGTTTTTCTGAGACAGTTTCTTTCTGTAGCCTTGGAGCCTGCCCTGGAACTCACTCTGTAGACCAGGCTGGCCTCAAACTCACAGAGATCCGACTGCTTCTGCCTCCCGAGTGCTGGGATTAAAGGCATGCGCCGCCGCCGCCGCCGCCGCCACCACCACCACCACCACCCGGCTACTTATGCCATATTTTGTGTCCTTGGGAATATACAATATCTAATCTTTTCCCATATCATGGATGCATGTTCAAGATTTAAAATTCCAGGAGGGACTGTGTGGCCCGGCTGTCTAACTTCCTACTGTGTACAGCAGAGAAAGAATTGTTCTTGAGGACATTCAGTGTGCAGTCTTCTTAGATGATGGCCTTGTGGTAGGCCTCACCTGGCTAATTACGACAGGAAACAGTGATTAGCTTTTAAGGCAGTGAACACTTTGTAGTGAAGCAGAAAAGACACGTTGCAAAGCATGGAATCTCTGCAAACTGTGTTTGATTTTAGGTTGTAAAGAGCGAGTCTAGGAAAACAGAACCATGTTTGAAAAACTTGCTTATCTTCTTTTTTTTTGCTGTCAGGTCATTTTTGGAGAATTCCAGTATGGATTTAGGAACTATTTTAAAATACATTAATAAATCTCTCTCCCTCTTTCAATGAAAGACTTCTGTAAGTGTTTTGGAAAGCCTCTGTTGGTGGGTCAGCAGTGCCCTCCCTGGCTGTCTGTCTGTGTTGACAACAGTGCTGTGTTCCTAACTAGATATCAGGGTGACAAAAGTCAGTGACTAATCCTTTTACTGGTGGATCTTTCAATAGACTGGAAATTCATGTGGCAACTGTAACAAGCTGTTGCAGTAGCTAATGTGACCAGCAGCCATCATTATGTAGATGACCGGTGGCCACCATTATGTAGAGATGGGAAGACAAGTGGATGGCACGCACATTCACTGCTGGTGGCTGTGCTCAGGACTCCCTGCGTGCGTCCCAGTACCTGCCCTGCGCGGCTCACTTGCTGCCTGGTTGTCTTCTCTCTGTTGTCCTTGCCTGGCTCGGTGACTAATGTGTGTGAGAGATCAGTGCTGTCACATTCCCTTTTGAATCAGTTTGTTTATCACCAAAACGAAGGGTAGACATTACAGTACACAGCCCAAGGCTCCAGAGAGTCAAGTGACCTGCCCAAGGTCATACTAGATTTCTGACCTCTTAAATTGTTGCTCTCCTCTGGCTATTGCTTCTGGGAGGTGGTTTGTTTGGTTTTGGCTTAGAGATTTAACAAGAGCACAAATGTCCCACATGGGAAGAAGAACAGGATATGCTTTTCTTAACCACTTCTGGTCCTTAGTGCTCAGTCGCCTGCAGTGCCCTGCCCTTCCCCTTACCACACACTCCCAAACCCTTTGTGGCTTGGCTCGCAGGGTTCGGCAGGACTGCTGAGATCACGGCAACCACCCTCGTTCTCTTTTGTAGCTACCACTGGTGAGATGTATGAAGTCCAGGCTCATGATCTCCAGAGTGGGCGTCCAGACAGTCACCTGGGAAGGAAAGACCTTGAACATTGTCATTTCTCCATCTTGATGCTCTTATTCGGTCTTCTTGTTTGGTGTGTGTGTTTGTAAGCAGGTATCATGGCATGAGAGTGGAGGTCAGAGGATAGCTTTGAGGAATCCCTCCTCTCCTTCCACTGTGTGAAGCGCAGGATTAGGTTGTCATGTTGGTGGCAGGCGCTACTACTGCCCCCTAGCCGTGCCGTTCGCCTTCTGTGTTTTCTGAAAGCCTACATTGTGCACAATTAGCTATTTTGCTTGATTTTTTAAATAACAGTCCTCATTATTTGTGTCTATCTAAGGCTTTCCTTTTCTTTTTCCTGGTGAACATTCTTGCAAGTTCTTTTGGTGAACCTGGGCATGGTGGCATATGCTTGTAAATTCAGCACTCAGGAGGCTGAGGCAGGAGAATCCAAAGTTTGAGATCAGCCTGAGCTATAGAGTAAGACCCTGTCTCAAATGGAGAAAAAAGTTGGTTTGGTTAAGGATAGCCATTTGTAATTTTGTTTTGTTTTATCGAGACAGAGTCTCATTATCCTAACTGTCTTGGAACTCGCTCTGTAGCCCAGGCTGGCCTCTAACTCACAGAGATCCGCCTGCCTCTGTCTCCTGAGTGCTGGGAATAAAGGTGTGTGCCACTTTGCTCAGCTTGTAAATTTTTTAAAATCTGAAAATAGTTTGCCTTTATTATTGGAGGACAGCTTTGCTCAGTCTATAACTCTAGATTGTTGGTTTAATTTCTTTAAGGGTCAGAAAATTGTCCCATTGTCTACTGATCATGCTGTTTCTGGTAGAATGTGTCTGATAACTGGCAAGCTGTCTCCTTTTCTTTTCTTTCTTTTTTTAAACTAAAATATAATTAGATCGTTTCTCCCTTCCCTTTCCTCCCTCCAACCCCTCCCATTCATGGTATCCTTTTGATTGTTATATACACATATTATACATATGCCTATTGTTATATAATACATACACATGTGTGTATGTGTGTGTCTGTGTGTGTGTATGTATGTATGTGTGTGCCCAAATATAGAAATACAACATGCTCGGTCCATTTTGTATAATTTGCATGTGTGTGACTTGAGGGCCAGCCTCTTGGTGTTGAATATTAGTTGGGGCACTCTTCCCTGGGGAAGGTTATTTCCCCCTCTCAGCATCCCTTCCTTGTCTTCATCTTTGGTTTAGGGTTAGGGTCTTTCCCTGCCATGTTGCCATGTTGCCATGTCTGTTGGTGTGTCTCTTTAAGGTTCTCTTTCTTTGGTGTTGGAGTTTTAACTGTAGTGTGTTTAGATGTAGGTTTATTTCCATCCTGTTTGCTTTTTGTATCTGTGCATTCATGTCTTCATAGCTTCTGGTGCCTCTCAACTGTTTTGTTTTCTTCTGGCACCCCTCATGTCTTCCTTTTATACCCAGACTGGCTCCCCAACACGTAAACATCTTCCTTTTTCTTACTAGTTCATTGTTTTTCTAAATGACGAGCTGTGTAGTTCAGCTCTGCCTTCTGTAGATTCCTGACTTTCCTCAGTTTAGAAATGTGTCCGCCGTGGTTTCTTTGTGCCTTGGCTTGGGTCTGTTCTCTCTGGTGTTGCTGATGTACTAGCTCTGCTGCACTTCCCTTCTGTCCTCCTGAGTCTTCACCCTGACTCAGGCCTTCCCACCTCATTGCTTCTCTGTAGTCTGTAGTGCTGTTACTCTGTGCAATGTTTCTGTGTCTGTTTTCAGTTGTATTTAAATGTCTCCCAACCCGTCTGTTGATGTTTTTTTCTAATTGTGTTTAAAAACACCTTTCACGGGCTCTACTTTTGTGAGTCTTTGGGTATGCAGTATAGTATTATTACCTGTAAACAGTGTGTTAGCCAAGTATCTAGTAATTTTATGTTGCAGGACTGAAACTTTGCACCTCCTGGACAGTGACTCTCTCTTTCTTTCCTCTGGCCCCTGGCAAACACTGACATTGCTTTGGTGATTTCAGTTACTTACCTCATAAAATGAAGTCACATAGTATTTATCTTTTCGTGGTTGGTGTATTTCGTTTTCCACAGTGTCCATAAGGTTCATCTGTGTTTCAATATATGGCAAAATGTCTTTCTTTTTATGAATGAATAATATTCTGTTGTGAGTATATAGTGTATTTTATTTATCCAGTCATCTGTTGATGTATATTAGTTTGTTTCTCCTTCTAGGGTAAGTGTTTCAAGAAACATTGGAATGAAAATATCTCTTGGAGATCCTGATTTCATTTCTTCTGCATAAATACCAAGAAGTGGAGTTGACTGGTTGGTTACATGTTGTTATATTCTTAATTTGCAAAGGAACTTCCATATTGTTTTTTAAAGATACTCCAACATTTGACATCTTTAACAACAGTGTACAGGTTCTAGTTTCTCTTCTTGAACTCAGAATTCTGACAACTCTTGTGATTTCAGTTTTGACGATAACAATCCTGGGTAGGGATGTAGCTCAGTGCACTTGATTAGCATGTGCAGGGCCCTGGGTTCAGTTCTCAGAACCATAGACAAAACCAACCCCTGCTTGATAACAGCCACCCTGATAAGTGGTGCTCTGCTCTGGTCCTGGTGTTTTTTCGTGATTAGCACCATTGAGGCTGTTTTCTTTTACCTGTTGGCCACTTGTTAATCCTCTTTGGGAAAACGTCTATTCAGGTCCTGTGCGTGTTCTAAAATCCGGATATTTACCTATTTGCCATTGGAGTGTAAGGAATTCCTGATCAATTTTGGATAGTAGCTCCACATGAAATGCATACCTTGCAGCTATTCTCTCCCATTCTGGAGGTCTTCTTCCCCTGGTTTTCCCTGTGGTCTTTGCTCTAGTTGTTGTCATCTGCCTTCACTGTGACAGCCTGGGCTGCTGTCACATCCAGTAAATCATTGCCAACATTTACATCATGAAGCTTTTTTCTGACATTTTCTTCTAGGAGTTCTATAGCTCAAGTGTTACAGTTAAATCTTTAATCTGTTTTGAGCCTAGTTTTAATGTTGTAGGGTGAGGGTCCAGTTTCATTCTTTTGTTGTTGTTTAGGATATTCAGAGTCCTTCGTGGTTCTTTATGAATCCTAGGATGTTGTCTTAGTCAGGGTTGTTATTGCTGTGAAGAGACACCATGACCACTGCAACTCTTATAAAAGAAAAACATTTAATTGGGGTGGTTTACATTTTCAGAGGTGTAGTTCATTATCATCATGGTGTGAATGGTAGCATATAGTCAGATGTGGTGCTGGAGCTGGAGCTGAGAGTCCTTATATCTTGAGTCACAGGCAACAGGAAGTGGTCTGTCTCACTGGGTGGGGCTTAAGCATATATGAGACCTCAAAGCCCGCCTCCACAGTGACATACTTCCTCCAACAAGACCATACCTACTCCAATAAGGCCACACCTCCTAATAGTGCCACTCCCTGTGAGATTATGGGGGCCAATTATATTCAAATTACCACAGATGTTTTACTGTTTTTACAAAAACATGAGGTTGAACTTTGATAGAGATTACAGTGGGCCTATAGATTGGTTTAGGTGGTATGGGCATTTTTGTTTTGTTTTGTTTTTGTTTTTTTTTTCCGAGACAATGTTTTCTGTGTAGTTTTAGAGCCTGTCCTGGAACTCGCTTTGTAGACCCGGCTAGCCTTGAACTCACAGAGATCCACCTTCCTCTGCCTCCCAGAGTGCTGGGATTAAAGGTGTGTGCCACCACCACCCAGCCATAGTATCACGTTTTGACAGTATTAATTTTTCTAATCTATGAACATGGGCTATCTTTCCATTTTTTTGTCTTTAATTTCTTTCAGCAATATTTTACTTCTTTGGTTAAGTTTATTCCAAAATATTTTATTCATTTTTAAAAATTGGCTTGTTTTCTGAATTTTTTTTCCAGATAGTTCCTTGTTAGTGATAGACACACATCTGAGTGTGTGTGTGTGTGTGTGTGTGTGTGTGTGTGTGTATGTGTGTGTGTTGATTTTGGATCTTGAAGGTGTTTGGATTTGTATATTAAGTTGAGCAGGTTATTGTAGGATGTAAATGGGGTTGCATATAACATTGTCTCAACTACACACAGGTATTTTCCTTCCTTCCTTCCTAATTTGAATACCTTTTCTTTTTCTTGTTGAATTGTTTGGGCTAAGAGTTCCAGAACTATGTTGAATGGAAGTGGTGAGGATGGTCATTTGCCATTGTTCCTGATCTTAGAAGACACTTTTGTTTGTTTTGTCCTACCATTCACTGTTAGGTGGGCTGTGGGCTTTTCCTAAGTGATCTTCATTACACTGAGGTAGTTCCCTTTCATCCCGTTTGCTGAGTGTTGCAGTGGATCTTGTCTAATGTAAATGCTTACATATAAAATCTGTATCTGTGGAGATTATTATAGAATTTTAATTTTTCTTGTCTTGATAGGTTGTATATCACACTGATTTTTGTACATTGAGCCATCTTTGTATTTCAGGTGTGAACTCTAGTATATGATCCTTGTAACATGCTATTGACTTGGATATACTCGTTCTTCATTGCTTGTTTTGGGAATGTTTGTGCCTGTTTATAGTCACTGGGCATGTTGACCTGCGGCTTTCTTTTCTTAGGATACTGTCTTAGTCATTGGTATCAGTGTAACACTGGATTCACAAATGAGTTAGATGGCATTTTCTCCTGTTCAGTTTTGGGGAGAGCTTGGAAGGATGGATGTCAGTTCTTCTTTAAATGTTTGCCAACTTCATCAGTGAAGCCATCTGCTCCTGGCCTTTCTTTAGTAGAAGGTTTCTGATCGTAGATTCACTCCTTTTACTGGTTATAGATCTGCTTAGGTTTTCTGTATCTTCATAGTAGAGTATTTGTAGGTTTATTAGAGTTCTTCAGAGGAATATATTTAATTTCAACAAATTTGTCTATTTTCTAGTTCTGTCCTTTTTTTTAGTTTCACACCATTAGAGTTGGAAAAAATACATGGTATCATATTAATCTTAAATTTGTGCTTTATTTTTTATGCGTGTGTGTGTGTGTGTGTGTGTGTGTGTTTGTGTGTAATGTAACTTATCATGGAAACTGTTGTGTGTGTACTTGAGAAGAGTGTATATTGTGCTGCTATTGGGTATATGGAATGTTTTCCTTTTTTTTTTTTTTCCTTGTTGGTTTTTGAAACAGTGTCTCACCATGTAGCCCAGGATGCTCTCAAACTTGCAAGCCTCCAGCCTTAGCCTCCCAAGTGTTAGGATTATAGATGTGTCCCACCATATCAGCATGGGATGCTTTTGATGTGTCCATTTGGTCTATGTTGTTGTTCAAGTCCTCATTTCTTTATTGATGTCGTATCAATTACTGCATGTGGAGTATTGAAATCCATTACTGTTGCATTGCTGTCAGTGTTGATTTTATACATCCAGATCTTCTGATGTTGAACACATATATTTTTGTAATTGTTGTATCGTCTTTATTTTATTGTTCTGTCGTTATGTGATGTCCTTCTTTGTCTTTTATGGCAATTTTTAAGATTCTATCTTATCTGATATAAATATGGCCACCCCTGCTCTCTTTCGGTTACTGCTTAAATGGAGTATCTTTTTCTATCCTTTGACTTTCAGCCTGCAGGTGTCCTTAAATGTAAAGCAGGGCTCATTGACAGCATCTAGTTGGAGCTTTGTCTTTTATTGAAGTGTTTGGTCCTGATGCTGCTTTAAATGTTCTGTCAGGCTTATCTGTCTGTCTTGCTCGATGTTGCTCTCTTCCTGTGTGTTTCATTGGTTTCCACAGTGACATTTATAGTGTACCACTGTCAGTGTCTCAGCCCAGCCCAGCAGCAGTCCCTAGTCTGGTTGGAACATTGACCCACATCCCAGTCTTCCCTTTCCACATCTGTCCACTCTGAGTTTCATTTTTCTGGTTGTCACTTCTGAAGGTCTGGACTCTCCTTGCAGTCCTCTGTCTGTGACTAGCCTCCTCGTCCTTGCTTCTTTGTGATTTCATTTTCTTTAGCATTTAATATGTAGGCATTTACGTTCTGTTTCTGGAAATTCTGCCATCTGATGCTCCTGGATGTTTAATTTACTGTTTGTTCCTGTGAATATCTGTCATGTGGTGTTTTCATTTCTGGTTTGTTGGTGTTTTTTCTTCTCTTTTGATAGCAAATTTCTGTTTACCTAGTTTTATCTGTGTGAAACTTGGCGTTAGAGAATGACTTCCTACGGAGGGGGCAGGTGGGAGGGAGAGGGGGTTTCTGCTCCGGTGAGATCCTGTTGACCTGGGACACTTGTCCAGTCAGGGAGGCAGGGAGCTGGGGCTTCAGCTCGAAACTTTGCGGTGGGTCCAAGGCTTAGAATTTGACCCCAGGGCAATTCTGTCTTTGTGGTCATTTTCTGCTGGTCTGTCTGTCTATCTTTCTTTTTGAAATGTTTGTTTGTTTTCTGTTTTGCCTTTGGGTGTTTCTCTTCCAGTTTCACAATGCCTTAAAAGTATATGTTTCCTGTCCCCCCAGGAGAAAGAAGCCTGAAATGAAGTTTTTGGAAAAGCTTTATGTAATTTTATGAACCTAAAAATGTGTCATGTGTGAGACTCTTCTACCTGCAGACTTAAAAAGGTCTGCAATTTTTGTTTTCAAGTCTTTCACTTCAAAGTTTTTAGATTAATTAAATTTGCTCTTTGACAGTCTCCTACATGTATATAATGCATTCGAATTACTCTCTCTTCCTGCTCTCTCTAGTCCCTCCCACCCCTGTCAACTCATCCTCTCCCTACAGAACACGTTCCCACACTCATGTCTTTCTGTGGCGACTCACTGAGTCTTAAGTAGGACTGCGTATGAACCCTAGCTTTAGAGCTATACACCAGAGCTTCTGGGCTCCGCAGTGGATACACAACTGAGGACAGTGACTTCCCCCTCTTCCAGAATCTGCCAGTAGTTCAGCAGAGAAGGGGAGGGCCTGGTGAGCCCATCCTCTGCCCGTAACAGACCGTTGACAGGGCCAGCCTTGTATAGGCCCAGCACAGGTAACCCCAGTTGCAATGATTGCAGTGGCTGTGTCTAGAACATGGAATTGCACAGTCCTTCTCCACATCTTCTGGTTCTTAGAGTCTTTCTGTTTCCTCATCCTCGATCTTCCTGGAACCTTGGAGTGGGTGGTATGTCATTTATTGTAGTTATTAAATGACTGGCTTTCAAAAATTGCCACTTATCATCAAGGAGGAGAGAAGTGTGCTAGCAGAACTTTCATAGACATTTTCTCAAACTCACAGATGGATTAAAATCTGAATAGCATAATAAAATTAATGTAATTAAACCCACGTCTGTGAGGTGTTTTCTCGTTGAAATCAGGTATTGCTGTAAAGTGTGCTTACAGCTTTCTGTCCTTCAGTTTTCTGTATCATGTTCCTAAGCCACATTTCACACCGAGAACCGTTTTCATTGGGTACTATCACTGTTGTTTGCTAACCACAGCAAAGCTCGCACTATTAGAGATCAGTACCTTTCTAGTTTTCGACTCTTCATTTGATGGCTCTGTTTTCTAGTGTGCATAATCTGTAAGACTGTTGGTTTCTCTGGACAGTGATCCTGGGGCTCTGGTTTAGAGGTGAGGCTGTGACTTATCAGAGTTTAGCCTTGCTCTAGACTTGCCTGTGGTCAAAATGCTTTCTTTCTAATTAAAGTGGGACTTCACACAAACGTTGCTTCTGTATATTTCCTAAATTAGTATTTTCTATATTCTTCTATTAATGATTTAATGAACCAAAGTCTACTTTCATTTATTATCAATAGAATGAGTTTATAAGGGGCAGATTTTATAACTCACATTCCCTAATCTCTCTCAACACCATCAGGTGCTCTCAAGAGTTTTTAGCTTAAGGAATGCTTTTCCCCAAACCTCCTGCTGCGGGTGTCTACTGATGTATGTGACAGTGATTACACAAGCACCTTCTTTCATTGGAGGCTTACAGTTAGTGGCTTCAGAGAGTGGCAAAAATGACGACTCTGTTTTCAAGAGCAGTGACAGCAGTGGAAAATAGCAGGGACTGTCTGCTTCGGAGGCAGGTGGGAGGTGGATGAGGCACCTGGAGCTGTGAGGTGGAAGTGGCTAAGGAAGAATCCTGTTCTTCCCTCCCTTTTCCCAGCGTGAAGTGCTGAGCCATTATGAGACTAGACATGACAGGGAACTAAAAACCAGAAACACCCTGAACAATGTGAGAGGCCACACAGTGCCCTTGGTTCTAGGCTGATGCTGTTCCAGCCATCTTATCAATTTAGTTTAAGGAGTAAACAAGCCTAGGCACTGTCCAAAATCTTCATGTCCTGCTGGTAAAGAGTATGGTGACAGGGTTAGCATGGCTGCCTTCTTCCTGGGGTCAGAGGGGCAGCTTTCACTGCCTGAAAGAGGTTTTCTTTTCTTTCCTTTTCTGTTTGCCTCATCATAAGTGAAAGCAGTTGGGAGACAAAAGCAGTGCAACCGGAACCCTGTTCTGGAGAGACACAGAGCCCAGAGGGAGCAGGACCCAGAGGCAAACAAGTGCAGCAGAAAGTTCCAGTGCCCTGTCATCTGACTGAGGGGAGCAGGAAACAAAGGCTGCTGGAGATGGACACTGGAGGGAAGGAGGGGACTGGGCCAGAGTAGAGGGGCCTCATATACCTTAGCAAGAACTAGTCCAGGGGCCACCAGAACCCTGGGAGAGGTTAAGTCGAAGGTTAGCTTGAGTAGACTTGCAGACTTGGAACCTCTGTGCTTTACGAACACCCCAGACTTCAGCCCAGCAGGCTGCTTTGTCATGGTCCATGGAGAGCTTTTAGCATCATGTTTACAGACACCCTTGACATACTGGGAATTTTGACATACTAGGAAGCAGGCTTGGGGAAGTGCCAGTGTCTGTGACAGAGCCTTGACCACTGTAGGTGGGCTTCTCCAAGCCGCCTTAGCCAGGCCTTCTGTGTCTGTCCTCTGCCTGTTGGCCAGTCTCGGCCAAGGGTCTCACTGGGACATTAGTGACATACTGTGCTCATGTCTGATGGATTAGTGCATCCTCTCCTTTGCTGTCTCCTCTTAGTCATCTTCATCCCCTCAACCCCTCAAGTGCCTGTTGAGCATGGCCTCTCTTCCCTAAAATCAAGATGGGGAAAAACCTGTCAAGGAGGAGGTTACTCTCTCCAGAATCCAGTCTTACTTGCCTTCCTGATTCTGCTGTGGATGTAATCTGTGGCAGGCTTTCAAACTGAACTATAGTTTCTGTAGGTCTCTTCTTCTTACAATACTATTACTCTTTGAGATCAAGACCTCTGATTGCCACATCAGTCAAGCAGTGGAGATCACAGTTTGCAGAACTGCCCTTGCTGCCTTGTAGAAACAGCCAAGATACACCAAGAGAATACCCTTTTCTCTTCACACATGCATGTGTGCTGTGTACAGCATAGCTGTGCTGGAAATGCTTAGGAAATGCGTGCAATTAATATATAGTCGTTTTCTGGAAATAACAAAGGATTTAAAAATCTGAAGTAGTGTTGGGTAGATAATTTTTTTAAATTTTAATAAAAGGGAGGCATTGCAGCACTACATGTGTTCCAGCACATACATGGAGGTCAGAGAACAATTTGTGGGAGTTGATTCTTTCCACCATTTGGGTCCTGGCAAGGTTACACTCAGGTGTCAGGCTTGGCAGCAGGTGCCTTCACCTGCTGTACCATCTCAACAGTCCTAGACACAATACTTACTCTTAAAGTGCTGGTCATTTTTGTGAACTCTCAAGGCATGCTCGATAGAGACCTCTCTCACTGTGTTCATGTACGTAGTTCAAGTCACCAACTAAAATTCCCGGTCATTAAAAACATGATGTTCATATTTAAGTTGACGTAACTAGTAACTTAGAGAATAATTACTGGATTTGCTAGATTTAATTAATGTAACTGAATTAAAGGTCATAGAATAAAGTTGGACTGCCATAGTGTTAATCAAATGTAATAATTTAAAGAAAAAACACCTTACAGTTTCTGATGTGAATCTACTGTAACACTTTGTTGCTTGTGGGAATAAAAGCACTAGGAAGTTTGCAAAGGAATTTGACACCATATTTTTAGAATTAATTTAGGCAGATGTGTTCATTTATCCTCTGGAGACTCAGTTGTATAAACTCCACTTCTCCTGGCAGGCTGTGGTGAGTGAAGGCCTCCCAGAGGAGCGGTTTGGTGAGTAGGGGAGTAGCTGGGAGAGGAGAGCCTCTACAGTGGAAACTCACCTTAGCTACTCTCTGTGATCCCTGGTGTCTGTCTGCCTGTAGGCGGGTGTGTGAGAAGGACCAGAGTGAATGGCTTTCTGGAGTTGGCTTGGTCTGTAAAAGCCAAACCCGGGTTTGGATCCCAGCTCTGCCTTTTGTGAGCTGTAACATGGTGAAGCCACTTTTTATGCCACAGGCTTACAGGGAACCAGAGAGCCTGCCTGCTGGGGTGTTGTGAACTGTGACTGAGCACATACACTGTTCTTTGGACAGTGTTTGGCACCTTATGAAACTGTAAGCTACTAGCTGCTGCTGACTGCATTACAGTTCCTCCACTGAGATGAAGGCTGGAGAATGGGACTGTGTCCGCATTTCACTGTTCTTCTCTCTGGGTTACTGGGTTATACATGATCTTCGTCTGTGTTTTTTAACTTCATGTTTTGCATCTTGAGTTTATATTACTTTTTATACCAAAAAAGCATTGAATTTATAATGTGAACTGTAACTTTCTGGTTTGCTGGTGCTTCCATTTGAATATAAGAGAGCCAAAGTGGAAGTTCAGCTGTCCGCAGGTGGCTGGAACAGGGAATTCAAGCTCTCCCTCCACAGAGGGGGAGAGTTGTCAAGTGACAAGGATGTCTTGGGTGAGAATGGGTTTGCCTGTGGTGTTATGTGATGTTTAAGAGCCCACACTCTATAGAGCAAACACCTCTGTTTATTACCATCGGATCCATCTATAAGGTGTGTGACTTCTGAGGACAAGACACATCCGCCTGGATGTGGCTCATTAGGCCCATGTAACATACTTTGCAATAGTAAATACTCAATACAGGAACCAAAGAACCAGAACCAAGGTGACGAAATTCACAGTTGCTGATGAGAATACCTTCCCTCTGCCCCAGATCCGTGTTCTCCACACTTGCTGTTCTTTCCATGTTCTTCATGTAGATCATGTTCTTGGGGCTGTGTGCGAATGTAGTTGGATTGATTACTGCTTCAAACATGTTTGTAGAATCCCTCCTGAGACTTCATTCATTTCACTGGATCCTGATGTAAAGAAAGACAGGGAACCTACAGGTTGAAGCTGATTTGGATAGTGTCTGTCACGTGTGTACTAGAGTCTGATGTTTTTCTCCTGCTATGCCCTCTGAATCATCATGTTTACATTTTTACCCCTTAGGAATTATTGGTAATAGCTTGGTGAGCAAGGCTTGGGGGCTGTTTTAAGAAACTGTTTATTTGCATTTCGTATGTGTCTTGCTTCTTAAGGCAAGGTATTTCTCCTCTATTTTCTAAAAATAATGCCTAAAGAATTTTTTTAACTAGGAAAGATTCATTTCATCTTAGTCAAGCTTGTATAATAGCATACTAGTGACTTAAATTAGAAATATAATCCCACCTGGTCAACATAGTGAATTCCAGGACAGCCAGGGCTATGTAGAAAGACTGTCTCAAAAACAAAACATATATATATATATATATTATATATGTTTATATATAATATAGATATATATCTCCCATATTCAGCTATCTTCTCAAAGTGAACACATGGGAGTTTAACATATATTAATGCATTAGAATTCAGAATTTAGGGAAGTGGGAGTGTCTTATGAGTAATATAGAGTAAGGTTTTCACTGTGGGATTGTACATCCATTGCTGTGGAAGGTAGTTAAACATTCTATATATAGTTGCTGCTTCCCAGTCAGGAATTAGATGGCTAATGTCCACAGGGCCATGGGTCAGAAAGGAGATATGAATGATGTGAGGAAGAGTAAGTACAAATGGGATCTGCAGGGACACAGGGGAGCACGGGTCTGCCCAGTGCTTTTTGTATCCTAACACTGAGGTAGGTGATGAGAGGGAGCTGGGGGCACATACCGGGGGCCATTTGCTCCATGCCTGTATGGCAAGCCTGCAGTCAGCTGTGTCTGCCTCTGTACTGACCTTTAGCACATACAAATGCCACTGTTTTCATTTCTGCCTTCCAAATCTTGTGCAAGTTTCTCCTGTGGCCAATTCTAACCCAGGACCCAGGGAAGAGGGAATTCTGGGAAACAGAGTTCTGGCTTTGCTCAGTCAACACGCTAGAAACTACAACAGCCTATCCCTTGTCAATTTGGCCATTCTTTGAAAGTACGGAATGTCTCTACATTGCTCTAAACTGGTTTTAACTTGCAAATAAAGACAACAGCAAGATTATTCTTTTACCTGCCATGATGTTGCAATCCTAAATAACAAAAGACATTCTAATTCTTCCCTCAAAAGAAGATAAGAAATCCTTCATCCATCTTTGGGTGATGTTCAGTTTGTTCTTCAATCACTCTGTCCTTTTTGTGCTAATGCGAGCACTTTATTTTAGATGATAGGGAAATGGGAAGGAGAATTTAAAAAATAAAGAAAAGAATTAGCTAATAATATCCAGATACATTTATAGAAAAATAAGGAAGAAATACTCTTAAGTCTAAGGGTCCTTGTTTCTTTGTCAGTCATATGGTTATAGATATATTTGCAGACCTTCTCCTAAGACTGTATTTCCTTTGGCCTCAGCAGATATACAACTGATTATAGCTGCATGCCTGGGAAAGTGAGTAAACTCATTCCTCAGGGGTCTGCGCCTTCAGAAGTCAGGCTTGTCTTGGCTTGTTATCATTTTCCATTCACTTAGCTCAGGACTTGAGAGTAGGAAGAGGGCCCTGGAGGAGCTCCTTAATGTCAGATGTTCTCCACCCTACAGTAAGCCTTCCACGATAGCAGTTTCCCCTTGACAGTCAGGAACAGTCACTCCAGCTAGTGCAGTAACCTTCTTGGCCTGTTAATTCCCTTCGCAGAGAAATCTCAGCTGTAAGTCAATGGACTATTACTCTGACACCTGATAGAAGCATCCCTCCTTGTCCCAGCCGTAACAGCCCAAAGCTGTAGTGATCTGTGAGGTAATCATTAGAGGAGCGGCCCCTGATGCTGTGCCTTAGTTCTTGTCTGTGGATACTGGCTACAGGACACATGGTATCCTGTTTCGGTTACAGATTTGGAGTACATTTTGCATCCTGGAGATGTTATTGCAGCTCGGCAAGGTTTTGTCACCAAGCTGGCGTTGTAACGGAATCTTCAGGAGGCCATTCCAGTATTCTATCAAGCCAACTGCATCAGAGTTACAGATTGGGGAATGTGGTGAGACTGGTGATTTCTCCAAACATGAGCTCATTTTCATGCTTCGTCTGCTGCAAAACACATTTCATGCTTAACAGCAGTGCTGTAGTAGTGAAAGCTTACTTTACACTGTGTCTTCCAGCGGAGGATTTGTAATAATGCTGTAGAAAGAGAAGACAAGTCCTTATCTATAGAAAATGTCTATTCTGTAAGAATGGTGAGAACAGATAAAAGTCTGCCCAATAATGATTAGAGTGCCAACAGGTAACTCACTAACACTATATCCCCAGCCCCACCCCATGTACGGTGCTGAATGGGGAGCCCAGGATTGTTCTCTGCAGTCGACAGATCGGCTTTGGTGAATGTTAGTCTGTGTTGCTAGGCCCACACAACCTTCGTCTCTGTTAACTGGGCTGCTTTGTTTATGAACCATTGATTAAGAATGGCTGGCTAGGGAAAGAGGGTGGCTGATATACTGGGTGTGAATTATTTTTGAAGACTGATGCAGATGGGAGAGTTATGTCCACATGCTGTGCTCATTTGTGGACATTTATTCATTTACTTGCTCTTCATAAATTTAAAATCATTTTACTTCTAAGTCTGAGGTTGTTCAGCAAAGCCGTTAGTACCACTCTTTGAATCCCTGTGGATTTATCCTTCACATTCTGTTTGTTTGTAGGAAAAACAACCGAGCAAGTGTAAGGCTCCCTGGGTAATTTTGCCTCCATGGTTCCTCCTTAGTGTGTGACTGCAATGCCCCACCTGTCTGTGTTTTTGGGGGGAGGTATTAATATAGTGCCTGAAACCAGCTATAAACAAGGCTTAAATTTCTTCTTATGTTATCATTTGCTCATTGAGAACTTCCCTATGGAGCTGTAGGTGTGAATTTTGACCCAATAAGGAACAATACAAAATAGCAGGGGGTCAGGGCATCTGTGCCTTCAGAACCTGCTCAAGCCCTAATACATACCATGTCCATTTGACACGAAACGTTGCTGTAGATGCCCAGCATCTTTGTCTGGATAATCACAGGAGCCCAGGGGCTGAATGGGAAACCTGCAGTGAGTAGTGCCTGGGTGGTCTGTGGTCAGCTGATCAGCCTCTACTGTTCTCTAGTAGCAACCAGGAACTGCCAGTCATAATCCTGAAGGACACATTCCAGATTGCCATCATTGAGACAATGACATTTCTACAGTCTAAAACCCCCAAAGTATGGTCCTCAAAGACTAAAATGCTGAGTGTTGAAATTCTAAAAGCTGAAATCCCCCAAACTGCATTTCCTATTGGGGAGTCCTATCAATAAAATGAGTAGAAATAAAAATTCTAGGGAAGAGGTGTTTTTTTTTTTTTTTTTTATTTTGTGATTTTGGTATACGCAAGAAAGGTGCAGTGTTGTGGGCTGAATGAACCTGGCTCAGTTTATATATAGTCTGTAAGAGCTCTTAATGAATTAAATGAATTAAAGCTACATGTACTTTGAAGGGGCTAACCGTTTTTTACTGATTAGAAAATGATTTCAGGCAGATAGGATAAGAATACACACAGCAGTACTGTTTGGTGACCAGTATTGTTTCCATCAAATTTGTGATCTGTACCCAACTGAGTCCACATGGGATACATTTTCCAATATTCAAGCTATAAGTGTGACGTAGAAGGTAGGAAGTTTCGTTGGCAGTGCTGAGGCCATCATCTATAGAGTAACAGAACTGTTTCAAAAGAGCTGTGCTGTGTAGGAAGGCCAGGCTCCTGAACGGAGCTGCTGTCCATCAAATGCAGAACTTGAGGGTGCAGTTAATGATGGTGAGCATCGGCTGTGGCTTGGCTGTCGTCGTCGTCGGCTACGCAGTGTGTAGTCAGCTGTCACATGCTTTGTGTCTCAGGGTTTCTTTGGCTTTGACTTTCTCGTGGGTACTTTTGCCCCATTGTCCTAAGTTGTTGGCATGGTGTTTTTACAGTTTGCAGTGGTGTATATTTCATCTTACATCATTTCCAGTGCTGGACGTGTAAATCCTGTGAAGTTGTTTGTAGAATTCTAATTGGCCTTTTTTCTAATACTTTTGTTTTGCAAATTTAACATCTTGAAAGTACATTTTTATAATGTTGACTTTGTGTGCAAGCATTGTGTGTACTAAAAGTATGGAAACTTCCTCAGCAAATGAAAGGTGTCCTTTTTGTACAAGTGCTTTTGTGAAAGAGAAATATCTTGAGATCTAGACGCCTTGGACCCATTGCAGGTTTTATTGGTTCTCATCAAAAGACAGTCTGTTTGTCACAGTGTTTCAAATAGATCTAGTTATAAAACTCATCCACACAGTTACCAGTGGTATGGTATGTTTATACACTATTTTATGAATAATATTCATCTACTCACAACTGTTATGCTCATGTAACTGTCACTACTATACTAGAGTATTTATGCACTCAAAATATGTGTGCTAATATTTATTGCCTTTTGATTGTGCAGAGTGGTCTATGAACACTGTGTGTGTTTATGCACACATTCATGCACTCACACGTTTCCATGCCCTTGCATGGTTATGCATGTGGAGGTCAGAGGTTGAAGTTGCTATCCTCCTCTATTGTTCCCCACCAAATCTTTTGAGACAGTTTCTCACGGAAACTGGCACTCACCAGTGACTTAGACTGGCTGGCCAGCGAGCCCTTGGGATCTGCCTGTCTCCACTTCCTGGTACTGGGATTATAGGTGCATATAGTCACGCTTGGCTTTCTCTTATGGCTGCCCAGGGATCTGAACTCAAGGCTCCAGTACTTGACTGCTAACATCTTATGCACTGAGCTCTCTCCCCAGCCCAGTGTAGTCTTTTAAAAATGCTTCTCAGATAGGTCACCTTTCATTGTAAATAAATGTCTTTCAAAGGAAAAAAAAATACTCTTTTCCAGAATTATATTTCAGGATTTTGAATTAAAAGATAATATTGATCTTTTAGGATTGAAACATTCTGGACTGTGGCATTCGGGGTTGCATTTGGGAGGGTTGTGGCTCACACCTCAGTGCTTGTTTGCCAACGAGAACCAAAGAGAGTGACCCTTTGCTCCAAAGCCTGCAGGTCTGTGCTTCCCTTCACTGGAGGAGCCTGCAGAGGCTCACAGAGGCCTTCTGTCTGCTACCAACATTTGCTGGAAGCCCCATCCAGCCTTCAAGATCAGGACCAGGGCTTCTTGATGACAGCCCAGGCCTGTTACAGAGTGCTGCTCTTCTGGCCCTTTTCGAGACTGGCGGGCTTTGGGTTCCCTGCAGCGTGATTGTGCATCATCTTCACACAGCACGTATAATCCCTGCTTGGAGCAGACAGCCCAAGTGCAGATACAGCGCTTCCTTCTTCATCCTGTGCAGAAATGCTTCTACATGTGCCCAGCTTCCAGACTCTAGGGACTGGAGACAGGCCCCTGGGTTTCTGTGGGGTGCCCTTCCACCCTGGGGCATGTTTCTTACCAATGCATCTAGAGTTGTTATATCCTGTTTACCAGACCCAGTCAGCATACTGGCATGGCAAATGGCCAGTGTGATGTCTTAGGAAAGGGAATCAGTGGTTCTCAGTTGGAGGAAATTTTGCCTCCTAAGGAATATTTGCTAATGTTTGGAGACATTTTTGGCCATTACAAGTAGGAGTGGGGAACTACTGGCATCTAGTGGGTAGTAGCCAGATGTCCTGTAAAACTCCTGTCCTAAAGGGCACAGGGCAGTTTCCTGTAAGGATGTTCTGCTTTGAAGCTTCTGCAGTGTTGAGGTTGAATAACCCTGAACTAGATGGTGGTGACGTAAAGGCTGGAACTGTGCAATAGTGGTGAGGGAGACACTAAATGAAGCAAGAGCTTCACGTATTCTTTACTAAACAAGCACAGAAGAGAACATAAGCATAGGTCAGCAGCTACATGCAAGGTGCCAGGGTATGCTGATTTGATCCAGGAGGAAAACCACATGCAGAAAAGCAGCTGTGAGTAGAATTAACAGCAGCTTATGTCTTGATAATCTATTATCTCAGGTTCACCTGTCTTCTACATGGGCCAGAGAGGAGACTGAATGGAGATGGATTTACCATCCTTCCATCTCCCCGTCTCCCATCCCCAGTGCTGAGGACTAAACCCAGGACCTTGAGCTTGCTAGAGAATTATTTTTCCACTGAGCTAAATCTCCAACTCTAAATTCTTTACAGTGACACTAATCTGCAACCCTGCCCAGAGAGCAGTATTTCTTTAGCTTTCCTGTTTGAGTAAGCTACACTTGTTCTGATCACTTCTGCCTGCTCTTTCTGAGTATAATAACCCTTAATTCATAAGTTAGAGAATGGTTATTTGGGTCTGGCAGGCTCTGAGTCTATGTAGTCAAGATCTGGAGAAGTAACCACAGGCTGGGTTTGGGGACCAGCTGGTTTCACTATGACCCAGACCTGGCTACAAGCCCTCCGAGCACCTGCCTTGCAGAAGCTTCTGATCCAACTGGGAGAGTGCAGTGCAGTTTAGGTTCTCTGGCAGTTGTTCATTTGGAGACCATGTCCCTATGCACAATTTCCCCAGTAAATTGTCACTCGTCCCTCTGGGGAGAGCTAGGAAGAAGTTACAGTTCATTTTGGGGTGTGCAGCAGTATCATTCTTTGACTCTCCTTATTTGAAGGACTTTGAGGTAATTCAGGTTTGAGAGTTGTTTGACCGAGGCTCTGCTTTTATTTAACTACTCGTACTGAAAGTTACACCATTCAGTCTTCATTGTTTAGAAAGCACATGGGGACTGGGCATGGTGGGAGGCAAAGGCAGGCGTATCTCTGTGAGTTCGAAGCTATTCTGGTCTACAAAGCAAGTTCTAGGACAGCCAAGTCTCTGTTATACAGATAACCCTATCTCAACCCCCTCCCCAAAGAAATCACATAGGGATTTATTCTCTGTAACATTATACAATATTCAAAATAATTTTGGCAAACGAAATGCATGTAAACATAGTATTACTCCTTCTCCTCTTAAGAACATATCAGACTGGGGCTGGAGAGGGCTCAGCAGTGAATAGCACTGCCTGCTCTTCCAGAGGACCCAGGTTTGTTGATAACAACCATGTGTAATCCAGTCCTGGGGGATCTGACACCCATTTCTGGCCTTTGTGGGCACCAGGCAGGCACATATGTGATGCACAGACATGAGTACAGGCAAAACACCCATACACATAAAACTTTAAAAACCAACAAAAGAAGTTCAGACTGTCTATATGGATCTTTATATTCTATGCATATTAAGAATCACTGGATGTATTTTTCGGTGTCTGCTTTGTTAGCACAGCCTATGCTGCGGAACCCATTCCGTCTCAACTGCATCATCAACTGCACCCTCCCAGGATGTCATACAGAAACATTATCTTAGTTTCTTTCTTTCTTTCTTTCTTTCTTTCTTTCTTTCTTTCTTTCTTTCTTTCTTTCTTTCTTTCTTTCTTTCTTTCTTTTTGGTTTTTTGAGACAGGGTTTCTCTGTGTAGCTTTGCACCTTTCCTGGAACTCACTTGGTAGTCCAGGCTGGCCTCGAACTCACAGAGATCCGCCTGGCTCTGCCTCCTGAGTGCTGGGATTAAAGGCGTGCGCCACCACCGCCCGGCAGTTGCTTTCTTTTGCTGTGACAAAGTAGCCTAGCAAAAGCAACCTAAGGGGAGAAAGGGTTCATTTTGGCATATAGTTGCAGAGGGATTCAGTGCATCATGGCAAGGGAAACATGGAGACAGACAGGGAAGGAATGCTGGCTGGCCAGGGAAGGAGACTGGCGGGTCACATTGTATCCACAGTCAGGAAACAAAATGACAGGAAACCCCAGGCTCACTTTTGGTGACCTACTTCTTCTGGAGAGGCTTCACCTCCTCAAGATTCCACAATTGTCCCAAACAACAAAGATTCACATACACAAACGTGTGGAGGAGAACTTTTCTAGTTCAGGAAGTAGGAGCACATGCTTCTGTATCTAGTGTTAGAGAGACAGCTCTCCTAAGACACCTGCTCCCTTTCACCTGTGCTCAGAGTTCTCAGCTGCCTAATCTACAGTGGTTTAAAAGACGTTCTTGTAGCTGCTAGTCCGTTCCTGTCGTTACTCCCCAGTCTGATTCAACCTACTCCCACCAAGTCCATCTGCACTGTTACACTGGCATTAGGCCTATCAACATCACCAGCTAAAAAATGCCAACAAATCCAGCAGTCTGTCTGATGTGGGTGGCTTTTTCTCTATTCCTTTTGTTTCTGCATCGTACTTTCTAGACTTTGATAACAGCAGAGTTAGACTACAGGAGTTATGAGTAGGGTGCTGCTGCTGCACTGCAGATTGATGACTGAGTGGTTCTCTGGTGTCTTCTGTGTTGTTAGTGACCTATGTAAAGCAAAGGCATCAGCTGGCATTGGAGAAGCATGAGAGAGCATGGGACGGGAGTTTTGGAGATGGGTGAAGCAAGTGTATTCCAAGTACAGGGTTGTCGGGTGATAGTAAGTCTCATTTGGGATTTGCCATCTGAAGCAAAGCAGAGGCACACAGTCCATGTGCATCTGTGTGGGACAGTCGTGGGAAGGCTGGGCTTCAGGATGGTGGGGGCGGCCAAACAGATATGGACAAGAGAGCACAAAGCAAGGGCTGGAGGGAATGGTTTGATGGGTTAGGATTCTGTGTGCATCTGACTTTGGTAAGGAGGTACATAGGCGAGGCCATGACGGGGCGAATGCCGGTGAGATGGGGAAGACTCCGTGATTAGAGGCTTGGGGATCGAAGACAGCTTTGAATATCTTGTGGGCAAGAGTTAAACACATCAAATACATGTTCTGGATGCTCTCAGTTTATCTATGACAGGTGAAACTAAAAAAAATCCCAACACAGTCAAGTAGTTTCATAATAGCGAATATGACAAGATTTAAGTACTTCCTGAGAAAGGCCTGTGCCATTTTTCAAACACGCAGAAAATTTTATTAATATTGTTTGCTTTATAACTGTTGGTCCAGTAGTTTAAAGAAATGGGCTTTATTAAATGAAGTGTCAGTTGTTAATGAATATAGAACAGCTCCTCTGCATATGGAGTTTGGCCAGGTGACCACCATGTCAATATATGTCTGTATGTCCTAGATTTCAGAATCTCATGGACAGACATGACTTGCCAAAAATAAGAACAACAGCCTTTTGGCTGTGGAATAGCAGCACTGCCAATGGTTTCTCAAGTATTGGTAAGTGGGGGAAACTCACCATGATCTATCAATGAACTTACCTGACAGCAACTGATAGGAGGCCATGGTCTCAAAATAAAGAATGATGCTTTTAAGAGAGAGCATTCCGCCATCTTGTACTAACATTGTATATGTGTGGACACATGTGTTTGTGTGTGTTTATATGCACACATATCTGTTTTGCTGAGGATCTATGTAAACCTTCATTGCACTGGGACTGTATTGGCTACATCTGGCTTGCTTTTGTGAGAACTTCCATAGTTTTCTGGTTTGCCTGTGGGATATTATTACTACCAGAAAAAATAGTAGCTAAGGTAGAACTTCAGTCATAATTAAATAAGGAATTTAAAGGTCCCCAATGAACTGTGTAATTACTGAGGTTTCCAACAAGCACTCAAGACCTTCCTTCCCCACCCGGCTTGGCCAGACACAAACCCTGGGGTGAGACAGCCCTGGCTGGTGGATACTGCCTCATTGCCACATCAGCAGAATGGGGTTCCTAGCACAGCCTTCAGCAAGTAGCTGTGGGGTGGCACCCCCCTGGGATCCCAGCACTGGAGAGGCTGAGGCAGATTGCTGTGAATTTGAGGCCAGCCTGGTCTCCATAGGACATGAGATCCTGTCTCAAAAAGGAAAAATGATATGTCTGTGATGGACTTTTCAATGAAATCATCTATATCCGTGGCAACTGCTAACACTGAAACCAAAGAATCCCTTCAAGTAGATCAGCACAGTGCCTGGGTGACGTAAGGAAGCCTGCAAAGGTGGTGAAGGAAGCTGCTAGACATAAAGGAAAAGCCATGGGTACTAAGTAATGCCATCCAACAGCCATCAGATGTTTAAAACTGCCCTACTCTATTACCTGTGTGCTCAGCAGACATTGGGGCCTAGCTGGACATTGTCCCTAGGCATCAGGAGTACATAATAAATCAAGATTCCTGTTCCTTCGGGGGAAGTCTGAGAGAAGCAAGCACATACAGCAGCACACAGAGAAGTCGGTAGTGGTGAGTTAGGAGAATAGTCAAAAGATGCACGAAGCCCCTGGGGAAGCTTTTGGAATGATGGTCAGAGAAGACATTTGCAGTGGGTGACAGTTTAGCGGAAGTCCTGAAATCTGTGCACATGCGAGAGTCAACCCTGGTGTTCTTGGAGCTTGCTGTGTCGAACAGGCTGGCCTTGCACTCCTGCAGCCCTGCCTCTGCCTTGCAGGTGAAGTTGGTATTATTTAATGTGCATGTTCCCACTGTGGTAACCTAGCTCAAAGAACATGCTGGACTGTTGAAGTTCCAAAATCCAAACCAGGTGGCCAAAACTTCAGGCCCCTTCTCTTAACCACTGTGTAATTGTGAGTGGAAGTGAACAATTAAAACATTTTTTACAGAAATATTTTATTTGGAGCTAGCCCCCTGCCCCATTTTTCCTTAAAAAAAAACAAACTGGTAACTTTATTTATATACAGTGTGCCTCCTCGCCACATGTTTTCTCCATTTGTTGCATTTTCTTGTAAATCAACACTTCTGTTAGAGAGCAGTGGAAAACCAGATGCTTGCCAAGCTGAAGTGTGCGTGCTTATTCATTGAAACGTTAGTTGATAAGAGTTGAAGCAGAAGCCATTGCATTAAATGGCTTTTAAATAGCCCGTGGATTTAATTTTTCTCTGTTCTCTGTGCTTTCATTTAATACAAATAATTGAGAGTGTTTTAAGTTTATTTGCTGTGTGAGTGTTAGTGGTTACAGGAGCTGGGAATACTCAGTCATAGCTCTGACTTTCCAGTATTCTGTTATTCATTCCCTACCTAAGAACTTGTGGGAGAGGCTGCAGAATGATTCAGTGGTTACAGGTGCATAGTGGCCGACTGTGCTAGCATAGACCTTTAAGCCTAGCATTCGAAAGACAGAAGTAGAGAGGTCTTTGTGAGTTCAAGACCAGCCTGACCCACTTAGTTCTAAGACAGCCAGGGATACATAGTGGGGGGGGGGGAGAGAGAGAGAGAGAGAGAGAGAGAGAGAGAGAGAGAGAGAGAGATAGAGAGATAGAGAGAGAGAGAGAGTGAGTTAGTTCAATTCCAACTCAACGCTGGGCAATTCACAACAACCTGTAACTCCAGCTCCTGAGCATTTGACACCTTTGTCCTCCGTGTGTGTGTGTGTGTGTGTGTGTGTGTGTGTGTGTGTGTGTGTGCGCGCACACTCAATTTTTAAAAGAATAAAAATAAATCTAAAGAAAAACAGACAACCTGTGTCAGGCAGTCTTATTTCACAGCATTTTCTTGGTGCGAGACAAACTAGTCAGGAGTAGTCATACATGGTTAGTAATCTAACTGTAGTGACAATACTCAAAAAAGGGGCCAATCCATATGTATATATATACACACTGTTTTCTGAGTGTACCTTCTGAACAGGTCCCTCGTGGTTAGGTAGGTGTAAGGTCTACTGAATTGCAGGCCAGGTGGCCTAGCACAGCTGTTTTATATCAGGAAGCAGTGCGAGCTGCAAAGACGGTCGTACCATGTATACACTTGGATCCTTACCAAGTCATGGAGAAACACACTAGGGTTATTCCATTGATCGCCAGCATTTCAGACCATTTCATGTAACCGTGTTTATCTCTTCAGAAGCTTTGGCTCTCAATGAATGTTTCTTTTTCTTTCCTGTTTGTTTTTGTTTTTGTTTTTAAAGACAGGGTTTCTCTTTGTAAGTGCTCTGGCTGTCCTGGAACTCACTCTGTAGATTCACAGAGATCCACCTGTCTCTGCCTCCCAAGTGCTGGGATTAAAGGCGTGCACCGCTACCACTAAGCAAGTATTTCTTAAATTAATAAATTAATGTGGTTTTGAAGTTTATAAACTTTATGTTATTCTTTTGTTTTGTTTTGTATTTAGAGGCAAGGTTTGCCTGTCCTGGATCTCGCTCTGTAGACCAGGCTGGCCTTGCACTCAGAGAGATCCACCTGGCTCTGCTTCCCGATTGCTGGAATTAAAGGCGTGTGCCACCACTGCCCAGCAAATGTTATTCTTGAAATAATACTCTAATACTATTTTTTTCCTCCTTCAGGACATTTATTCAAATACAGAAGAGCAAAAGCTGCAGTATAGATCCCGCTTACTCTTTTCATACTTGTTCTCTTCATCAGAACTTTGCTTTCCTCCTTCCCCATCCTGTTTCTCTGAGAAGAGCAATGTCATCAACTGGTAATTGCAGACAGCACAAAGCTACCTATTTTATGTGAAAGGGTTTAAAATCCAGGGCAGCATTCTCAGTTTTTGCTTTGGTAAGGCGTTGTTTGCCAGAACTTTTTCAGTAAAAATAGAATATTGAATGTGAAAAATGAGTGGAACTTAAGGGGAAAATAATTCCATGTTAACTCTACCTGTGATGTTTCTCTGGTTCTTTCTCACAGCATAAATTTAAGCTGTACCATGTGTGATTAAGGTTTCTCAGCCTTGACTGTCACTTGGAGCCCTTTGATATCTTTGGTCAGGTAACGGCCTGCTTTAGAAAGAACTCAGTACTGAGTCCTGAGGGTCACCACATCCCTATGGTCATTTTCACGGAGCTCCTTTAGATGTTTGGCAGTGAGATTCGCAACTTCCATTTGTTCATAAGTTTAGAGGAGCAGACAAAATGCTTACATGTAGCTGTGTGATTGTACTCCCAATGATTATTAAAATTTTTAATTACACTTATTGTGTGTGTGTGTGTGTGTGTGTGTGTGTACACATGTGTGTATACACACATGGCACCTGTGTGGAGGTCAAAGGACAACGGGTAGGAGTTGGTTCTCTCTTCTGTGTGTTTCCTGGGAATTGAATTCAGGTCGTCAGGATTGGTGGTAAACCCTATCCACTGAGCAGCTCACTGGCCCTGTCACCCTGGCTTTTGAGGCGTTGGTATGTTGAGGTGTGGTACATCCCTGATGGTGGATCTACCCCAAAGGGGGCCGCTTAGGACAACATGCTGTAACTTGGAACGAGGAGGGGGCAAAGTTCTCCAGCCCAATGTTCTCGCTGTAGAGTCAGCCAGAAGAAACTGTCCATGTCATGGTGGCAGTGTGTGAGATAATATTTGTCATTGTATTCTGTTAGTCTTTTGTCAATGTGACAAAATACCTAAGGGAGTCAACTCGAAAGGAAAAAATTCTATTTTGGTTCAGTGTCAGTCTCTACAGTCACTTGGCTTCATTGTCTCCAGGACTTTGATGAGGCAGGCAGAGCACCACAGTAGAGGACACAATGGAGCAGAGTTCCTCACAGCTGGTTATCTCCACACAGCGGGGGAGGAAATGGAAGGGGCCAGGTCTCAGTATACCTTTCTTCTTCTCTTTTCCTTCTGAGACAGGGTTTCTTTGTGCAGCCCTGGCTTTCCTAGAACTCACTATGTACACCAGGCTGGCCCTAACTCAGAGATCCACCTTTCTCTGCCACCATGGCCAGGCCCTCAGTACCTTTCAGGGCTTGCCTCAGTGTCCTTTCTCCTACCACTAGGTTCTTACCTCCAAGTTTCTCTGACCTTCCAGTGGTGCCATCTGCAGGGGACAGACCCCTCAACACCCCAGCCTTTAGAGGGCATCTCAGACCAGCTGTCACATTCTGAAGAACTCTGGTCATGTCTTTGGTCTCTTCCTCTCCTCTTACCATGTTGTTTTTGGTTATTGGCAAGGCCTCTGGCCAGCCCTGTGAAACTTACCACATGGGTGAGGGCTGACAAGGAGAGCTCTCTGTAGACGTTCAGCTCTGAAGGAGTCCTGAGACTACCTTTCGAATGCATGGAGACAGCTAATGTTGAGGCAGGAGCAAGGTTTGAGGAATAGTGTAGTCTGTTAGTGAAGGTCTTTGTGGTAAGACATCTGAATTTGTCTGCTGAAACTGCTGTCTACTAGCCATGAGCCTGCTGGTGATTTATTTGCTAAGTTTTTGCTCTCTCCTGTTTAAGTTGGATAATGTTATCGATTTCTCAAGTATACGAGGATTAAGTACAACTATGTTTACCCGGGCACTCAACACAAAAGACATTGTCAGTTTTTGTAAGTGATCATTCTTGCTGTTATTCTTGGACTAGCAGAAGCATTCCTGTTCTGAGGGATTAGGCCTAGTTGTAAGCATAATCTGCTTGTAGTGGGAGTTCAGAGAGAATGGGGGAGAAGCAGCAAGATGAGGGAACCACTGTTGAACACATGCATTTGTTTTTCATCTCTAGTGGTCCAGCAGTGGCTGATAGTGAGTCATACTGCTTTACTGTACCTCTAACCACAGGTTTTCTCCATCTGCAGGCTGGAAGACAGTTATTGTGCTGGAAGTCACTGTTGTTGGTCAAGCAGGTGAAAGGAACCATTGGCAGGGGAGCGGGTATTTTTTTTTAAAGGAAGTAATGT